>NC_053158.1:38645301-39280301 GCF_016835505.1 Polypterus senegalus
TACAAGTACTATGTCTTTGGTGTGGATGTGAGCAACAGTAGAGTGCTACGAGGAACTGTCGAGTCTCATTATCTGTTCACCATGTATACCTCATACTATAAATATAACACCTGGTCTTGTCACAAGAAGAAATTCTCTGATGATTCTTCATTAATGGGATGTCTTGATAAAGTATAGGAGTCAGGTGGAGAACTTCAAAACTGTCTCCTACTAAACATCAGCAAAGTAAAGGAAATGATTGTTAACTTTAATTTCACCAAACAGCCTCTACACCCGGTCAACATTCGGGGTGTGGATTTGGAAGTGATGTATTGCTGCAAGTCCATATCAATCAGGCTGGACTAGGCTAGTTGCACAAAGGAAATATATGACATGGCAGAACAGACTCTTTTTTTACTTAGAACACTGTGCTCCTTCAATGTGGGAAGTGACATCCTCTACATGTTTGACTACTCTGTGATGGCCAGTGTGATATCCGTTGCTGTGGTGTGCTGGATTAGTAACATCACTTCATGAGAGTCCCACTTAATCACCAAGCTGATTAAGAAGGTAGGCTCAGTTATGGGATGCACTCTTGACCTGCTGGAGTTAGTAGCGGAGGCGAGTATGAAGACAAAACTGATGACCATTGTGAACAATTCTACGTATCTTCTCTATGACACACTAGCATTGGGCACATTTAGCCAATGAATTGTTCAGCAGAAGAAACACTACTGGGACTCCTTTATACCTACAGCAATACGCCTTTGTAATGCCTCAATGTGACTGTTCTCTTATCATTAACTTAGTCAGAAGTTCTTTTTCATTTTTTGTAATCATTATGTGTTTTTAGTAGGGGTTGCTCATGTTATTTGTTATAATAGTTCTATATTTTTCAACATTTGTAAAAGCTAAATTTTACCCTTGGGACAAATAAAAAATCTATCTATCTATCTATCTATCTATCTATCTATCTATCTATCAAATAAAATATTTAAAATTCATTCCTCTGCTTATTTAATTATCTGTGAAGTCTATGTTTACAACTGAAAGGCATAATTTTAGATTGCATATTGTTAAATCGTGCAACTCAAACCACTTACACCTGAGTACCAGCAAGACCAAGGAACTGGGTCCAAGGAACTGGTGGTGGATTTTAGGAGGCCCAGGCCCCTCATGGACCCCGTGATCATCAGAGGAGACTATGTGCAGAGGGTACAGACCTGTAAATACCTGGGAGTGCAGCTGGATGATAAATTGGACTGGACTGCCAATACTGATGCTCTGTGTAAGAAAGGACAGAGCCGACAATACTTCCTTAGAAGGTTGGTGTCCTTCAACATCTGCAATAAGATGCTGCAGATGTTCTACCAGACGGTTGTGGCGAGTGCCCTCTTCTATGCAGTGGTGTGCTGGGGAGGCAGCATAAGGAAGAAGGACGTTTGACGCCTGGACAAACTTGTTAGGAAGGCAGGCTGTATTGTAGGCACGGAGCTGAACACGTGGCAGATCGACGGGCACTGAGCAGGCGCCTGTCAATTATGACAGTGTTATCTCCAGGCAGAGGAGCAGCTTCAGCGACAGACTGCTGTCACTGTTCTGCTCCACTGACAGACTGAGGAGATCATTCCTCCCCCACACTATTCAACTCTTAAGTTCCACCCCGGGGGTAAACGTTAACATTATTCAAAGGTATGGTCTGTTTTTACCTGCATTTTTATTACTCTCTTTAATTTAATATTGTTTTTTGTATCAGTATGCTGCTGCTGGATTATGTGAATTTCCCCTTGGGATTAATAAAGTATCTATCTATCTATCTATCTATCTATCTATCTATCTATCTATCTATCTATCTATCTAAAATATAATAACCAGGAACAAATGTAACATTATTATTACAAAGAACATTTAGACATTACATATTCCTAGTGCTAGCTGAAATTGACAAGAAATGGAGGTCCAGCTTGAGGTCTAAGGAAAACAAATTCTACTACTATATTAAAATTTAAAAATTGACAGCTGCTAAAAAGTTTGTGGAATAGACTGATATAACTGAACATCACCAATAAAAATGAATGATGGCTTACAATTGCCTTTCAGAACCTCAACCTCTGTTAGGATGCTATTTATTGACTACTTTTCTGTTGTTCCCTGTTAGCTCATCTTGAAATATAGAAATGTGAGCTTGGGCAATTTCAACTGCAACTGGCCACTGATTTCCTGTTGGAAACCACAGGGGATAAAAAGAGCATTAAAGTTATGTCATCGCTAATGATGTGCTATGAGGCTCTGCAACTACTTCTGCTTCATCTACACGCTGTACTCAGTATATGATTCTAATAACAGTCTTATTCTCAGATCTGAAGTGGTTGCCCTGATCAGAAATGAAGACTCAGACAGGAATGAGATAGTATGGGAGATCTGACAAAATGCTGCCTGGCTGTGTCTCCAGCAGATTAAACATATTGTGGTGGAGTGTTAAAAATTATTTTGCAGTTTATTTTTTATTTTGTAACCACCTTGATGTTTTATTTGATACACATTTCATCATTGCACATGCATTAATTGATGATATATCTGATGCCTTTTTTTGCAGGAATTCTTCAATATAATTCATTGCATTAATTGATGATAAATCAGATGCCTTTTTTGCAGGAATTCTTCAATATAATTAATTGGGATGTCTTTTTATTTAAGAATTACAGTACAGGCTTTTGGCTTAGCATTTAAAAAACACGTTTTCAGTTTCTGTGTTTTAACAAGTTGGTTTGCTTGTTTGACTCTTGTTTGTCCCAAAAGTGTGTCTTCTGTTTAGGGTTTTCAGATCTCTGCCATCCAGGGTACAAACAACTATCAGTTTGCTCTTATTTACACCAAAATGTGCTCTCAGTAGTCACACTCCTTGGATCTTAACTTAGTGCTGAACAACCTCAAGACAGTGGAAGTCACTAAGGACATCGGGAGACAGCATCTACCTAATTGTTGGATTGAAAATGTTGCCTCCTTCCGATTTCTCAAATGTCAGATTTCAGATGGCTTTCCCTTAAGCCACAACACTCTGGGTATACTTAACATAATCCTAAAAGTGTCTGAATTTTTTAAAGATCCCGAGGAAATAAAAGATGATTTTTTATTGCTGCATTCTTTCAAACTGTCCTGGCTGGATGCATTACTATGTGGTGTGATGGAACAACTATAAGATCACACAAATGTCAAAATGTCATTCAAATGTGTAGGATCTCCATTAATTGAACTGATCTGGAGCAAATGCTGCAGTTCATTAAGTTTTTTTGTTGTATATGACTCATATGACGTTCAGAAATAAAGGCAATATTTGGTTATTAGAGACTAGAGATTCAAAGAACAGCTAAGATGCTTTGTAATTAACTGTAAGTACAAAACTTAATTTAATTTCTTTCACACTTTCATTTTTAAAATTCCACATAATATGGAGTTTTTTCTTTTAGTATTTAGTAATTTCAACCTTTGAACGAGTTTTTAACTTAAATGTGTGCACTTTTGGAGTTGTTCAATGAATTTCTCCTTTTAAAACTGCAGCGATTTTCAACATTATGTATAATTTCAATCAGGCTCCACTTTAGCTTTTCTATATCAGACAGGATGGGAATTGAAACCTTCAAAAAAAACACCATTGCATTTTATCTGGATTTATAACAAAGCCATAAAGATTATACTTTTAATTGCAAAATGTAGGAAAGTGAAACTCCTGGAAAATTAACCTGAATCAAGGAGACTCCCCAATCATTTATCTGCCTGGATTTAGTTTGACATCCATAAGTATGCATTGGTTTTCTTCTGGGATGTTTGCTTTATCTCTTCATCTCAAAGATGTACACTATATTCATTGGTAACTGTAAAATGCCCCAGTTTTGGTGAGTTTACAGCATTCTGTCAAGAGTTGTTTCTTGTTTTGCACCCAAATCTGGAAGGATTTGCTCTATAAGGGAAAACTGGGCACAGTATATAAAACAATGGATTCTCTTGTGAGCTTTTGCATTTAGCGTTATTTTCAAAAGTGACACAATATTTGTTGATCTTTCTGTAGAACTAATTCTGCAAAACAGAGCTGTACAAATTGGGTAGCTAGGTTAAGGCATCATTTCTAAACAGATGCTATCATGGACCAAGCAGCAGGGTAGCACAATGGCTTCAGGAGTTTGGTTCTCATTCCTGGCCCAGTGTCTGTCTGAGAGAGTTTTTCTTTGGGTGTTTTGGTTTTCCCTCTATATCTGAGACAGTGAGACTGTGCATGATGCAGCCTGGTATGTTGTGTAAGGTTGTTTTGAAAAATTGAAAATCATACTTAAAGAAGTGGGAGAACAGGACATGGTATGTAAGTGAGTGCAAAACTGGGTAAAACACCAGAAGGGTTTTGGTGTGAGGAAACTTGAATTTGGTGATGTTAAAAGTAGTCTTTCTCAGGGGTCAGTGCTAGGACCTCTTCTATTTTTAACATATGACCTGGATAGGAATGGAATACAATGATGAAACGCTGAAAAAATGTATTTCCAGAATCACCCTTTCTGGCATACAGACAATCACCAAACCTGCAGCAACTAATTGTCCGAAGCTCCCTAAGTCAAAAACAGAAAATGGCACATCTCCCTGTCTACAGAAAAGATGTAAAACGTTTCCTTACATTTACTGTATAATACAGATTGTGTAGTTATACCACCCTGCTAACTAGAAAATCACATAAAGGGATAATTTTGCTCCCGATCATCTAGTGTGGTCTACCTAATTCTCGGCATGAAATGTCCTGACACTGCCCTGTATGTGGGAGAAACTGGACAAACACTCTGCCACAGAATAAATTTACACAGGTTCCACATCAAGCTTGGCAAGAGAAATGTTCCTGTAGCACCTCACTTCAACAACCATGGACACTGTGAGAGGGACTTTAAAGTCACAGTGCTTATGGGCAACTTCAGAACACAGCAAGAGAGAAAAGAATGGGAAGTGAAACTCATGCTAAAATTTAACACATTACAGCATGGTTTAAATAGAGGCAAGAGTTTTATTACCAGATATGAGGATTATTTGCATCTCTTGGACTGTCCCAGACAACCTGACCACAGGTCCACATTGTCTTGAAAAACTCATCAGAAACTTCGACAGACTTTGTTGGACAGTTATCTTAACAAAAGATCTTACCTATACATTGTTTTTCTCTTTCGCTAAATGAATCTTAGCCTGGAGAGGTCAGTTAATTGTTTACATCTAAGATGTCTCACTTAAAGGTTTTCTAATGCTGTATCTGTCCTGGTGTCTATATAAATACAGGGAACTCCAGTTTCTGTATTACATCTTGCCTGAAGATGGGACCTGCATATTGCATATTGTAATCTTTCTAGTTAGCCAATAAAAGGTGTAATTTTGCTTGACTTCTTACTACAAGTTTAATGTACGTAAAAGTAAAGTATTACATGTAGGAAGTAGAAATGTTAGATTTGAATACACAATAGACGGTCTGAAAATTGAAAATACACCTTATGAGAAGGACCTAGGATTCATAGTGAACTCATCCCTATCAACATTTAGGCCATTAAGAACGCTAACAAAATTCATCCATCCATCCATCCATTATCCAACCCGCTATAACCTAACTACAGGGTCACAGGGATCGGCTAGAGCCAATCCAAGCCAACACAGGGCGCAAGGCAGGAAACAAACCCTGGGCAGGGTGCCAGCCCACCGCAGGGCACACACACACACACACCAAGCACACACTAGGGACAATTTAGGATCGCCAATGCACCTAACCTGCATGTCTTTGGTCTGTGGGAGGAAACCGGAGTACCCGGAGGAAACCCACGCAGACACGGGGAGAACATGCAAACCACTAACAAAATGCTAGGTTTTAAATAATATAATAGTGAGGTCTCACCTGGAGTTCTCTGGGCAGTTTTGGTCTACGGGCTACAAAAAAACATAGCAGTGCTAGCTAAACTCCAGAGAAGAGCAACTCAGCTTATTGCGAGACTGCAGGGTATGAGTGATGGGATAAGGTTAAAATAACTCAACCTTTTCAGTTTAACAAACAGAAATGACATGACTGAGATTTTTAAAATAATGAAAATATTTAGTACAGTGGATCCAGGCTGTTATTTTAAAATTAATTTCTTCATGCAGAGAACCATAGACACATGGAATAAATTACTAAATCGTCTGGTACAGAGCAGGACGTCAGGGACTTCAAAACTCAACGTGATATTCTTTTGTAGAACTTAGGTGAAATGTACTGGTGAGCTTAGTTGAGCAGAATGGCTTCTTCTCACCAAAATTATTGTAATATTTGAATGTCCTAACTTGTGACCTTACTGCCAGAATAGTATCTCTGTGACTCTCGTTTGGATTATGTGAGTTCTAGAAAAGAATGGAAGAATAAAAATAACATAAACTATAAACCTTCACCTCAAGGACAACAGTAGCACTACAGTATGCATTTGCAAATCTAAGCAATTAGGTGTCAGTTTAATAATTAGAATTATTGGTAAAAAATGAGCATTTACTGTGTACTGCCCGCACTGATAGCTGCCACTCACCTAATGTCTTCTCATTCAACAGTGTCTATTAGGTCATTGTTTGCTATAGAATAATATGCGCTATTTTAATATCTAAAGAATACTGCTAAGGTCACTTTGATCTTGTCCGTGTACTTTTTGAAGCATAATGTATTGCAAAATGTCACTCTGAAACAAACAAATGGAAATACCACCAAGCAGACATGTACTGTTTACTTCAATAAAGTAATCTTTTGTTTAATATTTAACTTTCTGAATATGTGTTATACAGTATATCTTTTTGTGAATTTACAATGAATTAATACTCTGTCCTGGGATGTCTAATACCTTGCACTTGAAAGGCTCTCCACAACCCTACAGCTGAATCAAGCAAGTTCATTTATTGATAATTTACAATGATTATGCATTCTTCAGTGTTAGATTTGATTAACAGGTAAATTATTAATCATAGCTACAGTATGGTTGTAATTCTTATTGCAAGGAAAAGGATCAGATTGTTTGAAGGACTTTGAATGTACAGAAGTCTTGAATTTGCCATCAAATGCACTTACAGCAGCACATGGCCAGCCTTGCAGACAGATAACAGTGTGACATTTGAGGATGTTATATAGCACGCACAGCCCATAACACTTCAATCAAGATAGTTTTTTCTTCCTGAGAATTTGAAAAAAGTGTGCTTCTCTCATGCATTACGAAACAATTATTTGTAGATACAAAACAACTGCTGTCAAATATTTACACAAGAGCACATAATATAATATCACTTTGATTGGAAGAGAGTATTTCATCATTAATCATTATGATTATTCAAGGAATAACATATATTTAAAGCATTTAATTTTAATTGCTCTGGATTTAGGAAGCACAATTCATAAAACTGAAACATGGCTGATGTGTAAATTTCTATTTTACTAAGTTTTAATGTTGCAAGACAAGTGCTAATTAAGCTTATACAACATGAATGATTTATAAATAAGCCCTATGTGATACTGAATGGGAATAAGTGAGTTTTGAAACTAAACAAAGAAGGTGAAAACATATACTTAGATTAGGGAGGATTTACTATAATGCTTTAATTACAATGGGTTTTAAGAAACTTTCAAAAATTAGTTTTTAGAGGACATTCATGAAGCTCTTAGCACTGTAATGTTTTTTGGAAGGGAATCCCACATAAGTCAAAAAGGCCCAAAGGAGTGTATTATTTTGGTAACTAGTTTTCTATCTTGTTTATTCCCTTCCTTTATCTTCCCTTGTTCAATTAAATTCCCTCCTTAAACCTACTCTGGACAACTTTGGTGTCTTTCTTGGTACTGCACATTGTCCGCTTTCCAGAGTTCTTCTGCTTTTTCACAGTAACCAAGTAATTATGAATTAGTGAGGTTTATATGTTTTCTGAAACTAATTTTTAAGTCTTTGTCATATGTCATATTATTTCTATTTTCATTCCATTAAAAGTGTGTTATAGTTTTTTTCAAGTGCATGATTTAAATTCAATGCAAATACATTATAATACTTGACAAATAAATTAAATGGCAAGTTTTATACCAGAACAAAAATTCATTAACTTCATTTTTTATGCTACCATTGCATACCAATAAACACTATGCTTGGTTTAAAAAGATGAGTTTGCCATTTTATAATTTGAATTTATTTTCTCACAAATAATGTCTTTTCATTTGCAACAGAAACATACTTTAAGCAAAACTCTTTTTAGTGAAATAATGAAAAAATAAAAAGGTCTCCCTAAGGCCACCATTGTGTTTAACAGGAAACAAGTTCAACATTTCGAAAAATAATTTAAAATGTACTGATTATGTCCACCTAATCTTAACTTTTAATGTATACGAGGTGAGACACAAAAATAACCGGTCTGGGCTTGGGGCTTTCCTGGAAAACCGTCTGGAGGTCAGCCAGACGTGAATCATAGAAGTATATCCTCTCCTACTTGCCCTCTCAAATCGCCGACCGGCTAGGTATATCCTGTGAATAGCCCAGTCAGTATTAGCACAACAATCGCTACATGAGTTGTCGCTATAATGTCAGGTGAAAACAGTGAACAGCAAATCAACATCAAATTTCTCACGAAATTGAATAAAATGGCCACAGAAACTTATGAATTGATAAAAAAACAGTGTATGGTGATAACAGTTTGTCTCACATACAAGGTTTTGAGTGGCACAAATGTTTCAAGGAAGGGCAAGAAAATGTGGAAGACATTCAATGCCCAGGTCGCCCACACTCATCTTAGATGGATGAAAACATCAAAATGGTGAATCCGATTGTTCGAAATGATCGTACTGCTTTTTCTGTAAAGCAGTTTTTGACTGACAAAAACATTCCTGCCCTCGATCATCCTCCCTCTTCGCCTGATTTAGCTCCTTGTGATTTTTACTTTTTCCCGAAAATCAAAAGTGACCTCAAGGGAACACATCTTTCTTCAATGGATGAAGTGAAGACAGAAACAGCAAGCCTGTTGAAGAGCCTCAAGGAAGAAGAATTCCAGCACTGTTTCAATCAATGGAAGATATATATGGAGCAGCATAGAGATTGGGAGGGGAAGTATATAGAAGGTGACAATGTTTAGAATGCTGGAATTATCAATAAATATATATATATTTTTTTACCAATCTGGTTATTTTTGTGTCTCACCATGTATGGTTTAATTCTTGAGTTTGTGTACACAAACTTTTGTTTTCACAAAAGTAAATGATGTTTGTGTTGGTCAATTTTTAAAGAAGACTGACTACCTACTTAACTTTATTCCTTCACTTTACTGTAAACTTTTTAATAAACAAGAATGAAAACACAGTGAGTTGGGATACCACCCTGGCAAACACCATTAAATTGAGAGCCCATAAAATAATGTAAACAAAAAAGAGTTAGAATGATGGCATCTGCCATGAAACAAAAGAACTTGACAGTAAGATTACTACAGAGCAGGAACTCCTTCTCCTTCCAATGCCAGTTTGAACTGAATGCTCATGTCCAATGGCTGTCTTGTTTATTTATATAGAGGGATCCTTGAAGGGACAAGATGTCCTGAACTGAAGAGGAAGTGTGGTTATACGTCATCTTGTTGGTGTCAACTCAACTACTATGAATGAAAAAGGGGAATGTGTTAGCAACAGCAACCCGCCTCAGCTCCAAGCGGTATTAGTTACCTTATGAGAACCCTGAAGATGCCCACTAGTTGTGTCTGCCTGACAACATGATAACATTTAATCGCTAAGGATGTGTGCTTACTGGTAGCATGCTTCTTTAATACTATACATGCTTTGACAGCTTTTGAATCATTCAGGCTGTACATCTTTGCAAACTATTATGAAAAAAAATCTTGGAAGGGAGACCAGAAGTGATGTTCTCAGAGAGACACTTTAAAGTACCACAAGATAGAAGAGATTGTTCACGCGTGGGGTCAGAAATAAAACAAACAGTAGAAGACAAAGTAGAATGTCATAAAGAATTCAAAAACGTTGGTGTGGTACACATGCACAGCAGGTTACAGATAATGGAAGTACAAAAATTCAAAAGTCTCAAAAAAAGGACAGTAAAGATCGCACATGAGATGCATACTGGACTTGAGTGACCCATAGTGACAAATATAATTTACTGATGATTCACAAAAAGCTGGAATAATTATGACAGTAATTTAATAGATAGTATCAATACAAAAAATTAAATTTGTCCCTAACAGATCTGAATTTATTTGTACAATTAAGAAAACATGTTTTCCTTTTGGTTAACCTTAAATTGTGTAGAAATAGAAATTAAATTTTAAGAAAAAAATTCCTTAATATTTCTTTTTTTTTTTTAATCCAAACGAAATTGAACAGTAATAATTATAAAACTTTTAGAAGAAATGTTCACCTGGGCAGCATATAAATAATTATAAAAGATCTTACCTCTGTGAATAACATAAATCCATTCATCCATTAGTCAACCTGTTTAGTCCAGTTCATTGTAAGTGAATCTTGTAGCCAGGCAGCCGTGTGCATCAAAACTTAAAAGGAGGGTATCAACCCTGAATGGGGTGACTGTCCATCACTGATGCCATATATTCACCACACTGTTCAATTATGGAGTTACCAGTTCACCTAACATGCACCTCTTCAGGAATGAAGAAAACAACCTGCAAACACATGGGAAGAAAGTGCAAACTCCACATAGACAGTGATGAGACCTGAATTCAAACCTTTGGAGCAGGAGGTGGCAGGACTTGCCATTGTGTCACCGTGCTGCCATCTGTAACAGCTTGTCATAAATAAATAAATAAATAGTGATCATTATCTTAACATTTCATGCTATGTTGTGCATGACTTGATTAAATTAGTACTTCTCTACATGGTCTAAAAGGAGTCACCTAATCTGTTTCTCCACACATTATGTAAATGTATAAACAATTATATTTAAAGCTTCTTATAAAACATCTTGCACAGTATATATCATGCTAAGGTAAGTAGCAATTGTTTTATTATACCAGAATGTCTTTATAAATTATCAGATGAATGTCAATATTCCAATGAATAAGCTATGGGACATCCTGAGGGTTTGCGGGATCCCCTCGAGGTTGTTGGATATCATGGCTGGCCTGTACACTGCTACTGTGAGTGCTATGCAGAGTGGAGGCAGAACCTCTGTGTTTTTCCCAGTTGATTCTGGGGTTCGTCAGGGGTGTGTTCTTGCTCCTACTCTGTTCAGTGCTTGTATGGACTGGGTGTTGGGCAAGGTTGTGGAGTCCAGCAGCAATGGAGCCTCTGTTGGTGAAGAAAGATTCACATATCTTGACTTTGCTGACGATGATGTGATCTTGCGGAGTCAATGGAGGCTGTGATCGGGGCACTCAAGAGACTGAGCGAGGAGTCTGAGTGTCTGGGCTTGCGAGTGTCCTGGATAAAAAAACAAGATCCAGACCTTTAATGACCTCTTGGGCACAGCCATCAGCAGTGTGTCTGTTTGTGGAGAGAGTGTCGACCTTGTCAAGAGGTTTACTTACTTTGACAGTGATATTCATATATATATATATTCTCTATACTACAACATCTTTGCCTACCCTCCCCCTGCCTTAAGCATCTGTCTGGTCGCTCCCGGTGGCTGCCTGGTGGGATCTGGTTCCCTGGGCTCTGTTGGGTCCCTCAGTGGGGTGGGTCGCCCTTGGGTCCCCGGCTGCTGGGTTCCGGGCCCGGCCGACTCGGGGGTGAGCGGGCGGGCCTGAGGGCTTGCCGTTGATATCTCCCGGGACTCTGCTGGCTGCTGGTTGTGACCCCCGGGGTGATCCTCTGCGCCTCGAGTGGGGGTTGGGGCTTCTCTGGTGACGGCCTCCCTGGGGTCTCCGCGCTCTGGGGTGACCTCTGGGCTTGAAACTCCCTCCATCTTCCGCACGTTTTTGGGGGCAGGTCTGTGGCCCTTCACACTCACTATTGGATGCTCCTATAGAGAAACCTTACACATACAAGCGTGCGTACGCACACAGGTGCTCACATGGTGATTTCATAAGTATGACTTGGACATCTTCAGCACATGATCTAAGGTTGTGGTGGCCCTAAATGCCTTAGTAACAATTATTGTATGATTGTCAGCAAACATTTTTACTTTTATATATCTTCATGTAGCTGATGCAGCAATGTTTTTGTCTTGTGGTTTGCAGAAGCTGTAACGCTTCACCTGAGAGAAAAACTGTAAGGCTAGTCGCCAGCATTCAGACATCAATTCTGATTGCTTCACAGCCGAACAGGACACGGTTAAAAAAAAAATAAAAAAAAAAGATATTCATGTCTCTGGTGACTCTTCCTATGAAGCCAGTAGACAGACTGGTTGCTGGAAAGGGCTGTGTGGTGCTTACGATATCTGAGCAAAAGGATGAAAGTCCAAGTCTTTAGAGTCCTTGTGCTTCCTGTCTTGCTATATGGTTGTGAGACATGGACGCTATCCAGTGACCTGAGATGAAGACTGGACTCCTTTGGTACTGTGTCTCTCTGGAAAATCCTTGGGTACCGTTGGTTTGACTTTGTGTTGAATGAGCGGTTGCTCATGGAGTCCCGAATGAGGCACATTACCTGCATTTTGAGGGAGTGTCAGTTACAGTACTACGGCCATGTGGCGCTTTTCCCACGAGGGTGATCCGACTCATAAGATCCTCATTGTTGGGGACCCAAGTGGATGGACCAGGCCAAGGGGTCACCCACATAGCACCTGGCTGTGGCAGATAGAGGGTCATTTCCGGAGGGTGGGACTGGACCGCGTGTCTGCCTGGGGGGATGCTAACTGTGGCAACGCACTGTATTAGTGCATGCTCCCAAACTTGACTTGACTTGACTTTGTGAAAGAATTATTTTTTCTGGTTTGCAGATTGTTTTAAAAGTACTTTTAAGTAATGTATTAAAGTGTACAGATAACATATTTAAATCACTTGTAGTTTAACATAATTGTATTTAAGAGCCTAAACTTATATTGCAATTGCTTTATTTTATTTGGGAGGCTGCCGCTGATGCATTAGACTTCCAGAGTCTTAAGTCTGAATCCCAGCCCAAGCATTCACTCTGTGTCGAGTTTACTCATTCCACCAGTATATGCATGGGATTTTCTCCAGTTCTGAAAGCCATGCAGCTCAGGTTAAATGAAAAAATAATCTGTGATTGGTGTACCATGTAATTGACTTGGAACCCATCCATATTTGCAGTCTAGTGCTTCTGGAATAATCTTCTGCTCCAGCTGCTCTAAAGGCCACTTCACATTAGATGGCTTTTGCAGCAATTTTCAGTCACGGCCTTTATTTACAGTACATAATCTTAGCAAGTCAGAGGAATTTAGCGGTGTACTCGTATGACATACAGTTATTTAGTCTGACATACCCAGCAACTCTCTCCAACCTGTCTGCAACTTGCTCCAACAAAATTTTGTCTTTAGTCGTAGAGACAGGATCTGTGTATACAACAGCTGACAACCAATGAATGTATATAATGCTGTGATGAGGAATAAGGAACACAGTTTTTTTGAACCTCACAAACAGAAGAGAAGCTTGTTTTGTTTAAAATCTCAAGATTTATGTATCACAAAAGAGTAGAAACAAGAAAAAAAGGGCAGAGATTGTTGCTGCATTTGCTGTATCTGTTAACCCTTTGCAGAGCACCAGCTCCATCAGCCAGTGGGATCAAAACCTCCTCCGAGAGCAACGTCTCCCAATCATCCAAGATCAGTTTGGTGATGAACAATGCCTTTTCCACCATGATGGAGCACAGTGCCATAAGGTAAAAGTGATAAACAAGTGGATCAGGGAACAAAACATCAAAATTTTGGGTCCATGGCCAGGAAACTCCCCAGATTTTAATCCCATTGAGAACTTGAGGTCAATCCTCAAGAGGTTGGTGGACAAACAAAATCCCACAAATTCTGACAAACTCCAAGTATTGATTATACATATAATTATATATCCACCTGAAAAAGAAAGAAGGGCCAACACTGCAAATATTGACTCTTTGCATAAACTTCATGTAATTGTCAATAAAAGCTGTTGAAACTTATGAAATGCTAGTAATTATGCTTCATTATACCAAAGAAACATCTAAAAAAAAGATTTAAAAACATTGAAGCAGCAAACTTTGTGAAAATTAATTTTTGTGTCATTCTCAAAACTTTTGGCTGTACACGGCTGTTCAGAGTATGGAGGGAATTTGAGAATGAGACAGTAGAAAACATTTTATACTGTCCTGTGTTCAGCACATGTAGTTTAGCCATGTTCATGGTTGTACATTGGCATCATTTTAAAGAGTGCAGTAATAATGACTGGCAGGCAAAAGAATTTCACACAGAATGCACCAATCATCTTCCCACCACAGATCATTTCCAAATCATTTCGACTCTCTGTATCAGTTTGTGAATGACTGATCTGTACTGTGGTTATTTATCATTTTTTAAAACGTCCATTGCACTATTATATGTCTTTCATCAGGAGGTGGTAAAATATATGGACATATTCATTATCCACACATGCTACTACTTTTGAATCTTTAAAAAGTAGTCAGTTTTTGAGTCACTTCAGCCTGACTATCCCTGTAGAAAGTATAATGCATAAGAAAAGTGGCAGAAGACAAATACATTGGAAACATGAAGAAAGAATATGTATACATAAAGGCTTGATTTGATTAACTTCAGCAAAAGTAAATTACTTCATGCAAATAACTGCTCAGTTTTCTCTGTATTATAACTAATAACCACCGTGTTTTCTTTTTTTCTTTTCTTATAATACACAATTAATCATTACTGACACTGAAATGCATATAAAGATGGATGTTAAGACGTTCATTAAATAAGGGTGAGGACTGGATACAGTGTTGCTGCTGCTTCATTTCCATAGATGCAGATTGAATTCAAAGCATGTCTGACTGGCTCAACAATTGCATTTGTATTTATGTCACACGTACGAAGCAAGCATTGTGTCAGCGCAAATGTTCATCTCTTGATACTCAGCACATGACATTTAAGCATATTAAAACATACAGATATAGTCTGTTCAATTCAACAATAAAAACTGACAAACTCCCAATGGGGAACATAAATTAATTCTAGATGAGCTGAAAAGAAATGAATACATATCTACAATCAACATCCATGCAAATTTTCATTGAGTGAATGATTTTTAAAATGTATACAGAATGCCTAACAGATTAGTAGCTATTCTGGACCTTATATGCAAAAAAACATCAAAATTCTATACAATACTTATCACAAAATAGTGACGGTGTGAAGCTCTGGATATTTTGGTAGCTGAACATAGTGGATTTAAGTCAAATAACTTGAATAGGCATTCCTTTTGTTGTGCCTATTTGATATTAAAGATCTTTTGATTATGAATTGAAGACTGAACTCAGGCATATATTTTTAGTGAAAAAATATACATTTTCCTCACAAATGAAAGAAAATTGTATATGTTTATTGATATGATAGATCACAACATACAAGGTGCAGGGCAATTCACTTCAAAGTATCAAGGTGTTAAAGTGAAATTCAAGGTAATTCAAACACTGCATGCAAAAATAATGGGAAAAAACAACAAGAAGAGCATACAAAAGAAAAAACAACTAATTATACAGAAGATGAGATTAACAATAAGGTCAGATAAACAACACAGTACGCTAAAAGATGAAATGAACATGGGTGTTACTGATTTCAAACAAAAAAGAAAAGGCGAGTTTTCAAGGGGGGTATTCAAAAAACAGCTTCACAGACAGGCCTATGGAGATCCCAGCAGAAATCAGGAAAACCACAACACTAAGCTTGTGGTGCAATCACCAACAGTTAAATAACAAGACTCTGCAATATTCAGAAGATCTTAGATGTCTCATGATTTTACAAACAAGCAGTAATTACAGGTAATTGGAATTTTTAATTCACAAAAATATGGTTGATTCATTTCTGATGTATAGTACTGGAGTCTGAAGACATAAGGCTAAAACAACAAGTAACAAGCAGATAGTTGTAATGAAAATGTGGTTTAATTCATTCTACAGTCCCTAATGGCTAAACTCAGTTTTGCGCTTTCTGACTGTAAATTGAGTAAGTGTGAATGTGTTGGAATTGGTAGTAACTGTTACTAAAACTATAGGAAACATCTGTCACTGTATAGCATGTGTAAAACTTACTAAAATAAATAGAATAGCCTCATCAAGCACAGGTAAAACGTGTGTCGAAAGAAATCTCTCAGTCCAAAAGTTAATTTTAAAATATTTAGTGAAAGTTAAAAGCAAATAATCCACACAAGAATAATAAGAAATAATAGTTACACACGTAGAATAAAAAAGACAAAAAATGAGGAAATATTGTATCTTCTCTAAACTTAGCTTTTCTTGAGAAACTTTAGTTACTTCTGTACTTAAAAGTTCCTCACTTCTTCTTTCTATAAAGGTTCTTAATTTCTTGTTCTGTACACCTTAAGCATACGGTTCAACACTCAAATATGTGCTGTTTTACAATTTACTTTACACACTCAAAAAGCCCGTGGGCATGGGCACGAGCACGTGCCCAGGCAAGGTCATGTGCATAAGCACAAACACGGTTTAAAACCGTATGCCTCTACACCTTACTCTTGGCAAGGCTGTCACTAACTGAAGAATAATGTTTACTCAAAGCTGTTAGAAATGGCAAGAATATACCAATACAATTCTACTTATTCTACTTAGTTATAGGAACCTCCCATAGTTTATGCATTGTCATCTAGTAAGATATTTATGAATCTTATATAACTAGGAAAATGGCTCTTACAATAATAATATTAAAAATAAAGTTGTCGCTGTATTTGAATCTGGGCTAGAACTTGGACATATTGTAGAATTTTTTATTGCACAGTTGGTGTATTTCACCAGAATCCTGTTACAGTTTACGTACATTGTAAGATATCAAAACAACATAAAGATTGTAAAAGGCTGTGAACCAACCGGGTATCTTATTTAATGCAACAAAAAAAATGTAAGCAATAACATGGACATCTTACTTCCTTTGGTACTCATTGCTCCTGATAGACTAGCTCATCACTGTGGAGCTCCATGCTCTTTGAATATGGGTTTCCTAATGAACCCTGACTTCTGGTGCCGCTGTTTCTTAAATAATCCCTGGGGAAGAAGAGGAAACACCTCCAGGGTGAAATGGAAGTGATGTCACAGGCCATTCAAGGTCTCATCCTGATCTACAGGAGACAGAGAATGTGTTAGCAACAGCGCTGCCTCAGGCGTTTGTGTTGTATGTGCTTACCTTATTAGAGCCCTATGTGCTGTCACACACGTGCGACTAGGAAGGAACTGAGTGGACCAAGTGGAGGTAATTACCTGCCCGGCCAGAGGGTGGCGGGATGCACAAAACCTACCTCTGTTATCTCTATAGGCCAAATACGAGAAAACCTTCCTGATTTAACATCACGTCTGGTTCCGGCGGCCAGAATGGCATCACTTCCAGTTCCGGTGTCCAGACTGACGTCATTTCTGGGCCAGATGACATCACTTCAGGTTCATGGCTTATAAAGCTGCCATTTTCCAAAACCTCATCTGGTCAGTCTTGAAACTTAACCCAAACAGATCATTCCTGTTTTCAATACCCTTTTGCAACCAGGGACAATATACGAGTGGTTGCCCCAAACCATTTTTCGTGTGTTTAGACTACTTCTTTTACAGTGCTCACATTTAAGAGAATAACAAACTGATCAAGTTTAAGATGCATCCAAAATGTAATGGTCTCATGCATTCTTCTGGACAAAGTAATAAAGTAGAATGAAATATTGTCACATACTGTACTTGTAGTAGAAGAGTTGCCAGCCTTTTGATGTCAAATTAGGCCAAAGTTCTTTTACAAATTCAGCTTACATGCAATTGTATTATTGTAGAGCACACTATTCACATTTTGCCATTCCTTTATACAATTTAGATAATTTATTAATTAAATTCCGTTATGCCACTTAGATATTTTTCACATTAAACTAATACTACACCAAAAATATATATTTTTAAAAATTGTTATATACTTCACATTGTTAGTAGTGATGGTTGAGAAACAATTTTAATCTCATGTTTTTAAGGACAATGGAGATAACTAAACTCCTGATTCAAATGGCTGCTATATCGACTCATACCGAACAACAGCACACAAATCTCAAAATATAAAAAAAAATCTCTAATTATATGTATTGCATAGTACACATTGGATATCTAGTCATATGTATACAACGTCCCAAACATGCATATCTGGGCCAAGAAGTTGTTTGATAAACTTTTCTGGAAAATCCTCAAGTCCAAGGGTTCCCAAGTTCAGTCCTGGGGTACCATTGTGGCTACAGGCTTGCATTCCAATCAGTTTCACAAATCAGTGGGTCACTTGGGCTACGTTCACATTACAAGCATCATTGCTCAGTTTGGATTTGCCTGTCTTGAAGGTTCACATTCATAAATACAGTGGAACCTCGGTTTGCGAGTAACTTGTTTTACGAGTGTTTTGCAAGAAGAGCTAAATTTTTTAATAAATTTTGACTTGATAAACGAGTGATGTCTTGCAATACGAGTAGTATGGATACACCTTGTCTGCTGAGCGTCATGTGATCACAACTGAGCAGATTGTTCTTCTCTCTCGCTCTCTCTTTTCTTGAGGGCAATCATCTCCTATTCTCCGTCTGAGTCTGTGTGCCTCACTCATATAGTCAACAGCCGTACGAGCGTATACTGTTTACTACAGCATTGTGACTGTGTGTGTGTGCGCGCGCGCAAGTGTGTGCTGTGAAGTGCGAGTCCCTGTCTTGCGCCCCAAAACACGAAGCTGAGTCTCAGTACTTTAATAACATCAGCTTTATTCAGCTTGAAACAGCAACAGCGCAGTTATTTATTGTAGCGGGATCTTTATAATGTTCCTTGTATCATCCATCGACAGCAGGTGCTTACAGCATGTCTGCAATGTTTTTGGATACGCTTATACAGCGAACTGCTACAGCGCTGGGAGACTGCGATTGCTTTGGGACACTCTTCCACGTGTCATTCCGTTGGGTGGAATCCCACAAGAGTTTAGAAACTCACTCACACCAGCCATGATTCTTTTTAAAGGTAAAGTGCAGGTTAATTTGTTTTATGTATTTTTACTTTATATTTTGTATTAATCATTTTATATGAATAGTTTTGGGTTGTGTAACGAATCATCTGAGTTTCCATTATTTTTTATTGGGAAATTCACTTTGATATACGAGTGCTTTGGACTGCGAGCACATTTCCGGAACGAGTCATGCTCGCAAACCGAGGTTCCATTGTATAAGTAATCGTGTAATGTGAACACATCTGTCCTCGGAAACGGTATATATGCACTGTGAAAGACAGCCGGGGGCCTTGGCGGTTGGGACGCCCTTCTGAGGATAGAACCGGGTGACATGAGAGGGCAGTCCCCCTAGTTTGCATCAGGGCCACCGACAGGGGGTGCCTGGACAGCTTCGGAGCCTTGGTCTGCAGCACATTCGCCACACCCGGAAGTGCTGCCGGAAGATGATCAGGAAGCACCTGGAGCACTTCCGGGTGCAGTATAAAAGTGGCCGCCTCACTCCATTCAGGGAGCCGGAGTTTGGAGGCAGAGGACAGAGCTTACGAGAGAGGAGTGGCGGCGTCAGAAGTAAAACAGAAGAGAGAGAAGGAAAGAAAAGGACTAAGTATGGTGTGTTGTGCTAAGTACTGAGAAAATTAAATGTGTGTGTTTTTCAGACTTCTTTGTGTCCTGTGTCTATCTGTGTCGAGGCTGATCTTCCATAGTGCACATTGATCGGTTTGTGCACAAGTCATCTGCATTACCAACAACAGAAATGTCATATTTGGTTGACGAATCATAGTAATAAACTGACAAAGTGAAAGCATTGTATCCAGTGTATGCATCACATTATTCTCTAGGGGATGAAAAACAGTTCACCAGCTATACATGATTGGCTCGAGAAGGTGAAAACATACCAGACGGCTAGCTTCTGTTGTTTTTTTACAGCCATTGCTGGCACAACTGCACCAAGAGATATGTGGGTATAAGAAAGAAGACAGCAGTGACTGTTGTCTCAGCTGTAACTCTGTCTCATTGTTGTTTTGCCGTGCTGTTAAAAAACACATGAAATCCAATCTGACCGTTTGTTCTCATTCATGCCACTCGGCCATGAATCGTATATGTATCCAATCTAGGACCACATATGAAATTGACTTAAATTTGATTTGAAAATATTGCATTTCTGTGTCCACATATTCCTGAAAATACAAATGTGTGTTACATTAAGGCAGATAAATTCAGGTTTGAATCATTTCTTTCTAATGTAAACATAGTTTCTTAGTTCTCATCAATCTACTTGTCTAGCTGGACTTTTTTACTTTTCTCATTCAAAATAGTGCTCCAGTATATTGGCTTTTAAAAGAAATTCAGAAATATGTATTCCTCTTCACATAATGACTACAGGCCAGTGGCACTTACATCTTATATCATGCAGACTTTGAGAGACTGGTCCAGGACTATATGCGTCTTCTTGTTGTAGACCACCTGGACCCACTGCAGTTTGCCTATTGGACAAAGACTGGAGTGAAGGATGCAGTTACCTATCTGCTTCACAAGGCTTATTCTCAGCAGGACAAAGCCGGCAGCAAAGTGAGGATTATGTTTTTTGATTTTTCCAGTGTCTTCAGTACCATCCAGCCATCCCTGTTAAGAGGTAAACTCAGAGATATACGGGTAGATGAGCCAATGGTGTCCTGGATAACGGATTATCTGTTAGGCAGGCTGCAGTTTGGGAGACTCAAGGATAAGGATCACATGGAACAGTCCTGTCTCATTTTCTCTTCACTCTATACACCTTAGACTATAAATATAACATCATTTGCATTTAAAGAAATTCTCAGATGACTCTGCATCTATGGGATGTATTGATAAGGGGGGGTGAGATAGAGTATAGAAGTCATAACATTGTTTACTGGGGCAGAAAGAATTGTCTACAAGTTCACATTAGCAAAACCAAGGGATGTTTTGCCACACCAAAGAGCCTCTATGTCTGGTCACAACTCAAGGAGTGAATATAGAGGTGGTCTACTCCTACAAGTACTTGGGGGTCCACATTAATGACAGGATGGACTAGTATTGTAACACAGAGGAACTACAAAAGAAAGCAGGATCTATTTCTTTAGGAGATTACATTCCTCTAATGTGGAATGTGACATCCTTCACATCTTTTACAACTCTGTGATGTCCAGTGCTAGATAGAGAAAGTAACCTTGGGATCTTTCTGTCTATAGGTACATTATGTGATATAACAGTAATTAATATACACCAATCAACCACAACATTAAAGCCTCTTGCGTAATATTGTGTAGGACACCCTCGTGCCACCAAAACAGCTCTGACCCATCGACGTATGGACTCCACAAGACCTTTGAAGGTGTTTTGTGATATCTGGCACCAACACGTTAGTTGCAGATCCTTTAAGTTCTGTAAGTTGTGATGTGGGGCCTTCATGGATCGGACTTGTTTTTCTTGAATATCCCACAGACTGAGATCTGGGGAATTTGGAAGCCAAGTGAACAACTTTAACTCTTTGCCATTTTTGCAGTTTGTCAAGGCACATTATAGAGCATAAAGAGGCCACGCTCAGGGAATACTGTTGCCATGATGGGGTGCATGTGGTATGCAACAATCTGAAGGTAGGTGGTACATGTCAAGGTAACATTCACATGAATTCCAGGACCCAAGGTTTCCCAGTAGAAAATTGTCCAGGGCATCACGATGCCTCCAATGGCTTGCCTTCTTTCCGTATGGCATCCTGCTACCATCCCTTCTCCAGGTAAACGACCACCTACACAGAGCTGTCCGCATGATCTAAAAGAGTAGGTCACCTTATTTCACCGCTCCACTGTCCATTTCTGACACTTGCGTGCCCACTGTAGGCGCTTACAACAGTGGACCGAGGTCAGCATGGGCACTCTGACCCGTCTGCAGCTATGCAGCAAGCTGCAGTGCACTGTTTGTGTTCTGACACCATGGCCAGCATTAAATTTTTCATTAATTTGCGCTACAGTAGCTCTTCTGTGGGATCAGACCAGACTGGCTAGCCTTTGCTCCCCATGTGCATCGATGAGTGCTGGGCACCCATGACCTTGTTGCTGGCTCACCATTTATCCTTCCTTGGAACACCTTAGGTACTAACCACTGCATACCGTGAATAATGCATAAGACCTGCCATTTTGGAGATGATCAGATGCAGTTGTCTGACCATCATAATTTGGGTCTTGTTAAATCACTAAGATCCTTACACTAGCCCATTTTTCCTGCTTCCAGCACATCACCTGCAAGAACTGACTGTTCACATGCTGCCTAATATATCCCACCCCATGACATGTGCCCACTGTAACAAGAAAACCAATGTTATAAACTTCATCTGTCAGTGGTTTTAATATTGTGGTTGATCAATGTATGTTGTCTGTGCTTGTACTTAAAATCTTTGAATATGTGAAAATGTATTTAATTACCTTTTGTTAAGGTTACTCAGCTTTATTTGTATAGGTGAAGCTGTTTTTGATGATCATAATGGCTTTGCATTGCAATTTTACCTCAAAGCATTTGTTAAGCTATATATTTAAGGAAGTGCAACAATAAACAATACAGCTCTTGCTATTATGACTTCATTTTACCTTTATTAGATTTCACTTTTAGCAGGGTCAAATAATGAATTGATTAAGGCTTCAGAAGCAATGATGGCAAAGTGCAGAGAAAGAAAGAGAAGACACTGCATCTTGTGCAGGCTTCTTTTAACCTTGTGAATTATTTACATTAGTCAATTCAGCTTTCCATTCACATGTGCTCATTGCCTCTGCTTCCTAGAGGATTAATTTATGTTCATTTGCCCTTCATTAACTATCTTAACTGTGTATTAATCCACTTGAAGCTCATACCTTTTAAACTTGTCCTAACTGACACAGAGACTTTAGATAGACATTTTATTACTTTCATCATCTTGCAGACACAAGAACACATGCAGAAAATAACACATTTCCTTTAGCAATGTACTGTAGAAAATGCAATCATTTACTTTTATTAATGCCAGCTATAGCATCTGCTGAAATTGCTGCAAGGATTGACAAAGTTTGGAAGTCTATTACAGCAATAATGTCATTTAAGTTTGCCTTCTTCTTCAATTTAGTCTCTTCAGGATACAATATGCCTGCTTTTTAAGCTTCTCAACATATCTTAAAGGATTTATGGATCAAAGCATTTTCAGTCTTGTCTATTGATAAAAAAATGAGCTGCTTGAAGCAAGAATAATAAGAATAAATCATTCTGGGTAAGGAGCAGTCCAGCAGTGCATTGATTAAGACTGCTGCCTTGCAGCTCCAGGGACTTGGTCTGATTCCCTGCACTGTGCAGTGCTTGTATTTTCTCCCTCTATCAGTCTTTGTTTTCTATGGTTTCATTCTATGCCCTAAGAATGCACTTGTTAGGTTAGCTGGCAACTCTGGATTGTCACTGTGATAGAGGTAATGTGTGTGCATATGTGTATGTACTGGCATCTTATTTTGGGCTGGTTCCTACTTTGCAATTGATGTTGGTAATGGAAAGAGCAATCTAATGATCCTGTATTAGAAAAGGACATAAGTAAGGGAAAAAGAAGAAAGGTTGATAGATAGATAAATAAATTGGCAGATAATGTATTTATACCCAAGGGAAAATCAAGACTTTATGGAAGGTCAAGAAAAATAGAAATATTTTAACAAACAACAACTGTAGGTTGATAGATCCACAATGCTTTGAATGCTTGTACCGCTGCGTATAACACTGGTTTTGCATTGGGTGACAAGGAGAAATACAATGCAATGTCATACAGATTAAGACAGGCTGTGAACCAGGCAAAACAATGACACAGTGAAAGGGTGAAGTAGCAAATGAACCAGTGTGACACTAGACACTTGTGGCAAGGTGTCAGGAACATCACAGTCTACAGTTACAGACACCATACCCCAAATGCACATGCTACTGTAGTAGGGGGCTAAATTTATTCCATGCATGGTTCAATGCCAATGGTAGCAACAGCAAAAGATTAGATAACACTGGTAAAGCTAAAGAAGTTACCATATATACTTGCATTTAAGTCAGAGCTTGGTTTTACCTTATAATTTCCTGTATTTTATATGTCGAATGCAGAAAACTCACGCTATTGGTCCAAGAGATTATGATATGCTAACTCCAGCCTGAAAGAGTAACCATGGAGCAAACCGCCTTTTTTTTCCATGTATTGTGCCTGCGTGACTACACGGTAATACCCAAACACTTCTGAAGTGACGTTTGCACTGATTTGTGTTTTTTGTATCTCACACCCTCATACACCTCTATTGTAACCACATCCCTTATCTACGATGGAGCGTTCAATCAGAAGAAAATACAAAGCTGTTTTTAAATTAAAAGTCGTTGAAGTGGCGAAAGAAATTGGTAACTGCACTGCTGCAACAAAATTTGATGTGTCTGAGAAACTGGTGCGAGATTGGAGGAAGCAAGAAGTTGGGGTCTGATTTTATGATCGATTTTTTGGGCTTCAAGACCTGACTTATACGTGAGTAGTTACAGTAATTCAAATTGTACCAGCTAGAGGTAAGCAAACTTCTGTGTGTGAGCACAGTGTAAGTAGAGCTAAGATATATGTGAGCATCAGTAAAGCACTGGGCCCTGATGGTATAACAGATTGTGTGCTGAAGGTCTGTGTTAAACTGCTAGCTCATGTGTTTACCATTATACAGTATTTAACACATCTCTGGCCCTGTCTATAGTACCTGCTTCAAAAGGTCAACCACATGTCTTCAAGAACACTCTGTCTAGTCTAAATGACTTCCGGCCCTTTGCTGTCATCTTGATACTTTTAAAATGCTTTAAGCATATGATTAAAGATCACATCTGCCTCTGCCTTCCTAAACACTAATCAATTAATTTCAGTTTGCGTACCAGGCAAACAGATCTGTAGATGATACCATATTCTAGATGTTACACTCCATTCATTCCCACTTGAACACTGTTAAAATGTTTATGTGAGGCTGCTGTTTGAATTTATCTTAGCCTTCAACACAATTGTTCTCCACCGGACTAGCAAAAAAACTACAGAATCTGTCTGCCATCTACTCCCAATGCACATTGATCCTGGAGTTGTTGACACCAAGTAGTCAGGGTGGAAAATACGCTTCCAAATGAAATACGTTATTTTTTCATCTGTTCACATCAAACAGCTACAACAAGACATTTAATAAACAATGCCTATATAGGAGATACACCGAACATCAGCAAACAGTCGACTCCAACTTAGTCCCTCACTTACAACTACCTCCATTATCATTGTGACATGTCAGAATGTACAGCACGCATTCTGTCAAGGTCTGGGATCAAGATATACACAAACTGGCAGGCTCATTACGGACTGTCCTTTCAATGTCAAAAGCAAAATAAAAAATCGACCACAGAGAGGAGAAACACTGTTTACAGCACTCCATGCAATGCATGCCCAGCAGTATACGTGAGACAAACATCTAAAACACTCGAAACACCCATGGTGTCTGATTTACGCACATACAGGTCCCACTGGACACACATTTAACTGAGACACTGTGAAAGTAAAATTCAGGCCCAATGCCAAGGGTACCAGAGAGCTGGCTGAACTGTGACATCTATAATGAAAATGCGATTAACAGACACTTGGACTTGAACTGAACATATAAAGGCTTAAGAAGAAGAACATCCAAATAATAAATAAAGACTTGATGACCAACACCTTCCGAACCCCACTTTGTTAAACCCCCTCTAAACCACCTCCACCCTTCACTTGCTATATATTGTCTTTGATTCCTATATGTCTAATCATTTTCCTATGATGAGGACAAATGGTAGGTTGTTGAAAGCTTAGAAAAAAAAATATTTTGAGATACATGATTCATTTTCTCTCTTTGTGTGTGTGTGTATATATTTATTTATATATATATTGTGATATATGGCCAGCAGTCCATTCCGACCAATACCCCCAAGCTGCCAGATGGAGCTGTCCCTGCAACGTGGAAAGCCCCGAATTCCAGTAGGGCACCATGGTATCTGGAGTTTTAATGCACAGCCCTGCTGGATAACGTTGGGGCCGCCAGGGGACGCTGCAGGGGAGGCCCAGAGACTTATATTTTCAATACAGCCCGGAAGTGCGTCACAGTCACGGGGACAGAAGAAATGACGTACTTCCGGGTTGAAGGAGTTTTGACCTTACCCGGAAGTGCTGGATAATCACATTCCGGGTCAAGGACTATAAAGGACTGTGGGAGATCCCAGACGGGCGAGCTGAGTTGGGAGGAAGGGAACAACGCGTCTGGGAGTGGAGGATTGATTATTGTTATTATTATTGTTATTGTTTATGAGTATTGTGGAGTGGAGGGTGCTTTGTGCAAATTATTGTACGAATAAAGTCAAGATTTGGACTTTTATCTGGTGTCTGGCATCTGATCTGAAGGTTCAAGGGGATGACAGCGCCCCATATCTGTCACTATATATATATATATATTGTCATCAAAATGAGTCCAAGACATTATAAAGGTTTGGGGCAGCCACCCGTATATTTCTTTTCCCAGCTGAAAAAGGGTTTTCTGAGTCAAACACACAATGTGCATATCAGAGAGTCCAAAACAGAACTGGCTATAGTAGCCTAAGATGGAGATTTTAAAGGTCTTGAGAGGAACTGATGTCATCAAAGGGGCTGGCTTTGGAAGTGACATCATCAAAGGGGCCAGTTTAAGAAGTGACGTCTTCAGAGGCACCGGAATCTTGCAGGATTTCCCGGGAAAGGTCTGTAGGGAACTGAGAAAGACAGTCAGCGCACTCGGCCGCCCCCTGGTCGGATGTTTTATTACAATTACTCGAGCCCTTTAGCTGCCTCCTACTTGCACATGCGTGATATATATATATATATATATATATATATATATATATATATACACAGTACAGGCCAAAAGTTTGGACACACCTCCTCATTCAATGTGTTTTCTTTATTTTCATGACCATTTACATTGGTAGATTCTCACTGAAGGCATCAAAACTATGAATGAACACATGTGGAGTACTTTTGTACTTAACAAAAAAAGGTGAAATAACTGAAAACATGTTTTATATTCTAGTTTCTTCAAAATAGCCACCCTTTGCTCTGATTACTGCTTTGCACACTCTTGGCATTCTCTCGATGAGCTTCAACAGGTAAGTAACCTGAAATGGTTTTCACTTCACAGGTGTGCCTTATCAGGGTTATTTAGTGGAATTTCTTGCTTTATCAATGGGGTTGGGACCAGCAGTTGGTTAGTCCCAGGTTAGTCAGGTTAGTTGGACGATCATGTATTTTTCAACAGGACAATGACCCCAAACACACCTCCAGGCTGTGTAAGGGCTATTTGACCAAGAAGGAGAGTGATGGAGTGCTGTAAATGGTCATGAAAATAAAGAAAACACATTGAATGAGGAGGTGTGTCCAAACTTTTGGCCTGTACTGTATATATATATATACAGTCATGGCTGAAATTATCGCCATCCCTGGAATTTTCCCAGAAAATGTACCATTTCTCCCAGAAAATTGCAATTACAAATGTTTTAGTATACAATTTCCTTTATGTGCATTGGAACAACACAAAAAAACGGAGAAAAAAAAGCCAAATCTGACATCATGTCACACAGAACTTATTGGCACGTTTTCAAAATTGTGGGTAAATCATTTTATTTCAAGCATATGATGCTCGTTTGAACTCACTTGTGGCAAGAAACAGGTGCTGGCAATATAGCAATCACACCTGAAGCCAGTTAAAATGGAGAAAAGTTGACTCAACCTTTATGTTGTGTGTCTGAGTGTGCCTCACTAAGCATGGAGAACAGAAAGAAGAGCAGAAAATTGTCTGAGGACTTGAGAACAAAAATTGTGGAAAAATATCAACCAGAGATCTTCATGTTCCTTTGTCCATTGTGTGCAACATAATCAAGAAGTTCACAACACATGGCACTGTAGCTAATCTCCCTGGACGTGGACGGATGAAAAAAATTGATAAAAGACTGCAACGAAGGATAGTCCGAATGGTGGATAAATAGCCCCAATCAACTTCAAAACATATCCAAGCTGTTCTGCAGACTCAGGGTGCAACCGTGTCAGCTCGAACTGTCAACATCAGAACGAAATGAAACAATATAGCAGGAGAGCCAGGAGGACCCAACTGCTGACACAGAAACATAAAAAAGCCAGACTGGAGCTTGCCAAAATGTACTTGAGGAAGCCAAAATCCTTCTCGGCGAACGTCTTGTGGACAGATGAGACCAAGGTAGAGCTTTTTGGTAAAGCTCATCATTCTACTGTTTACAGAAAACGGAATGAGGCCTACGAATAAAAGAACACAGTACCTACAGTCAAACATGGTGGAGGTTCTAAGATGTTTTGGGGATGTTTTGCTGCCTCTGGCACTGGATGCCTTGACTGTGTGCAAGGCATCATGAAATCTGAAGACTACCAAAAGATATTGGGGTGCAATGTAGGGCCCAGTGTCAGAAAGCTGGGTCTGCGTCAGAGGTCATGGGTGTTCCAGCAGGACAATGACCCCAAACATACCTCTAAAAGCACCCACAAATGGTTGAAGACAAAGTGCTGGAGAGTTCTGAAGTGGCCAGCAATGACTCCAGATCTAAATCCAATTGAACACTCATGGAGAGATCTCAAAATAGCTGTTGGGAGAAGGTGCCCTTCAAATCTGAGAGACATTGAGCAGTTTGCAAAAGAAGATTGGTCGGAAATTCCGGTTGAGATGTGTAACAAGGTTGTCATTGGTTATAGGAAGCGCTTGATTTCAGTTATTTATTCCAAAGGGCTTGCAACTAAATATTAAGTTGAGGGTGCCAATAATTTTGTCCAGCCCGCTTTTTGAGTTTTGTATGAAATGGGGCCAGATTTGACTTTTTTTCTCTGTTTTTCTGTGTTGTTCCAATGCACATAAAGGAAATAAACATGTGTATACCAAAACATTTGTAATTGCAACAATTTTTTGGGAGAAATGGTGCATTTTCTGGGAAAATTCCAGGGGTGCCGATAATTTCGGCCATGGCTTGTTTAGGAGACAACTAAAGGACTTAAGTACATGTAATTCCACACCAGACCAGTGCACTAATTCTCCCTCTCGATCTTTTGTAGACCATTCTAGAGAAATCCTGCCCGGCGGTGGGGCAGCCAACGACGTCATTTCCGGTTCTGGTCCTGATGATATCACTCCCTCTACTGGCCTTTAAAGGTGCCATCTTGTGTATAATGACTCAGTTCTGTTTTGGACTCTGCTGTGTGAACATGTCTGTTTTTTGGACTGAATTTTGCAGCCGGGAAAAATTATATGGGTGGCTGCCTTAAACCTTCTCAACGTCTTATGGTCGTTTTTGTGACTATATATATATGTGAAGGGCAGCCGGGTCCCATGCCCAGCAGGGACGCCCCTGCTGCTTATGTTCCGATGGAGCCACCATGGGCACTCCAGTACCTCCCCCGGGATGCTTGGTGGCAGCCTCCATGGCTGATGGTGATTCACCAAACACCCGCAGGGCTGCATGGGAGATGGAGTCCTCCACAGCCTGGTTGGGGGCTCGGATGGCCACTAGGGGAAGCTGCATGGACTCAGCAGCCTGGCTGGACGAATCTTCAGCCCCACACGGAGGTGCAATTAGGACCAGGTGGTCAAGCACCTGGAACACTTCCGGGTGGGTTATAAAAAGGGCCAGCCACCACCACTCGAGGAGCCAGGGTTGGGAGGAGGAGGACTACGCTTGTGGAGGAGTGGTGGTAAAGGAAGAGAAGTGTGTTGTGCTTTGGAACTGTGTTTGGGCTGTGTGGCACGGGGAAGACGTGTCCCACAGTTGAAGAGAAAAATAAAATCTTTGTGTTTTTATAAGTGCCTCCGTGTCTTTCTATATATAAAAGACAAAAGTGATTAAAAAAGGGTTGGGGTACCACCCCATATATTTAAATCTCTACAAAGGAACAAATGTAGTGAATTTCAATGGAGCTGAGTAGATACTTCAGACTGTGTCCAAAATGGCACTTAGGAGTGGGGGAAAAGTGGCTGTTTTTATAGCTGCTGAGGAGGAAGGGGTGTGTCCAAAAGGCTGGAACTGGAAGTGAGGTTACTGGTGGGGGAGGTTCTGGAAGTGAACGTGGAGTTAGGAAGTCTTCTGTTTGGAGGTTCTGCTGGGGAGAGAGAAAATGTGTTTGTGCATTCATTTAACCCCTGTTCCAGCATATCACATTCAAGCAAGCCCATTGATTGACTGCCATGTGCTCGTGTGTGACTATATATATATATATATATATATATATATATATATATATATATATATATATATATATATATATATATATATATATATATATATATATATATATATATATATATATATATATATATATATTTATATAGACACTGTAGATTTGTAAACTCAAGCCTGGACACAAGTAAGTACAATAATTTCCAGCACATTTAATGAAAAACTGATAGAGGAGCTTCAACCTAATTCTAATTAGTGCTGTCATTATTTGACACATTTATAATTAATTTCCAACACTATTAAGTATTTTATGACATTTTCAGAAATGTTCCTTAATTGTTGGAGTGTATTGTAATTGAATGTATTTTATTGTGAAAGAATAATATTTCTATAATCCACACTGTCACCAGGCACCTTCTAAAAATAATTCAATAAGAGATTGTCAAGAAGATATAAATAGGAAAACATTTTCAGACACATGCACAAAAGGATGAACAAAAAGAACTGAATACAGAAGTACAAAAAAAATTGAACAAGCTAAACTTTTTATTTTCACTGAAGGTGCCTGGAAGCATTAAAATCCCTCAGAAATATGACTGCCATTCTTTTTGCTCATTTAGGTTAATTCTAGAAATTATTACATATGTTACATACAGTGAACATTTTCTATTTCTGCATATTTAAACTAAATGTTTTGAGAACAAAATTCAAAACTTTTGGGAAGTACTTAAAACCATTATCAGATTTGCAATAATGAATTTTCAAAAAATGTATTAAAAATAGAGCTCTATAAAATCAAAATTAACGCTTGTGTTTTCCTTAATATAGCAGTGATATATACTGTAATTTGGCAAAAGATAAGTAAGCACCCAAATTCATACAATCTCTAAAGTTGTCATTAATTCAGCTGGTTTCTTCTCATGTGAGAGAAGCTGATATGTGTATAGCAACATGTTAACTGATGCCTCTCAGTGTGCACAATGTCGACACTTTTCAGAGAGTCATTACACTTTAACGCTCTTTCATTTCATCTACGTCAGCAGGATGAGACCCCAGCTTTTTATCTTTGTAAAATATTTGAATTGGTTTTCAGCTTACCAAAGTCAGCTTTTGAATGTGTCTTCTAGTCACGGTAGGTGCAGAAAACTGCATGTCGAAATCTGTTTACGCACCATAAAGAAAATCTAACTGAATAGAGACAAAGCAGGAAGAAAGGTCACTCTCACTTTGTTATTATCCCCATTTAAAGGTCAGCAGATCTACAAATTCAAATAAACCTCATAACATCAAACTTATTTTATGTGATATTTCCTGAAAGTGCTAAGCATAATGGTGCATGAACATTATTAATAACAAATCAGTGCAGCTCACCAGTTAGTACAGCTACCTTATAATTCCAAGGGCCTTGTTTCCCATCCAGATAACTCTTTTTGTAGTTTCTTCAGATATGGTGGTTTTCTTTTACTGTATACCCAAAGGCTTATAGTAATGCTAAATTTGTTCTAAGTTTGTGTGTTCTCATGAGTGTTTCAACTAGTTCTAAAGTGTATGCCATGCAACCATTTCTGTTGGAAAAGCTCCATCTTGCAAAGGCTTAGTAATTGAAAAGTGAGCTCAAAAGGTGGATGTAAACTAATTGAAATGCAGTCATATTATACTTTTTATTTCACTCCATATGATAAGGCTCAGGGCAATGAAAGGAGGTCACCGAGTAAAGGAGGAGGTGAAAGTAGGAATGGAAGAGGAGCCTACCAGCAGGATATTGGGATTGACACAGCAGGTGACATGGACAAGATGGCACAGCGTACTGAAATGGAAAATCTCATGGTCTGGAATTTGGCAGGAAGAACCCTAGTGCATAAGTTCTTGGTCCAGGCTGCCTATGATGTCGCTAGTCCAGCAAACCTTCATGTTTGGGACTAGAGTGAGAAACCATTATGCCACCTGTGCTTCTGGAAAGGGACACTAGAACACATTCTTAGTAGCTGTTTGTAGAACAAAACAAATAATACTTACAGTATGGGGATAGTATGTTGCTGCAGTGACTAGTACTCCACCTAATAGGTCCAACATCCCTGAATCACGTCCAGTGTGGAGTTTGCACATTCTCCTAGTGCCTGTGTGGATTTTGCCATGTACATCAGTTTTCCTCCACCCACCACAAAGGTTTTAGGGTTGACGGGCAAATTCAAGTTAGCCTAGGATGGGTGTGGGCAAGAGTTGGTCCTGTAATTGACTGGCATGCCTTCGTTGGCTATGCCCAGTGCTACTAGGATAGGCCTGAGTTAGATCAAGTTGGTTAGTCTAAGTTTATAGTGAATACAGTTTCAAAAATATTAGACATACACTTGCTTACATATATGCATAATAAAGCAAAGATGGATTATGTGACTTCTGGTTCACATGAAGGGACTAGAAGCAGTCACATGTTAAATGAGTACTTGATTTCCATTTCAATACCACAGCATGGCTGGTGGTGGGGCATTAGAGGGCTTCCCTATAAATTTTAAGAATGCAAATAAACTTGTCTTTCCAACATACATGAATACAGAAGTTAGAGGTATGCAGCATAGTACTGAAAGCCAAAAATAAACTCTTTATGTTACAGGGTTTCCATAGCTGCAAACCACTCTGAGGCATCTTATTCTAAATAGGAATGAACTGAGGTTCAGATCAAGGTATTAAATACAGGAGTGGCCGAAGAAGCCTGGGGATCCCTGAATGCAGAAACATTAAAATTATGGAGCATCACTGTAAATGAAATATAAAAAGCAGGTTATAACTCAGAGTCCATCACTGGATTTGCTAAAAAGTATTGTAGCAGCAGGCAGGCAGCTATTTACAGGCAGGATAAGATGGCAATTATACGTGAGCACTTCATGGGGTGAGCTCAGTAAGATACTTGGGTGGCAGTAACCTATGAGGCAAACAAGGGAAGCTCGTCCTTTGACAGACCTCAAGTGGATCAAAAAGAAAAAAGGGGGGTGGAGATTTTTAGACTAAAGTACACACAGGAGCACCACACAGCCATTAGTGCAAACCTTGGTCTCAATAATGTGTAGGAGTGTGACACTGGACAGCAGCAAATAATGGAGCTTGCTAATACAGAGATACCGATAGTGTTCGCATTGTAGGGGAAGACTATTTTACCCCCAAAATGAAATGCTTCTGTCTTCGATGCCATTAACTAACAGCTACAGGGCTGGTCTGTGGCAGAGTGGCACCGTAGTAAACTAATTTAAGGCATACAATTATCATTATTCAAGTGATGAATCAGAAACTTTAATATTGTACACACATCAAGTAAGTGCCAAGATATGAAAAGTGGCTGTGCTACTTGATTCTGCTTTGAAGTATAACATGGCATTGCTTATCTTATGCGCACTGCATGTCCATGTATGATACATTTCCTCATCTTAAGATATTTATGTGCTAAATTATAGCTATAAATCCATAGCTAATTTATTGTATCTAAACACCACTAGAGCGATATTTCAGTGTTCAGATAAAACTAGAGGGGCTTTTGCACACTGGCCCTGATCAACGCCATGGCGTACTATTCGGGGAAACCTGCTAATAGGCTAATAGTGTAATGCCAAGTCATAAATAATGGAACTGTAAGCCTGTGGTGTCAGGCAGTTCCTGAGCAATCAGCCAAGGAGGCAGGGGAAGCATAGCATCATAACTCTCTCTTACTCTTCCTACAGTGGGTCTTCATAACGTGATGAAGATGAGTGACAGATTTATGAGGAGTATGCTGGAATCTTAAGAGTGAAATTAGTTGTAAATATCTCAGTGTGAGCTTGAGCTAGAAAGAAAGAGAATGTGAGAAGAGACAGTAGGGCTGTCCTGTGAGTATAGTAAAATAATATTATGGGGTAAGAACATCTTGTTGATATGTTTTATCAGCTGTAGCATTTACAGCAGGAGTAGCAGTGACTGTGGCAAGGCTGTATCACTTAAATTTGCTTTTTATAAGTTGTTATGCTGTATATATGCAGGGATGAAAAGATGTATTATTATATTTTTAATTTCCACCCACATTATGTTTGTTTGTGTCTGAGTTTCATATATACAGTAGGACACATAATTAAAAAAAGTAATAATTATAAAGCTGTTCAAATCATATTCACATCCAATGGTGCCATATGAAATTTAACTAAACTACACATGAAAACTGAGAATTGCAAAACAAGTTATACAGTATGTAAATGATCTTGAGAAGAATATAAATAACAAGGAAGCTAAGTCTGCAAATGATACTAAACCCGGTGGAACAACAGATGATGCAGAATCAGGCTAATCATTACAAAGGATCTTGTACAGAATACAAGCTTAAGTAGAATGGTGTCATTTTTGTGAAGTTTAATTTCAATAAATATAAACTATTGCACAAAGGAAATAAAAATATCAGATTTGAATACACAATGTGAGGCTTGAAACTTGAAAGTCGTTAGGAGAAAGTCCTAGGAGTTATAGTAGACTTGTCACTTGTTGCATTCAGGCAGTGTTTAGAAGCCATTAAGAAGGTTAGTAGGATGTTAGATTATACTATATGCTGTATATATAACCCCAACACAAACACAGAAGAACAGTACCAGGTTCAAATACTGGAAGGTTTTATTATATTTACCTCCAAAAAAGTGATATAAACACAAACACAGGTCTTTTCTCTCCACAAGACTTCCTTTCTTTCTCTCTTCCTGCTGCACTACACTCCTACACTCAAGCGTTGCTCCACTATCTCCCAGCCCTGACTCAACTGGATAAGGGAGTGTGGTCCCGTTTATTACAGACCCGGGAGTACTTTTGGTGCCAGGGCAATTGCCCAATGGAAACTCTTCCGAATCACATGAAAGTCCATTATAACAGGGAGCTTGTCTCCCTGCAATGCCCTCTCGTGGCCCCCAGTGACTCCAGCAGATCTGCTCTGCTGAACTACATCTCCCGGCATAAATTGCTGGTTTCCTAGGGGGCACCGACATCCGGGGCTGCTGCCATCTAGTGTGCTGTGGGAAATAAAAAGCTTCCAGTGACATCTCTCTTTCCTAGTGAGCTGTCCATCTATCCCTTTTGATCCTCCAATCTGGGTAAGGAACATCCCCTCTCCTGGCCGGGATGACCGACCAGCCCATATGGCATCTTCAATATTTATATATACAGTATATATATATATATTGCAATGTGTTTAGTAGAAGACAAGGATGTTATACTTAAGTTGTGCTATTAGTGAGGCCTCAGTAGGAGTACTGTGTGAAAAGTTTACTCAAGAGAAAGTCCAGAGGAGAGTAACTAGGCTGATTTCAGGACTGCAAGGTTTGAGCTATCAGGCAAGATTCAAGGAATTAAAAATGTTTATTTTAAGCAAAAGGAGATTAAGAGGTAATATTAAAAATTATCAATTGAATTAGTATGGTGGATTGCAGCTTTTGCTTTCAAATAAATTGTTCAAAGAAAACAAGCAGTCACAAATAAAACAGGTCAAGGGTTGATTTCCCATGAACATGAGAAAGTTATTCTGCAAACAAAGAACTATAGACACGTGGAATAACTCACCAAAATGTGTGGTAAACAGTAGTGCATCGGAGTTTCAAAATTTGACTTGATGTTATTTATGTGCTGAATGGCATAATCCAGTGAAGCGTGTTCTAATGTTCTATTATGTGCTGGTGAAGCAGCAATCTCTACATTTCAGCCATTGATTTTTCATTCTTACCTCTATGCACCATTTGGAATGGTTTTAGAACATAGGAGAAATTGTAAGATCTTGAGCACCACCACTTTCAGCAGTCTAACATGAGATGTCAAAACTTCTGCTCTGACCAAGAAAGTGCACCAAAAGCTGCTCTTTCTGAGAGAATTAAACAAATCTGGAGTCTCACAGGAAGTAATGAGCATTTACTATAGGTCTGTTATAGTGCATAGAGCTTTCCATTACAGTTTGTTATGACAATATATCTGCTGATAAGATAAAACACCTCTGAAACAACTCCACTGTGGAGTTCTACTTTCTTCTTTTCCTGTCTGACATGTAAAGTCATTTAGGTCTTATCCAATCCGTCACACTCCACCTACTCTCTGTTCGCTGTCCTTCCACCTTTTGAATGGTTCGGGTCAACAACATCAGAACTGCCAAACTTCATAACATTAGTTATTCACAAGCTGTGAGACACATGAACTCAACAGCTTGACTCTAAGAGTCTTTTAAATTAATCTGATGAATATGTCTAAGGGTGTTTTCATAAATTAATTGTTTTGGACTGTATAAAGGATAATAGCATCTTTTGTGTTTTAGTATTAATGTGTTATTTAAATAGGCTTCACTTAATCAAATTCCACACACTTGACGCTGTAATGATTGAAAATTAAAAAAATAAAATAAAATAGGCTACATTAACAATACAAAATAGAACATTTTTAATTAGCTCAAATGAATTCAGCTAAAGCCATATTTCTTTCACAACAATTATTAAAATAATCTTAAAATACACATTTAGAAAGTGAAACAAATACTCATACATCTGTAGTAGCAAACATATGCTGTATTAGATACAATTTTTAATAAACCCCTACTTAAAGACAATAACTTTTATACTGTATATACTTTGAAAAGATGTTGTCCTTTATGGAAGTAAATGATTCTGTTCAGTTCTTACAATCTTTGCAAGTCCCATTGTTGGGACTGGGGTGAGAAGTTGAAAGGCAAATTTCCTGAATAATCTCGCCTGAAGAAGGGACCTGAGTTACCTCAAAAGCTTGCATATTGTAATCTTTTTAGTTAGCCAATAAATGATGTAATTTTCTTTGACGTCTCACTTATAGTGATGGCTATCTACAGGATATAGGTATTTGTTGTCTTGCATAAGAATCACTGCTTTGAAGTTTTAACTACTTAAATATACAAACAATACAAAATTGTGATAAAAGAACTGCTCCTTCTTTAGAAAATGTTTCTATTTACCTGACTTAGAAATGAACTTGTCTGGGAATATTAGTTTCTAATCAGCATATGTGTACTCACTGATAGTTGGTAGCAATATTTTTTGTTAACCTGTGTTTACATTATTTGTTAAGCCCAGGAAAATTGGATGTGCCATTGTTTAATCCATTGTCATGTTGATCTAGGCAGGGACTGAAGGAGATTTATGGAAGATGGATTTAAGGAGATGGGCAGAAGAAGGCAGAGTGAGGGACAGTCCACTGAGAACGCTGCCAAGATACTCGCACAGAGCACAGGGGCTCACTGGCACACTATGGTACGTGGCTGGTACTATGTGAGGCACAAGGATGGCAACAATTACCTCCTGGGAGGAAGAGACTATTCCACAAGAAGATGCCGGTTGTGGGTCAAGCGAGAGAGGGAAGCCGCATGGGAGGACCGAGCGAAGCTGGCAAACGGGAAGCGAGGCGTGCCTAGGTCGCAGCAACACAAGGAGCCCAGAGTGGGAACGAAAAGAACGATGAAGAGATGCTCACAGGGATTCAATGTTTTAACAAAACTGCTGTTGGGAAACCAGCATCCGGTGGACAGAGTGCATCCGTGGATAGTTGGATGATTAATTGTTGGGGTAACACAGTGTGCAAACTGGACTCTGCATCACTAAAGGTTGTATCCTCCACTTCATGTTTTTAATGGATTTTTAGGGTGTGGACTGTGTGCTTTACTTTTTTAAAAAAGGGTTTTCATCCCTAATATTGTCAGATGTTTACGTTCATTTATCTTTTTAATGTACTTTATAAATGTGTAATAGAAGTTACGGTTGCTTTTCCTGAAATTTCTGCTGTGTCATTCATTGTGCGTTTACTCACTGCACGATTTAAAGAAACCTGTGTGCTATTGTCTGTAAATCTCAAGAGTTCGCAGTCTCTTAATAAAACTGGCTGGAGTAGTAAGATATTTTAACAGTGTCTATGTTAGATTACCTGTAAGTGTGACCAGAAACCTGTCACATATTAAACTGTGGGACAAGGAAGGACTGGCCATTGGAATTACCAGGAAAATTAGCCCCTTCCACCAATTTCAGAAGTGATGCATTGATGGGTGATTCTGCTTCCAGTAAATGGATGGCAAGGATCATGTTTATATACTTTCACATCCAAACATCGATTTCTGCAATGTAAGAAGTGTTGTAGAAAAGCACTAAAGAACAAAAGCATCAAAACTGGACAAAGGCAATAAAATATTTGTAGAAGAATTCCTTTATAACTACCAGTGTATGTCTGTTAACTTTCTTATGGCAGTATGCTAAAGGCCAACCTGTTTTTTTTATATCAGTATATTACATTGTAAAATTTTATGAAATAACTACATTTGTTGTATATTTGCCTAGCAAGCATTTATAAACGCAGTGTTTTCAAAAGTATTTATGTCTTCAGAAGTTCTTGACATAAAAAAGTGTGAACATACAGAAATTAAACTTATGGTTCATACTGTTAGTCAGAAAAAAGTTACTTAATGGCACCAGAGTTGTGTTGCGTTGTTTATGCTGACCAGGAGCAGGTGTCATTGCACAATCGTGTTCCATTGAGAAGGGACTTGCTGTTCTGTTTTCAACCGATACAGACTGTCATGCATTAAGGATTTGCCCTTTCAAAAGCTGATTTCCTTGTTAGTACAACATCAAAGTTGTTCCAACTAAAATTGCACAGCATCAGCCTTAAGATTTCATGTAAACTTTACATACTCATCAGATTTAAAATGCCGCTGTGATGGCCTGGGTCAGCTCCACACGCCTTTGTCACTTCTGGGAGTCTCTTAAACCTGGAACCGTCAATAGTTATAGATTGAGTTGAGCCGGGTAAATGAGGACACACGCATGCAGCAAGTGATAGGTGCAAAAAGTGTCAAGTGCTTTCGTTACAAATCCAAACAAAACATCAAAGTGGAAATAGTGAATTTATAAAATCAAGTGAATGTGGAGTTAAAGGTCATTAAATAAATACAGAGTGACACAGAAAAATGGGAACTTTTGAAATGTTGAGATGTTGCAATCTTTTGTTGCACCTGCATTGAACAATTTTCCACAACTTCACAAAACCTGGTTTCAATAGAATGGTGCAACATTGCACACTGCAAGGCAATCAATGGCAGCTGTGCGAGAATTGTTCGGTAAACGTGTCATCTCAAAATTTGGTGACATTACCTGGCCCTCAAGATCACCGGATTTGTCAGAGCTTGGTCCGCATTGCCGGCAGTAAGTCGAGCCCGTTTCCAGTGAGAGTTGGACTCCGCCAGGGCTGCCCTTTGTCACCGATTCTGTTCAAAACTTTTATGGACAGAATTTCTAGGCGCAGCCAGGGTGTTGAAGGGGTCCGGTTTGGTGGACTCAGGATTGGTTCACTGCTTTTTGCAGATGATGTTGTCCTGTTTGCTTCATCAGGCCGTGATCTTCAGCTCTCTCTGGATTGGTTCGCAGCTGAGTGTGAAGCGGCTGGGATGAGAATCAGCACCTCCAAATCCGAGAGCATGGTCCTCAGCCGGAAAAGGGTGGAGTGCCCTCTCAGGGTTGGGGGAGAGATCCTGCCCCAAGTGGAGGAGTTCAAGTATCTCGGGGTCTTGTTTACGAGTGGAGGAAGAATGGAGCGTGAGATCGACAGGCAGATCGGTGCGGCATCCGCAGTGATGCGGGCTCTGCATCGGTCTGTCGTGGTGAAAAAGGAGCTGAGCCGTAAGGCAAAGCTCTCAATTTACCAGTCGATCTACGCTCCTACCCTCACCTCTGGTCATGAGCTATGGGTAGTGACCGAAAGAACAAGATCGCGAATACAAGCGGCTGAAATGAATTTCCTCCGCAGGGTGTCTGGGCTTTCCCTTAAAGATAGGGTGAGAAGCTCAGTCATCCGGGAGAGGCTCAGAGTAGAGCCGCTGCTCCTCCGCATCGAGAGGAGTCAGATGAGGTGGCTCGGGCATCTGATCAGGATGCCTCCTGGACGCCTCCCTGGTGAGCTGTTCCGGGCACGTCCAACCGGGAGGAGGCCCCGGGGAAGACCCAGGACACGCTGGAGGGACTATGTCTCCCGGCTGGCCTGGGAACGCCTTTGGGATTCTCCCGGAAGAGCTGGAAGAAGTGGCCGGGGAGAGGGAAGTCTGGGCCTCTTTGCTTAAGCTGCTGCCCCCGCGACCCGACCTCGGATAAGCGGAAGAGGATGGGTTATTTTTTCTTGTGGGGCTACCTTAAGAGTCGGGTCTACACGACTCGGCCAAGGACACTGAATGAATTGAAACAAAGAATTCAAGACGAAATTCGTGGTATCCCTGCTGAGATGTTGCAGCGATCAATGGGAACTTCAACAGCAGATTGGAAGAATGCATACGTACAGGAGGACTCGATCTACAGGACGTAATTTTCAGACATTGATCATTTGGATTACTGTCTCTTAAAAGGCAAGTTGTAGTGGTTCAATTGCTGTCAATAAAATTTTTTTGTTGGATTTCTTCTGTTTTTATTGGGTTTATCAAAAGTTCCCGTTTTTCTGTGTCACCCTGTATATTTAATAAAAACAAGGTTAAAAATCACAGACGGGAGTCAGTCCTTTAAAAACTTATTTACTCACTTGGTGCATTCTTCTAAAACCAACGTCTCCTCTGCTTACCCAACATGGGATACTGCAGCAGAGAAGAACTCATGCCGATAGGCACAGCCATCCTCCTTTACAGGCTCTGGTCCCTGGTGTCCTTTGAGCCCAGAGGAAGGTGCTGCGCCGAACCTTGTCTCCTGCTGTCACTCCTCTGCCTCACGGGAGAGCAACCTACGAGCATCTACTCCATAAAGAATGCTCAGCTGGAGTGGATCTCTTCAGCTTGTATCCATTTTCTTCAGTATGTTTCATCAATGGGAAAGCAGTTGTAACTCAGGCAAGTATGTTTTCTATTTTATTTTTTAGAATTTGAGCGCAGATGGAAACTACAGAAATTGTTCTTTCGCAGTTCTGCTATTATATAGAATATTTAGGATAACTGCAAGAGTGAAGAAAAAATATGGGAATGTGAAAAAGGGTTAATTCCAGGTGGGCTGCTCTCTGTGAGCTGTGCTGTCAGAGAAAAACCTACGAGACAGACTGGACGAGAGAGAAAGAGACTTAATGTAAAAAGTCCACACTGCATTCTCAATGCACCCTCTCTGAGCATTTAATAGTACATCCAGTGCACAAACCTAACCATCCCATTGGTAAATCAAATAATAGGGTAACACTAGATTTGGATGTGAAGAGACATGGAGAAAATGTCTTCAAAAATGAGAAGGGGGAGCTGAACTTGACTCTAATGAGGGGCAGCAAAGTGTAAGAAATGTAGTCATTTATTTGGAGTTTCTCAGAGTGGGAGAGTGTAGCAATAGTAGAAACGGTCTGCTCAACATCCCATTTATTTAAACTACTTATGATGCAATTAAAAACAAACTGTTCATGAGAACACTCCAATTAAAATATATTTGAAATAATTTATTAAGCAGCAACCACAGTAGCAAGGGGAAAGTTGAAAGTATAGCACCACTGTGTTATTGGACTTCTCTTTGGTTTCAATAGTTTAACATAATCAATGGCGTAAAATACTTCATGTTTTATTTTACAAGGATGCCATCTTTCAGACACATGTGGAGAGGAGTTAATGTTAGCTAGCAGGATTGTAAACAAACGTTTTATTATGGCTAAAGCCTAACTTTGTCCATGTGTTAGAATCACACACATTCTTAATTATTTGTGACACCACAGCAGCTCAGCACAAGACAGATGTGGAGAGGCATAGGGCAAAGCATCTGCTGGAATATCGGAGAGCTGAAGAGACAGGGCAACATCCATACTTTTGTGCAAGTCAGTAAGCAGTGGTCCAAAAGTAGAGCTGAGCAGTGTTAGGGTAAAGCGTTTATTATGAATTTATAAAGTGCTTCTGACAATGACTCCCATGTATCTAAGACATCCTGTACTCATCATTTCCTGAACAGTAACTAAGAGAACAATGAGATAAAAACAATATTTTTTAAATTTTAAGAATTTATGAATAAGGAGTTCCTCTTTAGATATAAAAATGTGCCACAGACTCTTAATTTGTTTAACTATTTTGAGTCCTTTAGAAAATATCAAGATATAGGTGTGTTAAAGATTATAATATTTATCTGTATGTTGATTGGTGCAACTAATACGTTTCTTGACTGTATTATGCAAATGAACCTAACTTACTTAGGTTTATTGCTTTGTTATATTTCTTAGTTTTGTCATGCTGATCTGATCTAATCAAACGCTGGGTCTCCCTCAAGCTTTTTGCAATAAAAAAGATGGAATTATTTGTAATAGTGATCTCGACTTATCTTTATTTAAAATGCTAATTTCCCTAACGTCAGACACCAGGACAAACAAAACATGAACACATCAACTACTTCAGTACTATATCAGCTTCTATATATATAAAAGGAGTTAATTCTTACTCAACTAGGATATATATATTCTTGCTTCACTGTGTAACAAAAACATTTGCATAATCCATTTATGATTTCTGGACTGATGCAAAAAATGTAGAAAATAGGAAATAACTATTTGCTTAATTAACAAGAATAAGTTATTTGGGCCAAATCCCTGCAGCCACAATGCTTAAGATACAAACCAGCAGGGATGAGACATACACATTGTGTACTTTTTCTGGCTAATATAAATTCCTCAGAACTTCTTCTTCTTCTTTCGGCTGCTCCCATTAGGGGTCGCCACAGCGGATCATTTTTTTCCATATTTTTCTGTCCTCTGCATCTTGTTCTGTTTCACCATCATCTGTACGTCCTCTCTCACCACATCCATAAACCTCCTCTTAGGCCTTCCTCTTTTCCTTTTCCCTGGCAGCTCTATCCTTGCATCCTTTCCCCAAAATACCCAGCATCTCTGTACATTTCCAAACAAAAATGAGAACTAAACCTGAGTAAATTGAAACCTATAACAAAAAAAACCTTTAAGACCTTATGAATATTCTAAACATTAAAATATTTCTGGCAAATCATTTTATCTTTGTCTGAAAGGAAACCTATTTAAAGCAAAATCTTCTACATTAAAATATCTCTTTAATTTCCGCACTACTGAAAACGGACAAAGAAACAACACAATACACAAGCTACTGTTCTCAGTCTTTTATCAGAACAGATCTTAAAATCATTAGTCTTATTAATTTGAATTCATTTCATGTTAGAAGTCCTCATTTAACCAGAATGGGTTTATCAAAAAAAAAAAAACAGACCACCATCAGGCAACATGTGATGTGCAGCCAGCCTAATAAGTATCTAACAAAGGAAAATTAAAAAAGCAAAATAACTTTAGAAACCTTCAGATCGCGCAAGACAAGGCTATTGACTATCCAAAACTATTTACATTATTTCATGAAATCTTTAGTTGGTGCAGCCTTGTATGTTTACTTTATTCATTTTCTGAACCCAGTGTGCTATAGGGCACTCTCATATGTATGTATAGATAGAAAGATAATGATGCTTTAATTGTTCCCAAGGGGGAATAAAAATTATACAGAATTATATCCAATTATATATCTGTATGTGTGTGTGTGTGTGTGTGTGTGTGTGTGTGTGTATGGAGCAGTCCCTTTTGCTCACGCTCTACCACAGCCATGGGAGTTGGTATGAATCATACAGAAGATATAGAAACTTATACAACTGTGACTTGCACTTGGTGAGATGGTACATGCATGCACCTCATTTCTCATTCAACCCGAGCAGACAAACTCAGTTTTGTGACACATGTTACTTGCATTAAGTCTAGGGGAACCTGGGCCAGGTACAAGCCGCTGTTGCTACAGCAGTAAGATGCTAAAAGTAGGCAGCAATCAGGAATCACCATACATTCTGTTCTCCTTTATTCTCATTTGCCCAGAAATATATAAATACTTCAGTCTCTGCATAGGTCAACATAACGATCAGTTAAACAATGGCACATGCTAGTTTCCTCTGTGGAATAATAGAGTAAACATATTTACTTTGGTTCACCAATAGTATTGTTGTGAGCTATCAAGAAGTACCTGATTAGAAACCAATTACCCAGAACTCATTAATTTTTAAAGACAGCAGGCAGTTTTATATCACCAATATTGTATGTAGATGAGATACTAATCAAAACAGTATGATTATTCAAAGCAGGTGACTCTTGCAAGACAGGTAAATATTTATGTCCTGTTGATATCCATCAACAATAACCTGTAGCAGAATTATTCCAGGAAATTTGCCTTTTCATTAAAACACTGAATTCTAGCCCATTATACTCTCCCCTACCTTTTTTTTAGATGTCTCCTGGCATCTTGCTCTAAAGGCTAGACCTATGATTCATTGCCTAGTGTGTCTCATCCACTAGTCTTAGGTAATAATCAAATCATGGATATGCTGGATACAGTATTGTGTGGCTTGGTAAATGATACATAGAATTCTGTATAACTGCATTGACGGCAGAATTCCAAGGCTGGTATGATGGCTGTCCCAGTCTTTGGTATGTAAATACCTCTCTGGGTTTGACAGTGTGAGCTGATCTTCTTACTGTGCCCCCCTCTCTGTCACTCAGTTGTTCTGTTGCTCGGTCTCCTTGTTCATTTGTGGGGTCCACTGGGTCATCAATATTTCCCACCCGGGGTTCTGCAACACTAGTCTCCATTTCCAGTCATTGTCCCTGTTCCATTGATGTTCCTTGCTGTGGGTTTCTGTCAGGTTGTCGTGGCTCTTGTTGTTCAGAGCATAACTCTCAGGCCTTGGCTCTGAGCCTGGCGAGATTCTGTGACCTCAGTGCAGGAAAGGGTACGAAGTAGCAGAGGCCATATGAAGTGTCAGCTTCCTCATCGGAGTGATCAGACCTTGAGTCTTGTGTTTTGTTACAGTATGTGTTCTTGCTAGTCTCTGCATTTTCCTTTACACTTCGTTTGATTTAGTGTCTTTTTCAATGTCATAGACTGGCTGCAGGAGGTTGCAGTGTAGCATCTGGGGTGTTCTGCTACCAGCTTCTGGCTGTACTTTGTACACTAGGCTGTCTTTAATTCTCTCTTCTTCCCATTTAGCCTCCCCTCTCAAACATGTTTCTGACTAGGACTCTGTCGCCTGGTTGAAGGATATCGCCCCTCATTGTACGGTCATAGTACTGCTTACCCTTGGCCAGTGCTTTCCGACTGTTATCTGCATCAATCTGGTAAGCTTCTTTCATTTTTGTGACCCATTTTTATACAAAGTCCTGGCTGTTTGTTTCGTCATTGTCAAGTGTAATGTTAAACAACAAATTCATAGGTAAGCTTGGAGCTCTGGGTGTGACAGAACGTGCTGAGCTTCTTAACATGTCCCCTTCTCTGTCATTCTGTTGGCACCATACACTTTCCATTTCTCCATGATTGATTTAACTGGATATTCAGTGACTTGGTTATTTTCTTGTCTGCAACTCCTGATTTGCAATTTATTTAGACCACTTTGCAGAGATATGTTTTTACTTTGACATTGAAAAGTATTTTTCTGCTGATCAGTGTCAAAGCAGCAAAATGAAGTCTGCTTTAATTCAGTGTTGAATAAAAATAACATTTTAAAATGTCCAACAACAACACTTATTTTTATAGCCCATTTTTTAAATTAATTTTAATAATAAATTAATTTATAGCAAATTTTCATACAAGAAAGTAAATACTTTTTGTAGACACTGTGCACATTTTTTAATTGTATCACCTTCTATGCCTCTTCTTCATGAGACCTTTATGTACAAAAAGTGAATGGTGCTGTAGTTGCTACATTGCTCATAGCTTAAAAAAAGAAATAAAAATGTGGAAAATGGACTTAACAGCTATTTGGTTATGGCTAAATTTGCTAATTGGTCATGCTTTATTTCATTGCAGAAAATTGCAGTCAAAGCAGAAAAATTAAAATGGAAAATAAAATAATGGTCACAATGGCTTGAGTTACTAAATGTCTTTGCAAATCAAGGCTAATTATTTTATAAACTCACACATAATGTAGACTTTATGGATCCAATGCAGCATATTAAGTTAGGCAGCATTGTGTGTGAGTGAACCCAGTGAGAAAACTGCGGCTCATCTTAGGTTCACTTTCACCGTGGGCCCAGTGCAGCCCTAACCCTCAAACTGATAAATTTGGAAATCTGAATATATATTGATAGATGAAAATACCAGATACATATATTATTGCACAAATGTCACTGGTTCTGTTTATTCTCTGCTTTTCCTCCTTCCATGTTATACATTTATGCTTTGCACTTCATTCACTTTGAGTTCATTTTTTTGTGTTTGCGGTTGTGGTCCATTTATGTACAGAATTTCACTGTGTGCCTCATTAAAAACAAAAAGTCTCAGCTAGTGATATCTAAAATAATCTACAGTATGTCTAAAATGACCAATGGAAATAACCTATAGAAATTTTTCATTACATCTGAGGTGAAAAAAGAAAATAAAGTATCAAAAGTATCCAGTTCAAGGGCAAAAGGCAGGAGTCAGCCTTGGATTTCACACAAGTCAGCTGTATGGCTCAGTCACACACCCACGCACAGATACAGTCGCTCACACTGGGGCCAGTCTGCAGTTGTTAATTTATCTAAGTTGCACACCTTTGGAGGTGAGAGGAAAATCCACCCACACATGGGGAGAACTACAGACTCCCCATACAAGTCCTTATTCTACCTGACGACTCTGCGATTGGGATCACCTCTAACTTACGCTGGTATATTTTACTTCTGATTGGTTTAAGAAGTCAATTCAGGGCTTGATTGGATCTTTACAATGTCAATCTTAACAATGTTTTTTTTTTCTTTATTTGAAGTCCATATATGAAACTACTGTGTAACGAGAACCTACTCTGAGAGAAATGGGCAGAGATGCTCGTCTCAATACTTTTTTTTCCTGACTTTGCAGAGTTAACAGAGACGTACCGATTACACTACGGAGATGCTGTTGGATCATTTTCATAACTGTAGTTGTGCACTTTCAGGCACATATTAGATTTTTTTTCTAAGTGAAACCAATCGTTTTAAATAAGGTCTTAAATACAGGGTGCCTCCCAGTTTGCATATCTAACTGTTGGCAGGCCAGTCAACTTCAGAGGGTTAGTAAGACTTACTAGGCACCTATGGTGTTGTCATTTGTGTTTAATTTTTCATTGGCTTTCTGTAGATTTTTAAGTTAAAATGGCTTTCCTCTCTTTCTTCAATCTATGTTTTTTTGTTAGAAAGCTTCTTTTAGAAGTTGTTAAATCCTCGTATACCAGATTGGACTTTATGTGTGTTGTGCTTTTCTTTTGATCTTTTGACCCAGTTTCCATATTTGTTGCTTTTCTTTTTTGACTATTTGTATTCAATATTAGACTTTGATAAAAGATGGGAGTGATTTTTTCTTATGACTACCATTTCATCTTCTGATCATTTTAATTTTCTCTGCTTTTCTCTGTTGGCAGTTACAATAAGCTATCTATCTAAGGGGCAGGAGGGGAGTTTGGATAATGCCAATGGCTTCTAATTGACAGGGCCTTCAAAAATCAAGGAACATTATTAGTCAGTTATTGAAATTACATTTAAAAAATAATTTGCTTACAATTTACAAATTAACAGTTTCTGCCGAAATTTGTAGTTACTCCACTGTTTTTTCCCTTTCTCTTTTAGCTAGAATGGTTCAGCCATATCCTCACGAGTGGTAATTCAAACACTTGCTATCTACCCATCGCTAGACCCGTTTTTGTTTTGCTAAAATTGAAATGTCGAAACCATATTCTGGGTTCAAGAAAAGAAAGGCAAGGAAAGCTTGAATGACAGAAGATGGAGACAGTCACACAATTTGTCTCAAAGAAGGTTTAGTTTATTAATGTTAGGCCATTCTTCATGTATGTTGCAAATGAATCAGTTTACAAGATCATTTAGTCTACCTCAACAACCAAAATATCAAAGAAATCTAATTAGAAGCCAGTTTGAATAAGCCATGCAGGTAAATGCCTATTATAACCTAATCCACAAGGAATGTGCTGTATTACAGTGCATAGAAAATAATATGTTTCTGTTGCTAATGAGTTTAATACTAGAATACTTTTTTAATAAGATATCTGTGAGCTAACACAGATAAGCATCTTATTAAAAGCAGATCTGCAAATGCAAATGCATATGCAAATGCAACTTCAGCAACCCTTTCAACTAACATTCAATTGCAGTTATTTAGCCATTCTACAGGGTTAATTTAGTCAGGGTGTGAGCCTCAATATGATATCCTTTCATGGGTCCTAAAATTTACCCGTGGATCTAGATATAGTGCTTGTATATGTTATGAAAGGGTTTGAATTTATGTTTATTTTATGTTTGATGATCTATTTCAATTATTATCTTTCATATTTTATGTTCTCTGTTATGTTCACTGTGGTGGGCTGGTGTCCTGCCCAGGGTTTGTTTCCTGCCTTGCGCCCTGTGTTGGCTGGGATTGGCTCCAGCAGACCCCCATGACTCTGTAGTGTGGATATAGCAGGTTGGATAATGGATGTTATGTTCATAATTGAATATTGTCCCATTAAATGTAATTCCATTCCTTGTGTGTTGTAAGTGGAGCCCAAAGAGGCGGGGCCACCTTAGCATCACTCCTTTTGAGTCCTCACTCTGTCTATTTAAGGCCAGAGCTGGGTAAGCTAAAATCAGACAATCATTGCACTTGTGTTTAAGATTTAGATTTTGATTTTGTTGGATTTACTGCTTTTTGTGACTTTCTTGCTTCTTTTTAAGGATTTCATCTTCTAGATTGTGAATTGGATGTGTTATTTTAGGATTGCCTTTTAGGAAACTCATGTTTGCCTTTTTTTCTCTTAAGAGCATTTTGGTTATGTTTTTATTTTTTTCTAATAAACTTTCTATTAATAAAGATTCCATTAATTGTAATTGTATACACCCAATTGTTTCTCAGAGAAAAAATAAAGATTACACCATGTCACTCAGTGGTTGTGTACAAACTGATAAATGTAAACATAAAGTACGTACCTAAACCATCCTATACTACTTTAATAAATAAAACCCCACTTGTCTCCTTTTTATATCACTGAGCTATGCGAGATGGAAGTGATGCTAAACTGAAAAGCGTGGCCTTGGTAAACTTGGAATTAGATAGCCCCGAAGAGCACTTTTGTCATTTTTTTAATCTAACCTTATCTCGTATGTACGTGAAAACATTTTGTACGTACATTAAAGTGTCCCATATGTATGAGATATTTTCATTTACATACAGGATAAGGGTTATCCCATAATTTTTTGCACTGTGCAGTTCAGAGCTTCCATACAAGACAGATTAGCAATTTCCAAAAATTAGATCGGCAGGTTAAAAATGATATGAATGTATGAATACATTCAAGGTGTCCAATGCATGTACTTTATGAGAGTTTGTGCTATGCTCCATGATCTTATTGTTAGTTCCAATGATGTGCGGTGAGGTTCATGGCTGGTGAGGCACTGACTCTTTCAGAGTCAGATTTGCAAATATATGAACCCAAAAGTAGCTTATTCACTATTCAACTGGCGCTTTGACTACTGGTTATATTTCATATCTCATCAGCATTCTTTACACACACATAATTAAGGTACATTTTTGGCTAAGAAAGAATGTTACATTTATAGTGGCGATAGAGCGCATTTGCTCTGCACCCTCCATGTGCTCTAAATTTGCCATTGCAATTCCACAATTCCTACTCATTCAATACAAATGAAAGTACAGAGTGATGTATAAAGAAAAACTGATTTCAATTTTGACATTAATTGAAATATTTAGTTTTTAATTCAGGCATGCATCAATTGCATGCATCAACCCAGTGTGTGAGGGAGAGCGTAGTCCGAGATGAGGCTTGGTTTTCGTCTCGTCTCTGCCACACCTCGCGTTTCTCTCCTGTATTTGAACAGGAAATGCGTCAATTCAGCGATTTCGATGATAAAAATGATCAAAACTATTGGAATCGTACAGAAAACAAATTTATAGCACAGACCAGTGTACACATTTATTTTATGTTATCATTATTACTTTTTGTACTTTTCATGATGACAAGTGAAGGTCTGCCTCCCCTGCCTGCACATCCTTGGTTAGTTCTTACAGCTGCTGCCCTTAACGTCGTTTTGTCATAGATTGCGAAAATTCTGCACCCACAGTTTAGGGATTCTCTTTTAAAACTGCTCTTCTTAAACATACAGCTTAGATCTAATCTGTCTGCTTTATAGTGAAGTAGGGACATAATGCCACCATAAACAATCAACCACTTACTCAAATCACCTTTATATGTGTGTCCTTCAGCATGTTTTTTGTTTAAAAGCATGAAAAGCCTGAAGATTGTAGTTCAGTATTGTTACCCCCCACCACCACCACCACCTCCCCAGCTAACAAAGCTTAAACAACTATAAAAAAAAACTAGGTGGAAGACCTAGATATTTAAGTGTGCAACACTAACACAAAAATATTTTTTACATCATAATGCAATGCACATTTTTGTTAAATAATAATTCATACATAATTAATGATGAGATTCATCAGCATACACTGACAAAAAGAATAACACAGGTGAAGCTTTTTCTCTTGCCAAAAAAATGTAAAACATGACAAGAGGAACAATATTTTGGCCTTACAGCCTTCATCGGGTATGTGACTGAAATGTAAAAATTGGGTTAGATGTATAGGAGGCCAATTGAGGAACAAATCCAGGAGAGATGAAAAGAGTGAAGATGAAAAGGGATAGACATTAAAAGGTTAGTCATTGATTGCAGGAGAAATGTGTATCTAAGAATCGTCTTAGATTTTTCTGTTTTTTTTTTTTGAAGGTTTTTCTCTGAAGCTCTTGAAGAAACCTACAGAGATGTGAATGTGGAAACAATCAAGGGATGTGAAATATTCTACTGTAGGCTTTGTATGGTCTTTGATCTTAACGGATCAGACCTGCTTCCTCCAATGATCTGAAATTCTCCTCCCTGTTTCAACTATGTAGATAGCTGGACACATTTTGCAAAAATTGCAGCACATAAGATTTCAGGAATTGTAGGAGGCCAAATGTGTAATACTGAATTTGCTGGAGGGACCATATTGTATTGTCGTTGACATAGTTGTAGTTAGGGCACCTGTTTCTGTTACAACAGAAAGTACCTGGTGGGGAAGTGCCTCTGACTTGTGAAGTAAGTTGTGCACAAAATTCAAGAGAAAGAGATCATCAGTGGATTATGAAAAAAGGTTGCTGTGGAAGAATGCATTGGTTAAAAGGGGAAACTTTGTTTCTGTTAAAATGCATAAGGAATTCTTGAATCTAGTTTCAATAGCAGAATGCATAACCAGCACAATATATTTTGCACAGGTCACAGGTATGAAGAAAACTGTTTTAACCAGCCAACAAAGATGTTAGCATAACTAGGTCCCATCAGACAAAGAACTGAGGTGTCAGAATCAGTTCTGGCAGTGTGAGTGAGATGTGCATGGGAGATACTAGACAGCTATTAAGGGCATGATCAAGGACAATAAGGCTTTCATAGTAGAGAATAACTTTTTAAAGAGAAATGATGTCCATGATAAACATGAGGCAGTTAGGACCCTGAAACCAAAAACTGTTAAACAGCCAATTATTTCCTGCTAGTCACATTTCCCTTCATATTAAAATATAATTGGCTCTAGAATAGATGAGATTCATTGCTGAGAAATGCCTGAGGAATGGTAGTTGTGCCTACAGAACTGCCTTAAAGCCAATATGGTGACAAAATAACAGGTTCAGCTGGGAAAATCCCATTGGTGTTCAGTCAAGTGGTTCAGCTGTTAGGATGCTTTTGCTCCTTTGCTCTTTTATCTCCGTCAGCTGGGGTACTCTTGGTGCCTATCTGTTTTCTTCTCCAGGTGCTACAAGAGCACACAGAAGTGTAGAGGGTAGAAGGTTACAGAAGACCACAATTGAAATGTCCCAGGGTACGTATATCAGTTGTTCTGGTACTCTAGCATGTCAGACGTCCAGGTGTTGTGGGGTTTTAAAGTACCAGAATGTTGTAATGACTTTAAAAAACATGCAGTATTGGTAGAAGAACCAGGTCAGTGAGGGAGAAATACACCTTTTGAAATTTCTGGAAATACTTTTCATGATGACTGATTCAGTGCAATATGTGTCGTGTGTGTGAGCCTAGGGAGAGTCACATGGGCATGTCTGTTCCTGAAAATACAGGAAAGGCTCTGGGTGTAACACAGTCACTAAAATATTTGTCTGTTTCGTTTAGAATGTAGGAGAATGCTCCAGGAGACTAGTAACATAACTTCCACTTCTACCATCATTAATCTTGCCTCACTTCCACTTCTGGCACTATAAAGACTCCAAATAAACAGGCAATACCCACTCATACTGGAACCAGATTCCAAGGAAGATACAACTCTTCAAACAGAAAAACAATTCTAACAGCGTGAGCATGTTTTAAACTAGAAATTGTTTTCTCTCATTTTTTCATAGCCTGGACATTAAACAGAGTATCCAACGGAACCTCAAATCTTTTTTCTTTTTGCACATATGAAAAAAAAAAGTAGGTCAATATAGTAAGTAACATACTATATACAAATCGATATAATGTATTAAATAATACATAAAAATAAAATACAACAAATATTATAAATAAAAAAATATTTTATAAACAGGTGATATATATGAGTACAAAGCTTTTTGAATACGTAGACCATGGTGATGTGTTCAACATTGATTGAACTTTATTGCTGCCTGCAAGTGACCTTTAACTAGTGGTCTCATTGGGCTTTAAAGAACACTTGAAATAAAAGATCTGGTATTTGCATATACAATAGGTCTTTCTGGATTATCTGGGCTGCGTTTCCCAAAAACAAGCAGGAGCTGAAGATGACTGCGTTAGAGGCTTGACAGAGTATCACCAGAAAAGATTCTCAGTACCTGGTGATGTCTATGAATTTCAGACTTCAAACAATCGTTTCATTAAAGGGATATGCACATCACACCTAACAATGGAAAAGTATCATGGGGCATTAATCCAACTCCAGATTATTATTAGTTACAAGCTACTGTATTATCTGAGTAGGTCTAATTTACTAGCATTTGCAAAGCTTAATGTTATTTACCTACCCCTAGAAAGCAATATGACTATAACTAATAGTCGTCTTTTGATATGTAACCTCAGAGGTTAAGCGCTGTTTAACTAGCATGTGCTTTATAATATAAACTCAGGGTCTAAGTAGCTTACTTAGCTTGTGTTACAGAAAAAATATTTCATATGTCACTTCTAAGGCTAAGCACCATATTTTATAATGTGGTTCAAAACCTCAGAGGCTAGGCTGCTTAATTTGTATTACATTAAATTTAAAGCCTAACTATTAATCAAATACGCAAAATCATGCTGCAAATCTCAGAGGCTGAGTTCCAGCATTTCTCCACAGAAAACGTGATGTATCTTACCAGCATTAATTACAATGATAGCAGGCAAATAACAATTTGTTAACAATTAAATCAAAATGATGTACAGTAACAGAACAGAATAAAAATGGAAAAATAAGTAATACTAGACATGCTTTAAGGAAGACAGAATTACTTCCCTTCCCTTCCCCTTGTATATCCGAACTTATCCTTCTTATACACTGAGAACATAAGCTTAATCATAAATCAAAGCTCATTAAAATGGGACAATGTGTGGCTATACACATTGCTGACACATTGCACATCATACAACCAACAGCTTCACCCCTGACACAATATACCTGGCATCTGCTTTATTATGCATAATTATAGAAAGATTTTCAGAGATATTCTAACAGAAACATATCTTCCTTAAAATAACCCAAAAAGGTTCATGTTAACATTAGCATTAGCTGAAGATCAAACATACTTATAAAGATATTACACATGCCATATAAATTCTTAAATTAATTCCATTAATCTATGAACACATCAAACCGGTTGAGCATCCATGAGGATAAGTGGTGGGAGACATTCAACAGCTCCGATCTTGGGAAGAAAAGCCCATTTTTTTCCTGCAGCAAAACAGTTCTTGCATGATAAAACAAACTCTTTATTTCTAGAGACAAACAGCAGTTTAATGATGATACAAATATACTTCCTTAAGCCACATACTCCAGTTTTCTACAGTATAACCTGCTGCTGGTTATCATCTGTTTGGGTCCTTAGTGGGGCGAAGCCAGATATGATGGAGAGTTGTTTGGATGCTTCAGCAATATAAAGGCCTTTTTGTGAGACCACCAGTACTTCACCTTTGTCTTCTGCTTTGATGTCAACATCATCTTGGTGGTGCAGAATACAGGTTTGTAGTTGACCCTTAAAAGGATGGACATGTGTTTTTTAGAATTGTGAAGAAGTAATTAACACTTTATGATGAGAAGCATGATAAAACAAGTCACACTTCATAAAATTGTTAAATGTATCTGTCTACCTCAGATCTAGAGTTTCCCTGTTCTTAAGCTTTTAAGTTTTTTCATTACCTGGGCATCTAATTTTAGGTAAAAGTCAACAAAAGGTTCTAAAAGCCTTCTTTCGGCTGATCCCTTTAGGGGTTGCCAGAGCGGATCACCCTTTTCCATATCTTCCTGCCTTCTGCATCTTACTCTGTCAAGCAGAAGGTAATGTATAAAAGACTGATAATATAAGGGTAAAATGCTGCGTGGATAACACAGGAAACAAGAACAATTTGCTAAAAATGATTCATTGGTTAAGTACAGTGTGGAAACGAACACCGTCTTAAATACATTTAGTAAAGCTAAGCTGGAAACATCTATTGTGATGTGAAAGGTAATGGAGGCTGTGGCTAAAGACATGAAGTGAGATACTGAAAATTAAGCTGGTTACACAATAAAATCTGCAGTCTTATGTTGGAAGGTAAATACTTTCAGAAGGTTTGTATATAGTAGGACATTTTATAATAAAGGCAGCATATTTGTCTAATAAAAATAAGTATAACTACTAAATGCAATAAAGGAAGATACGACAATGTCCTGTTAACACCAAGTTGTTGTGAACAATTATTCATTGTAATGAGAGTGAGTTGAAACTTTAGTAATGGATTCTCTTTTCAAGCAAAGAGGATTATTTAATTGGACAATAGCTGGCATATTCAACTTGTTCTTATGTTAATGTGCTAATTATTCCTTGTCGTACTCTAAATTGAACTTTAAAGCATTCAGCACTATAGTATCATGCAGAATTAAATACTCCTTAGAGAAAAAAAATCTACACAGGAATGGTGGCAGTAATATATGGAATTTTTTTTACCTATTTGACCGGTTGTGTAATGAACCTTATTGATAGCAAAATTAAGACATGAAGGATGACATTTAAGCAAATTACTTGAGTTTGCCACTCATTGATTTATCATAATCACTTTGAGATGACAGTCAAAAACAAAACAAGGCCTCATTGTATGCTGTCAGAAAATATTCAAGGACTATAAAGGGGTAAAACACTCAATAAATCAGACCACTGATACAGTATTGGTTTTCTTCAAAACCGAATATAGTTTGATGCATTAATGAATATTATGTTTTACCACCAAAATTACTGGCTAGGTCTTTAAGCTCATCACGGGCCTTCTGTATCAAAGGAGTGCCATGATTCTGTAACTGTCCTTCTGGAAGTGTTTTTACTTTAGTAGGCAACAGCTGTGTATCTTTACAAAAGTGAATACCAGGTATTGCTGACCACTGCTGGGTCTCCTTTCCCCTGCATGCATTCACATTTATTTCACACTTATGCTGAACCCACTAAGCTAATAGTCTTTTTGACCAAGTAGCATACAGAACATACTACTCAAAAGTCACAGCATGGCATACTCATGATTTGATGCCAGTGTGGCACATATTCTTGCCTGATTGCTTCCTGTAGCATTTGAATTGAACTATCCAGGTGATACTCTTACAATACCATAATACATTTACAACTTATTTTTTGTATAGTGCTCTTCACTGATTGCAGGTGCAGCTGTGAACAATTCTCAGTTAAAAAGCAAGTATCAAAAATAAGTTGTATGTAGCTGAGCATAATTATGATATTATAGCCATAATGGAAACCTGGCTAAATAACAAAGATGGGGATGAGTATAACATAGAGGGATACACATTTTTAGGAAGGATAGACAGAACAGAAAAGGAGGTGGGATTGCTATTTATGTTAAACAGGATTACACTCAAGTCCTCTTCAGTTGGTTAATAAGCCCCATCTTAGTGAGAACATGTGGCTCCGCCTGGAAGGCATTAGGGAAAGAGGCCTTATTTTAGAAGGGTGTTATAGGCCACCCAATGTAAACAGTAATTTCAAAACACATCTTTTTAGTAATATTGATATTATTATATATTATAGTCATGGAGGACTTTAACTATCTGACTATTTACTGCGATAACTGTCTGAATTTAGTATTTTTGTAATAATCAGGATAGAATTAAGTTTGTAGAGGTGATTGAACCACTAGGTTCAAGTGACCATAATATAATACACATCTCAGTGTTTTGTAAGAATGCAGATGCAAAGATTAAAATTGTCATGTTTATCTTTGGTAGGGCAAATTTTGAGCAGATGTGGTGAAGTCTAAAGAGGATAGAGTGGGATAAGCTTTTAAGTGTGGAGGCTGTTGAGGAGCAATGGAACAAGTTTAAAAATGTAATGCAGGACAGGTACATACCTAAATTTGGAATTACCGTATTTGCGTGTGTACCACGCGCACATTTTTTCCCAAAAATTAGCATTAGAAAATCAGGTGTGTGTCATACACGAGGAAATGTAATTTTGTAATGTTTACTTCTGCTTGGGCTCGCTCGCTCTCTCTCTTGCTCACGCACTCACACTCTCTCTTGCTTGCGTGCGCTCTCACACTCTCTCTCTTGATTGCATTCTCTCTCTCTCTAAATGCTTCCTATACAATCACAACGCATGTCATACATGGGGCAAAATGATTTTCGAGATTTTCTTTGTAAAAATTAGGGTTGCAACTTGCACAAGGGCACGTGGTACACGAGTAAATACGGTAATAAGAAATTTAAAAATACTCTGCAGTGGGTTAATAAAGAGTTAAAAAAGGAAAATACAGCTATATAAGGCATACAAGTCTAATAACTCCAACATGAATTGTAGGGCGTATAAGAACATGAGAGCAACCATTAAGAAGGATACCAGGGAAGCTAAAAGACAGTTGCAGAGAAATCACATAAGAGAAAGTCAAAAGTAAAGTCAAATTCCTGGAGACCTTGGGCAACTGGCCACCAATTCACTCCTGAGTTTTCTGCAGTGGAGTTTATGCTGGCCAGTCAATCTGATGGAACAATCTTTCTATCCAATAATTCCAACAATTTTTTATCTGAGATGACTTTTACATATGCAGGAGAGCAGTCAGGCAGTTTACTGAGAAGAGAAACAAAGTAAAGGAAGGAAGGTTAGTAACAGTTTAAAAATATTGTGTCTGTTCAGGTTTGTAAGTAATGATAAGTTCAGATAAGTAAGCAGAGCCTTCACCATTAAAAGGCTTTATTAGACTAAAGGAGGAAAGCTTTTGAAATCAGCCCTAAACTTAACTGGTAGCCAGTGCAAGGACTTGAGAACTAGAGTTATGTGTTTGTATTTTCTGGTTCGTGTAATAATTCTTACAGCAGTATTTTGAATGAAAGGAAAGCTATATAAAGAATGATTAGAACAGCCAATGAACAACACACTGTAGTAGTCAATTCTACTAGAAATAAATGCATAAATTATTTTCTCAGTATCTTGCATATTTACAAAATATCTTAATTGTTCAACATTTTTAAAATTGGAAAAAAAAACATATTTTAAATATCTAGGCAACCTCAAGAGTTAATGTGCATAGATTAGATGTGTATGAAATGGCTGCATCATGTAGAAATGGTTACAAATCATATTTACTTGAGACAACCAAAAGACTGAAAAAAATAAACTAGATTAATGCAGGAAGAGAGAAAATGGTATTAACATCCAAAGCTGCCTTTCCATGAAAAACACTACAAATAGTCACAATATAAAGAAGATAAGCACAAAGGCCTACAAGCAATAGGGTTCAGATTTTATGGTAATGAAATAAAGAGAAAAAACATTTGGTTGGTTATTTAGTAGAGCAGACCAGAAGGTCTTTTGTAATGAACCATCAATATCATAAGTATAAGAGAGTACAGTAGCATTGCCAAGTGCCCCATTTCACATCAAGCACTGCATGCTCACTTTTATTCTGCTGTGCTTTGGTGTACTTCTACTTGATTCTGTCCTTCTCAGATGGATTTCCACCTTTCAAGAAATGCACATTAAAACTGGGATACTTTTTTCATTTAAAAAAGATTAACGTGATAGCATTGACTGAGATAAGAAAAACTACAGAAGTATATTCCAACCATTTAAAAAAACTGACTTGTGTTGTCTTACAAGTACTTGCATTATTTCACAAAAGTTTTGTGTTGTTTTGCAGTTATAATTGCGTTATTTTACAAATGTATTGCATTATTTCACAAAGACATTGCTTTGTTGCTGCTGTTATTATCACAGACACGTATGCTTTTATGTTCTAGTGACAGGTATTGAAAGAGAAATTCAGCACACACTGACATTACATGTATGCATATAGTTTTATTCAGGACAGATTTCTTAATGTTGGCAGAATAGTGGCTAGCATTTCAAACTCAGTATCAGCGACTCAGGTTTGAGTGTTAGCTGGGTTATGATCTGTATGAAGTTTGGATGTTCTTCCAACAAATGCTTGGATTAATCAGTATGACTGAAAGTGTGACACAACAGAAGATTACTTGCATTATTACGGAATACTGGAAATGCATGTAAATTATTATAAATTACAAAAATGCGTTTAGTCCTATATGTGCTTGGGTTTAAATGACATCAATCCACTAAACAATTGGGCATACAGCTTCTGATACACTTAAGAGTCTTTATTATATCTTAAGGTTTTTAAATGTAATTTTATCACAAAGACTTACATATTTTGCATGTCAGACTAATATCTAATATTAAAAATAAACAAGGTGTGACCACAAGGAGGCACCATGAAGCCTAAGTCACCAGACACAACTCCACCAAACACAGTTTAGGGATAGATAAAAGTTTTTTTATTAGCCAGAGACACATTCACAGGCTTTCTTTAACAATCCAACACAGTATTTATTATTAATAAAGCCCTCTTTTTCTCTTCCATCTCCTTTCACTCCTCTACATGATCTTTCACCATCTTCCTTCCAATTCTCTCTCTGGATGTGGCAGAGCAGCTTTTATGTTGGACCCGGGAGTACTTCTAGTGTCACAGCCTTGTATGCCGTAAGCACTTCTGGACTAAAATACCCAGGCGCCCAGGGTGTCCATGCCGGATTCCAGCCAGGGGAGCACTACCACCTTTCGTGCTGGGGGAAAAAAAGTCCACACGTCCCTTGTCCTTCCATTATTTGATCCTCCCATTATTTGGGACAGAAACTGTAGACCATCCCATCTGAGTCGCGTTTCCAATCATGGGCTCTATCCATTATGGCCTTTAAGCTGGGCAGGTAGTCATTCCTGATGCCAGTCCCTCCAATCCAATACTAACGCAAGTTAACCCTTTATCAAATGAACAGTTGTAACATTGCACAACATGCAACATAAATGTAACAGTTTTTACATTAAGTTATCATACATTGAAAGATGATTTTGTGAACAAAATGATTTTACCAGGTTTGAAAGGGGGTCTTACCATCAGCTTCAAGCACAAAGAAGGAATTAGGGTACACATCCACAAGCATATTTATTATCTTAAGATTTGACAATCACCATATACTCCTGTTACTTTGAAATGCATGTGTGTGGGATCTGTTAAAATCCACATAAACACATGTTAACACTAGAATTACCAGAGCCTATGAGAAAACTCGTAAATCCGGCCCACCTAAAATCCATTTGAACGTCTCCATCAGCGACTTTTGTCCTGTAAATGTGCCGATTAAGACAAGCAGCCCGCTATTCCATCACCCACTGTCGCAGAACGTTCACTAAGTTCTCCAGCTCATGCCTTTTTTGATTATCTGGGAGTGAGTGAACGGCTGGAGTTTTAGAGTGGAAATAATAGATCGTTATTTGGAAAACATGCATTTAATGCGTGTTCCGCTTCTACAGTAATCTGTGTAAACACATTGTTAAAACAGAAACTTTTTCATATTTTAGTCATAAATGTTACAAAATGTAGGCATAAACTACAGAATGTGTGAAGCTTGAAGTCCAAAGATCAAATAAACACTTTCACAATAGGTTCAAGGATGATACAACAGCTTCCGTGGTGTAGTGGACGCAGAGGTGCAAAGGGATTTAAGTTGGGCCGGATTTACGAGTTTTCTCGTAGGCTCTGGTAATTCTAGTGTTAATTCTATTCAAATGTTGATGGGGCTAGTATTCAAACCCAAAGTTTACCACTAAACCACTTGCAATGTAATCATGAACCATTAATTCTTTTAGCTATGTTTACACATACAGTATGTGATAGTATATTTGAAGTTGAACACTAATGGTTTAGTTAATGTTCGCATAACATATACTCGTATTTATTTATTTATTTGATTTGATATAAATCCCTGTGGGGAAATTGTTTTTCCGCATGACTTTCAGAGGTCATAGCACAGGGTCAGCCATTGTACACTGCCCATAGCAATTTTCAGGATGAAGACCTTCCTGAAGGGAAAAATGGAGTAGGATCTCTTCTGATTTGAACTGGCAACCTTCCAGATAGTTAGCCTCAGAGCAACTGCTCTGATGAAGTTGATAATGTTATCTATCTATCCATTTTCCAATCCCTGAATGTATTTTAAATTAAATTCATATTTTGCTCATTTTATCAAATACTGTTGAAGTCACTACTTAAACTGTGTTAATAATGGAAACAGAGAGGACATTTTTGCCATATCTAAGGTGCAATCTATACTTTTTCAGATTTCTATGCTGCAACTGCTGGAAGGAGAACTTCCACAAAGCTGATATCAGATACAGCCTTTTGTATACAGCTAGACTCAGTGACTGTTGATGGTCACTCTTATATTTACACCTCTTCAGAGAAATATAAAACATAAATAGGTTATACTATGAATTGGAACAAGATCACAAAGGGGCTATGTGAAGTTAATATTGAACACTTTAGTTAGGGGAATCCAAAAAAGAATGTCAGCAATGAAAGTTTGTTTTGATATAATAATATATACTTTTTTTTTTTATTCTTTGTGGTGATTAGTGATTTTTAGCCCTTTCTTTTAGGTTTGTTCTACCTGGAAAAAGCTTATTTTAAATTTTTCAGCAGTCAGTGTCTCTACCATGTATTGTGCCTTCTTGCTGAGCAAGTCAAGAGAGACTCTGGGACTCTGAGCTTTGTGATCTTAGCTTTGTTTGTGGAGTCAACACAAATGAGGATTTAGGGGGGGGTGTGTGAAGGGAAGCAAAAGAGAACTTTTTTTTTTTTTTGTCATTTTAGTAATTTATTGTGTAGCTCACTGATTGCAAAAGCGAGCAGTGAAGATTTGAAATTAGTGATAAAGATGAAATTTAAAACATCATACTCCATTTATCTAATATCAAAAATGTTTCTTAGGAAGCTGAAGCAGTATAATTCTGATCACTCAAGAAATAGTGTAAGTCGTAACATTAAATATCTCAAACATGAGCATTAAAAAAAGTATTTTCTTATCTTACATCCTTAAAGGCCAAATTTTTATTTTTTACAGGAAACCCACTTAACAATTCAGAATAAGTTTCAATAGAAAAGAAACTACTGTGTTGGTCAAATTCTTCATTCTGCCTATGATAAGAAAACCAGAGGCATGGGATTTTAAATGTATAAAACAATTTCCAGTAACAAACATAGTTTCAAGTTCTGATGGGAGATATTTCTGTGATGGACTATAAGTAATTACCTACAAATATTAGCAGAACAGATTTTATTAACTTTTTAAATTATAAAATTGACAGTATAAGATCAAAAACTTCAGTGTCACCTCACAAATTAAATATTCTATTACAAAACCCTGTTTCAACCTGCACACATCATTTTAGTAATTTTAACTTCTAAAATGAAACCTACTACCAGTAGTTTTACTAATAGTTCCTTACTAAAGTTTCTGATGCAGTAAAATACTTAGACCGTTACTGAAAAAATCTGAGCTAGACCCAAATACACTTAATAGTTATAGACCTACTAGGGGGGTAAGCCCCCTCTGGCGCCTTTGGTGCCCAACCCCCAGTTGCGGCCAGAATATTAGTAAAATCTGTACATGTACAAAAGAAAAAATATTACTTATTGGAGTCAAAATCATGAAATTCTATAAATATGTAAAAGAAAAATGAATTATTATTTAACGGTGTAAAAATCATGAAATGAGAATAAAATATTTATTGTCTTACCGATTGGAGTATTCTGATTAAAAAAAAGTTCACTATGCTCAATCCACAACTTTCTTGATATTTTAGTTTATAAGTTAAAAATGGAATAAGAATCTTAAAATCTAACAATACATTAAAGTTCAATAAACTCTGAAAAGAATCATACCAAACCTATATATGTAGGTTTTAAAGTAAGCCCGATTTAAAGCGTGAAAAAAAAGATACATAAAAATGTCACATAAAATTATTGCACAAAATCATTGCACTTTTAGGCGCAGGATTTTACATATATATATATATAGAGTAGTTTTCAAATTTACCCTTTCTTTCTAAAATACTTGAAAAAGTAGTTGCCACACCACTTCAGACTCATCTTACACAATTACACAATTTATTTGAGAGAATCCACTCTGGTTTCCACTCTGGTCATAGTACAGAAATATCTGTGCTGTAAACCACATTCTAATGTCCGCAGATGAAGGAAATTTCACAGTAATTATGTTGTTTGATTTAATGGCATGAAATAATTCCATTACATTTGCTGGAAAACTATACTTTTTCACAAGCACAGCCCTTGCCAGGTTTATTATATATTTATCAAAACGATATTAGCATGTTCAAAAATGTGCCATCACGTGTTAAATATGGTGTCCTGTAGGGCTCAGCTCTCAGATCTTTATTATTATAACTTTAGATGCTTCTATTAGGACCTATCATTACAAAATATAACAATAAATTTCAATCATATTCAGACAATACCCAGCATTTGCTTTTTTCAGACCAAATGACATTTCTTTGATAGTATCCTTAATCAAAAGTGTCCATGAGTTAAAGGAAAAGGCATCCGGCCATAAAAATCATCCTCAAATCTACAGAATATTGACCTTACATAGAATGTGGAAAAGATGAAAAGGATGAAGAAGAAGACTTGTCACTGAATATAAAAAAGCTAGTTATTGGGGGAAATTCTGTCAGTTTTTAACTCGGTTAGAATCAACATTCATTTCACATTATCAGGATGCAACTCAGGCTTTTCTTTGACACTAGAATGTCTTTTAAAACATGCATTACGAAACTGTCCAAAAAAAGTTTTTTCCATCTTAATATGTTGGAAAATTAATATTTCTAAATTTGGGGAATATATAAAAATTAATTCTTGCACTTTCTTTCTATTGAGATTGACTACTGTAAAGGCTGTTCAAATAACTGTTTAGAGAACTTTAAGTTAATCTGAAATACTTCTGTAAGAATAATTACAAGAACTAGAAAGTATAAACACATGACTTCAGTTCTTAACCCTCTACACTAGTTTCCAGTTAGACATAGAGCTGATTTCAAAATCTTTATACTTACATTTAAAGTCATAAATGGTCAAGGTCCTACTTACAGTGGAACCTCGGTTTATGACCATAATTCATTCCAAAACTTGTCGTGACCCGAAGCAATTTCCCCTATAGGATTGTATGTAAATACAATTAATCCGTTCCAGACCGTACAAACTGTATGTAAATATATATGGTTTTTTTTAGTTTTTAAGTACAAATATAGTTAATTATCCCATAGAATGCACAGGGTAATAGTAAACTAAATGTAAAAACATTGAATAACACTGAGAAAACCTTGAACAACAGAGAAAACTAACACTGCAATAATTTGCGCTATAGTGCTAAGAACTGCTCGCTAAAAACACTTTTTTTTAATGAGTTTTAAGCACAGGGAAAAAATGAACATTTGAAAATCCGTATTTTAATAAACCACCAAGAAAAGTAACAACATTGCAACAATGCACGCTATGAAACGATCGCTGTAAACAGAAATGAAAACAAAAACAAGCCCAGTGCATTCTTTAACTGATTCTCTACCTTATGCGTCCAGCTCCTTCTCTTATGTATGTGTGTGTGTGTGTGTGTCTGTCTCTCTCGCGCCTGTGTGTGTGTGTGTCTCTCTCTCTCTCTCGCTGCACAGGAAATGCACTGGGAGAAACTGAACACATAAAACCGAAAGTGAAACTGGCTAGTTCGTATACCGAGTGTGTAGTCGTGAACAGAGGCAAAAGTTTGGCAAACTTTTTGGTCGTAAACCGATTTGTACATGAACCGAGACGTTCATGAACTGAGGTTCCACTGTACTTATTATTACTTCCAAATCTGAGTGCACATTAACATCTCAAAATGCCAGTCTACTGAAAATTCCAAAGATTAATTGAATAACAGTGGGATGTAGAGCCTTTAGTAACAGTGCCAAAAAGCTGTAAATGATCTGCATGCTTATACAATTTTGGACTGAGACTGCAGACTCGGTAATTGTATGCAGATGCTTTACTTAGAGCAGTTCATTAGATACTGAATTCTGCATCTGTGTTTGTTAGTCATTTTTACAAAAATATAAGCATTACAATAATTACAATACAATAATTATGGACAGGTACAAATCCTCTTCTGTTCTGATTTACTGCCCATGGGAAAACATCTGAGATCTTGGAAGTCTTGGAATCATTGGATGGAAAGATTTTGTCATCAGATTGGATGGTCATTGTAGACTATACTGTAGACAACCTAGGAGGAGATGTGTAGCCAAATGGCAAAGATCTCCAGGACTGTGACTGTCTCTGTTACAATTAGCCCTGGACCCCCGAGAGTTTTTTCATTTCTCCAGGGATGCTGCTGACTGGGGGTTTTAATTTTCCTCTCCTTGTTGTCAAGTGACCATAGTTCAACAAATAATTAATGGACTGATAGTTCTGGGCTCCTTTAATTTTAATGTTTCATATTACTTTGTTTTCTTGTCTCTTTAAACAAATCTGTGTCTTTATTTGTACTTATTATGTAATTAGTAATTTGTAATTTGCATTTAATTAGATCAATGGACCTGCAATCCAGTGGTCCACCTTGTATTGAAGATAAAGGCTCAAAGTAGAACACATTTTAAAACAGAGAAATTCTTATCTGTTACCCCTATAAACTACAGTCACCCATTTCTCTAACCAATGCAGTATTCAGTCTTTTGAATAATTAAGTTCCAAATTTAGTCTTTCATCTCAATACTTTTTCTTCTATATATAGACATTTTGTTAAAAGCAGCCTACTTATCTTCCCACACATTTCACCTATTGTATATCTATTAGTGGCAATGGTGGAGGAAGTCTCACATGATATATCCATGGTATATTAAATACTTTCAAGGAATTTACCTTTTCTAATGAAATGGAACAATGAGTAAGTGATTTTTCAATTAACATTTCAGAAAAGAAATGGACTTTAGCCATTCATAAATTATATTGTAGTTCAATATGTGCCAAGGATACCATAATTCACAAAATGCAATCTCCTATATCTTGTTTTTAACTGTCTAAAATGTACTCGGAGTCAGATCCAACTAGGCCACATGTTTTGGAAATGTACAATGCTTAAACCATTTTGAGCAAACATTTTATATATCTTTTGGGCTATAGATTTAAACAATCACCCACAAACTCTTAACAGCAATATTTGGAATAATGCTAGAAGAATTAAATTTGTGCTGTGAAAAATCGCTTTTAATATCCTATATTTGCAGAGACTGATATTACTCACTGGAAGAACATCAATCCACCATCCATAACTCGGTGAGAAATGTGACATTCAATATTATCTCAGTTTAGAAAAAAATTAAATTTTCTTCATGAGGATTTGTTCAACAACTTTTTCAAAAAAACTCACTAATATAACTGTAAAGTAAACATACTGGACATGTGCCTTTTAAAAATTCAACTTTCTGTTTTATAATATACAAAGAACTGTTTTAGATAGACCGGTCCACTGGCATTGCTCTTGTTGTTAGATAAGACTGAATGCTGAGTGTTTTTTTCTCTTTTGGATTGTTTCTAAAGAATATTATTGTACTGGCTATGTTATTCTTATCTGTTTAATTGAGCTATTTTATTTTATAAAATTTTGTTTTCAAGTCAATGATCTTATTAAAGAAAAAAAAACCTGAATGTATAATGCCACTTGGGTTTTTGTCACATTTGATTGCCCACTATGTACATTCTGAATCTCTCTCTCTCTCACTACGTATCACTACATGTCACTAGAAGACAAAAGCATGGATGTGGGTGATGATACAATTGGAATACAGATACTATCTTTGTGGGTTAACACAACCATCGTTTGGAAATAACAGAATACATGTACAAAAGAAAACAATTTATTTTTGAGTAGTGGGAAGATTTCACAAAAAGCATTGTGCAATATTTACTAAGGAATATAGATTTTTTTTCTTTTGTGGGTTAAAGCATCATTTTTAGTCACACATTTCCATGTAGTAGTTCTGAAATAGATCAACGCATAGAAAATCTTTTATAAAGCAGACAGTCACAAAGTTCTAATAATAAGACTGTCACTTCCTTCTTTGTACTTGAAATTTCAATTCAGAATAGGGCAATCTAAATCAACCAAGTAATTGTGTGCTTACAATTAAATGAAGAGTTTCTTTTATTTATTTTCTTTGTTTCAAGTTACTTGGAGTCTCTTCATTTCTGAGATAATGCCAATGCACCCTATGTCTCAAAACAGATGTGTTTGTTTGAAAAAAATAACATGTATGGAGGTAAATTAGGAAGAACTCATAGTAGAAAATATAAAATAAGGAGCCTGCTGCCCCCCTACATCTTTTTAAACACAAACTGGGAATAAGATATCCACTTCTTAACTACTGCAACAAACTACTTTTCCTTTAAATCCTCATGTCAGTTTCTTCCTCCAATTGTCATTAAAAGTTTTTAAAGACTATCTTGATTTTTTTTGGTTTTTTTTCTGGCTAATTCCAGGATCAACAAAAGTAGAATAATTTTTGCCACTACTTTACTGCCAAGTTATTTACCTTTTTTTGGAAAAGTAATTTCAGGTAAAGGAGCACTGGAATCATTGGGTAGAAGGGTCCTTTCATCAGATTGGCTGGACAAGCACTGACTTAGCTGTAGAACAGCCAATAGAGGAAGGCGTCTTGTTGACCAAGGTCTCCAGGGCTCGGATAGTGTCTGGCTTGCCTGACTCCTTTTCTACAATCTGTCCTAACTCGGTGAACACAGGTGCACACACCCCCTTCTCCTGTCCTCGACAGTTTCTGTGCGTTATAGTCTTTCTATTCTGTCCTTCCTTTTCCCATATTAGATTTTGCTTCAAGCTTAAAGATAATGCAATATGACTAATGCTTTTTATTTAACTATTTGCTTGGCCTATCTTATTTGCTTGACATTCTAATTTATGCTTAATCTAATGTTTCAGAAGCTGTTAATTACTTTTACGGTTATTTACGCTAATATGCTATGACATATAAACTTTTTCCTTCCATATTATCTGATAATTTTGTATTTTGCCTTGAAAGTTGTTTTGGCTCTCAGTGCCTGCACTTGGTGAGGAATGCTGTGCAAGAATAAAGTAGTTTGTATTATTGTGTTGTATTCTGTGCTGGCAATGACAGATTGTCTCTCTAAATTCCCCCTTCCAAGATTTCCTCCATTTTTTTTTAGGGGGTTGTTGTCTTCTTAGAGAGTAAAGGCGGAGGGACTATCAAAAAAACAGGGCCTGTTAAAGCCTATTGAACAATCCTTGTTTGATTTTTGGGCTATACAAAAATAAATAAATTGTTGTTGTTACTGTTAACACTAGAATCCCTGGAGCTTATGAAAAAACATATTATCCCAGCCCACCTTAAATTCCTTTGCACCTCTCCATCGATGTCTTTTGTTTTGTAAATGTGTCAATCAGCACAAGCAGCAAGCTGCCTGCTGTCCCATCCCCCTAATTGACGGATCTCAACTTGGGCAAAAAGTTCTCCCAGGTCAAGTCAAGGGCCCTTATCTGTGTGTGAGGTTTCTGTAGTTATACAGGGTAAATAATACAGTATATTGTTATTTGGAATACATGCATTTTATGTGTGTTCTATGTCTACAATGATCTGTGTAAATATAGGATGAAATGCGAGGCAGGAATTGTTGAACACATAACTAAAAAAGAAACGTTTTTCATATTTTAGTAATAATTGACAAAATGTGAACACTGATGTCCAAATATCAAATAAACAATTTCACAAAAGTGTGTAATGCCATGTAAAGTGCATGCTGACACTTCAGTACGCGAGCAATAGTACAAGAATGCAGCTGGGAGAATAATATACGGGTGGCTGCCCCAAACCTTTATGATGTCTGGAGACTCATTCTTATTACATTTTATAGTTTTATAATGCCAGAGGGAAATTTGTTTGCAGAAGGAATGTACAAAAATTAAAACATTCTTACACAGAGAAAAGAAATAAGCCGTGAGACAAGAAATGATAATACATTTCACAGTGACAGCACTCACCTGGAAAATTTACAGATAAGAATATTGAATAACTTAAATTGATTAACTTTGTGTTCATCAGGGCCCTACAGCCACTTGTATTCAAAATGCTTTTTTTACTTTTAAGTTTTCAGAATCTAAATCTGCAGGCTAATTGCAAAAATGTGTCCTTTTGGAAGCAGAGGATGATGGCTGTTGTCTGACAGAACAGAGTCGTTCTCTTTGTTAACGTGTTTGTGATATTCCTCAGTGAGAAAAGAACGCTGCAGATCAATAATGTATACTGTCAATCTTGACAATTTTATTGAAACAGTTTGTTTTTGTATGCTAAGATTCCCAAACCTACATATAAATGCAAATGCAACAATAGATACAAAAAAGACTTATGAAAGACATATGAAATAAACGTAATGAGTCTGATTCTGCCATCCAAGTGTGGGTGTGCTCTTATTTTTTGAATAGAGCAAAATCTATGAGTATAGGACTCTGAAGGTAGGTAACATAAAAAACAGAAATGTGTTGCCACCAATCATATACAGTACTGTACATAAATCAATACTGACTCTTGGAACACTTTAACAACCCACCAAATTAAACTGCAAAAATTTTGAAATAAAGTTAAAGAATCTCTATACATCATAATCATTTATTTCAACTTTTTTTAACCTAAGCTGTATTTGGTCTGCAGAAATTGTTAGGGATTGTGACATTTCAAACACATTACATAACTTCTAGTCAGACAGATTGTCATACTTGACAACTGCAACTGCTGATCTGAGTATGTCAGATTATGTGACTAGCTATTGCAGGTCATGACTTTGTGAGCCTGTCTAGTACAGTTTCACATTTCCAAAGTATCAACCCATTTTCTGACAGCCAAAAACGTACTGCCTCACCACGGCAGTGCTAAACAAAAGCTTTACCGGTGTGATGAGTTCAGATCATTCCCTTTTTTTACCCTTTTTCCAGTTTGCTCTAAACATAAAACAAGAGATATCAGACAGATGAGCCTTTCTCCTGTTTTTGATGTCCAAAACCCTCATATTTCTTATTTTTTTGTTGTTGCATTATATGCATTGCAAACAGAGCCAGCCCCTGTGACTTAAGACAAATTGATTTTGTAAGTTTGAGTTGCACAGTGGTTGGACTGAATCACATAGTATGTCAAAAAACATGACCGATGGTCACTGCGACTACCTCAGCTTCGCTAAATTATGTACATGAAGTTTGCAACTGTAAAAAGTAGGAAAAGCAAGTAATTTAGTAGGACTTTTAGAAATATCTATGTTGACAACGTATTTCTTCTTTTTAACTATTATCTCAAAATGTAATCTTCCAGAAAGATATTTCTCTCTATTATAAAAAAAAAATCCTGGAGAGAAACAGTAGGGCGACGAGATGTGATTTTCACGGTAAATTCACGGAAGACACTTAAAAGACCCACAAGAATAAAGAGATCTCGCGGGGACCTTAAACATGAGACTTTGCGCCGACAGATTGACCCAGAACCATCTCGTGAAGACATAGAACATGAGATTCTTGCAAGACACGCCCTACTTACAACCAAAGAAGAGCGCGGGCAGCAACTCACTCCGTCGTGTTTTGGCTTTGAGTACACACAGATCCAGAGCTCTCAGCGTATATAAAGCATATAAGGACAATACGTTATAATGAAACGTAGACGACTAAGTGAAGAATAAAGCAGCATGGAGAAAAGAGACTGAAAAGCATTGAAGAGACAAAAAAGAAAAAGAATAGGTGTAAATTCAGAAAATAAGGAAAGTAATTATCAGCCGAAAAAAGTGGAATTGAAAAAATAGTACGTCCAATCCGGACATTGGCGCTATACACATGCAGAGCAGGTTAGAGATTATGAAAGCAGTGGAATTCCAGAAGTGTTTAGCATTCAATAAATAATTATGCATGACATTCAGCGTGTGTCTACCCGGCGTGGGTAAGCCGTCGAACCCCATTCGGGCTGCAAACCATGCAATTCCCACTAAGTGCGACTCATACACTCCCACTGGTTGCGTCCCAACCCTTTGTACACACCCCCCTAACCACCTCGCTACTACCGTGGTCGGGTGTCTTGGTGGATTATATATAGAAAAGCAGTCAACGACTCAAGTGACGAGTTAGAGGTGGGTACATGAGTGGGCAGTGCATACTGAACGAGAAATCAGCAGACTAGCATGACGGACGGAGCTGAATGGACGTCCTTCTTCTCTCCTCCCGTTCCACACTCCGCGCCATGCACCCCCATCCCTCCGTCTGGCAGGAGAAGGCACGAGGACGGTGCGCTAGTTTTCAGTCACGGATGATTGTGTGTTGCTTCTTTCCGTGCATTGTTACAATGTTGCTTTTCTTGCTGATTTATTACATTACTGATTTTTCAAATGTTAATTTTCTCCCTGTGCTTAAAAATCATTAAAAAACCGGCCTGATTATGCGGCGTATGGTACACCGCGGGTTGGCTAGTTCATTTTGTTTCCATTAGAAACCTAATTTACTTTAAAGTTCTATCATTCAAAACTTTCCTGTTAATTAGTTCTTTCTTTCTTAATTACTATAATAACAACAAAATATTGTTTAATTAAATCTTTTGTTCCATTTAATATTTACATGTACATAGCCTATTTGGCTGATGCCTTTATCCAAGGTGACTCACACTATTTGAGAGATACAATCGGTTACATTTCTTTTGGTTTTCAAACCGGAGCACAGGTAAATGAAGTGACTTGGTTTGGGTCACACAGTTTTAGAAGTAGGATTTTAAATGACAGCCTCAGGGTTTGAAGTCCAAAGTCTTAACCACTATGCTAAATTAAAGTAATTACAGTTAAAGTGTATTTTGGAAGTGTTTAGGTTTTAACTAGCCAATCAGATATAAGCATGACAAATGGCATTAGGGTGAAAGAAAAATATCCGAACTACAAAAAGCAACGCTTGACAGTTAAGATATTTTCAGGTTTCATTATGTAATTTGATGTTTGCTGCTAAAAATGGGAAGCAAGATGATGACTGTAAAAAAAACACTGCTTTAAGGTGTGAAGGTGCAGACCAGATCGTATGACCACAGGAGTGTCAGGGAAAATCAATGTGCTGGACTAAATCAAAATAGTCAAGAAGGGATACAAATCCAATGGAAAAATAAATATTATTATTTATAAATATTAATATCGCCAAGAAGAATTACTGTCTGGACAAGGTAGCTGTACTGTTAGTAAATAAGCAATTCACTCACATCACTTAAACAGATCCATTATATTCCGGAGGACAATAAAGGATGGAAAAGGAACACATTGAAAAAAAAATCACTGGGCCAGTTTCTTTAAACAGATACCTTAAGGAAATTGAACTCAAAATCATCAAATTTTCTGCTTAACATGACTATTTTGAAAAATAGTTAATATCTCAGATATATATTAATGCATTTAATTTATGCTTAAACAAAGCCGAGAGATTTCATTCTTTTAAACAGAAGTATAATTAGTATCTGGGATTGTTGCCATTATCCACCATGTAAGTTAATTTTACTCAAAATAAACAGCTTTTTGCCTAAAATAATTCCATGTCTATGTTATATATTTTTAAGTAATAAATTGGTACACTATGTCACCCCAGGTTGGTTATTTTTGAGTACTTTTCATTCAGAAAAAAAAGAAAGGTTAGGGTGGGTTGCTTTATGTGGGCCTGTTTTCACAACTGCTTCTGCATTTTCTGGTGTTATTTTGTTTTGGCAGAGTATTCCACAAGTACATAAAGTTGGGTAATTTGCAAAATGCTGCCAGTGTTCCAGAACATCCATATACCATTTTACAGTCAGAAAGAAAGTTAAAAACTGTTAGTAAACTGTAGAATTTTTCATTTTGGATAAGCTGGCAAATCTGTTGACTTTTTATCATTTTTAAGACAACATGACTAATATGGACATTGCAGCTTATCAAGAGCCAGCGGGGATAGTTCCTTAAACTAAACTAAAACACTCATATTTGCATAACACTCAAAACACAAGTTATAAAAAAGTAATTTCCATCAAAAATTAGTTGTTACAGTTTAAGCAGTTTTTCTTGTCAAATAAAAGAACAACTCAAGTTACTTTTATTAAAATGCAGTTTATTTTTGATACGTCTGGGAAAAGCATGCAGGTGATTATCAGTATTCAAAAAAGCTACAATTTAGTGATCAGTTAGTTGACAATTAGCATGTGTCTTAACTTAACTGCAAGTTGGGAAGTTCAAAAGTGATATTCGCTGTTTTATTAAAACTAGATAGAAACTCAAAAACTAGACAGTCTACTGAGCAAGTGTCTCATTCATCTCAATCATCAGACATTTTCTTCAAGAGACGCATTAGACCAAAGGATTGCATTGTTGACGTATTCATTTTACTTATGATCAATAACTGACCTTGTACAGAAAATTCAAAGGCTTTGTCTGTCTCATCTTGCTAACTTCTAAAGATGGATTATTGCTGCAAAAAGTAGACCACTTTCAGAATACTTGTATTTAAAAATTTCCACAGGTTGAGTACTCAGTACAAAAAGATGCAGTTTTCTGCTTTATGTCTTCTCACTTCATGACTAACTACGGTGATGACGCATTTATGAAATATGAAATTAATGTCTGAAAGAAAAAGTCTAAGGAAATGGTTAAACATCAGTACTCTGAAGTCCACTGCACATCATTTAAAACTGGACAAGAAACTGAGCAAATTCAAACAAGTACTTCCATTGCAGGTCAGCAGGTCAACTCATAAGTAACCATAAACAAACCATTATAAAAAAACAGAATATCTAGTTAAGGTCTATGATATTGTTAAATCCTTGCAAAACTAGGATTACCCATTTGTGTTAACAATGAAGGGAAGAATTGTGGAGTTAGAAAAAAATTACATGAAGCATGCTGTTTACCTAGTAGGTACGATTCCAATTTCTAGACAATGCTGTCTATTTACTTTAGTAGCACAGAGTGTGAAAATTAAATACTAGAACTTTTTTGCAGGTATGATAGGTAGCAGATACTGTGCATACATTTTTTTTTTCACTATAATCACTGATGGTTTAGTTAAAACAGTACTGGTGTCTGTTTTGATATGCAGATACACAGATTAAAGAATGATTTCTGAGCTTCATGGACTGCTGATCCTGCAGAGACACTAAAGGTATTTATGAGGAAATCAGGAAGGGCCTGCCATGTCACAGATTAGAATATGACTGGGAAGCAGCAATATTTGTGAGAGTAATTAGGGACCAGCTGCGATTGAGAGAAGACCATCCAACTGCTTGGTACGTTTTCTGTCTGGCCTATATGTTAAATTTGGTACTTGTTCATTCCTAACAAAGAATACTGTAGAAGTACCAAGACATTTGTGAATATGACCGAGAAGCTATACTCTGCTTTCTCAGAGCCAAGCAACCACAAAGCATTCATGGACATGCAAAAAACTATAGCCAACATTTATTATCTGGGGGTTATGCTCTTGAAAAAGTAAAGTTGAAACAGAAACTGCAGATAGTAAAGTATTGATCCTATGGGGAAAATGGGGTTAGCTTCTGGCAAGAGGACCAGCAGGGAAAGACGAGGTCAAGAGGACATACCAGCTCTCCGCTCTTGGCCTTTGAGGCTTGGTAACGATCCTTCTGCAGGTTCATTAGCGGAAACCTTGTTACGACTATAACTTTTTCTATAGTCAAGTTCGATCATCTCCTAGGCGCTCTGCCAGTGTCAATCCTAGGACCTGACTAAATCATCCAATTGGTAGTTACAACAGGTGGTGTGTAAAAAGTGCAGAGACTTAATCAGTGTGAGCATATGACCCGCACTTATTGGGAATTCCTCATACATGGAGAATAATTGCAAGTCCTGCTCCCGTCACAAATGGAGTTCAACAGTTTATGCACACTGCCTGGCACTAGGTTGACACACATTAATCCATTCAGTGTAGCCCTGGATATCTAAGGGCATCACAGACCTGTTATTGCTCAAGCTTACATTTCACTGCAACATAATAGGCCTCACTGAATTTATTTTTTTTACTCTGTATGGCTGAAATTGGAAGATGAAACCATGGGTGTCACAAAATGTGTTAAATATGGGATACTTTAATCTTCCCCAAGGGGAAATCAAGAATTTATACAAACTCAAGAAAAATAGCAATATAGAAAACAACAACACCAACCCCAAACACACACAAGAATTTCTGGCTTAGGTAATGATAACATAACAGAATTGTAGATAGGGCTAATTTGGATCGGAATGCTGTCAGATCTGAACATTTGTGCCACAGGTTTATATTAAAGGGCATTTAACATTTCAAAAAAAGTAAGTGCAGCTTGCATTTGTGTAGTTTACACAACTGGAACATGACACACACACACTAATGTTTGCCATTGTTCCTTCCAAAAGATGATGTCACCGCTTATTATAATTGCAGGGTCAGAATGATTCATCATTAGAATATTGGCAACACCGTGAATCATTTCTGTTGCTGAGTCTTTATTTGCAGTAGGAGGAATCAGGATGATGAAACTTATCACCCTCAACAAGTAACATGGACAAATTCCCAAAGCCCATATTTCAATGCCTGGATTACACATTTAAGTTTTATTTGGAATATGCCATAAAACCATTGGTCATTCACATAGATGTCCAATCCTCCTCCTCCTGCCTATTTTCTGCTCCATCTGATCGTAGCAGCATTAACATAGCATCTGGGATAATAAGTTTAAGTCAGTTTCAGTGCACTACACAAATTACCACAGTAGCTTAACGTGCCATCTGAGTAAACATTAGAAGATGCCTAAAATGAGGTTTGTATAGCGTTAATAACAGTGTAAACTTTTTGAACCAATGGGAAGGAAGGTGAAAATTCAACAACGACAGCAGCCAGGCCAGGATCTGAATACATTCTCCAGAAGCTGCAGCACTTATTGCACTTCCATAATCACAATCATAACATTAAAAGATTAAATAGTTTAGGTGAAAACATTGTTCGGTAACTAAAATTTTGAATGAAAGTGCAATCATATTTTAACAGGTCTCGTGTTGCTATGAAAATGGGATTTCATTTTGGTAGAGGGTCCATTATTTTGCCTCTTTAAATAAATGCTTATCTGTATTATTTTGACTTTGACTTCAATTAATTGTGAAAGAAGATTGATCCATCTATTAACCAATCCTGCTAATTCCATTAAAGGGTCTGGGAAAGTCTGAGACAATATAGGTATCTTTGAGAATAAACCAAGGATACAAAAATAACTGGCCGCCAGACCATTGCTGTGTCACACAGTTGTACTCATTATATAATACATATTCAAACTGGCAATTAACCTCACTTTGGTTTGATGAACAAAGGAGAGTTAATGGAGAAACTCCACACAGTCATGAAGAGAACATGCAAATTCCCCTTAAGACAGACCTGGCTGAAAAACAAACTGTGGCCACTAGTGGATGGGGCTGTCCTCACTAAATACTCAAACTATCTTGTCTCGATCAGGCCAATCAGCTGGTTTATTCTGAGGTCCTCCAATACTCCTTACTCTGCTCTGTCACAGACAATGAGTCTAGCAGCCAGGAGCAGAAACCTCATATTGGTCGATTGTACTCATGATTGCGTTCTTTTGGTCACTACCCAGAATATTTGACAAAAGGGAAAAGACAGAGAGGTAGACAGACCGGTGTATTTTCTCCTACAACTTAGCCCCCCATTACCACCACAGTCTGGTACCACATTTTCCAAACTATTGTAGCCACACTGATTCATTTGTCATTCACAAGATTACCTCTCTCTCCTGTCTCTTGAGAAGGACACTTCTTACCAGAAGAGAAGAAACTTGCTCACTCCTTGTCTGAAGAGAACAAATCACTCTTTTTCAGAAGATAACTGACCTCAGATTTGGTGGTGCTGATTCTCATCCTAAGTCCATCACACTCAGCAATAAATTCTTTAGGCAAGAGCCATTGATCACAGTCTGATGAATCCAAGAGAACAACATCATCTGAAAACAGGAAAGATTCAGCCCTTCGGTTGCCAAACTGGATACTTCCCTTATCCCATCCATGCCTTGATCCGACATTGAAAAATGATGTGAAGTGAGTTTTTTTACAAATGGTAAATGCAATGATAAAACATATTAATATTTTAGAAACTGTACAACCCCATTGAAAGTTTTCTTTAGCATTTTGTATTACTCCATGTTTTTTAAATAAATTTGGATTTTTCATGTTGTCTAGACATATTGAAGGCAGAATGCCACCATTGAAAGAAATAACAAAAATATGCTGTAGGTGTGCTGAATCTGTAAAATATGAAAGTTCAATAAACTGTTGATGTATTGTATTTCAGTCCTAAACCATCATGAAAAAGCTTTTAATTTCAGGCACAAATCAGCAATTGAAGTAAATTCTAAACTGCCTTTACATGCATCACTAACACAGGGTCAAGGTTTGTGTCTCATTGCTACAAAAGTCGGCTGTGTAAATGGAAAAGGGAGTTCAGCTCAACAGTGAGAACAGATGAATGACCTTGGCATTCGCAAAGGAAAATAAAAGGCATCCATTCTCTTACAGAATATATTCTCAGTAATTATGATTTTTGTATAAAATGTTAAAAATGTCCTTTCTTAATGCTTCTATGGTATTAAATATGTTGTGTTTTCAATGATTATGTGACCTTTTTATTTATCACATTTCTCCTTCTGAATGTATGATTTCAGAAGTGGCCATGCATACAGTAGTATTTTCCTGCCATTCACAGAAGTCCTGTTGTCTTCGGTTGCTATGCATTATCTGGTCCATTTATTAAATTATGCCTCATCCTCCTGTTTATTAATCTACAATTACTGAACATAACATTAAAGTACTGGATTAAATACACCAACTCGTTCCTTTCCAGTTCTTACTAGTTTTCTGTGAATTCATCAGCATCTGTGTGGTACAGTAAGTCTGCTAGTGTGGATGGAGTGTGTCCACATAAGTCCTCAAACTGATCCTTTTCAATTCATATTGTTTTCCTTTTTTTTCGATTAGTGTTTGCTATCAGAGTACCTACCTCCATCTTTGCACATCAGGGCACTTTAGATTTTTCTAATTCTTTATGGTAATACTGCTCAACTCTGTCAGACTGCATGGAGATCATGTATGGACTGAGATTTGTACTCTGACTTGGCCACTCCAGGACATTAACGCAATTGTTTTTAAGCCATTTCTGTATAGCTTTACCTTTATGCATCATGTCATTGTCTTCCTGGAAAACAAATCATCTTCCAAGGCGCAGGTTGCACATTTTCCTGCAGGATTTGAATGTATTCTGATGTATTCTTTTTTACCCTCAAACCTTCTGTGATCCAATGCAGAAATGCAAGTCCAGAGCATGATTGCTGCCACCACTATGCTTCATGGTGGCAATGGTGTGTTTTTAATAATGTGCAAAGTTTGACTTAAACCAGCATGGCATTTAGTCTGATGTTCAAAAAAACTCAAATTTTGGTGTCATTAAATCATAGAACCTATGTGTATTCTAAAAACTCTAGTGGAGTTGTCAAATGTGTTTTTTAACAGTTGCTTTCACTTTGTCACTCTTCTATAAAGCTGTGACTGCTGAAGCACTCGAGCAACAGCCATTGTATGCAAAGTCTCTCCAATCTCTGCTGCTGTAGCTTGTAACTCCTTCAGAATTATCGTAAGTCTCTTAGCCACTCACTGATCTTCATCTTGCATTATCACTCAGTTTTGTGAATGGCCTGATCTAATTTCAGATTTACAGCTGTGCCATACTCTTTCCATTTTTAAATTATTGATTTAGCTGGACTCCATGGGCTATCAAGTGACTTGGATATTTTCCTGTTTCCATTCCCTGACTTTTTCATAAAGTTACTAAGAGTGTTCTTTTGTCTTCATTGTGTAGGTTAGACATAATACTGACTTCACATATAGGAACATTTATACTACAGTCTATTGAAACCCCTTGACTACAGACAGCTGATCTTCACTGACCAATTCTGTGCCTCCTAAAGCCAATTGGCTACACCATGGAGGATTAATGTGCAGCATATTATAGGGGGTGAATACATAGGCGATCAATTATTTTGTGTTTCATATTTGTAATCTATACCATTCTATAGAAATTTGTTTTCACTTTGACTTTAAAGAGTCTTTTTTGTTGATCAGAATCAAAAAAGACAAATTAAATCCACTGTGATCCAATGTTAAATAACCAGAAAATGTGAAAACTTTGGCGAGGGGAGTGAATACTTTTTATTGTGTGCAAAACCAAGTTTCTTATCACTACATATAATGGTCAAGTATGTACAGTATTTAACATGAGGACTAGTGGCATAACACCATGATGACCAAGGCACACATTATGAAAAACTGCAAAGGTTTCTGATGTGATTGTACTTGGGAAATTTTAGAAGCACTGAAAAATACTTGGTATTCAAAGAATCACCTTTGTAGATGCTTCATTTCTCAAGCCAGTGCATTTGTTTAGATAAAGAAAATAGCTAAAGAAAATTACTTACACAGTAGCTGACAGCAAACTGATTGCTATGTTGATACATTTTCAATTCATATTTATGGTACATTGTTTAATACTATTTAAGGAATGTGACAGTATAAGAGGTATCAGTTGATACACTAGCCTGTTAAGGTAATTAAATGGCTTTTAATTCAGTTCAATGTATTGCCTTAAAGTGCAACCACAATACAGAAGAGGGTAGTGAAACAGGAGCCACAAATGAATAAAGAAACAAGTGACAATTAAAAACTACTAAATGAATAAATTAATACGAGGGAGAATCAAAAATTAAAGGAAACTTACCTTTTAATATTGTTAAGTGAGGAGATGAACAGTTATGTCACGTCTCCACATTGTCTAACTGCAGGTTTATGTATTTCCTGTATCGTTCCGCTAACTTCTTTACATTTGTAGAGGATGCTTTTTGGCTAGTACAGAATCCAGGTCTGCTTCCTTAACCTCATCATCAGAGGTGAACCTGTGATCAGTTAGAATTCCTTTACGTTGTCTTTAAGATGCGCTTGTCTCACCGTGTCAGATCAGGGCTGTAAGGGGGATGTGAAAGACGTTCAGCCCACAGCTGTTGCACTGCATCCACCATTGCGGCTGCTGTAAGAGGACGTGCATTGTCATGGAGCAGCAAGACTGTTTTTGACAGCATTCCTCTTCTTTTTGCTGCAAATTGCAGGTATCATTTTTTTCTAAGCATAGCACAGAATGCTGCACTGGTCACTGATTGATACATGAAAATGGTCAAAATAGGAAACTGCATGTCCCAAAAGAAGGTCATCATTAACTTTCTTGGCGGAAGGCAGTTGTTTGAATTTCTTCTTTACTGGAGAAGATGAGCGTTCCCACTTTATGTCTGGTGACAATCCACTCCAAAATATTTGGATCTTCTTCATAATGTTTTAGGAACTCAGTTGCAACCTCCACACGATGTTGCTTATGCAGATTAGTAAACTATTTGGATGCCCGGCATATTTTAGGTAACTCAAGTCATCATGCTGTGAAACCCTGTGTAATGAGCTGGCATGATGACACACTTTGGGCTCTTGTAGTTCATGTACCAAATGTATTGATCGTGAGAACAGACAGACGCAAACACAAAATTACAAAAGTAAAGAAAAACAAGAGTTCTTTATTGACAAGTACTGCAAACAAAAATGGTGAAAATCAAAATGAGGCGGTGTCCTTAAGCAAAAACCCAGACTTAATGACACACGCACAGCAAAAATGATAAAAATCAAAAAGCATATATTTAAAAAACACCATCCTCCTGTGCCACTCAAAAATCAGGAAAGGAAAAGAAAAAGAAAAACAATGATAATTCAGAAATAAAAATATATCTTCCTCCTTTTTCCATCAAGCAATAATCAAGAAGAAAGAAAAACTATATACAACAAATGTCCTCCCTTCTCCTCCATTCAATGATTAGGAAAAAGAAACCATAAACTATTTACAGAAAAGAAGGAGAAATAAAACACTGTTAAAGTCCCACTGTCAATATACCCAGGCTTTAACTTATGCTCACCACACCACCATCACTCTGCGTTAGTTTTGAAAGTAAGTTGGACACCCAGCCCGGTCAAAAGACAACCTCTAGTGTCCATTCTTTCGATTTATAGGGCAAAGAGAGAACGTGGTGCCCAATCCCTGCTGACACCCTCTAATTCCAAAATCAGGGAGTACATAGCAATGCTACTGTTGCTGTGCTGTCCCATCATCCAAGAAGTCTCCTATTTACCAAGGCAATTGCCAGTGTGCGCTGCCTCTATATTTCTGCCTTTTGCATGTCATTGCACTCTCTCCGGTAAGTACTACTGGCTGTTTTAAAGTTTTGCCCGGGACTTTATTCAACTTGGATGGCTTCTTTTTAACAAAGCATTGCACCGCTTCCATTGCCTCTTTTCCCATTTATAGCAGTGGTAGAGCATGACAGGCGACATCTGTACTGATGTTTGTCCAGTTCTTGCAAAGCTTGCAATGTAAGACACAAACCCTTAAGAACCTGCGACTCCCCCTCCCTTAAGATAACTGTATCCATTTTCTTGATAGCTATTAAAAAAACACACACAAGTAAGGCTAGAATCCCTGAAGCCTACAAAAAACTTGTAATCCCAGCCCACCTTAAATTCCTTCACACCTCTACATCAGCGTCTTTTGTTCTGTAAATGTGTCGATCAGCACAAGCAGCAAGCAGCCTTCTATCCCATCCCCCACCTTGATGGAGCTCAGCTTGGGCAAAAAGTTCTCCCAGCTCAATCCAGGGCTCCTTATCTGCGTGTGAGGTTCCTGGAGTTGTTTATGGTAAATAATACAGTATATCATCTGGAATACATACATTTCATGTGTGTTCCGTGTCTACAAAGATCTGAGCAATTGTAGGATAAAAGGAAATATATGTGAGGCAAGAAATTCTGAACACATATCTAAAGCAGAAACTTTTTCCTTGTTATACTAATAATGATGTGAAGTGCATAATGTGTGAAGACTTTAGTCCAAATATCAAGTAAACATGTGTGCTTTTATTCAAGAATACAACATTGTATAACCAAAGAAAAAAAAAGCATTTGATTTACATACCTAATGCAGAAACTTTTTCCAGGTTATACTAATAATGACGTGAAGAGTATATCAAATAAACGTATGCTTTTATTCGAAAATATAACCAAAGAAAAAAAAAACATTCGAATTTACATGTTGCTGTCAATAAGTTAAAAAAACAAGCTCAGATCTCAACAGAGATACATGTTCTTGAATGGTGTAGAGGTAAGAACTGCTGCCTTATAACTCAAAGGTACTGGGTTTGAGATCGGCAACTCTCTGGTTGGAGTAGTGAGCTACTATTACTATTATTATTATTATTAAAATAATAAATATTACAAGACGCTGATGGAGAGGTGCAAATGAATTTAAGGTGGGCCAGGACTACGAGTTTTTTTGTAGGTTTCAGGGTTAAATGTTTCTACCCATTCATAAACATTTCTTTGAGTCATGCTTTTTTTTCACTTTCGTACTGAGCAATCATCCTTTGGTGAATTTCAGCAGGTTTTACTCCCTCTCCCAGAAGAAATCTCACTAGCACATGTTGTTCATCAATGATGCAATTCCACAGTGGAACATCTATGCTCATTTGACCCTGGCATCAACCAAACTAATGGCAGAGCGATGTGCTGTTCATGTTTGCTTCTATCTGTTGTGTTTGTATTGCCTTTACTTTTTAATTTACCCTCATAATTAACTATACCAAATTAAAAATATAGTAAATTCCTAAATTCATACATGTAAACATCACATATAAACCTATAACTTGTAGTAGACAAAACAGGTAGCTATAAGACAGTTAAACCAAATCAATAGTGCAGAGTTATTGCTAGTGTGGGTGCTTGCATAATGCAGCATTTGTCACAGGTCAAGCAAATTACTAAATGTGAGTTAACAGTTTACTGACTCAGGAATATCTGAAGAATGGCAAGATGGTAATTAATGTTATGGGATTGCTTGCTGGGTGGCATGGCACGTGTGAAATAGTATTTTGCTGGAGGACTTGGGGCCTGTCATGATGGAAAGAACTTTCTGTATGAATCTTTTTTTCATAAATGTCCTGGATATGAGTGTGACTACAGTAATGAAATGGGTCTTTTTAATGTATTTACAATTTTGAGTTCAGTCAAAAATGAATGCTGTTTTAGAAGTAACAAAACTTAGTTTTGTTTAGCAATCCTTCAATACAGTCTGCAATCAGATATTTAGTTCCTCTCTCTGTGTTGTCATTAGGAGATATAATATGGAAACATAAACCTTTAATCATATGCCGATAACACTTAGAATGACAGTTTTACATTTATGTCAGTTGAAAGTGTCGATGAGAGAAAGTTATTTATCATTAAATTTGGCAGCTGTCCCTAATAACTCAAAGGCTTACACTATAGCTGCTGAGAGTTCCAGATGAGTTAGGAGGCAAAGATGTAATTTTCATTGTTGAAGAGTTAATATTTCTTTAGCCTTTCACTTTTTCCATGCTAATTAGTTCAATAGCTAATTTTCTTTGAAGTCACTTTTGTATTTTTTGATAAATAATCTCAGGCTTGCATTTGTTGTTATTTAGAAATTAATGTGTTTCATAGGGCTGAATTGTGTCTGATGCATCCAACATTCTGGGTTTGAATTCAGCATCTAATTATTGCTCATGTGGAGTCTGCACATTTGCACCCGTCTTTAGTTGAATTTTCATTCCATATCCCCAAAGGTGTGCAAGTTAATCAGTGATTCCAAATTGGTCCCGTATGAATGTGGATATGTATGGGTTGGACTTGGAATTGATTGATTCACTGTCCTGCCTAGCACCCAATCCTGCAAGAGTTGGCCTCACACCCATGGCCCTGAATTGGATTAACCCAGTCTCAGAATATGTCAAATTAAAATTCTTTTGGGGTTCATAGAGCAAGAAAATAAAAGAGCTCTTGGGCTTAACTTTAAAGTTCAGTGCATCATATCATAATATATGCTATCCACAGCCTAACTATACTTTTGTGTATATGTTACGGCCACAACCCGAAGTTCAGCCAGTTCCTGAATTGGCCGTTCATTTTCGCATTTTGGTCGCGAGGTGTGGCCAAAGTCTGAATTACTAGAAATGACCAGTGTATATGCTACTTTGGCCGGCCATTTTGCGAAGAGTTTGTCTGAAGTTCAAGTAGATAACATACACACCTAGGGCCTCATGCATAACGCCGTGCGTAGAACTCGCACTATAACATGGCGTAAGCACAAAAGCCGAAATGTGCTTACGCACAGAAAAATCCAGATGCAGGAATCTGTGCGTACTCCAACTTCCACGTTCTTCCGCTACATAAATCCCGATCAGCGTGAAAACTAACGCTCGTGCACGCGCATTTTGTAACGCCCCAAATCCTCCCAGAATTACGCCTATTTGAATATGCAAATCAATATAAATCGCCCTTAAGCGCAGCCTTCTGTGAAAAGACAATGGGAAAAGCACGGGGAAAATATAAGAATTTCAGCGAATACCAAGTGGAGGCAAAGGAAAAACATACTATTTGTTCAAATAAACCGTGGTGTAATCAACAAAATGAAGTTGATCGAGTGACATAGCGTGTTGGAGAAACTTGAAAGCTCACGTTCACAAAATCGCACAGTGCCGGAAATAAAAAAGAAGTCACATATCAAAGTCGCCGTGAAAAGCTGAGTTGTATCCCACTGTCTGAGTGTCATATGAAAGCTTATTAGGGTACAGAGAAAAAAGGCACACGGTGGGGAAAAAGCACTAAATGTCAACTTCAATCTCGACATTTCCACTTTAATCACGTAGTTTATTTAGTTATTAAAGTAGAACATCATAAACTTCATCTTAAAATCGTTTAATTAACCAGTTTCTCAAATCACATCGTAATTAAAGTAGCACGTTAAATGCTTTGTTTTGTATTTGATCTTCTACTCGTATGTGATCTATGTGTGTGAATCACTACTTGCTTCTTAAACTGTCTCTCTTCCTCCAACTGGACACAGAATCCATGACATTCGTGATATTACAGCTCTCTGAATAAATAAAATACTGAGATGTATACGTGATGTCATTTTCATGATGATAGGAGCTAAAGCACATTATTAAACATGGGTTTCATGAGCCTCGTGCTCATGACAAGCATTTATCTTTTGTCGAAATTTGTCGCTGCGTTTTTAGCTGTGTTGTTATTTTCTCTTTCTGTTTTATATTCAATATATATTGGCGTAGCTGTCACTGCAGTCCTTGCTTTTCTTTCCCCAAGTAACCGATCGCCACACAATCAGCTCTGTAATAGACGTTAAGCCATCTGTAAGCTTAGCGCCGATTTTTCAAAACGTTTAAAGAACATTGAAATATCTTCGTAGTACATGTTTAATTATTCTATCCTTCACGACACTCCCAGTGAAGAATATAGATTATTTAAATGAAGTTAAAGTTTTATGTGTATAATTTAACAAACATATTTTGCTGCATTTCACCTTAAAAATGATATCGTCATCATATGTAAATACGCTTTGTAAAGTGACTCAGGTTGTGTAATATTATAACTGTAGTGCAAGTTTACAGTGGGGTGATTGTACTTATAAGTCCTAACAGTTCTACAAGGTGCAATTGATTGAGTGCATTTAAAGTTCTTGGGAATAAACTGTTTCTGAACCGCGAGGTCCGTACAGGAAAGGCTTTGAAACGTTTTGCCGTGGCAGAGACAGCGTGTGCTTAATGCCGTATACCGATAATTCTCTTTCCGATCAGCTGCTGCTGTGATTCACACTCAGATACAGTGATATAAATACTCCGAGTCGTGCAGTGAGAGTAATTTGGAAAAAGATGATCCGCTGTGGCAACTCCTAACAGGAGGAGCTGAAAGAAGACGAAGAAGAAGAAAAAGAAGAAGAAGGAGAAGTGAGAACAGTTATGGTATTTGGAATACTATGGCTGTTCCCTGGACCATTATATTGTTACGAGTTAATTACAATCAGATGCGTTACACTAATAAACAATATGTGGTTAGTTTCGGTGTATTTATAAAGCCGCGTCAGGAAAATAAGGTGTAATCACACAAGAACAGTAGCACTGCTTTGACGCTGGGTGCCGCCAGTTTGCAAAACCGAGCAGAGAACTTGCGTACGACAAGGCATGAGGTACCGTGGAAAAGTGCGTGGCTTTACACCAAGTGTAGGTTTTATACATCGCGATTTGAACGTGGAAAAGTTCTTACGCAACATTTCTGTGCGTACGCACCGTTTATACATGAGGCCCCTGATCTTGGGAATGCCATGAAAGTGTAGACATAAGATCACACTCACTATTATCATACCCACTACCAACCTGAATCTCGCTATCTTCCAACAATGTGTCAGCTGCAACTGTTGTTTCTAACATGTTTGAATTCTCGGCAGGTGAGCTGGTTATAAAGATTTTATTCTTGTATAATTAAAACCTACCATATATACTCAAGTATAAGCCGACCTGAATATAAGCCGAGGTACCGAATTTTACCTACAAAAACTGGAAAAACGTATAGAATTGAGTATAAGCCTAGGGTGGGAAATGCAGCAGCTAGTGGTAAGTTTCAATAATGAAAATAAATACCAATAAAATTACCGTACATTAATTGAGGCATCAGTAGGTTAAATGTTTTTTAGTATTCAAAGAAAAACAGTAAACTAGCTCTGTAAGTGGAGAAGAGGGTCAACAAAAACAATATGGTATCAACAATGATACCTTAAGAGTACAACCCCCTTAGTTCAATCAGCAACCAAGCTAAAACACAAAGAGTTAAAATTCTTCAAAACTAAAGTCCTCCTCATCATCTGTATGTCCAAACAGAGCTTCAACTTCAGCTGGTGTGAGGTTATCAGCATAGACATTGTCATCATCACTGAGTTAGCAGTCATGACCATCATTGCTGTCATTCTGTTACAAAGCGCTGTCTTCACTGCCATCTATAGCATTACTAATGCCACATTCCTTGAAGGCGCATTGCACCATGTCCTCTGGAATGACTTCCCATGCATCTAAAACCCACTTTGCTATTAATTCTATGTTGGGCTTCATTAGATTTCCAAGTTTTGTCAGTCGGGCTTGACCAGATGACATCCATTCATGCTACATCTTTCGTACACGGTCTTTGAAAGGTTTATTTAAAGACACATCCAGGGGCTGCAATACAGATGTAAGCCAACCTGGAATAACGGCCAAAGTAACTTGAGAAGACTTTGCCAATTTTTTAATGTCATCAGATGTGTGGGCTCTGAACATATCCCAAACTAGCAATGATGGTTTCTTCTTTAAGGCAGCTCCTGCTCGTCCGTTCCAAATTTCTTCCAGCCATTTTTTTGTTCCGTCTTCATCCATCCAGCCTTTGACATGTGCACACACTGTAATTCGTGGTGGGAATTTGGTCTTTTTAGGCAAGGTCTTTCTTTTAAAAATAATGACAGGCCGAAGCTTAGATCCATTAGCCAAACATGACAGAACGACTGTGAAATGTTTTTTTTCATTTCCTGTGGTTCTGAGGAAAATAGTTTTGTCTCCCAAACTTGCCACAGGTCAATTACTTGGAATATCAAAAGTCATAGGTGTTTCATCTATATTCCCGATATTTCCCAGGTCATAGTTATGAATCCCTCTTTGTTTTATGATGAATGATTGGAATGACATCACTTTTTCTTCAAGATCTTGTGGCAACTTCTGTGAAATCTTTGTTCTTTGTCACAAACATAGGCCAAACCTATTCATGAAGCGGGTACACCATCCTGCTGTCGCAACAAAATTTTCAATGCCTGGTGCTTTATATTTGGCATCCTTAGCCATTTGAAGAGCACGTAGGCAAATTCCCATGCATGTTACGGAGTAACCATTTTGACAACATTCCATAATATGCAATTCAGTCTCTAGAACCCCATAAGAAGTCGTTAAACCACGTCAAGCTTTTTTAGCATTTGGAAGCTTTTCCAAGTCAGCCTTCATTTTCTGCCACTCCCTCACTTGTTTTTCGTCAACACAAAATTCCCAGCTTGCAATACTGTTACTGCTTTCTTCTGCTCTTGATACAACCTTGAGCTTGAAACCAGCTTCGCATGACTTGCGTTTTTGTTTTGGTCCAGGATTAGCAGGACTAGTATCCATTTCGAACAGGATAAAAAAAAAGACTTTGAAAAAGAACTTTATGGTTCCAGATCAGCAACAGCCATAATATGGTAAATAAATACCGTACCGATTTCTCCCTACTCATGCACCCTACCCTCTCCATAGTGCAGAATGATAGTGTCTGTACACTGTCGTTCTGCGGTTCAGGCTCCGCCAGCGATCAGACAGAGTCTACTAGATGCTGTATCTGCACTGCAGCTTAGAATACTCCACCCTGCTGAGTGACAATGTGCTTCCTTTATGTGAAGCTGTTCTCAGTTACCATACTTACAGTAGCTTCTCTAATCAGCACAAGCATGGCCTCTTAGATATGGTGGGGCCAGGGGAGGACTTGGACCATTTGAATTGCTGTGGCAAAGCATACACAACCAAATCACAGCTACTACCTAGCCTGTATTTCACCAGCCTGGCCGGTAAATTGATACCCCAGGCAGTCATTGGTATTTTTCATTTACTGGCCCATTCTCCCACCCACCATCTCTCTTTCTCTGCCCCCAACATACCCCCCTCCACCCCCACCACTTCTTTGTCTCTCTCCCCAACTCACAGGCCTCTCTCTCTCTCTCCACCCCCCACCTCTCTCTTCTTTCTCTTCCAACCTCTTCCCCACCACCCTCACCCTCTGTCTCACCAGCCCATTCTCCCATAATAATAAAACAGAATGAAAAAACTATTGTAAATTCAGTGGCACTTCAGCAGGGGAAAGGAAGTTAGGATGATTATTCACTCAGATGCCTTAAATAGATACCTTTAGTGGCAGTGGCTGCTCCGTGCAGCAGTCTGGGGGACTGTATGTCAACAAAGTGACTACAGTCCCCCCTTTAATCTGGGAGAGTACAACCAACAGAAGGGACTGATATTTAAATGTATAAAATGGCGCTTTTCCACTGCATAGTACGGCACGACACGGTTCAGTTCAGCTCACTTTTGGGGGGTTTTCCACTGGGAACAGTACCTGGTACCTGGTCCTTTTTTTAGTACCACCTCAGCCGAGGTTCCAAGCGCGCCAAACCGTTAACAAAACGTGACGTGTAAACTCTGCTGGTCACTGATTGGCCGGAGAAAATCGTCATTACTGCATCACTGGCTATTCTTTTCTTTAAAGGTACACACACGCGGAAGTTTGTGTCCCGTCTCTCCATCGCTGGACGCAGTTTGTTGCATAAGTGGATGAATGTTTCTTCAGACATTCGAAAGTTCTCCAGCCACTGAGTGTTTGTAAAACCGGGAACAATCACATCCCACCACTCTGAAGCACGGTTAAATGTCCAAACAGATGGTCTGTTGTGGCGACTTTTTTGCAAAATGTGGAAGATCTGTAATATACAGAATCAGCATTTTAATGTTACACTGGCAGTTAAGTTCATTTTATGCTTTGCAACAGTGATAAAAGTTAGCTAGTGATGTGCTTTTTTTAGATGCTTACCCTTGCGCGTCGTCGAGCTAAAGTGTTGTCGCTGTCTGCGTGTTGTTGTAAAAGTTCCACGGTGTCACGGCAGTACAGGCGCAACTATAACGACACGTGAATAATCCCGCCCACTCTAAAGCGGTACTAAACTGCAGTCGAAACGCAAACCGAGCCAAACTGAGCCGAACCAAGGTGAGCTGTACTGAACCGTGCTGTGCCGTACTATGTAGTGGAAAAGCGCCTAAAAAGATCTACCCTCAACAAATGCACTCAGAAATTATGTGCATTATAGACTTGTCCTATCATGTAGCAAAGAGCAAAAGCTGTTCCTTGATTAGGAAACAACTGATAGTTGAAAAGCCATTTCTGCTGGATTCAACATGGGCTTTCATTAGCATGACTAAAAGCAAATCCGTGTGCTCCATTTGTTGAAAAACAATGGTACTCCCGTGTTTGAGAGATGTTTCTTAGGCCTTATAGTGGCTAAGAAAAGACTGGACATTTGTTATAATAGCACAGCTCCTTTCTCTTGAGTATATCTTTTTATTTCACCCTGAGAGACAGTTTAGTTTAATATTTAACACTAACATACCGTACTTATTAGGGTATTACTAGAAGATGAGTCCCGGGGGCGGAGCAATGATGGAGTTACTGCAGCGCGCAGAAGAGCGCACTAGTTGCAGGTGCACAAGGGGTCCGGCGGGTACAGTTAGTGGTCATCTGTTGCCCGCACGGAGCCTGAACAGACCCAGCAGCACACAGCCCGGCATGAGCCTCCAGAGGCCGCACAGCACCACACAAAGCCAGCAGCAGTTCTTCTACCGCTCGCAGACCAAACCAGGTACTGTACACTCCAGCTTTCTGTCGGATTGGTGGGGGCAGCAGGACCCAACTTGAATATAAGCCGAGGATGATGTTTTTCAGCACATTTTGGGTACTGAAAAACTCGGCTTATATTAGAGTATATACGGTATAATATTTCATTTCCATATCAATAAAGAGACCAATTAGAGCAAAGGCCTTGGGTTGCACAGAATCCTACAAGTGAAGAATTTGTTTTCCCTGTTCTGCTCATGTAGGGGTTCATTATGCTCAGGATCTGAAGATATACTTCCATGTCTACTGCCATCATCATAGTGTTCACACACCTTATTACATGTCCACTTTATCTTTCTTCCTGATTTTCTTTGTACAGTAGTGATCTCTTCAAAGAGAATCAAATAACATTCTCAAATACAATACACTTCCACAACATGAAGCTACAGAACAAAGCTTAAATATCACAGTATGCATCTTACAGAGCATAAAGCTAAGAGATCATATTATATATTGCTGAAAGAACTGGATATGTGTAAATCTGAAGAGGGGCTACTGAAAACATACACCACATACCCCTCTCTGCTCTTTTTGTTGTGACTCTTCCATTTTAGGAACTGAAGATATGCTTACATGATCTGGATCATGAAGCTTTTCATTAATTTGAACATTTGTTGCATTTCTTGAATTTGATTTTCTTTTGATTGCACAGGCCTTTTAAGAAATAAATTAGATGGTTAATATTTAGGAGTGTAAAACTAGCCTTTAAAAACACACACTCAAGACATATCCCATTATTTTCCACAAAAATTTGAAAGATAATTTGTGCCAAAAGGATTATGATAAATGCAGTATTTAACGCATGGAGCCTGCTACATACCTTTATCAGCTTCATCTGTGTTGGCTCATCAGAATCTGTATCTGAAGAAATGACAAGGGATGGCCGCTCATTATCAGTTATTTTCTTTGAACAAAGGTAAGGATGCAACATTCGTAGCTTACTTTGTCCATAAAGCTGACACAGTATGATTTCTGGCAATGTAAGATTTTGAGTAAACACGTATTTCAAAAACAAATTCATCTGACCACCCCTTTCAAGAAATGCCTTTGGGGAAAAAACAGCTCCTTGGTAACACTAAGAAGGTCTTCAACTGTTGTGTTTTTCTTGGCAGTGTGAAAGATCAGCCTCGACACAGACAGACACGGACTCCAAATGTCCAAAACACACACTGTTTATTTTCTTTCGCGCACACAGCACAAACACAGTGCACAAATCACCACACTAAACTCAGTCCTTCAGCTGCTTCCACTCTTGCAAGCTCCATCTACTGCCACCCGACTCCGGCTCCCTCAATGGAGTGAGGTGGCCTCTTTTATCCCGCCCTGGATGTGCTCCAGGTGTTCCATGATGGTCTTCCGGCAGCACTTCCTAGTGTGGTGGAAGCGCTGCCCTTGCACCTGGAAGCACTCCGGACGTACATTGTTCCTGTTCTGGCAGCACTTCCTGGTGTGGTGGAAGTGCTGTTGTTTTTGGCTCAGGAACCATCCAGGTACCCACTGGTGGTGGCCACGGACCCCCGTAGAGCTGACCTTCCCAGCTCCGTATCCGTGGCCCTGATGGAATCCAGGGGGGCTGCCCTCTTGCATCCAGGGGAATATATTGCCCCTCTCCCGGTCCTTCTCTGTTCCAGGTGTCCCGGTGGGGCAAGATCCCTGGTTGTCTGCCACAGCAGTTTGGTGTCTTGTTCCTCCACAATTTTTTGTCCACACCTGTTGATAATCTCCATCCTGAAAATGTAACCATCCTATTGCCAGATGCCAGTTATATTTACATGTATTCTGCTTTTCAGTACACTAATCCCTTTATAAAGCCTTTGCAAGATTAATGATTTTGTAGTTGACTCTCCTCCAATGGCACCTACAGCAGTTTTTTGATGACAAAAAGCTCTGAGTGCAATACAGTCTCCGTATTTGGGAATATATCTTTGAGTTGTTCATCAGTCATGATGGTAATAACATTCATGTCAATCTGCAATGAGAAAAACACTCATGAGAAAACTTACCTTATTGCAGTCACTCGGCTTGTTAAAAATCATCCTGCTGTAAAAGCTCATGCATAGTTTCAGGTATCAGGTATGGGGTTTGCCAAGAATAATTCATAGGTACCACTGCAGCCTCAATTTTCTGATACTCTACTCTGGTATATTCTTGGCCACTTTATAGATACAGCCACTCTGTAGATGCACTTCATAAGAAGATCATATCACACGTGTTGCCATGCGTAATTTGTGATTGCCCTCCTCAAGCCCCCTCAATAGCTTTTTTCTTACTACAAGACCATTGTCAGCTGGATATTTTTTAAACAATGAAACACAACAGCAGTTACACCAATACTATATTGCTGATACAACTGCACCTAAACCACAACCTACTACCATAGCATTATATCAGTGCTGTGTTGGTAGTGATCCACTGCCCAAAAATCATCCAATCAACTGTCGTTAAGGTTAGCAACCATAGAAAAAAGGGGCAACTACATTTGTGGGGATAGAAATTTCAAGTAGCAACAGCCAATTCAATGCAAGGGTTCAGTCACTAAAAACGTCTAACACACTTGCGGCACAGAACCTAAAAAAGTGAAGCAGCACACTTTATGTCTGTGCTGCACTTCTCCACCTCCAACCCATTTCTAATCTACAGATTTAATGTTGAAAATAACTGTGTAAAACAGATTAATAAATATTGCTTTTAATAGCCAAATGTAAAAATACAAAACAAACTGCATGCTTTATTTGTTTAATACAGGACAACATATTATTCTGTATGGAAGTTTTTTATTGTCACTATGTTTTTCTCCATATATCTGTAAATTGATTGGTGTGTGCGTGTAACAAAAAAGAGAAATACTTTATACACACATATAAGTAAGACACAGAAAATTCAGAGAGAGAACACTGTTCAGCTCTTAATTTCATATTACATTTTACATAAAATTTGTGAAATATGACTATAGCAACACATATACACTGCATATATACTTGTCAAAATACACTATGCATGCATTTATAGCAAATATTTATATTTCTACAATATCTGAAATGATAAATATAACTATGCAAGTTATATAAGTGAAACAAATTTACTACATTATAAAGTTCAAGTTCACATTTATTTCCACGTGTGTTAGCATTGGTACAAGAATAAAAAGAGCATTAACCAATGAATAATTATGATAACAGGTGCAGTGATTAGTGCAGCTAGCTCAATTTTAGAATGCTGGTTTTAAATCCTAATTTCAACTTTATTATATGGGCTCTAAATATATGGGCATGAAAAATGCTTTGTTTTAGCTTACAAATGCAGGAGGCAAGGCTACACTTTTTGGGTTTTCCTGCCACATTATTAAAGATGTGCCTGTCCAGGCTCATGTAGAGTTGATGTCAGTCCTGGCATATTTGAAAGAATTCCTGAAACAAGCCTTATGAGGATGCCTGCTATTTAACAACTCTAAACTGGCCCAGTCATGGTGAGTGCAGCTGTACAATTGTATCCCACAATGAGATAGTTAAGCAAGTTATATCATGAAAGACACAACAGAGGAGGTTTCCTTCTGCACTGTTAAACATTTGCGTGTTAAAAATGACGGTGATTTAATTAAACTGCGCATGTATTGCAAGCATTACCTAGTAAATTATAGGTAATGAAATATACAATTTATGTATAATTTCTCTCAATAATAAAAAGTAAACTACTTGAAATATTTTAATAATGCCAGTATCTGATAAGATAGATTTTTCTACCTTGTCATCTTTGAGTCTCTGAATGTCCTCTTTTGCAGCATGCCTTGACACTAAAACGTTTGAACACGTCTTCCTCTGTGATGGACATTAACAAAGAAAATGCACTGGGACAGAATATTTTATTTAATGATGTCAGATTACACCAATGCGGAGCTCATATCTATGGAGCCCCAGAGAACCTAAATGCTGTACAGGTGTGTGTGAAAGTATCAGATGGTGCATAAGGTATCATAACTGGTGAGCACAAGATAATAACTGGTGAGCACGACACAGCTCAAGATACTAATTGGTGTGCACAAGATAGTAAGTGGTGTGCAGAGGATACTAACCGGTGAGCATGACATACTAATTGGTGGACACAAGATAGTAACTGGTGTGCATAAAATAGTAACTAGTGAGCATGAGACACACATGGTGTTTTGAGCTAAAATCTGTATTACTGCAAAAAATAACACTGAGGTCACTTTTGTGTATATATGACAAAAAAATGTGAGCTTAAGTGCTGTCTGTTGCAGCTGCAAAACAGTTCAATGTATTGGAACCAGGTACAATACAACACAGACCAATAATAGATAAACAGTGGATGGAAAACTGGGGCATCAGCGAGCCCAAACCCCAACACGTTACACACAAGCACAGTCCCGGGTTCATATAAACGTTGATTTATTCACCAGAATCCTCTCCAAAGTTGCAAAAGCACGGGTTTTCGCTCTTCACATTTCAATTTACCACTATAATTTCTCTTGCCACCGCACTGCCCCCCTCCAGTCGAGTGTTGCCTCTCTTTCTCCCAGCTCCGACTCGCCTGGCCAAGGGAATGTGGTCCCTTTTATTAAGGACTCTGGAGTACTTCCGGAATGGAAGTCCATTAGAGCAAGGAGCTTGTCTCCCTGTAGCACCCACTTACTCCTACAAGGCTGCTCTGCCAGGCTACCTTTCCCTTCATGCCCTGCTGGCTTTCCACTGGGTACTGATATCCAGTGCTGGAGGAATAACAAACGCCCAGCGATATCTTTTCTTTTCAATGGGCTGTCCATCCATCCTTTCCGATCCTTCCTTCTGGGTCTGCTTCTTTTTTCCTCCCTGGCCAGGTTAAGTATCTGCCTATTAGGAGCTTCTTATCCGGGTAAGTAACCATCCCTCCTCCTTGTCGGAATACCTGTCCAGCCCATGTGGCATCTACAACAGATAATCATTTATTTGTCCCCATGGGTAAATTAAGACTTTACAGAAACTTCAAGTGATCAGCTCACCCAAACTGGAGTGACACCTTCAAGAACAGCAAGGGAAGCCTGCCAGAATTCCCGCAAGCCCGCCCAGAGAGAGTACACACAAAGACAGCCTCAGCTCTCACTCTTGTGGCTAGGTCTGACTTACACTTAGCTTCAAAGTTAAAGAAATACACTTGATAGTTCTAAATTAACAAAAAATAAACTTCACAAGAGGCGGAGTTATAAACTCTGACTTTCAGAAACAATCTTTGTAATAATAGAGAATTTTCTTACAAAAAAATCAATAATCAAATAGGGTTTGCCAACAAGGCAATCCTAATCAAACAAGCCTCAAATCACCATCCATAAATCAGAATCCCAAGAAGCAAAAGCGTCAAGAAGACAGCAAATATAAAGAAATATTAACCACCAAGTACATACAATGTACAGTGAGGGACTGCAGTTCCAATGTGTCTTTATAGGACCAAGAGCAGTCCCTCAATGGAGATTTACTGGTAGCCATGCTTCTACCCCCAAAAACACAAGGAATATGGCAGAACAAACATCCACATACAGAAAATACACAATAGTGATAAAAAAATAGATAATTACAGTACATATAATAAACATAAATTACAACATTAACAAAAATGACAATAACCAAAGGACCAAAAAAGACATAAAAACACTTTTAAACCATAAGCTGGTGTAGTGACCCTGGCTTACAAACAAAGAACTTAAATTATAGACAAAAATACAGTATAACAAATAGCAACCCCCAAAACACACACAAGACTTTCTGGCTTAGTTAAGTAGTACTAGGGTGTTGTACCGTGTTAGCCATTAGGAATGTAGTGAAAAGTCAAGCAAAATGGCACCTTTTATTGGCTAACTAAAAAGATTAAAACATGCAAGCTTTCGAGGCAACTTGGGCCCCTTCTTCAGGCAAGATGTAATACAGAAACTGTAGTTCTCTTTGTTTATATACACACTAGGACAAGAAACAACATTGGTAAATATTTAAGTGAGAAATCTTAAATGTAAAAAATGAATAGGCTCCTTCAGGCTAGGGTTCATTTAACAAGAGAGAAGAAGAATGTATAGTCAAGATCTTTGGATAAGATAACTGTCCAATAAAGTCTTTTGAAGTTTCTGATGAGTTTTTCAATACAATGTGGATCAGTAGTCAGGTTGTCTGTGTCAGTCGGAGAGATGCAAACAATCCTCACGCCTGGCCATAAAACGCTTGTCTCTATTCAAACCATTTTGCAATGTGTTAAATTTTAGCATGAGTTTAACTTCTTTTCTCTCTTGCTGTGTCCTGAAGTTTCCCATAAGCACTGTGACTTTAAAGTCCCTCTCACAGTGTCCATGGCTGTTAAAATGGGCCGCGACAGGAATATCTGTGTTGCCACGTTTAATGTGGAACTTGTGTAAATTCATTCTCTGGTGGAGTGTTTGTCCAATTTCTCCCACATAGAGTGCAGTGTCAGGACATTTCATGCAGAGAATAGGTAGACCACTTTAGATGATCTGCAGGAAAATGATCCCTTTATGTGATGTTCTAGTCTGCAGTGTGGTATAACTATACAGTCTGTATTATAAATGTGGGTGCACGTTTTAGATCTTTTCTGTAGGCAGGGAGATGTGCCATTTTCTGTTGGTTCACTTAGGGAGCTTCGGACAACTAGTTGCTGAAGGTTTGGTGGCTGTCTGTTTGCCAGGAGGGAAGGTTCAGGTCATTGTTTAGCATTGGCTGAAGTTCTTTTATAATTTTTCGAAGTGCTTCAAGATGTGGGTTGTAGGTGACAACAAGGGGGATGCGGTTCTTGTTGTCTTTGTTTTTATTTTCCAGAAGGTTGTCTTGGGTATAGCAGTAGCTCTTCTTGTTTGAGTGTTTGTTGTTTTGGGGGTATAACCTTGGCTTAGTTGATGATAAGAGATCTGCTGCTGTCTAATAGCAAACTTGTTGGTGAGTGTATGATGATCACACTGGGGTCTGTCAAATGATTCCACAGGTTTATGTTTAATGGCACCTTTAATATCTGAATAAAGCACGGCCAGCTTGTTGTTGTTGATATATTGAAGCAGCATACAAAATTGAGAAATGTGGTGAGGCTTTGAAAAATATCCATAAAAAAGGCCAAGGCCCTCCCCAGTCTACTCAGAAAGAGCTTCAGAAAAAGGCAGCCTAGCCTGCGAAACCCACAGGCACGCTTCAGGTCTGTCTACAAAAAATGTAGAGTATGCTTATAAACTTCAAATAACTTTTAAATGCCCGACAATATAACAAAATGTCCCTCAAGGAAAAAGGAAAATGACAAAAAAAAATTTCCTACAAAATCAAGTCCACAAATTTAGTTTATATAAATAAAAGAAGAACAAATATAGTCAAAAAAGGCAGAAGGATTTTCAACATGGGCAATCAAAGGTGAACAAGTTGAACTCCGTGAAACAAGAGCAATCTTTAAAAACTAAAAGCAATAATTCAAAAAGGCAGAAAATTAATCACAGTAAATGAAGCACACTCCTAATAACAAAAAGGACCACTGAATGATCTGCTCTCAGCTTCAGTGGTGACATCAAGGTGGTCCCTCCACTTGGGGCTCTATCCACAAAACACAATGAAGGCAAGAGAACATAGCACAATACATAGCTGCCAAGTAGTGTGGTAGACAGTAGGACTTTAAGGACTTTCCAAACTAGACTTGATGTTATTTTGGAAGAATTGTGAATAGGACTGGTGAGGTTTGTTGGGTTCAATGGCCTGCTCTTGTCTAGATTGTTATAATACTAAATAGTAAATAAAAAGAACAAAAAGAATATAATTAAAATAAATATATGGAGAATAATAATTTAAGCTAAGCAATGAATGCACAACAAAAGAAACACAAACCAGGGAACACACATTGGCTGTAACATAATAGCTGTGCCCACAAATGGAACATACTGTAACACAAACTGATGGAATTTTTAATTGTTCTTTACAAAGTTCTGTGGTTAAAGTCACCACATATATCGAATGATTCATCATTAGAGTAGTGGTAACAGAATGATCTATGAACATTAATAAGGATGATATAACTTATCTCCTCAGTCCCCCTCCTGTTTTTTTTCATTCTGTCTGATCATATCAGATGAAATCCATAAAACATTAAAACAGTGACTAGAATGTGGAACTTTGCAATTACCATGGAGCCACTGGCCATTCAGTTTCGAAATGTATCAGAGATAAATGTAATTACCAGAGAAGGACTTGAACAAAAATATCACTGTATACAGATGATATGGTACTGTATATATTAGACCCACTAACTTCCATACCAGCTGCCCTCAATGCACAGAATTTCAAAAGATATCTGGACTCTAAATTAATTTGATTAAAACAGTGGTTTTTCCAGTGAGCTCTCTAGCACACTAGACTGGACACCTTCCCATTTAATTTAGCAGATCAGTTCAAATACATAGGTGTAAACATCACCACTAAATATAAAGATCTTTTTCAACAAAGTTTTGCAATCTGCATGGAAAAAATTAAACAAGATGTGAGCAGATGGACTACTCTCCATCTCACATTAGCAGGAAAAATCAATACTGTCAATATGAACATCCTCAAGCTTCAATTTCTATTTCAGAGCATCCCGTTATATATTAACAAATCGTTTTTTAAGAAATTAGATTCAGTTATAACCTCATTTTTTTGGAATTCGAAACATTTACGCATCCAAAGGGTTACTCTACAATGACCTAAAGCAGAAGGTAGCATGGCACTACCTAACTTTCAATTTTACTACTGGGCAGCAAATATATAACCTATAAAGACCTGGGGCCTCATGTATAATGCCATGCATAGAACTCGCACTATAACATGGTGTAAGTATAAAAGCCGAAATGTGCTTACGCACAGAAAAATCCAGATGCAGGAATCTGTGCGTACTCCAACTTTCACGTTCTTCCGCAACATAAATCCCGATTAGCGTGAAAAGTAACGCTCGTGCACGGGCTTTATGTAACGCCCCAACTCCTCCCAGAATTACGCCTCTTTGAATATGCAAATGAATATAAATCGCCCTTAAGCTCGGCCTTCTGTGAAAAGACAATGGGAAAAGCACGGGGGAAAATATAAGATTTTCAATGAATACCAAGTGGGGGCAAAGGAAAAACATACTACTTGTTCAAATAAACCGTGGTATAATCAACAAAAGGAAGTTGATCGAGTGACATAGTGTGTTGGAGAAACTTGAAAGCTCACGTTCACAAAATTGCAGTGCCGGAAATAAAAAAGAAGTCACATATCAAAGTCGCCGTGAAAAGGTGAGTTGTAGCCCACTGTCTGAGTGTCATATGAAAGCTTATTAGGGTACAGAGAAAAAAGGCACATGGTGGGGAAAAAGCACTAAATGTCAACTTCAATCTCGACATTTCCACTTTAATCACGTAGTTTATTTAGTTATTAAAGTAGAACATCATAAACTTCATCTTAAAATCGTTTAATTAACCAGTTTCTCAAATAACATCGTAATTAAAGTAACACGTTAAATGCTTTGTTTTGTATTTGATCTTCTATGTGCTCTATGTGTGTGAATCACTACTTGCTTCTTAAACCGGCTCTCTTCCTCCGACAGGACACAGAATCCATTACATTCGTGATATTATAGCTCTCTGAATAACTAAAATACTGAGATGTATACGTGATATCATTTTCATAATGACAGGAGTTAAAGCATGTTATTAAACATGGGTTTCACGACGCAGTGATTGTGTGTGACCTTTGATGAAATCATTTATTGCAGCAGTACTCAGGAGTGGCTCTAGGCTTGTATTGGCACTGGGCAGAGGAAGAATCGGTGGCTCCTTCACCCGCCAGTGTCAATATGGTATTTTATGCACAGTGGATGGCCATGTCTGTTGCGGACACTGCATAGCCGCCTTGTGCTCATGACACAAGTATTTAACTTTTGCCGAAATTTGTCGCTGCGTTTTTAGCTGTGTTGTTATTTTCTCTTTCTGTTTTATATTCAACTAGCAAAATACCCGCGCTTCGCAGCGGAGAAGTATTGTGTTAAAGAAGTAATGAAAAAGAAAAGGAAACATTTTAATAATAACGTAACATGATTGACAATGTAATTGTGTTGTCATTCTCATGAGTGTTGCTGGCATATATATATATATATATATATATACACACATATAAACACATATATACACACATTCATATATATATATACACACATACATATATATACATATACAGTGGAACCTCGGTTTACGAGTAACTTGGTTTACGAGTGTTTTGCAAGACGAGCAAAAATTTTTAATAAATTTTGACTTGATAAATGAGCGATGTCTTGCAATACGAGTAGTATGGATACACATTGTCTGCTGAGCGTCATGTGATCACAACTGAGCTGATGGTTCTTCTCTCTCTCTCCTTATCTTGCTCGCTCGCCCAGCGTGTCTGTCTCTCTCTCTCCTTATCTCGCTCGCCCAGCGCATCTCTCTCTCTCTCTCTCGCGTCTCTCTCTCTCTCTCCTTATCTCGCCCAGCGCGTCTCTCTCTCTCTCTCTGGCAATCGTCTCCTATTCTCCGTCTGAGTCTGTGTGCCTCACTCATATAGTCAACATCTGTTTTCTACAGCATTGTGACTGTGTGTGTGTGTGCTGTGAAGTGCGAGACCCCATCTTGCTCCCCAAAACACGAAGCTGAGTCTCAGTACTTTAACACCAGCTTTATTCAGCTTGAAGCAGCAACAGCGCTGTTATTTATTGTACCGGGATCTTTATAATGTTCCTTGTATGACCCATTGACGACAGGCGCTTATAGCATGTCTGCGATCTTTTTGGATGTGCTTATACGGCGAACTGCTACAGCGCTGGGAGACCGCGATTGCTTTGGGACGCTCTTCCGCGTATTGTCCCGTTAGGTGGAATCCCACATGAGTTTAGAAACTCACACCAGCCATGATTCTTTTTAAAGGTAAAGTGCAGGTTAATTTGTATTATATATTTTCCTTTATATTTTGTACTAGCAAAATACCCGCGCTTCGCAGCGGAGAAGTAGTGTGTTAAAGAAGCAATGAAAAAGAAAAGAAACATTTTGAAAATAACGTAACATGATTGTCAATGTAATTGTTTTGTCACTGTTGTGAGTGATGAGTGTTGCTGTCATATATATATATATATATATATATTTACACACACACACATAAACATATATATATACATATCTATACATATACACATATATATACACACACACATATATACATACATATATATATATCTACATATATACACATACACACATACATACATACACACACATATATACACACAAATACATATATATATATATATACATACACACACACATATATAAACATATATATACATATACATACATATCTACATATATACACACACAGCTATTTCGTATCAGTGCAATACGCTGCTTGTTAAAACGGATAACTCCCGCTCTTACGTGCAAGTCTGCGTGGATATTATGAACTATCATATTTGTTCAAGTTCTATTTAAATTTTAAATAGAAGGAATTTTTATTTAGTCGACAGAAATATCTTTGGTAGGAATGGTAAAAACAGACAGGAATATTATTCCTGAATAAATCTAAATAAGTCTAAATAAGTCTAAATTATACAAGTTAGAAATAAAGTAAACGTTAAAAGAACAAACATTCACATTTCTTTACTCTTATGTAATTTTATATAAAAAATAAACTTAGATTTTAAATATCCCAAAAGATTTTGCTCTCCATAAAAATATATCCTGTCAAAATTATACAAATTCAAATATGAACATGCTGCATAACAAAACCTGGAAATATAAATAAAATGTGTTCCTTTCAGCAATAACAAATCAAATCATTCAGTTGTCTTTGCTCATATGTCATTTTAGAGCTGGACGCCTGGCATCTTTTTTGGCAACAAGTTCGTTTATGTTTGGTGTGAGGTTCTGTGTTGTGGAGATTCTCAGGATGGATTGCAGGTGCTCATCAGTGAGGCGACTCCTGTGTGCTGTTTTGTTAGTCTTTATCACTGAGAAGAGCTTCTCACACAGATATGTGCTACCAAACATGCACAAGGTTCGAGCCGCATGTAGACGGACTTTTTGTTCTTCAAAGTCACCAAAGCGCCGTGCAAACTCAGTGCGCCAGTTTATCAGCAAAGTGCGTGATTTGGGAACACCGTAGTGACGACTTGGTTTAACATTACTTGGCAACAGGGAAAGTGGGGCAAGTTGCACTGGTGCATTTGTGTCTCCCATAAAAGCAGCTTCACTTGAAATCACTTTGTGATTGTGCACGGGTAAAAACGTCCGCTGAAGTGTCAGATTCTTATTTAATTCTTCTGCTTTCTGTATCTTCTGCATTGCATTCAGGTTTTCAGGTTACCCTGATGTTTTGTCTCATAGTGCCGCCTTAGATTAAATTCTGTAATTACAGCCACATTAGCTCCACAAATGAGACACACGGGTTCAGTAAACATATACTCAGCCTCCCATCGGTTTTAAAGGCTCTATTTTCAGAATCAACTTTTCTCTTCAGCATCATGTGAGCTAGCTTCGCAATAACTTGCAGCATCATAAGCTAGACTTGATTAACGCGTAAGTGTTCGGCAAGGCAGCTGAAGCGCTGCATTGTGGGATCTGTAGTTTATTGTGTTACCAGCGCTTCATATACCCTGGCCATTAATAACAATAATACAGTATATAAAATGATCTCGGGCGGATATAATTACACGGGCGGATGTGGCCCGGCCCTTGAGTTTGACACATATGGACTAAATAGAACTTGAAAAGATATATTTTTTCAAATGTGATCGCAATTCAGATAGAGTTGACGCGCACTACAGCCTGCATGCCTCAATAAGTCATCCTCCCTCGCTCTTACTTTTTACCGCTCATCTAATGAATACACTGAGTATGGCTTTACCAAAACAATCATTGATGGCTAATAAAGTATCCATTATTCGAGTATGTAGATCGGGATATATATATACATATATATATACCCGCGTATCGCAGCGGAGAAGTAGTGTGTTAAAAAAGCTAGAAAAAGAAAAGGGAACATTTTAAAAATAACGTAACATGACTGTCAATATACAGTATTTGTTTTGTGAGTGTTACTGAGTGTTGCTGTCATCAAGGATTTGATTATCATTATTTCTTTCAATCAGGTTCGTATTTGTAGGATGTGTTGTGTTCAAGTTACATTCCGTGTTTGTCAATCGCTGTAAAGATGACAGGTTTCATTCATCGATTCGTTTCTTACTGCATCAATAAACAGCTCGTCTTCTTCTTTATCTGAGACCTGACACACTGCATGCACGGGTTTTTTACACTGTCTTCCTTTAGCGGACATTGACTTTTTCCACGTGTGCTTTGTTTCCGCAGTAGCTGGATTTATGAATATGCTTGTATGTATCAGACGCTTCATATTTTTGCTGCCTTTTCAATTGTGTAATTCGGTTTTTGTTCAGCGCTCTTTGGAACTGTTGCTTTTATCTGTGCACTGCGCCAGTTCACGGAGCCGCGTGTACATGCATCAAGGTTCCCAGCTGTGCTGGTGCCATCTCGTGCTATGTCCGTGGCTGTATTTAATGTTACCTTAGTCCTGGCACTTAAAACTTTCTCTCGCAGTTTCGCTGAGTTTGTGCCAAACACCACCCTGACCATCTCATCTTCCTCTGCATAAGCACAGTCCTTCACCCGTGAATATTTAGTGGAGTTTGCTATTGGATTGCCGCTGACGGACGGCCTTATATGGGCAGGCACTAAATTACAAATGCCTGCGGCAGCCTGTCTATGAACTTAATTTAAAGTGTAGGTTTACATCGTGCTTTGTTTCCGAAGTAGCAGAACTCATTAATATGGTTGTATATGTCACTCGCTCGCTTCTTATTGTTTTGCTGCCTTCTCAATTATATAATGCATGTTTTCTTCAGCGCTTTTTGGAGGTCTTCCTGGTTTTCTATGTACTGCGTGATTACGTGGGAGGCGTGATGATGTCACACGAAACTCCGCCCCCACGGCGTTCAAGCTCATCTCCATTACAGTAAATGGAGAAAACAGCTTCCAGTTATGACCATTACGCGTAGAATTTCGAAATGAAACCTGCCCAACTTTTGTAAGGAAGCTGTAAGGAATGAACCTGCCAAATTTCAGCCTTCCACCCACACGGGAAGTTGGAGAATTAGTGATGAGTGAGTGAGTGAGGGCTTTGCCTTTTATTCGTATAGATTAATCATTTTTATATGAATAGTTTTGGGTTGTGGAACAAATCATCTGAGTTTCCATTATTTCTTATGGGGAAATTCGCTTTGATATATGAGTGCTTTGGATTGCGAGCACGTTTTCAGAACGAATTATGCTCGCAAACCGAGGTTCCACTGTACATATATATACACATAGACACACACACATATACAGTATATACATATATATGCATATACATATCTACATATATACATACACATATATATTTATATATATATGTATATATATATATACATATCTACATATCTATATATATATATATATTAGGGGTGGGACTCGATTAAAAAAATGTATCTAATTAATTAGAGGCCGTGTAATTAATTAATCTTCATTAATCGAATGTAAGCACACATGAAAATTTGCCCCAAATCGCAAATGTTGTTTTTTAATTAAAAAGGGTTTTAGTGGGCGACAGAATCAAATAATAGATATGGACAGGAATATTGTAAACTCAAGCTCTTTTAATTTCTGAAAAAAAAAATGCATTTAAACTGCATTTCATTTCAAAACAGAAAAAAAAATATGATCCCTGACTAAAATTGGGCAGACTGTGGTATTTTGGTATTTTAAGTACTTTAAGTACATTTTCAGAATGGTATTGTCTTTAAATAATAATAACAAAAATTTCAACATTAAAGTGCAGTTTTTCTTCTTAAAAAATAAGGCAGAAACCTAAAAGGTAATTTGACCAGCCTCACCTTTAAACTGTGAGTAACCTTAGCCAAAATTATTTTGTACATTAGGCTAAAACAGTGTGATCATTGAACATTTTGTAATTAGATGTAATTAGAATTACTAACGGTCACAGAAGTCCAATGATCCCCAGTAAGAGCCACAAAGTCCGCTTTCTGTAATGCATCTAATTTTGCTTGCTTTTCAATGTCAGAAAGCTGTTGAATTTTACTTGAAATACGCTAACTGTAGAACATTTTCTAACCCCTTATCTTCCACCACTGTTAGTGGTCTACAGTCCAAAGCAATGTATTTTGCAAGAGAATTTGTAAGTTTGACCTATGTTGCCTTACTAATTTTGGTCCAGAAGCCAGTCATTTCATCAGTTTTGGGCTGCCGACACCTTTTGTTGGTACTTGAACCCGTACTGCTAGTGCTAACAGCATACACAGTTTCTGTGCTCACTGTAACATGTTTTGCATTTAGATGGAACCGTAAGGTTGAAGTGCCTCGGTGGTATGCAAACTCATTTTTGCACAGTTTGCACCAAACCACGCTTTTATCAAGGATTTCGTCGGGTAGTCGTTTGAAATGAAATTTGCCTCTGATCAGTGCTAGCAACGCGCTTTCTTCCGACTCTTACATTTTTGTAGCTCTGATGTGTGCATCAATGTAATCGATGTACCATGAAATCATGCATTGACAAAAGTTACCCTTTGCTTGGAATGCAAAGTGTGATTAAATGCGTTATTTTTTTAACGCGTTATGGAGTACATGCTTCGAAGCTTCTCAGCTGTGCTTGTGCTAAGAAAAGGAAACATTTTAAAAATAACGTAACATGATTGTCAATGTAATAGTCTTGTGACCGTTATGAGTGTTGCTGTCATCAAGGATTTGATTAGCATTATTTCTTTCAATCAGGTTCATATTTGGAGGACGTGTTGTGTTCAGGTTTATTCCGTGTTTGTCAACCGTTGTAAAGATAACAGGTTTCATTCATCGAAGTGTTCACCACCCAAATCGGAACTCGTGAATGTAAGATGTTCAACAGGCATTTCCGATAGTAAGTTGTGGAAATTGCCTGTGAATATTTAGCAGTAGCGTGTGTATGAACTTAATTTAATCTTTTCCAGTCCTGCAAAGTCAGTTGACGCGAGCCAATCGGAGTACATGCATCAAAGCTTCTCAGCTGTGCTTGTGCGATCTCGCGATGTCCACGACTTTATTTAATGTTAGCTAAGACCCGGCACTTCAAAGTTTCTTGCTACAGCAATTTTAACTCCGTAACAAAGTGATCCAAAGTCTCGTTTATACCTCGTGTCTTCTCATTAAACTTGTATCTTGCGAATAACATACTTGTCGTAGGCATGACAAACAGCAGCGAGAGTGCGTCTATAAACTTAATTTAAACTTACGGTCTTATGTAATTCGGTTTTTTTTCAGCACTCTTTGGAACTGTTGCTCTTTGTCTGTGCACTGCGTTAGTTCACGTGAGCCGCTCGGTGTACATGCATCGAAGGTTCCCAGCTGTGCTGGTGCCATCTTGTGCGATGTCCACGGCTGTATTTAATGTTAGCTAAGACCCGGCACTTAAAAGTTTCTCATACAGTTTCGCTGAGTTTGTGCCAAAACACCACCCTGACCACCTCATCTTCGTCTGCATAAGCACAGTCCTTCACCTGTGAATATTTAGCGGCAGTGTTTCTATTGGATTGCTGCTGACGGACGGCCTTATATGTACAAGCAGTAAATTACCTCCCACAGGCATCAAGCAGAAGTCTATTATAGTATAAGGACGAAAAAATAGGTTCCAGTTATGACCATTACGCGTAGAATTTCGAAATGAAACCTGCCCAACTTTTCTAAGTAAGCTGTAAGGAATGAGCCTGCCAAATTTCAGCCTTCTACCTACACGGGAAGTTGGAGAATTAGTGATGAGTGAGTGAGTGAGTGAGTGAGTCAGTGAGGGCTTTGCCTTTTATTAGTATAGATGTATATTGGCGTAGCCGCCACTGCAGTCCTTGCTTTCTTTCCCCAAATACCCAATCACCACACAATCAGCTCTGTAATAGAAGTTAAGCCATCTGTAAGCTTAGAGTGCCGATTCTTCAAAACGTTTAAGGAACATTGAAATATCTTCATAGTACATGTTTAATTATTCTATCCTTCACGACACTCCCAGTGAAGAATATAGATTATTTAAATGAAATTAAAGTTTTATCTGTATAATATAATAAACATATTTTGCTGCATTTCACCTTAAAAATGATATCATCATCATATGTAAATAAGCGCTTTATACAGTGGCTCAGGTTATGTGATATTATAACTGTAGTGCAAGTTTACAGTGGGGTGATTGTACTTATAAGCACAAACAGTTCTACAAGGAGCAATTGATTGAGTGTGTTTATAGTTCTTGGGATGAAACTGTTTCTGAACCGCGAGGTCCGTACAGGAAAGGCTTTAAAACATTTTGCTGTGGCTGAGACAGCGTGTCCTTGAAGCTGTATACCGATAATTCTCTTTCCGATCAGCTGCTGCTGTGATTCACACTCAGATACAGTGATATAAATACTCCGAGTGGTGCAGTGAGAGTAATATGAAAAAAAATGATCTGCTGTGGCAACTCCTAACGGGAGCAGCTGAAAGAAGAAGAAGAAGGTGCAGTGAGAGTAACAACGCTAAAGCAGTTATTTTATTTGGAATACTATGGCTATTCCCTGGACCATTATATCGTTACAAGTTAATTACAATCAGATGCGTCACACTAATAAACAATATGCGGTTAATTTCAGTGTATTTATAAAGCCGCGTCAGGAAAGTAAGGTGTAACCTTATTTTCTCCACACAGGAACAGTAGCACTGCTTTGACGCTGGCCGCCGCCAGTCTGCAAAACTGAGCGGAGAACTTGCGTACGACAAGGTATGAGGTACCGTGGAAAAGTGTGTGACTTTACGTCAAGTGTAGATTTTATACATCGCGATTTGAACGTGGAAAAGTTCTTACACAACATTTCTGTGCGTACGCACTGTTATACATGAGGCCCCTGGACACAGAAATTGATGAATATACACAAGCCTGGCCTGCAATAGAAATAAAATCTTCCTGTACTTCATTATATACTCTGCTTTGGGCCCCAGTTAATACAAATTATCATTAATATACTGATAATCCAATTGTTCAGAATAAGGAACCAATGTAGGAAGCACTTTAAGACAGAGAAGCTCTTATCTATTACACCTTTACATGATAATCACCGTTTTCTGCCCTCACAAACCTACACAATATTTAATGTTGGGAAAACACCAGGATTAAAACATTTAGAGATTTGTATATAGATAATGTCTTTACATCTTATGAACACTTATTTAACTTCCAAACATGATTTTTCCACTACTTTCAAATCAGAAACTTTGCTAAATGGAACCTGCCCAATTTTCCTCACCTCCCACCCATTTCTATTCAGACATCATGTCAACGATATATAAAAACACCTTAAAGTCTCATCCTTTCAACAATTCCAGGGTATGACGGGAAAATGATCTTTCACTTAACATCTCTGAAAAGGAATGGAAGGCAGCCTTACATAAAATAGATTCCAGCTCCATATGCGCAAAGCATCCAATCATCCAACTTAAAATCTTTTATCAAGCACATTTATCTTGTTTAAAATTGCCCAAAATGTTTCCAGGGCAAGATTCAACATGTGAGTGTTGCAATTTATCTCCAGCCTCACTGGACTACATGTTTTGAGTGTGCACCAAATTAACATCATTCTGGGCAAAAATCAGGCAGCTTTCGTATCACAATCACTCCTAACCAATTAATAGCTGTGCTTGGTGTACTGTCAGATGGGCTTAAAGTGGAGACTGACAAATTGCAATTAGTTATACTACACCACTAGCACGGATGTTTATTTTGCTCAACTGGAAGAATCCTAGTGGGATATAAGTCAGTGGGTAACTTCTTTGTTTCTTTCTTTCTTTGTTTTTTTTAAGATTGCTTTCCTGTCTTTCTCTCAGGTGGTGGTTGAATTATCCATCCATCCATTATCCAACCCGCTGTACCCTAACTACAGGGTCACGGGGGTCTGTTGGAGCCAATCCCAGCCAACACAGGGCACAAGGCAGGAAACAAACCCCGGGCAGGGCGCGCACACACATATACACACCAAGCACACACTAGGGACAATTTAGGATCGCCAATGCACCTAACCTGCATGTCTTTGGACTGTGGGAGAAAACCGGTGTACCCAGAGGAAACCCACATAGACATGGGGAGAACTTGCAAAGTCCACGCAGGAAGGACCCAGAAAACAAACCTGGGTCTCCTAACCACTGCCCCTGGTTGAATTATGGTTTGTTAAATTTGGCATGATTGTATGGTATTTTGTTTTCTTCAAATAATATCAATACAATTAAATAAAATGCGATGACAGGTGACAATATATCCATTTTATTCAAAAGCAGTTGAACATTTCTCATACCATAACTGCCACATCTTTAAAAGTCCAGCATTTCTGTAGCTTTCTACCTTTTTTATATTGAGTACAAAAGCTTTTTTTGTTAGAAGACATTTCTGTCTTTTAAGATGAATGCTATTACTTTGGAATTGCTATATTGTTTTAAACCTGAACCATGGCACATTGGTTAGTTCTAATACTTCACAGGTTCAAATTCAGTGCCTATTAAGTAAGGTCTGCACACACGTCATGTCTGCATGGATTTTCCTTAAACAATCCAAAATATGCACATCTTTGGTTGACTGAGAACTCTAAACTGATCTCAGTATAGTAGTGTGCATGCACTCTATGTCACCGGAGGGACTTGGCCACTTGGCCATCCTGACCTGGATTGTTTTCTGCTGAGCACCCAATAAATTGCTAAAATCGGCTTGGGCTTCCTGTGACATTAGGATTGGATTAAGTATATATTTTCTTAAAACAAGAACTATGAATAAAAAGGAAACAAGAAATGTTATGTTCCCAGATGAAACATGTAATTGCAAAATTACTGCTTTAGTAGTGTATTTTATTTATCAGCAAGAAAAGACATACATGTCCAAATTTTAAACTAAATGCTAAGAAATGAAGCAGAAATGTTAGATTGGAACAAGTAAAAATCAATTTTTGTGCAGTTACCTAAGCATATCAGGTTGCAATAGACAGTAACTGGACTACACATACAGATTTATAGTTCAATTATAAATACGCACACAACACCTCATTTGATCTACAAGATAATTCCCTGGAGCGCACTGCTAGACCTGCAGTAGTGTTATTGCAACAGACAACCATTATGTCATTACATCTTGCTATATTTTTTGTTTGTTTCTTAGCATGTCCTAGATGAATTGTTCTTGTGAATTATGTCTAAACTCTTGCATTCGTTTTGGCTAAAAGCTTCCCTGTTTCTCCTGTTACCAGTTTTTTACTCAAAATATAATTGCTTTTTTTATTAGTTATTTACTGTAAATGTAATTAATTTCATATATAGTTTATAGTTGTTGTGATGTAAGATTTTGCATATAACTTGATAAATGTTTTATATGTCTTTATTTGTAATTTAGGCAATATAATTTAGTGTTACTTTGGTGAGAGGCATTCGTGTTTGCCAAACCCCACGTTTACGACTTTTCTTTGTAATTTTACGACAGGATTGGGGGGATGTGTCCACCAGTTTGATGAGTAGTTCTCTGCTAAAGTCTTTCAACCCCCTGCAAGGAAGCCAGGATGTTTAACATATGGCTTGGGGGGTTGCAGGTGTTAAGATGTTCTATTTCACCCATTGATCTAAGATATGGCTGTCTGGATTGGCTGGAGGGGTTGGACAGAAAACCTATAAATTTGCTTGCTCAACCACATTCTCTCTCTCTCTCTAACCAACATATGACAAAGGAGCATCTCTCTTGCTAACCTGTGATGATGAAGACAACACAATGAAGAGCACAGCTCAGCAGCCATATTGAACAAACATGTGGCTGAAAACTCTGCATCAACGATGCAGGTAATAAATAGTGAAGGCAATTAGCAGAGTAAACTCCCTGCAGGAGATTGGGTTACCATTGGCACATTGGAGTGGCATGGCACTAGTGGCTAAGCTGTTCCAATGAATGCCTAGAAGCAAATTTTAAGTGTTGGCATCAGGTCGACAGCCAAGAAAATTAGATGGGCAGAAACTGCGTTGTCACCTTCCATTTTGCAGACCTGCCTACATAGCAGAAGGAAAAAAAAAGAAACGACATTCAAAGACTAAAGACAAAGACATGAAGATGAACTGAAGAGACAACAAGAAAAAGACACTTAACTGGGGTTTAAGTAAGTAACAAGTCCACAAGTCATGCAATAATAAGGCTAGTCAGAATAGCTATAGTTTAAAAGGAAAGGTTTGTTCAATACTGCAGCAAATTTATATTCCAAGGGGTAGGTGGAAACTGAACAAACCAGTTAGGAATGCCAAAATAAGGGGATTAATTTTGGGCTCAAAGTATACATTCTGGGTATTAATTAATTAAGTGGGATAATTAATATAATTAATACTATTATTAAAGATTAAATGATCCTAGGAGCTATGTTGTCCGGGGCTTTATGCCCCTGGTAGGGCCACCCAAGGCAAACTGGTCCTAGGTGAGGGATGAGACAAAGAGCGGTTCAATAAACCTCTGATGAAGAATAAAAACCTTGGATGACGTTTTCCCTTGCCCGGACGCGGGTCACCGGGAGGTGAGGGCCTGGAGATGGGGCTCGATGGCGAGCGCCTGGTGGCTGGGCCTGCACCCATGGGGCTCGGCCGGGCACAGCCCGAAGAGGTAACGTGGGTCCTCCTCCCCATGGGCTCACCACCTATAGGAGGGGCCAAGGAGGTTGGGTGCAGTGTGAGTTGGGTGGTGGCCGAAGGCGGGGACCTTGGCGGTCTGATCCTCGGCTATAGAAACTGGCTCTTGGGACGTGGAATGTCACCTCTCTGAAGGGGAAGGAGCCTGAGCTAGTGCGCGAGGTCGAGAGGTTCCGGCTAGATATAGTCGGACTCACCTCGACACACAGCTTGGACTCTGGAACCAATCTCCTTGAGAGGGGCTGGACTCTCTACCACTCTGGAGTTGCCCCGGTGAGAGGCGCCGAGCAGGTGTGGGCATACTTATTGCCCCCACTGGAGCCTGTGCATTGGGGTTTCCCCCGGTGGACGAGAGGGTGGCCTCCCCGCCTTCGGGTGGGGGGAAGGGTCCTGACTGTTGTTTGTGCATATGCACTGAACAGCAGTTTGGAGTATCCACCCTTTTTGGAGTCTCTGGAGGGTTGCTAGAGGGCATACCTTCTGGGATTCCCTCGTTTTGCTGGGAGACTTCAATGCTCACGTGGGCAATGACAGTGAGACCTGGAAGGGTGTGATTGGGAGGAATGGCCCCCCCGATCTGAACCCGAGCGGTGTTTTGTTATTGGACTTCTGTGCTCGTCACGGATTGTCCATAACGAACACCATGTTCAAGCATAAGGGTGTTCATATGTGCACTTGGCACCAGGACACCCTAGGCCTCAGGTCGATGATCGACTTTGTGGTCGTGCCGGACTTGCGGCCATATGTCTTGGACACTCGGGTGAAGAGAGGGGCGAGCTGTCAACTGATCACCACCTGGTGGTGAGTTGGCTTCGATGGTGGGGAAGATGCGGTCAGACCTGGTAGGCCCAAGCGTGTTGTGAGGGTCTGCTGGGAACGGCTGGCAGAGTCCCCTGTCAGAAGTAGCTTCAACTCCCACCTCCGGCAGAACTTCAACCACGTCCCGAGGGAGGTGGGGACATTGAGTCTGAATGGGCCATGTTCCGTGCCTCTATTGTTGAGGCGGCTGACCGGAGCTGTGGCAAGGTGGTCGGTGCCTGTCGTGGCGGCAATCCCGAACCGTTGGTGGACACCGGCGGTGAGGGATGCCGTCAAGCTGAAGAAGGAGTCCTATAGGACTTTTTTGTCCTGTGGGTCTCTGGAGGCAGCTGATCGGTACCGGCAGGCCAAGCGGAACGCGGCTTCGGTTGTGGCTGAGGCATGGGAGGAGTTTGGAGAGGCCATGGAGAACGACTTTTGGACGTCTTCGAGGAGATTCTGGTCCACCGTCCGGCGTCTCAGGAGGGGGAAGCAGTGCAGTGTCAACACCGTATATGGTGGGGATGGTGCGCTGCTGACCTCGACTTCGGGCGTTGTGGGTCGGTGGGAGGAGTACTTCGAAGACCTCCTCAATCCCACTAACATGCCTTCCAATGAGGAAGCAGAGCCTGGGGACTCTGAGGTGGGCTCTCCCATCTCTGGGACTGAAGTCACCGAGGTGGTCAAAAAACTCCTTGGTGGCAGGGCCCGGGGTGGATGAGATACGTCCGGAGTTCCTTAAGGCTCTGGATGTTGTAGGACTGTCTTGGTTGACACGTCTCTGCAATATCGCATGGACATCGGGAACAGTGCCTCTGGATTGGCAGACCGGGGTGGTGGTCCCCCTCTTTAAAAAGGGGGACCAGAGGGTGTGTTCCAACTATAGAGGGATCACACTCCTCAGCCTCCCTGGAAAAGTCTATTCGGGGGTTCTGGAGAGGAGGGTCCGTCGGATAGTCGAACCTCGGATTCAGGAGGAACAGTGTGGTTTTCGGCCCTGGTCGCGGAACAGTGGACCAGCTCTTCACCCTTAGCAGAGTCCTGGAGGGTGCATGGGAGTTTGCCCGACCAGTCTACATGTGTTTTGTGGACTTGGAAAAGGCATTCGACCGTGTCCCTCGGGAATCCTGTGGGGGTGCTCGGGAGTATGGGGTACGGACCCCTGATAAGAGCTGTTCGGTCTCTGTACAACCGTGTCAGAGCTTGGTCCGCATTGCCGCAGTAAGTCGAGCCCGTTTCCAGTGAGAGTTGGACTCCGCCAGGGCTGCCCTTTGTCACCGATTCTGTTCATAACTTTTATGGACAGAATTTCTAGGCGCAGCCAGGGTGTTGAAGGGGTCCGGTTTGGTGGACTCAGGATTGGGTCACTGCTTTTTGCAGATGATGTTGTCCTGTTTGCTTCATCAGGCCGTGATCTTCAGCTCTCTCTGGATCGGTTCGCAGCTGAGTGTGAAGCGGCTGGGATGAGAATCAGCACCTCCAAATCCGAGCATGGTCCTCAGCCGGAAAAGGGTGGAGTGCCCTCTCAGGGTTGGGGGAGAGATCCTGCCCCAAGTGGAGGAGTTCAAGTATCTCGGGGTCTTGTTCACGAGTGAGGGAAGAATGGATCGTGAGATCGACAGGCGGATCGGTGCGGCATCCGCAGTGATGCGGGCTCTGCATCGGTCTGTCGTGGTGAAAAAGGAGCTGAGCCGTAAGGCAAAGCTCTCAATTTACCAGTCGATCTACGCTCCTACCCTTACCTATGGTCATGAGCTATGGGTAGTGACCGAAAGAACGAGATCGCGAATAAAAGCGGCTGAAATGAGTTTCCTCCGCAGGGTGTCTGGGCTTTCCCTTAAAGATAGGGTGAGAAGCTCAGTCATCCGGGAGGGGCTCAGAGTAGAGCCGCTGCTCCTCCAGATCGAGAGGAGTCAGATGAGGTGGCTCGGGCATCTGATCAGGATGCCTCCTGGACGCCTCCCTGGTGAGGTGTTCCGGGCATGTCCAACCGGGAGGAGGCCCCGGGGAAGACCCAGGACACGCTGGAGAGACTATGTCTCCCGGAAGAGCTGGAAGAAGTGGCCAGAGAGAGGGAAGTCTGGGCTTCTCTGCTTAAGCTGCTGCCCCCGCGACCCGACCTCGGATAAGCGGAAGAGGATAGATGGATGGATGGATTATTAAAGAGCGGTATACTGAGGAAATTGGTGAACTTTTCAGGAAAGCAGGTGCAGCTGGTACATTTCCAAATCATATGGGTTCCGATGTTTAGGTATAGTCTAATTGGGAAAATACGGAAGCCCTGCTGAGATTGTCGGCTGTGGTACAGGCACAGGACCAGTGGGCCAATTCTGAACCAAGGTGTTTAGCACAACGAGTATGCATATGATGAGCATATAACTCTAGGGGTGGCCTACGGGGGGGAATGATGAGAGTTGCATAGCTTTGATGTCTTATGGTGGTAATGCTAGCCTATACTGGTAAAGGCTGATGGCAGTCAAGAGTTTCACCATGGGTAGGAAAGCACAAGAGGCAACTAAATCAACCCCAAATGTGTGCAGAGGGGCCACAAATGTTGGTTTGTGAACAGTTTATGCAGTGGCACATGTGCTGTCACTTGGGCAGAAGTGGTTGTACTGGCACCTGTGGCATGTTACCTTTCAAATTTTGACGTTAACTGTACAGCTGCATAAGCTTAAACAGATAGTTTGGGACAGGGGTCTAATTACCAGTTAGATAGAGAACAGTACAGATTAAGAATTCACACAACAGACTAAACTGTAGTGGGCTAGTTTAGTGGAAGGTGTGGACTGGTCTCATTTTGAACCATCAGATCTGATGACATATGTAGACTGCGGAAAGCTAAAGAAACAGTTGAAGCAAGCCGGAGCAGATACAAGTCATCAGGAGCCCTTCCAAGTTCTTCAGATTGTCTTTGAAGTAAAGAAGATATGTAATGGACAAATGGTCAAGGACAACTTTTAACACTGGGAGAGCAAATACTGCAAACCAAACCACAAGTTATGCATCAGACTCTTTAAACAATTTAAAGACATTGTTTATAAAGACATTGTACAAAACATTCATCAGAGTGGAGTGTTGTGATGTAAGATTTTTCATATAACTTGATAAATATTTTGTATGTCTTTATTTGTAATTTAGGCAATATAATTTAGTGTTACTTTGGTGAGAGGCATTCATGTTTGCCCAACCCCCCGTTTACGATTTTTCTTTGTAATTTTACAACAGGATTTGGGGGATGTGTCTTAAACCAGTTTGATGAGTATTTCTTTGCTAAAGTCTTTCAACCCCCTGCAAGGAAGCCAGGATGTTTAACATATGGCTTGGGGGGTTGCAGGTGTTAAGATGTTCTATTTCACCCATTGATCTGAGATATGGCTGTCTGAATTGGCTGGAGGGGTTGAACAGAAAACCTATAAATTTGCTTGCTCAACCACATTCTCTCTCTCTCTAACCAACATCTCTCTTGCTAACCTGTGATGATGAAGACAACACAATGAAGAGCACAGCTCAGCAGCCATATTGAACAGACATGTGGCTGAAAGCTGAGCACCAACGATGCTTTAACTAGAGACATTTTAAGTAACTACAAGTCTGTGTGCCACCTGAATTACACATCACCATTTTATCAGGTTGTATGGTTGCCAATATTCAAATGTACTTTGCATTTTGTTATTATTTATGAACATTATCAGAAATACATTATATTCTTAGTATAATTCTTTTTTTTTTTTTAAAAAACGTGATTGCTATGTATTGATTGTAATAAAATAAAAAAAAAAATAAAAAAAAAGAAATACATTATTTTATATGTAACTTAACTCCTGCTTGTCTTTTTACTACATCTAATTGCCTGACGTTATAGATATAGAAGGGAAGGTTATCCATCCATCCATCCATCCTCTTCCGCTTATCCGAGGTCGGGTCGCGGGGGCAGCAGCTTAAGCAGAGAGGCCCAGACTTCCCTCTCCCGGCCACTTCTTCCAGCTCTTCCGGAGAATCCCAAAGGCGTTCCCAGGCCAGCCGGGAGACATAGTCCCTCCAGCGTGTCCTGGGTCTTCCCCGGGGCCTCCTCCCGGTTGGACGTGCCCGGAACACCTCACCAGGGAGGCGCCCAGGAGGCATCCTGATCAGATGCCCGAGCCACCTCATCTGACTCCTCTCGATGCGGAGGAGCAGCGGCTCTACTCTGAGCCCCTCCCGGATGACTGAGCTTCTCACCCTATCTTTAAGGGAAAGCCCAGACACCCTGTGGAGGAAACTCATTTCAGCCGCTTGTATTCGCGATCTTGTTCTTTCGGTCACTACCCATAGCTCATGACCATAGGTGAGGGTAGTAGCGTAGATCGACTGGTAAATTGAGAGCTTTGCCTTACGGCTCAGCTCCTTTTTCACCACGACAGACCAATGCAGAGCCCGCATCACTGCGGATGCCGCACCGATCCGCCTGTCGATCTCACGCTCCATTCTTCCCTCACTCGTGAACAAGACCCCGAGATACTTGAACTCCTCCACTTGGGGCAGGATCTCTCCCCCAACCCTGAGAGGGCACTCCACCCTTTTCCGGCTGAGGACCATGCTCTCGGATTTGGAGGTGCTGATTCTCATCCCAGCCGCTTCACACTCAGCTGCGAACCGATCCAGAGAGAGCTGAAGATCACGGCCTGATGAAGCAAACAGGACAACATCATCTGCAAAAGCAGTGACCCAATCCTGAGTCCACCAAACCGACCCCTTCAACACCCTGGCTGCGCCTAGAAATTCTGTCCATAAAAGTTATGAACAGAATCGGTGACAAAGGGCAGCCCTGGCGGAGTCCAACTCTCACTGGAAACGGGCTCGACTTACTGCCGCAATGCGGACCAAGCTCTGACACCGGTTGTACAGAGACCAACAGCTCTTATCAGGGGTCCGTACCCCATACTCCCGAGCACCCCCACAGGATTCCCGAGGGACACGGTCGAATGCCTTTTCCAAGTCCACAAAACACATGTAGACCGGTCGGGCAAACTCCCATGCACCCTCCAGGACTCTGCTAAGGGTGAAGAGCTGGTCCACTGTTCCGACCAGGACGAAAACCACACTGTTCCTCCTGAATCCGAGGTTCACTATCCGACGGACCCTCCTCTCCAGAACCCCGAATAGACTTTTCCAGGGAGGCTGAGGAGTGTGATCCCTCTATAGTTGGAACACACCCTCCGTCCCCTTTTAAAGAGGGGGACCACCACCCCGGTCTGCCAATCCAGAGGCACTGTCCCGATGTCCATGCGATGTTGCAGAGACGTGTCAACCAAGACAGTCCTACAACATCCAGAGCCTTAAGGAACTCCGGGCATATCTCATCCACCCCCGGGGCCCTGCCACCAAGGAGTTTTTTGACCACCTCGGTGACTTCAGTCCCAGAGATGGGAGAGCCCACCTCAGAGTCCCCAGGCTCTGCTTCCTCATTGGAAGGCATGTTAGTGGGATTGAGGAGGTCTTGAAGTACTCCCCCCACCGACCCACAACGACCCGAAGTCGAGGTCAGCAGCGCACCATCCCCACCATATACGGTGTTGACACTGCACTGCTTCCCTCCTGAGACGCCGGACGGTGGACCAGAATCTCCTCGAAGCCGTCCAAAGTCGCTCTCCATGGCCTCTCAAACTCCTCCCATGCCCGAAGTTTTGCCTCAGCAACAACCGGCAGCGTTCGCTTGGCCTGCCGGTACCTATCAGCTGCCTCCAGAGACCCACAGGACAAAAAAGTCCTATAGGACTCCTTCTTCAGCTTGACGGCATCCCTCACCGCTGGTGTCCACCAACGGGTTCGGGGATTGCCGCCACGACAGGCACCACCCTTGCGGCCACAGCTCCGGTCAGCCGCCTCAACAATAGAGGCACGGAACATGGCCCATTCGACTCAATGTCCCCACCTGCCTCGGGGCGTGGTTGAAGTTCTGCCGGAGGTGGGAGTTGAAGCTACTTCTGACAGGGGACTCTGCCAGCCGTTCCCAGCAGACCCTCACAACACGCTTGGGCCTACCAGGTCTGACCGCATCTTCCCCACCATCGGCCAACTCACCACCAGGTGGTGATCAGTTGACAGCTCCGCCCCTCTCTTCACCCGAGTGTCCAAGACATATGGCGCAAGTCCGACGACACGACCACAAAGTCGATCATCGACCTGAGGCCTAGGGTGTCCTGGTGCCAAGTGCACATATGAACACCCTTATGCTTGAACATGGTGTTCGTTATGGACAATCCATGACGAGCACAGAAGTCCAATAACAAAACACCGCCGGGTTCAGATCGGGGCCATTCCTCCCAATCACGCCCTTCCAGGTCTCACTGTCATTGCCCACGTGAGCATTGAAGTCTCCCAGCAAAACGAGGGAATCCCCAGAAGGTATGCCCTCTAGCAACCCTTCCAGAGACTCCAAAAGGGTGGATCCTCCAAACTGCTGTTCGTCGCATATGCACAAACAACAGTCAGGCCCCTTCCCCCCACCCGATGGCGGAGGGAGTGCCACCCTCTCGTCCACGGGGTAAACCCCAATGCACAGGCTCCGAGTCGGGGCAATAAGTATGCCCACACCTGCTCGCGCCTCTCACCGGGGCAACTCCAGAGTGGTAGAGAGTCCAGCCCCTCTCAAGAAGATTGGTTCCAGAGTCCAAGCTGTGCGTCGAGGTGAGTCCGACTATATCTAGCCGAACCTCTCGACCTCGCGCACTAGCTCAGGCTCCTTCCCTTCAGAGAGGTGACATTCCACGTCCCAAGAGCCAGTTTCTGTAGCCGAGGATCAGACCGCCAAGGTCCCGCCGCCACCACCCAACTCACACTGCACCCAACCTCCTTGGCCCCTCCCATAGGTGGTGAGCCCATGGGGAGGAGGACCCACGCTACCTCTTGGCTGTGCCCGCCAGCCCCATGGGTGCAGGCCCGGCCACCAGGCGCTCGCCATCGAGCCCCACCTCCAGGCCTGGCTCCAGAGGGGGCCCGTGACCAGCGTCGGGCAAGGGAAAACGTCGTCCAAAGGTTTCGCTCATCATTGGAGGTTTGTTTAAACGCTCTTTGTCTCATCCCTCACCTAGGACCAGTTTGCCTTGGGTGGCCCTACCAGGGGCATAAAGCCCCGGACAACATAGCTCCTAGGATCATTGGGACACGCAAACCCCTCCACCACGATAAGGTGACGGTTCAAGGAGGAGGGGAAGGTTATATACAGTGGTAAATTTGTGAGATTAGGCATTTTAAGGCTACATATTAATAATACAATAGAGGAAAGTAGAGCAATATATATATTACTCTACCAAGATAAAACAGTAGTTTTGTAGTTTTCTTGATTTGTTTTTCAAAAGGAGGCATATTTAACTTGTCTAGTCAATAGGGTAATTTCCAGCTCCGCAAGACTATAAGCAATGCTTGAACTGTATATTCTACAGTAGCTGTCAAGTAAATAATAAATGTTACTCCTTTTTTGTAGCACACAAATAAAGACGTTTCCCAAACATTAGGAAGCGTTTCTGATGATTTTTTTAAGGTTTCTCATTAAGGGGACTTACTATTCTCACTTACAAAATAATCATCATTTTTTTAAATATTATTGACCAGTGTTTAGCATGCTAACCTGTTACAGAATAATAATGAAACTGCACATGCAAAAATTGGCATTTCTGGCCACCCAGGTTATTACGTTCAGCTCGGCCAGTTGTCCTGTTCGCAAGCTATGGCAGGGAAGGTTGGGAAGATTCAGGTAAACGATTTTTGGCAGCAGCAGAGAAAAAGCTTTGGTAATAACAATGGTTAGAAAAAAATGCTAAATGAAATAAAGTAAAATTCTTCAATATCATCAAAGCAATGCAGTGGTCATAAATGGGCGTAAACATAGAAACTAAAATTCATTCACCAGTGCAATTAACAAACTCCAGACACAAACAAATAGTTTTGGCCACTGGCCTTTATAATCACATACCTAAGACAGGACAACAAATTGTTTCAAATGTTTTGCTTCCTGGAAAATTTCAGATGATTATGACACCTTCAAGCTAAACAAAAATATAATCAGATTGACTGTAATACATTGGAATTTGGAGAAACATGATCTTTTATTGAATTAAGTAAATTAAAGTACGTTCAGTTGCTTAACACTAGAATTACCACCTGCAGCTAAAGTCACTTCAGTACACATGTACTTTGTCAGCTTGCCCGTGTCAATTAAACAGAGGAAGCTCTGCAGTCTACTTGTGATTTTACGTTGTAGGAAGGTAAGTAAATAAATTAAGGTAAATAACATTCGAGCTGGCTTTTACTGTATATAAGTAATATATAAATGTTTTTATATAAAGACCATCACAAAACATAATCACAAACTGGACTTTGCACAATACCTTGGCAAGCTCTGTAAGCCGTAATGTTTCACTGAAGGACAGGTGTGGGGCAGAATGACTGGCAGGATGACCCCCGACCTGCTGCTGCATCCAAACGGTGCCATCTTTCGCTTTTACGTCTGTTGTTCTTATATGTGAGTGGATGTTTCTTGTGGGGAGGGCTTCTGTTCTCTTTCTCCAATGTAGAACCCTCATCCTCATCTGAGTTCACCTCTATTATAGCATGTCTTTATTTGAAAAACAGCAGTGTCAGCGTGAACACGACTGAGAGAATAAAACTGAATAAAAAAAAAATCTAACCTTTGCAAGTATTATACATTTACACCGGCTGTTACAGACTCAAATTAAATGTATGTTTTATTGTATAATAGTAACAATAAGAGCAGCTCACTAATCAAAATGTTTATTTTGGGACACTGCAAAGCTCAAACCCATGACCTCTTGGTTATGAGTCAGCAGTTCTTACCGTTGTACTACCAAAGCAGTTGTGACAATGAAGTACAGTAACCCGATTTCTTTTTCTTCAGTTATAGCCTTGAATAAAAGTGTGCTTGTTCTGTTATATTTGTACCTTTTGTGAAAGTGATTATTTGATATTTGGACTTCAGTCTTATACACTAAATGTCAAAATTTTGTTGTTAGTATTGAAACATGAAAAATGTTTGTCTTTTAGGTATGTGTTCAACATTTCTTGCATTTCCTGTCATCCTACACTTACATAGATATTTGTAGACACGGAACTCCCACAAAATGCATGTGTTCCAAATACTGATATATTATTTACACTATACTGCTCCAGGTACCTCACTCCCAAATAAAGAAGGCTTGAGCTGAGAGAGCTTTTTGCCCTTCCTACAGCAGTGGGCTGGGGATGGGATAGCAGGCTGCTTGCTGCTCGTGCTTATCGACACATTTACAACACAAAAGATGCTGACGGAGAGGTGCGAACGGATTTAAGGTGGGCTGGGATTACAAGTTTTTTCGTAGGCTTTGGTATTTCTAGTGTTAATGATGTGGATACAATGCTAAAAATGTTTTGCTGCTGATTTTTGTTTGTATTCAGTATCTGGTATGTCAGTGTTCAATAACAGTTGGTCAGCATTGATGGATTGTGAAAGAAAAAATGAATCTTTAGAAACACGTTGCACTTCATGATTTTGTATGCATGAAGCTAGATGTAGTTTGATTTTCTGTGGTTGCCAAGAAAATTCTCAGCTACATCCTTAAATGTCTTTCACACAATTTCCTCTGGCCCCATTAGCAGATTTCCTAATTACTCATCATTGATGATGTGTCTAATTTCTGGATCAACAAAAAAATGCCACCCATATTCCTGGTATCAGTTATTCAAGTAAGCATCTGTCTCATACAATGAAATCTTTCACCTTCCCTGTTAATTGCTTTTACAAAATCTTTCTTAACTCCAAGTTGTAAGTATTGCTGTCCTGGAACCACTGTAGTTTTTACCCCATGAATTGGTTGGTGATTGGTCTTTGTGACACCTTCCCTGCCTCACCATTATCACCTGGATGATATGCAACTCTTCCAACGAAAAAAAAAAACTTGTGGATGCATGTAGATAAGATCAATCCATTCCTGCAAAACATGCAGCCCCATTCCTAAAGTAATTCAATAAATGTTTAAAACTAGCAATTACATCTCTTAGAAAATGTCCACTTATTTTAATGTAAGAATAAGACTCCACAATTTACAACTTTTCATTTTGATTCGGGGTCAGTAAAATCAATATGGAAAAAGGTTTATTGCCATATATTCCCCTTTTTCTTAGGAAATTAAGAATATAACTTCTATCATGGTGGAGCTACTCTCAGAAACATCAGAAGCCCACCTCTCACTAATGAAACAGTAAGAAAGTTTTGAGCCACCAAAAAGAAAAAAAATACTATTGGTACTTAAGTGCAAGGTTTTATAGTGTGAAAAATATTGAACCAATAAATTGCTTCCTTTCTGATCTCAAAATTTTGGGAATTTGTGTCTCTTTCTGTCACAGTGCTAACAGAAAACAACTACAGTCTCCAAAATATATGGTGCATTCATCACTGCAATCAGGAGCTGCACAGTGCTAGATAAATCAGGTAGATGAGGACTGAGGGTCTGCATTCAAGCATCCAAAAATCATTTTGTTTCATCTTGAGATTCCAATTATTAATGTCGGTATGTTTATTCTGCTATAAAACAGAAAAACAATCGTAGTTTAGTTATAATTAAATGCTAGATTTTAAGTTGTCTACTAAGTAAACTTAATACTGATTAAAACACTAAGCAAGCTAAAAAGCCAAAAATATTATCAACAACAAAGCACCTCAGCAGAAGTATGAAGCTCAAGGTCGAGCTCAGGAAAGCCACTGTGAAAAATAAAAACGAGAAGGTTCAGGTTTTTTTTTTTTTTTTTTTAATAAGCAATTTGGTGCCCTCAATCATTTTCCAAACTGATAAGAGCTTCCCTTAAAGTTTTTTGTTTCTCCATAAAGGTGTTTTATTTTGTTTTTCCCTATGCCATTGATTATGCTGCTACCGCATGGATCCTGCAACTTACTTTGCCTAAGTGCAGTTTTTACATTTTCCCTGTGTTTGTTGCCTCTGGGGGCCCACATTCCTAAAGCCAATTTTTTTTTTTACTTCCTCGTATACGAAGTATAGGGAAAGTATTGTAATCGTCCAAAAATTTCATGTTCATATTTTGATAAATCTCGACGCTTTAGATCTTCCTGACCTTCTTGTATACGAAGTACAGGCAAAGTATTGGAATACTACAAAAGTTCCACTTTGAAATTTTGATGAATCTCAACGTTTTAGACCTCCCTAAATCTGAAAATACCATTTCTGGAATTATGTCTGTGCATCTGTATGTATGTGAACACGATAACTTGAGTACACTTTCACTTAGGCCAACCAAATTTTGCATACAAGTTTTAGTTACAAAATGTAGATTTCTAACAACTTTCGGGCTATTTTCGCTAACCGGAAGTGGTACTTTACCTTTTATTCATGCAGCTGCAGAGTCCGATTTATTCAACTTTACTTTCATAATAATTGTTCAATATATTATTAATTTGATTTGTTGTTGTTGTACATAATATAAATGTATAATCATTGTCTTGCCATTTACTCCTCAAATATCCATCCTCATATCTGAGTGCACGAGAAAGTCTATGGGAAACTACTCCCAATTTTTTTATTAGTTGTAATTTTGCTCCTTGTCCTTTCTCCATGATTGTGTTCATGCAGATTCTTTGCTGAAGCATTAGCTACCTTTCGCAAGTGTTGTTTGGCTCTTTTTCATGTTCTCTAATTTTTTGTGTCTGTTACTTGGTCCTTTGATCATTTTTGTTTTGGATTCACATTTTTTAACTTTTTGCTCAGTTTTATGGTTTTGATTTGTGTTTTCATATAATTGGCTCTGTTAATGTTTTTATTATATTATTCTTTGACTTACTTCAGTTATTTTGTATTTTTTGAAGTTTTAGTCATTTTGTTTTGAAATTGTCTTAACCTGTTTTTCTTGACATGTTTTTATTCTGTTTGGAAAATGTTGTTGGTATTTTCTTTTTTTAATTTAACCAATTATATAATAATGATAGTAATCACGTGTTGGCCAGGGATTTTTCCATTTTTCCCTCTCCAAAATCAGGCCTTTTCATAACAGTGTCGTCATGTGCATAGTAACAATACCCATTGCATAGTAATGGTAAGGCAAAAAAAGTGGGAAGGGTCAAATACCAAATTAAACATCACAAACCAAAACAAGAAAAATATAGAGCAAATAGAGCAGGACAGGTTCATTATAAAGAAAGTGAAGGTATCTTTTACCCTAGAAGATTATGGCCTTATTTCTCTTCAGATTGGCTACCATGATTAAAAATAATAATACTAAGGTAAAGCTTAGTACATTAAGGAGGAAAAACAACCACTAAAGAAACATAAAGCAAAACCTAATTACCAGATTAAACAGAGAGAGAACTACAGACTTGTCAAACTCTACTATTAACTCACTCATGACCCTTCAGCAAACTTTGGAATTTGGACTAATGTCCCAGCAGTTGAACACATTGCTACTTGTATTGGACTTGCATGTTGATAAGGTTGTGTATTCCTGTCATTTGTAATGCCCTTCATAATGTTTATGAAAATAATACTACTCAAAACTATATTCATCTAATTTTTAAATATCATAAACGATTACTAATAAAAATTGGAACACTAAGTAATTTTTGGGATCACCGTCTTTATTCTATTTGCTTTACTTTATCCAATGTACAATCCTACTTATGATTTAAAAGTAATTTTAGCTTTCCCTTGTAGTCTGGTATGTCAAGTGTGATATGAAGTAAATATTTCATTTTAGTAATGTTTTCATAACAGCCAAAATTTCCTTTATTTATTTATTTTTTCAAAAGTCAACCTTAGGACACGTACTATGGAGATATTTCAATGTTCCTTAAAAGTTTTGAAGAATCTGCGTTCTAAGCTTACAAATGGCTTAACGTCTATTACAGAGCGGACTGTGTGGCGATTGGGTATTTGCAGAAATAAAAGTAAGGACAGGAATTGGGGGTTAGTATGTTTGAAAGAGACAATACTGCTACAATAAACTATTTCATTGAAGGTTGCACATGGCACAGCAAACATCTTGCGTGAGACATGAACAATCACTGCGCCACCGTGTTCCCCTGTTTGATAACATGCTTTAACTCCTATCGTCATGAAAATGATATCACGTATACATCACTGTATTTTCATTATTCAGAGAGCTGTAATATTACAAATGTAATGGATAATATGTTCTGTCAGAGGAAGAGAAAGCCCAGAAGCACATAGTGATTCACACACACAGAGCACATAGAAGATCAAATACAAAACAAAGCATTTAACGTGCTACATTAGTTACAATGGGATTTGAGAAACTAGTAAATTAAACAATTTTAAGATGAAGTTTATGATGTTCTACTTTAATGACAAAGTAAACTACACAATTAAAGTGGAACATTTGAGATTAAAGTTGACATTTCGTACTTTTTTCCCCACTGTGTGTCTTTTTTTTCTCTGTACCATAATAAGCTTTCATATGACACTCAGACGGTGGGTTACGACTCGCCTTTTCACAGCGACTTTGATACGTGACAACTTCTTTTTTACTTCAGGCACTGTGCGACTTTGTGAACTTGAGCTTTCGAGTTTCTCCGACACTCTATGTGACTCGATCAACACCCTTTTGTTGTTTATACCACTGTTAATACCAACAAATAGTATGTTTTGCCTTGCATCCACTTGGTATTCATTGAAATTTTTCTATTTTACCTCGTGCTTTTGCCATTGTGTTTTCACAGAAGGCTGAGCTTAAGGGCTATTTATATTGATTTGCATATTCTAAGAGGCGTAATTTTGGGAGGTGTTGGGGCGGTACAGCAGGCGTTTGCATGTGCGTTACTTTTCACGCTGACCAGGATTTATGTAGCGGAAGAACGTGGAAGTTGCTGTTTGCACAGATTTATGCATCTGGATTTTTTTGTGCATACGAACATTTCTCCTTTTGTGCTTACGCCATTGTATAGTGTGAATTCTATGCACAGCGTACATTCAGATTTTCCAAACTAAAATCAAGTCGAGATTTGAAGATTCCTGAAGACCTAATCTTAACATTTGTGTGAAATTTTCCCTTAATAAGTTTCCAAATGTGTCCCAATGTTCTTGTTGCAGAGTTAATTTCAAAAGTAACAGCTAGAATCCACTATAGCAACTCCTTTAATAACTTTAAACATGTCAATAAAGTCTCATTTTAATCACTGTTTTCTTATACTGACAAGGTTCTTCTCCTCAAATCTTATAGCTGTCAGTCCCAGATTCAGCCTAGTCAATCTTCTCTGGAATCCCTCTAGCACTACTACATCTTTTTCGTACCTGGACACCAAAACTGTACACACTACAGGTGAGTCCTCACTAGTGATTTATATAATTTAAGAATAATCTGACTTGTAATCCAGATATTGTGATATATAATCTAATATCCTAGTAGCTTTCCTGAATGCTTCTGTATATTGTCTGGATATAAACAGTGATAAGTCCACTATGACTCCCAGGTCCTTCTCATACGATTCTTGATGAGGTGGGTCAAAGAAAAAAATCACCATCTATTTTTGAGTTCTGTGACCTGGACATGAACGCAGAAAGAGAAGTTGGTCATTTGTTATGATCGTTTTTGTTAATATTGTTTTGTCAACTTATTATTTAATAGATTTGTGAAATGTATTATTATTTTTGTTATTTGTGAATGGTTTTACATGCATTTATTATTTATCTGTTATTTGTGTGACTATGTTCTTTATTGTATTTTGTAGGTTGACGCCCAAGAGGGAAGACCACCTTTACCTCACCAAAAAGGGTCCAACCCCTCCCTACCCAGTTTTTAAAAGCAGACAGGGAATGCGAGTTCCTGGTGGTTCATTGTGACCTTTTGTTTCCGTTTATTGTTCATTTTATTTTACGATGTTTGTTGTGGATTTCCTTTTAGGCAACTCCTTGTTGCTCCTTTTTTGAAACCGTTTTTTTTTTGTCAGTACTTTTTTCATTTATAAAGATTCCTTTTGAGACTTATGTCTTCACGCCAGATGTTTACGTTTCTCCCTGTTGTGAAGTATATTTATTGATATTTTTTGATATTCTTGATATGATCTTGGACTGTTCTAATATCTTTTTCTAGTTGTTTGTTTTTAGAAGTTTTTACTTTACTAAATTGAAGCAGGCACTAATATAGGAGTATTTCTTGTCAGACATTACAAATCTCATTTAATACTTTAATTGAATCTGTGAAAGCTTGCAGCTTCTATTTTGCCGTCTAATCCATTTAGGCATCAAGCTCATAGTTTGTAAAGGCATTTTATGAGTGACAAGTGAAAATGGACTTCTCAAAGGGTTCACAACTAAAATATAAGAAGGCACAAAATTATTATTTATGAATATAATAACTGTAAAGCTTCACACATTTCAGAAAATTCCAATTTTATTTTACTTTTTTGGTATTTCAAATGGGAGTTAAGATCCTTATATACACCATTACCAACACCATTATGTTTGTGACTCAATAAAAAGTCAGTCTAAGAAACACTATCATTATTATAAATATTTTAGCATACTTTTGTATTCATAGGGTTTGGCTTGATAAAAGCAGTTTTTCTTCATGATTTCAAGTTTAAAACTGCAATTTCATTTTATGTCATTGTATACTTTGCTTTTTTAATCATATGTCCCAAAGAATTATTCAGCCTAAATGAGCAGCAAAACTGTCAATCCTGAACTCTGCAGACAAAGATACAACACATTCCATAATAATTGGACAGCATTTTGTCAAGACCAAGTTAATAAAAAAATATATATATACATATATATATATATACATATATATGTTTGTGTTTTTTACAACCAGGGTTTATTCCCAGGTCTGTGCTTTTTGTTGCTTTTGAAGCACTTTACATATTTTATGTATTTTCTTGTTAATGTTAATAATTTTAGCCATTGTTCAGCGTTTATGTGTTATGGTTTCAAGTGCATTTACATTCCTATCCTTCTGTTTTGTGGGTGGAATGCCAATCGTCAGAGCCCCTTTACTGCTGGTCCCACCCACAGCCTTTTTACTGAGGTGAGAGAGATGGTCTCAGCTGTAGTCCATTGAAATTTGAATAGTGGGAGTATAGTTTCTTTGGTTTCTCAGTTCAGTTGATTTTTTATATAGTATTTTGTACTGGGAGTTGCTTGCACTGACTTCCCTTTTAGGCAAACGTTTTCTTTCTTTTTTTGTTAACATTTTTCCTGTTTTTTTTTTTTCATTTTTGTACTTCCTTTTTGCTTATTTAATTAAAATCATATATTAATAAAAAAAATTATTCATTGGACTTATCTTTTCAAACATGATAATGGGGGTTGTCCTCTCTTCTAAAGGGCATTTTTGTTTATATTTTGGAAAATTTACACTATTTTGAACCTTTTCAACCTATTCTTCTTTTTGAGCCTGTGCAGGTTGAAGCCTGCCCTGTGGAATTTGGGTTAGGCTGCCTGGGGTAAGACCTAGTGCTGGGCGGTATACCGGTTCATACCAAAAAACATTTTTTATTTTTGTTGTGATATGGATTTTTCTTATACCGCAACACCAGTTTAAATAGCCTGAACAACGTTCGGAATGTGACACAACGGGAAACTGTTTAAGGGGGGACCTTTTTCACTGCGGCACCGCTAAACAAGTAAGCAACAGAGTACGTGCGTTAGTGGAGGTATTGAACAGTGAAAATGGACAGAGAACATTCTGAAACTGAAGCTGTAGCAGACGATAAAGTTGAACATGATGACACAGAAGAATTTTAGCCGAAAAAAAAGGAGCTGTGTCTGTGTTCTGGACATACTTTTGTTTTAAAAGGTCGGATGTGGACCATTATGTTAAAATGTGTGAATGCTGTTTCTTTACTACTCAATAATACTACACGCCAAGTTGTACTTGTTTTATTTTTTTTTCAATACTTTATAATGTACCTGGGTACTGTGTAATAGTGTGACAACATGTTGAATTTATTCTCGACATTTCCACTTTAATCTTGACGCTTATGACAAGAGTAAAGTTGACATGTTGAATTTATTCTCGCCATTTATATCGAGATTAAAGTCGACATGTTGACTTTATTCTTGTAATTTCTCATTAAAGTAGAACATTGCAAACTAAACTTCATCTTAAAATGAATATTTAATTTACTAGATTTTCTCAAACCCCGTCATAAGTTATGTAGCACATTAAATCCTTTGTGCAATGTTAATCGCCACTTGCTTCTTAAACTGACTTCCTCTTGCACTAAGAGGAGGTGCAGGCAGTGCTCGCCACATGCAATATATTAATTTAATGATAGTCCTACTCCCTGAATATTTAGAATGCTAAGATAAATACATGATATAATTTTCATGATGAAATGCATTAAAGCATGTATTAATCATGTGGGGGCACGGTGGCGTGGAGGGTTCAGTGGTGCGTCGCAGCAAGGAGGTCCCAGGTGTTTCCTGCCTTGAATTTGCATGTTTTTCTGGTGGGTTTTCTTGGCGTGCTTCAGTTTTTTTCTAAGTCATGTAGGATGTGGGGTTTTGTTATGCTATATTGACCCTGCTATTGTGTGTATTGTTCGTATTCACCCTGCGATGTCCTGGCCCCTGTTCAGGATTTGCTCCTGCCTCGCACACAATGGTTGCTGGGATGGGTGCAACCCTGAATGGATGGCATAATTAAACATGTATAACAAAGATTTTGAAGAGAAGAGTTCTGAACACTCTGTGGTCTAAGTTTATAACTAATTTTAATTTCACAAAGACGTTTATCGTGTGGTAATTGGTTATGTGGAGAAAGTAAAAGGAAGGATAGGAACTGGGGGTTTGGTACATCAGACAGAGACAGCACGCATGCAATAAAAAAAGCCCGCTCAGAAGAACACCCATTGAATTCTGTGTTTGTGTCTCCGACCACCAGATCACGAACCCAACATTTACACAATATTTATGTTAAACCTGTGCGATACCCATTCATACATCCAGTTTTTTGGAGCCTTGTCACATCTGCCATAAAGCTCTCTACACTGAACAAACACCTGGGGACCCCGTACTCCGAGGGAGCAGTACTACCGCCACACTACCATGCATGTTTAATACATGCTTTAATGCATTTCATCATGAAAATGATTAAATAAATAAATAATGAAGTATTTATCTTAGCATTCTAAATGTTCAGAGAGCAGGAATATCATGAAGTAAATGTATCTGTGCAGCGATCCCTAACTGTTCCTCCTCTTAGTGCGGAGGAAGTCAGTTTAAGAAGCGCGTATTGATTAACAACTGGGTCGGGGAACACTTAACACAATGCATTTAATGTGCTACATAACTTATGACGGGGTTTAAGAAAATCTAATAAATTAAACATTGATTTTAGGGTGAAGTTTAGTTTACGACCGTCTACTTTAAAGATAAAATAAACTATGAGAATAAAGTGGAAATGTCGAGAATAATGTTAACATGTCGACTTTATTCTTGGCATATATACTCAGCAAAAAAAGAAACGTCCCTTTTTCAGGACTGTGTATTTCAACAATAATGTTTTAAAAATCCAAATAACTTTCCATTGTAAAGGGTTTAAACAATGTTTTCCATGCATGTTCAATTAACCCTAATCAATTAATTAACATGCACCTGTGGAATGGTCGTTAAGACCTTAACAGCTTACAGAAAGTAAGCATTTAAGGTCACAGTTCTAAAAACGCAGGACACTAAAGAGACTTGTGAAAAACACCCAAAGAAAGATGCCCAGGGTCCCTGCTCATCTGCGTGAACATGCATTAGGCATGCTGCAGGGAGACAGGAAGGACAGCTGATCATCCTCGCAGTGGAAGACCACGTGTAACAACACCTGCACAGGATCGGTACATCCGAATATCACACCTGCGTGACAGGTACAGGATGGCCACAACAACTGCCCGAGTCACACCAAGAACACACAATCCCTCCATCAGTTGTCAGACTGTCCGCAATAGGCTGAGAGAGGCTGGACTGAGGGCTTGTAGGCCTGTTGTAAGGCAGGTCCTTACCAGACATCACCAGCAACAACGCCGCCTATGGGCACAAACCCACCTTCGCTGGACCAGACAGGAGTGGCAAAAAGTGCTCTTCACTGATGAGTCACGGTTTTGTCTCACCAGGGGTGATGGAAGGATTCGTGTTTATCGTCGAAGGAATTGAGCACGTCTGGGACCTGTTGGATCGCAGGGTGAGGGCTAGGGCCATTCCCTCCAGAAATGTCCAGGAACTTGCAGGTGCCTGGGTGGAAGAGTGGGGTAACATCTCACAGCAAGAACTGACAAATCTGATCCAGTCCATGAGGAGGAGATGCACTGCAGTACTTCAAGCAGCTGGTGGCCACACTAGATACTGACTGGTACTTTTGATTTTGAGCCTCCCTTCATTCAGGGACACATTGTGAAACATTTTTAGTTTATGTCTTATGGTGTTGACTTTTTTAGTGTTCATACAAATATTTACACATTAAGTTTACTGAAAGTAAAAACAGTTGAAAGTCAGAGGACGTTTCTTTTTTTGCTGAGTATAGTTTTTTCTTTCTTCACTGTGCCCGTATTTTTTTTTTTCTTCACCATGGCCCTAATATGCTTCCGTAGGGCTATACCACAAATGGTATTATAAATGCAAGTTGCAGTTTTATTATTTATGTATATAGCTTAGCTTGAAGCAAGGTCCATATTAATGCAGTTTGCCTTAATTATGGTTCAGTTGGTAGAGATGTCATCACCAAGTTGCACTTGTTTTATTTTATTTTAATTTGGTGAATACTGTGTAATGCACCTAGACTTGAAGTCTTGGAAGTAATAGTATTTTTACTGGAAGTTGCACTATTATTTATTTTATTGTTATTATTTATTAGTTTAAATATTATACAGATTAATGATGGTAAAGTTGTTTATAAAGTCACTTTAACGTGTCAGGGGACAGAGATTGTTAACATTAACAAAGTGTAGTGGGTTACAAAAATATTTACTATTTATTCCTTTTCTAACACATGTTCAGTGCAATACAACTTTTGACAAGCACCTCTGGATATTTTACTAAGTCTAAATGCCTCTTTGGATGGTGCAAAATATGTTTTCAATTTTAGTTTAAGTTGTTTGCAAACTTTGTTCAATAAAAAGGCTCTATATGTTGACTGCATCTGTCATGCAATGTGATTCCTTCTCTTCATTAGTGCCACCCCCTTGAAAACTATCACTTTATGGGGCCATGCACACCTGTATTAATACTTGTGTGCACATTAAAATGTTTTATTGTACAATGCTTATGACAGTGGAATAGGTTATTCTTAGCCAGGCTTCTGCAGTAATTACAGTGGAAAATGTGATTAACATCGATTCATGCATGGAAAAAAAATACCAATACCTTGAAACCGGTATAATTTTGAAAAATACTGTGATATAGAATTTTGGTCATACTGCCCAGCACTTGTAAGACCTATCATGAATATGCTTGTGAAGGTATTGGACTTACTTGTGGGCTTTTTGGAGGCCTTAACAGTAACTTGCTTGTCACTGACTCAGGATAAAGAAAATAATCTCCGGAAAGGTGTCAAATATTTCTTAAACACACGATAAACTTACCTCTATATATATAAAATCCAGCTTTTGTCTGTTCGCATTTCACGAGAGAACTACTTAACGGATTTAGATATGGTTTTTTTCTATAATTTGCTTGAACATTCTGGTTGATTTTATGACTTCTGTCATTATGCTAAGTATCATAGCTTGCTTGCTGTAATATTTTATCTGCACTAATACGAAACCAAAAATAAACATATTTATAAATGTGACAGTGAGTCCCCTAGGTTTTGGCCTTGGCAGAGAGAGACAAATAAAGAAACGGATGAACAGCAGATAATGGAAAATCCTAATGGGCGCAAAAGCCTGTGTGGAAAAATAGGAAACTAGCCGCCATGCTAGAGCTCTTTTGCTATTCCCAGCAAAGTGAATAATGTGTTTGTTGTATTAAGTTGATTATTTGTTGGCTTCTAGTATTGATGTTTTATTTTTAATTCAATGCAATGCATATACAGTAGTGTTATAAAATATCAATTAAGATATGTAGAGAAAAGCCAAGCAAAATGACACTTTTTATTGGCTAACTAAAAAGATTACAGTATGCAAGCTTTCGAGGCAACTCAGGCCCCTTCTTCAGGCAAGCTGAAGAAGGGGCCTGAGTTGCCTCGAAAGCTTGCATACTGTAATCTTTTTAGTTAGCCAATAAAAGGTGTCATTTTGCTTGGCTTTTCTCTACATTCATAATGGCTAACACGGTACAACAACCTAGTAATGAAGATATGTAAACTGTTTCTTAATTTTTTAAAATCTTTTTAGCTGCCCAACAACTAATGAAGACGCTGCAAAAGGTATCGCAATAGTTTTGCACACATTTCTCCACATATGAACAATATTAATTTAATCACAACAAAGACTCATCTCTCAACAGTTTAATCAATATCAAATAGGTATAATAAACTGTACTTTGAAATTGTCCAAGCACTATTATGGTTTCTCTTGTTCATTTTTTTATGATTTGACTGAAACATTTCATTTTTACACCTTACTTGATAGAATTACAGCGTTCCTCAAAACCGAGCTGATCTGTATGTGTGTTTGTTTATCCTGCAGTTCATGGCACTTTATGCACAGGAATCTTCCCCACTTCCTCCTTGCTCCCATTTTGTAACCTGCTGTATTCCAGTTCAGTCATGTGCTGGGTGCCAGGAGTATAACACCAGGGTAGAACACCAGCCCTGAATAGGGCACCAGTCAGTTGCACACTTATAATAAATAGCATATAAATATACATTTAAATGATCATCTTTGGGATGAAGATAAAAAATGAAATAAGGATAAAGCAAACTAATGCAAGAACAATGAACATACAATAGCTATTTCTTAACCACTGTTTTCTTATGGTTATGATGTTAGAGAGGATTTCATCTTAAAGATGTGCTGTCTCAACATTTTATCTTCTACTAATTTAGAAATATTATGATTTAAAGCATAATTTTTATGCTCTTACTATATTTTCTGGTAGGTTACTTTGACAAATACTATTCACCAAGAACACATAAATGGTATTTTAAATATATATATGTATAATTGCACTTATTTGTTTAAAGTGGTTTTGAAATAGATCTGAAATATTTGTTCCACATAAAGAGTTAATAAGGTCTTCATTTTCTTTCAAAACATAAACATTGGAAAGAGAGAAAGGAAGATAAGAGAGAAAGATAACTGTTAAATGCAAGCTGCAAGTAATTAAGCCTAAAGCACGGCTATAATACTTCACACAGCTCATTGATCAAAGCTCAATCACCTTTTGTGCACATCTAAACAAAAAAGTTGCATATGTAATTACTTTTTTTTTTTTTTGATTAGTCAACAAAATTGTAATTTCATTTTTGTCACTGTGAGTTTTGCTGCAATAAAATCTTGGGCATTTTTTAAAAAATAATATACTTCACACTATGACGGAGACATCTGTGTGTATATAGTCTCACCGTTGTTAGTTTAGTATAACAGCAATTAAAATCCCTATATACTATATATATATATATTAACAGATACTTCTATTGAAAGTTAGCCTCATTAGAATATCATTAATCTAGAATTAAAAAACAGCCACGCATTAAAAAGACATCTTTATAAAGATCTAATGCTAAAGACCACATGGCACTACCTAAGTTATATTATTGGGTTCAAACATGTATTCAATAAAATGCTGGAAATTGGCAAAAGTCCACAAAAAAACATCTGCTTGGTTAATCATGGAAAGGAAATTATGCTCAGCTCTTCTCTGTATGCTTTGTTTTGTGCTCTAGTCAACATTAATTACCAGCAATCCAATAATTTGTCTTTTATTAAAGATATGGAGCCAATGTGGGAAGCGTTTTAAGGCCAAGGATCTCTTATCTGTTGCCACTATGTATGGCAATCGCTTATTTCACTCTTTCTTAATCAATGAAGTTTTCAATCTATGGAAGTCACTTGGTAAACTTACCATTAAATTTAGAGCTCTGTATTTATAAAGTACTAGCTGTGTAAGCCTTACAGCACGGGGTCCTAGAAACTACTCGTCAGAAAAGAAATTGAAATGTAGAGTGTCAGATAATTGAAAGGAACTACTCTAGGCATCCCTGTCCTAGGAGGTGTCGTTTTGCCGACATGCTCGCATCGTTTGTGCATTAGTGGCTAAGTGACTGTTTTTCTTTGGAGGTTTTGTTTTGCTGGCGTGTTTGCCTCGCTTGTGTATAAACGGCGGGAGGAAAAGTAAAAGGGACACCATTTTACCAATGTGCTTGCCTTGCTGCTGTAATAGCTGATTAGCGAGTGACTCTCCCTTCAGATGTTTCATTTTTCTGATGTGCTGTCCTCACTTTTGTATCCTGAGAGGTGGAGCCTTTACCTCGACTCTCATTTGGGCCAGACAGACAGGCAGACACACACACACTTCCACGCGATGTTTATATAAAAGATTTTAATCCTCTGAACTATTATGTTCAAATTTAATCTTACAGTGACACACTTTCTGTTTAAAAATTTAATTTTGTTACAGGCAACATCTTCAAAGTAAATTAAAGTAATAAATGTTTTAGTTATCTTACACATGATGGAAAATGGGTCATTCAATGAAAACTAATGTAACTCAGTCATTCACAAAATTGATTCTAGTTTAATGTGCCCCAAAAATTGCATAGTTTGTCTCAAAATTGTTCAATGTTTATATGTGTCTTCACTTAAATTGTGTAAAATGTACCCGGAGCAAAATTCAGCCTTTGAGTGAAAGCATAAATACACGTATTGTTAGGTTAAAAGTTCTACATTTGCACCATTTGGGGCAAAAATGTTTCTACAGTATATCTCTCTGACAGCCTTGGAGCATCTGGAGTAATTCTGCACAGGATAACATTGTGCTACGAAAAATCTGTTGTGATATCCTGTACTGCAGTACTTCTTAAATGGGGTGCTGCAGCCCACTAGGGGTCCCCAGTAAACGTCCAGGGTAGCAACTGAAAATAATTTTAAAATAGCAGCAAAATAATTGAATCACTAAAAATCAAGCTACAGCAGAGGTGTTAAACACTCCCTGGATGGGATCTGGAACTGGAATCTTTTTAAAGTGACCCGCTTTATCAGTTTTAAGCTATGTTATGTTTCATATACAGTATATAGTAGATTGTAGCCATATACCGTTTGGCTGGCTTGCATGTTTACCTGGCAATAAAATGTCTCCCCAGTGTCCACATCATTTCTGCAGAGAATTGATGGACAACACAGGTATGTACAGCATTAGTTGTCACTTGCATTTATCTGAGCAGCACAGAACATCATGGCTACTAACCTGTAGTTAGAACGGGAATGGGCTGCTTGTAATTAACTGAGCAGAGAAAATGAAAACAAGGTGACAGACCACACTTCCATAAAGAATTTTAGTATTTTAGCATGATGACAAAGATGTGACAGTGTAATGAAGGACATGGTAGCTCAATTTCACAACCATAATGGCTGCTGCCACTCATTTCACAAAATAAAGCTGCTCAGGTGTCAGGGTTTGTCGCATTTCTGCTGTTTACTTGACTTCTGCCACAGCCCCACATGATCCTTTTGTATTTTCTGCTGACTTGATCGTTGTGTTTGGAGAGAAAATGTGTTTGCATTTCCACTTCCACATGTATTAAATGTGACTGTTTCTGATGGAAACGCTCCAGCACTGAAACCAGAGAATAACAAAGTAGCTTCAGTAGTGAAGATATGAAAGCATGTCTGCAGTAAGTAATTCTGCATTTTAAAAATTACTTTAGATTTTTTTTTATTTAGATTTCTTCTGTATTCTGTATTTTTTAAGGTATAGTTTCATTTCACCAGTGAGAGCTTCTTGTTTTTTGACAGCCTTCTCAAGAAACAAATGAAAGAGCTTGACGAAACACTAGTGAAAAGAGCACAAGTGGGACTGTCATCTTTCAATACTAAAAAACTGGTCCTCAAACTCCATATTTAAGCCGAAATTCGACAAGTTATAATGGTGAAGTAATGAAGATATGAAAACATACCTGCAGTAGGTAATTCTGCAATTTAAAAATTACTTTTTAAAGAGGAAGGAGGAAAAGTAAAAGGTATACCGTTTTCCCGATGTGCTCGTCTCGCTTACGTAAGAGTTTCTCTTTCTTCTCGCCGGTTTTACTTTGGCCACAGAGTCGCTTTCTTCTTCCGACTTGTTAACTTGGGGCCACCTTGCCGGCTCTCTGAGCTTCATGCCGTATTAGCCTCACACTTCCAGGCCAGACAGACAGATACACACACTTCCACGCATAGACGTTTAGTTTTCTGTTTACTCAGAGGTGGAGCCCTTACCCCGACTCCACCTCTCACTTCCGGGCTGGACAGATACACGCACTTCCACACATAGATGTTTATATATAAGATTGTTGTAACAATGAGTCATATTCAAAAATAACAGTGATAACAAAATATAGTTTAGTAGAGCTCATAACTTAAATGTTTTTTATTAGCACTTCACAATTACAATAAATTAAAAGAATAACCCAAATAGGCTCAAAAAGCTTTCATAGACAATGGATTACAACTCAAGGTGTGTAAAAATTTCATTGATCGATGTTAGTTGTTGTTTGTAGAGGGTTTATAACTATTGTCAAATTCCTTATACATAACATTTTTGAAAGAAGTTCCCAATGGAAAGATAAATGATGAATAGCAGATCATTGTGATATTTTACTGAGCAAATATAGTGTTATAAAACATCACATCATTATGATCTATGTACAGATAATACAGCAGTATGGTTGTTTTTAGTGTAACATAAATACAGAATACATGGTTATTTACTCTATGCATAACATTACATTGAAGCTTATTTATTGTTTCATTCATTTCTGAATATAGTACGTTGAGTTGCTTGCATTTTGTTTACTTTTATGGTTGCAAAGATCATTTAACTTACCCACTATGATTTCAAGCAGCAGGACAAGTGACCTCCAGAGACAGAGGTTCACACAAGAAGATGACAAGCTGCTGCTGCGTGTGACTCTGCATGTGTTTTGCTTTCATGAGCAACAATAAAAGAGAAAATATTCAAAAAATACAAGTTGAGTTAACCTCTCTCAAGGTAAATTTGAAACAATAATGATACTGAAGTGACATAGAGGACATTTATCTATGTTTTTTATTGGGAGTTTTTGAAATTTCATAAATTGGTACCATGTGCTTTCTTTGAGATATCTGAATGCAAATTAAACTCTTCAGACAAATTTCCTTGCAGAATAAAAGTCAGGTTAGGTTGGGGTGCATGCACTGGTACTGTGCATTGCCACACTCATCACATAACAAAACGGCTTAGGATCCTGGTTGGCAACTCCCCAGGCAGACACGCAGTCCAGTCCTACTCCACAGAAATGACCATCTGTCTGCTGCAGCCAGGTGTTACATGGGCATCCCCTTGGCCTGGTCCATCTGCTTGGGTTCTCAACAATGAAGATCCTGTGAGCCAGATCAGCTTTGGGGAAATTGCACCACATGGCCCTAGAGCATAACTGATGCTCCTTCACAATGCAGGTAATGTGACTCATTCAGGACTCTGTGAGCATCTGCTCATTCGACACAAAGTCAAATCAGTGGTACCATAGGATTCTCCTCAGTGACACAGTACCAATAGAATCCAGCCTTCGTCTCAGATTACTGGATAGTGTCCATGTCTCGCAACCATATAACAAAACAGGAAGCACCAGGACTCTAAAGAATTGGACTTTCGTCCTTTTGTGCAGATATCGAGAGCACCACAGGCCCCTTTCCAGCGACCTCATGACCCCAATGCTCTCCCAGTCTTTGTACTGACTTCATAGAAAGAGTCACCAGAGACATGAATGTCACTGCCAAGGTAAGTAAACCCCTCAACAAGGTCGACATTCTTTCCTCCTACAGACACACTACTGATGGCTATGCTCAAGAAGTCATTAAAGGCCTGAATCTTTGTTTTTATCCAGGACACTCGCAAGCCCAAGCAGTCACACTCTTTTGTAAGTCTCTTGAGTGCCCCGATCAGAGCCTCAGTTGACTCTGTGAAGATCACAGCATCGTCAACAAAGTCAATATCAATGAATCTTTCTTTGCCAACAGATGCCCAACAGCTGCTGGACCACACAACCCTGCCCAACACCCGAACTGAGTAGAAGGAAGAACACACCCCGGACGAACTCCTGAATCATCTGGGAAAAACACAGAGGTTCTGCCTCCACTCTACACAAAGTCAACAAAGGCTGCAAAGAAATTCTGCCAATATTATAAATGAATGTGCCAAATGTTAAACAAATCAGTCCTTTGGGTGCCAAGTCATTTCATGTTGACAGGCATACATACAAACATACAACATACAATGACAATAGCAGGTGTATTAGTTATATATCACACCCCAAAATGTGAAAAAGCATTATATGCTGTGAAATGAAAACACAACAAAGTGAGAGCTGGGGCACCTATAATTTGAAAAATGCAAAATAATGCAACATGCATCTGTAAAGATGTCTTTGTAAACTATTGGAAGCTCAAAACAGAACTGAGAACAAGGTGGCCGCTTATGTAGCCAGTCAGCAGGAAGGGGCGGGTAAAAAAGGGCGGACAGTGGAAATGACATCAGTGGTAGGTGGCTGTCAGTGTTTCGTTTTGCAGATGGATGAAGAGTGAAGGAATTAGACCATAGTGCCAACACCTAGGGCCTCATGTATAAACGGTGCGTATGCACAAAAATGCTGCGTATGACCATTTCCACCCTCACATCGTGATGTATAAAACCTAAATTTGGTGTAAAGCCCATTTTGACGCTAGCTCAGACCCTGGTGTACGCAGCACCCAGCATCAAAGCAGTGTTTTTGTTCCAGTGTTGTTTCCCTTTCTTTTTTAGATCCACATCCCTGATGCGGCTTTATCATATACACTGAAATTAACCGCATATTGTTTATTAGATTAGGCATCTGATTGTAATTAACCCTTAACAATATAATGGTCCATGGAATGGCCAAACTATTCCAAATATCATAGCTGCTTTAGCGTTATTACTCTCACTGCACCTTTTTCTTCTTCTTCTTCTTCTTTTAGCTGCACCCATTAGGGGTTGCCACAGCAGATCACCTTTTTCCATATTACTCTCACTGCACCACTCGGAGTATTTATATCACTGTATCTAAGTGAGGAATCACAGCTCTACAGCAGCTGATTGGAAAGAGAATTATCGGTATATAGCATCTAGCACACACTGCCTCAGCCATGCTGCCTATTTGAACTGTCTCATATGGCAAATGCCTCAGAGCCTTTCCTGTACTGATCTCGCAGTTCAGAAACAGTTTTAACCCAAGAACTATAAACACACTCAATCAGTCCATCAAGTGCTCCTTGTAGAACTGTTTGTACTTATAAGTACAATTACCTCACTGTAAACTTGCGATACAGTTATAATTTTGCATAACCTGAGCCACTTTGCATATGATGATGATGATATAATTTTTAAGATGAAATGCAGCAAAATATGTTTATTATATTATACAGATAAAACTTTAACATGATTTAAATAATCTATATTGTTAATAATTAAACATGTAAGGACATGGTGCCGCAGCGCTAGCGAGAAGCTGGCGCTCCGTTCACGGATTGTTCCTGTATTGCGCTGTATTCTTGTTGGGGCTGGTGCGACACTGGAAGGATAGATGGATAGAATAATTAAACATGTAGTACTATAAGATATTTCAATGTTCCTTAAAAGTTTTGAAGAATCTGCGTTCTAAGCTTACAGATGGCTTAATGTCTATTGCAGAGCTGATTGTGTGGCAATTGGGTACTTGGAGAAAGTAAAGGAAGGACAGGATTTGGGGGTTAGTACGTTTGAAAGAGACAGTACTACTGCAATAAATTATTTGTAGTTCGCGCATGGCGCAGCAAGCATCTTGCATGAGGCAACAATAATCTCTGGACGAGGCGCCAGCTCGTCACTCTCACTGCGCCACTGTGTTCTCATATTTAAGAACATGCTTTAATTCCTATCATCATGAAAATGATATCAAATGTACATCTCAGTATTTAAATTATTCAGAGAGCTGTAATATCATGAATGTAATGGATTCTGTGTCCTGTTGGAGGAAGAGAAAGCCCGTTTAAGAAGCACGTAGTGATTCACACACATAGAAGAACACATACAAAACGAAGCATTTAACGTGCTACCTTAGTTACGATGGTATTTGAGAAACTAGTAAATTAAACGATTTTAACATGAAGTTTATGATGTTCTACTTTATAAACACTATAAACTATGTGATTAAATTTAAACTTTCAAGATTAAAGTTGACATTTTCAAGCTTTTTTCCCACTGTGTTCCTATTTTTTTCTTTTCTCTGTACCCTAGTAAGCTTTCATATGACACTCAGATGGTGGGCAACGACTTGCCTTTTCACGGCAACTTTGATATCTCACAACTTCTTTTTTATTTTGGGCACTGTGCGAATTTGTGAACTTGAGCTTTCAAATTTCTCTGACACTCTATGTCACTCAATCAGCTTCCTTTTGTTGTTTATACCACTGTTTAAACCAACAAATACTATGTTTTGTTCTTGTCTCCACTTAGTATTTTCTGAAATTCTTCTATTTTCCATCGTGCTTTTGCCAAAGACTTTTCACAGAATATTGAGATTAAGGGCTATTTATATTGATTTGCATATTTAAAGAGGCGTAATTCTGGGAGGAGTTGGTGAATGGCAACAGGTACGTGCACGTGCATTACTTTTCACGCTGACCGGGATTTATGGAGAGGAAGAACGTGGAAGGTGGCGAAGGCACAGATTTATGCATCTGGATTTTTTTGTGCGTACAACCATTTCCGCTTTTGTCCGTACACCATGTTTTAGTGTGAATTCTACGCATGACGTTATGCATGAGGCCCCTGGTTCAGCAGGTAATTTCCATTACCATAACCCTTAAGCTGTCTCCCATGTACATTTGCGTGACCCTGCAAACACACCTAAAAATCATTACCTGAGAGAATGAGAAAACAAGTTGATCTCTAAAAGAATTCACACAAACATAGGCTTAGCATTCTTCCAGCCCTACTCCCTTTGCATTGCCATGACACCTGCATGTTTTGTATTGCCAGGCAGCAGAGCTAGAAGAGTTGGTGTGGGATTAAACAGCACATGAAAACAGGTAGACCATTCAGTGGCACATAAAGTGTCACGGCTTTTACAGGAACTGGGAAATTGATGTTGGTGGATGGGCAAACATCAACATGAAACCCAATCAGAAAATGTAGACATGCTATATGAACATGATAAAGACATATCTAGGAAAGTTATTTTTTTAGATAATCAAGAGAAGTAGAAAATGTATGTATGTGTATATATATATATATATATATATATATATATATATATACAGTATATATAGTAAGAAAGAGATAAAAACCAAGAAAAAGGTTTGGGGTAGCCCATACCATATACTTGAATAATTGTTTCTCTTTAGAGCAAGAAAAAAAAGTAGTTTTAACAGTCCACAACTGAACTGATTGAACAACAACATGGTGGTGATGAAGGGGGCGTCCTTTGAGGGGCGGAGCCGGACGTGAGGTCAGAGTTGGAGCTGGAAGTGAGGTCAGAGATGGAGCCAGAAGAGAGGTCAGGTTGGAAGGTTGGTCATTCTGAAGGTCTGCAGAGAAAGCAAAAGAGGTCTGGTGTATAGAAATCTTTAGTTAAGCCTCTTAACTGCCTCCCATGTGCGTATGTGTGACTGTGTGTGTATGTATATCTCAGAACCGGTTTGACCCTCTTCGCGTCCCATTTCGCCTTCAGCCCCTGGTGATGTATTAGTGGTAGGTGATTCTATCGTTAGAAACCTTAATGTCGCATGCCCTAATGCAAAATCGTTTGTTTCTTGTTTTCCCAGTGCTCGTGTCCGAGATGTAATGAAACGTGCGCCAGCAGTCTACGAGAAACACAAGGAGAGGGCAGTTGGAGCAATCGTCTTGCATGCCGGCGTAAACGATATAAGGCACCGACAATCAGAAATCCTGAAGGCTGACTTCGCAGCTTTGATTAAAGACACGAAGGAGAGGACCCCATCGGCAAAGATCTTCGTTTCGGGTCCACTACCTCTCGTCAGACGATCCAACGAGTACTACAGTCGTCTGCTAGGATTGAACAACTGGCTACAGGGTTTCTGCAAGAAGAAGGATGTCGGTTTCATCAACAATTGGAATCTCTTTTGGAAAGGCGCGTCTCTTCAAGCGTGATGGCCTGCATCCGAACAGTTTCGGCGCCCGGGTCCTCTCCGAAAACATATCGAAGGTAATTCGTTTTTCTTGACTATCTATCTCTGCTCTTAACCCCTTCCGAAATAATACTGTTGTGCCAGGACATGATGAATGTTTAATAGAGTCTTCCGTTAAAGTGCACACATTAATACTGTAATAAGCAATCTCAATGCACGTAGAAAACCTAGGAAATACGGCATAAACTCCAATAATCTAATTAAAATCACTATTTTAGAGGAACAATGTATTAAAACTATAAAAACAGATCACAGATTAAACAAAAAATATACACAGAGCGGCGCTAATCAAAATAATTTAGTTCCTATTCCAAATATCAATAACGCATATAGTACTCATCTCTGCACCTCCAAACATTAAATATGGCACTATTGAATGTTAGAGCTTTAACTAACAAAACGTTTTTTATCAACGATCTTATTAGTGATAAAAAAATAGATCTTATTGCACTAAATGAAACATGGCTTAATTCAGATGCGCAGTTTTAATCGAATCTGCGCCTCCGGATTACAGTTTTACTCGTGCAGACCGCCAGGGAAAAAGGGGGGGCGGATTGGCTAACATTTACTCGAGCCGATTAAAATGTAAAGATGTCAGTTTTGGTAAGTTCAAGTCCTTTGAGTATCTCGCGTTGTTATTCATGGAGATTCTCAAGTTCTAGTACTATCCGTGTATAGACCTCCTAAATATAACGCGTCTTTTTTGAGGAATTCTCTGACTTAATGTCAATTTTAATTACTAACTATGACACACTCCTAATAGTTGGCGACTTTAATTTTCATATAGATAATCAGTGTGATCTAAAAGTAAAAGAATTTATGAACCTCCTGGATTCTTTTGATTTGAGACAACTCATAAATCAGCCTACACATAAAGCAGGTCATACATTAGACTTAGTGATTACTAAAGGACTGAAAGTTGATATAAAACAGATCATTGATATTGGTCTATCAGACCATTTTCTTCTACTTTTAATATAGAAATAATGATAAAAACACTCATGAGAAGCATATTGTTAAAAACGCTTCTTTGACTCGCAGCAGCTTTAAAACTTACAAACATTTTAAGCAATCAGTCCGTTTATAGTGCCAGCTATAATAGCGAGGATAATGTAAATAGTAAGGTGGAAAGATTTAATTCTAAAGTGAGAGCTGCTGTTGACATAGTTGCACCTGAAAAGACAGTGAAAAAATCTTCTAGCATTGTTATACCATGGAAGACCCAAAGAGTGTCTGATTTAAAGAGAACATGCCGTAGAGCTGAGCGTCAATGGAGGAAGACTAAACTTACTATCCACCATGAAATATTAAAAGTCAAAATAACAGAATACAATAACACTGTCCGTCTTGAGAGACGCTGCTATTTCTCAAGATTATAAATAACAATGCTAGTAATCCCAGAGTCTTATTTTCTACAACAATTGCCTACTAAACCCAGGTAGCTCAAAGGAATGCCTCCTAAGTGCTTCCAGTGAAACCTGTGAGGCTATCGCTGTATTTTCAATCAAAAATTAATGATATTAGAAATAACATAGTATATCTCCCCAACACTAAGGATCCTCCTAAACCCCAGCATCCTGTTATAAACAAATTAAACTCTTTCACTAGGATAGATTTACCTGATTTACAAAAATAATCTCTCAATTAAAACCCTCCACCTGCCCTTGACCCAATACCAACAAGGTTTTTCAAAGAAGTATCAGGCGTGCTAATTGATAATGTTCTGACATAGTAAATTGTCATTAGATACTGGGGTCTTCCCAGACTGTCTTAAGACTGCTGTAGTTAAACCCCTACTTAAGAAACATAATCTTGACCCTCGCTCTTGAAAATTTTAGACCCATCTCTAACCTGCCTTCTTAAGTAAAGTTCTGAGAAGGCAGTCATTATGCAGTTAAATGACCACCTAAATAAACATGCTATTCTTGATAAATTTCAGTCAGGTTTTAGAACAAATCACAGCACAGAAACTGCACTCGTTAAAGTAGTAAATGACTTGCGGTAAATGCAGACAGAGGCCATTTATCTGTTCTCATCCTCTTAGATCTGAGTGCTGCATTTGACACCATTGATCACAACATTCTTAGAAATCGCCTTAGTCAATGGGTGGGCCTCTCTGGCAGTGTCTTAAATTGGTTTGAATCCTACCTGACAGGGAGAAAATTTTTGTTAGTTGTGGGAATTACAACTCAAGACACATGATATCCAATATGGTGTTCCACAAGGCTCTATCCTGGGTCCGCTGTTATTCTCAATCTACATGCTTCCGTTAGGTCAGATTATCTCAGGGCACAACGTGAGCTACCACAGCTATGCTGATGACACACAGCTGTACTTATCAATAGCACCTGATGACCCTGATTCTATTGATTCACTAACACAATGTCTGACTTGTATCTCAGAATGGATGAATAGTAATTTTCTCAAGTTAAATAAAGAGAAAACTGAAATTTTAGTGATCAGCAATAATGGATACAATGAGGCTATTAGAAATAAACTGGATACATTAGGATTAAAAGTCAAGACGGAGGTAAAAAGCTTAGGGTGATTGTTGACTGTAATCTGAATTTTAAATCACATATTAATCAGATCATTAGGACAGCATTTTTTCACTTAAGAAACATAAGTAAAGTTAGACCTCTTATATCACTGAAAGATGCTGAGAAATTAGTTCACGCTTTGTTTTCAGTCGACTAGATTACTGTAACGCACTCCTCTCAGGACTACCCAAAAAGATATAAATCGTTTGCAACTAGTGCAGAATGCAGCTGCTAGAATCCTAACTAGGAAAAGAAAATCGAACACATTTCTCCAGTTTTGATGTCACTACACTGGTTACCTGTGTCATTCAGGATTGACTTTAAAATTCTGCTTATGGTTTATAAAGCCTTAAATAATCTCCCCATCTTATATATCGGAATGTCTGACACCTTATATTCCAAATCGTAACCTCAGATCCTCAAATGAGTGTCTCCTTAGAATTCCAAGAACAAAACTTAAAAGAAGTGGTGAGGCGGCCTTCTGCTGCTATGCACCTAAAATCTGGAATAGCCTGCCAATAGGAATTCGCCAGGCTGATACAGTAGAGCACTTTAAAACACTGCTGAAAACACATTACTTTAACATGGCCTTTTATAACTTCAATTTAACTTAATCCTGATACTCTGTATGTTCAATTCATCATAATAACTATTCATGGTGGCTCTAAAATCTGTACTGACCCCTACTCTCTTTTCTGTTTCTTTTTCCGGTTTCTTTGTGGTGGTGGCCTGCGCCACCTCCACCTACTCAAAGCTTCATGATGCTCCAACAATGATGGATGGATTAAAAGGCAGAAGTCTACGTGACCATCATCATCAAGCCCTTCCGTGAGAACCCTAAATCCAAAGAGGACTGTTTCATTTATGTTAGGTAGAATGCCCAGAGGGGACTGGGCGGTCTCATGGTCTGGAATCCCTACAGATTTTATTTTTTCTCCAGCCGTCTGGAGTTTTTGTTTTTCTGTCCCCTGGCCATTGAACCTTACTCTTATTCGATGTTAATTAATGTTGATTTATTTTGTTTTTTATTGTGTCTTTATTTTTCTATTCGTTATTATGTAAAGCACTTTGAGCTACTGTTTGTATGAAAATGTGCTATATAAATAAATGTTGTTGTTGTTGTATGTATATGTATATACAGAGAGAGAGAGAGAGTGAAAAGAGACAAGGAAACAACATAAAGGTTTGAGGGTTTCACCTTGTAAACTTGGCAAACAAGTAAAAAGATCAGGTTACTTGTCTTCACAGACTTGAGTTCACAGCAGAACTGAGGATCTTTACAAAATGGCTGACAAATATATAAAACTGACATTAAGAGGCAGGATTAAGGAAGTGATGATGTTTGAAGGGCAGAATCCTGATGACCGGAAGAGGAAGTGATGTCATCGAAACATGGGTTCTGGATGACCTCTTTACGACATTCTACTTTGTCTTCTTTTATTTCGGTGTCTGCTTGGACCTACTATGTTTTCAATTTTACTTGGTCTGGGCTGATTATTACTTTCATTTTTTCCGAATTTTCAATTAGATTATTATTGTTCTTTTTTGAATTCTTTTCTCTCCAACGCTTTTGGGCCTCTTTTCAACGTGCTGCCTTTTCTTCTTTGCTTAGTCGTTGAAATGTCATCTAGAACGTATAGAATTATTGTCTAGAAATGGACTATTATGAATGAAACATATAGATTGTATGTATAACAATACTATCCTGAAAAGCTTCTTTAAAGGATGAAACGGAGAACTAAAATGAGGAATACGTAAAGATTTCTAAGAGCTGAAGAAGTGTGTCTGACAAAAGCATTCCCATGAATGAGAGGTGATATTCCCATGAATGAGAGGTGATATGCTTTAGACTTTGTCATTATGGTTTATTGATTGTAGGGTGATGGGCAAAAATGAGTTATTTAGCCATCAATTTAAGTTTACAACACAATAAAGTGTGCAGAAAGTGAAGGGGTCTGAATACAAACTGGACCAGTGTGGATGTGTGCTTGAGCGTGCCATGTGATGGGTTGGCATCCTCTCCAAAACTGGTTTGTGCATTTTACCTGATATTGCTGGCATAGGCACAAGCCCACTGCAATCTTGAAATTGATTATCTAGTGTAAAGAATCAACACAAGCAGATCACTTAAAGGGTTGTGGCTTTATGTTGAAAAAGTTGTTTGTTTGGCAGAGGATAATTCATGGCGGATGAAGAAACAATTTTTCTTTAGTCATGACACTGTGATATTGTTAATGTTCTATGAGATGGTCACTCTCAGCTGTTGTTCCTTAAAACTGAGCACGGTTTCTTGTTTTTTGAGGTTCTTATACTGCGGGGACCAGAAGTGGAGGTACTGGAGGTGATGTCCCTGGCTTTTTCTGGGTTGGACTCTTCCTAGGTGAGGGAGAAAGGGAAGATAAGCAAGTCACTATGTCACTCCCAAGTCTGTCCCCTGGTGTAACCTTAAAAAACTTTTCTAAAGGAGGCCTACTTGACTTATGTGATTAATTGTGTGTTTCATATTTTGAATTTCATTGTGTCTTAATAGTGATATGTAGTCTTTATTTATTATTTATTTAACATGTACTTGCTAGTCAATGAATGATATGTAGGACATGAAAATTAAGTTGTTTTATGCTGGAGTGGAATGGCTTTTTCTACCCTCCTATGCTGAAAGATGCAAGCCTGCATATAAACAGCCCTACAGAGAGAAAGCCTGCACTAGCAAATATTTACTGTTTACTTGTTCGATGTTCTTGTAAATGAAAGCACAGAGCAGCCTTTCATTTCATCCTTCCTTTCTAAAGATGTTGCTAAGGGTCACTGTGAGGGGGACTGAAAGATAAAGGTGCCACTTGCCATTGGAAAACTGTCAAGGCTATAGGCCAGTGGGCCAGACTTTCCCTTTTTATATCTTCAATGCTCCTGAGATCACACTAAAGTATTAGGCCCTGTGGTGAATGTCCTGCATGACACAATAAAATGCTGTGTCTGCTCTCTGGAGACAGGGAAGTGGTAACAGAGACACAAACAGAATCAATGCTGTTAAGCAGACACTCAATCGCATCAAATATGTCTGAAGAATCAATGGCAAGATCTCAAAATTTAAAAGGTTGCCACACATCAGTAAACAAGTTCCGTATTTTTTTTAACAAGGGTGATCACAAACAGAAAGTCATTTTATTGTACATTTTTTTGGTATTCAAGAGTTTTGTATCATTTCTTTATCTCTATTCATATCAACGGTTCTTGGCAATAAAACCTCATTTACAGTCCTAACGAAGAATTTGAAAGTGAATGACTTTAAAAAGTCTCGAGTAGTTGTTTGGTTAGCAGGACATATTATACCACAATACAAGTCATAAGAATGAGACATAAGACGTGGGTGTGAGTGTAAGTGTTCTTTGTAATAGAATGACTCCCAGTCCAGAGTTGCTTCCTCCAATGCGATATGTTCTGGCCAGCCCTCTGAAATGATGTAAATGAGTTCTGACATTTTGTTTTTATTTGGAAGTGTTGATTTCTTCTTGTTTGCTATTGGAGAAGTATATTTTACCTAAACGTGCATACTTAAGACCACAGCTTGTATGAAAGTGTAATCAATATAGCTTGTTGGCATATTTAATTATTTGCATGCAAGGTATGAAATTGAAATCCATCTTACTATTTATTCATTTTGTGGTTTTCAGATCCTGAACATTGATGCTCTACTTTTGATTCCATGATATACAATAAATCCAACATTGAAAATACTGAAGATCAGTGTGAGAAAGTCTACCAGAATATGGTCACTGAACTGTAGCAGGTAGATGCCTGCATTGGGTCTGATTTACAATAGCCCTGATTCAGATAGATCAAATTAGCATACTTGTAATATTTTGACTTTTAAAGTCATAGACAGAGTTATTAATGGGTCTGCTAATTAATGCCTAATGTAACTCAAGTATAAACTGTGCCAATTATTATTCAGAGAGTGCACTCTGGTAACAGAACTGTCTCCTGTTGGACAGAGATAGAACCAGAAATAAAAAAGACAGCATGCCAAAGGAGTTAATAAAGATAATAATTGCAAATCTTAGGATTTCCAGCATTAAGAGGCCTGATCAGGCACAAAGGGCTGTAGGAGCAGATATGATATTAGGACATTAGCTAGCAGCAGATAGTTTAATTTATATTAAACAGTTCTTAGCTATCAGGAAGTAAAGCAGTCAAGGAGGGCAGCATCTTAATAGTTCATTAGTACAAAGGAATACAAACAGTGCAAGGTGAGAGATTTAAAGGGATAAGTGGAGTGCTAAGTTAGAAGAACAGACAGATTAAAATAAAGTTAACCTCAGAAGAACAAACAGCAGGCAGCCGAGAGGAAGATGATTATAGGAGCTTAGGGGACCAGAAGGTGTAAAATAGCTGTAGCAGTTCTATAATCGAGTTGCTTTGGCTTAAATTTTTTTAGTTTCACAATTTAAGTTAAATTATTTCATTTTCATTAAAATTAGTCAGTTTTAGTAATCCTAAATCAAATTTTAACAATAAGGCCAGTGTAATGCAAGTCTGTTTTGATGTTGGACTTTTTAGATGACGGATTAGAGGAGCCAGTCATCTATGAGGGCTACACCTGCCGGAAATGCTAGCTGATCCAGCACCTAAAAACTCAGGGTCACTGAGCTGGAGGAGGAGTTGGCTGGCCTATGTTGTAGAAGAGAATTGGCAGACCTGGCCCAGATGTCCTATAGAGAGAACATGTTTACTCCTAAGGTGGCCCGAGAGGACAATCCAGACCAGACAGGTAGAGATAGGTGGGTCACGGTAACAAGGTGTAAGGTAAAGGGTGCAAACTGTCTGGGGGCTTCAACTCCAGAATTGGAAGTGTCAAACCATTTTTAGTTCCTTGTGGAGCTGGACAGTGTCTCTAAAGATTCTGAGGTATAGGCAGGGATGAAGAGCCATCAACGGACCACCTCAAAACCAGTTCTCAGAAAAACAGAGGTAGTGATAGTTGGGGACTCACTCATTATGGGGATTGATGTGTTGATTTGCTCCAGTGACAGAGTCTTGCTTGGTGTGTTGCCTTCTGGGTGCATATGTGGGAGACCTCCTTGTAAGGGTGGATAGGCTCTTGGCCAGAGCAGGGGTGGATCCAATTGTCTTTGTCTATGTTGGAACAAATGACATACATAAGGGTAGTCTGTCAGTTGTGCGATCGAAATTTAAAGAATTAGGTGCCAGGCTGAGGAGCAGACCTGACAATGTAGTCTTCTTTGAAGTTCTTCCTGTGCCATATGCCAGTCCAGGTAAGACTGAGGAGATCTGAAGGCTTAATGCGCAGCTCAAATCTTGGTTCAGGATAAGAAGTGTATAGGTTTATGGGACATTGATACTAATTTTGGAGCAGATGGGACTTGTTCCACTGTGACGGGTTAAATCAGAACCTGAGGGGCAGCAATGTGTTGGGTAGGTGTGTGAGAAGGTTGTTCGAGGATTGTTTAAACTAGAGAATGGGTGGACAAGGAGTTTAGGACAGGCCAGGTTTAGAACTATACATAGTAGAACAAACAATAGTGTAAAAATAAAAATGCATAGCAATGTAAACTCTTGCCCAACATTTAAATGTAAAAGTAAAAGGAGTAACACATTAAAAATACCTTGCCTTATTGCCAGAGCTATCAAAAATAAAACAAGTGAGTTGAAATTGTGTGTGGCAGAGCATAAGTATGATATTATAGCAATAATGGAAACCTGGCTAAATAACAAAGATCGGGATGAGTGTAACATAGAGAGATACACATTTTTTAGGAAGGATAGACAGAACAGAAAAGGAGGTGGGGTTGCTGTTTATGTCAAACAGAATTTAAATGCAAGTCCTCTTCAGTTAGACATTGAGCCCCATCTTAGTGAGGATATGTGGCTTCACTTGGAAAGAATTAGGGAAAGAGGCCTTATTTTAGGAGTATGTTACAGATGCCAATGCAGACATGTGGACGAAGATTTCAGACTAGACAGCAGGTGTGGTTATAAAGCAGCTTTATTTTGCAGAATCACAGTGAGAAGAGTTTCAGAAAAGCACACAATCAAATATACATGACAGTGTCAGGGCTCTTTTGAACCCCGTCTGTTGGGTGGGGCAAGTTTTTATACCCCGAGAATGCATGATTTAATATCATTATGAAATGTAACAGTCAACACGTTTATTATACACAATCCTTGAGCCCCTTCAACGCCCCTTATACAACTTGATTTCTTGCCTCCTTTTGTTATGGCGTTCAGATGTAAGCTAAGGGAAAACGTGATAAGGCAGACTCATGTGTGGAATGCTTAGACCTTGAGTCCTTTAGACAAATATTTTTCTGTTTGCTAAAACAAGGCATGCTTTTACATGGTTTCGTAAAGCTTACTTCTCAGACATGAATTAGTACAATTGAACGAAGAGAACATTCGTCTTCCACAGACAGTAATTTTAACGCACATCTTTTTGGTAATATTATAAAGGAAAGCTTACCGGGGGATATTATATTCATGGGAGACTTTTAACTATCCGAATATTAACTTGTAAAACCTTGCAAATGAGTTTTTAGAAGTAGTATTTTTTAACTCAGTATGGTAAAGCACCAACGCAGGGTGAAGCCTGTCTGGATTTAGTTTTTTTGTAACAATCAGGATAATATTGAGAATATAGATGTGATTGAACCACTGGGGTCAAGTGACCATAATACAATTCTCAGAGTTTTTAAGAGTGTGGATGCAGAGACTAAAACTGTTAAAATTAACTGTGGTAGAGCAAATTTTGAGCAGAAGTCTACAGAAGATAGATTGTGATAAGCTTTTAAGTGTGGAGCAGTGGAACAGGTTTTACAGGTAAGCTACAAGAGTACATGTACTATGCTGTATTTAGTGTTTCTGCCATTGAATCTGCTAATGGCATTACACTTAGATTAGACTGAATAGAAGAACAGTTAACAGCAAAGCAGTAATAATAAAATACAAAAACACATTAATTACAATTAATTCAGTGTCTTGTCACTTTGCCCAAACTGACCTCCCCATAACACATGGACTGATTTTTGGAAAAGATCTAAATAGCTTTAACTTGTGCTCATTGTGAGATGTTTGCAAATTGATGCAAGTTGATTAACGCTTGTACTAGAGCTCCCTATCTCTGTGCAGTTCAAAAAATCAACTTGTCTGCTGAACTACTGTGCAAGTTTTCTGACCCAGGTGTCAGCAAGTTGCGCACGGTGAAAGCAGGCCCTTCTTATCATGTAATTTGCATCTGCAAGCTGCATCACTTTCAGCATATGTTGCCACAGTTATGACCACAGTTGCTTTTAAGCCAGACCTTCGCTTGCTGGGCGAATGACCCAAAGCCACATTTCGTGGCTGAAGTAACCCATACATCCAATTCATGGGTTGTGTTACATGTGTCACAGCATAAGCTCTTGATTAACATGAACATCAAGGTTTAAGGTGCAGTGTTTCATGAGTTTTTCAATGACAGATAAACAACCCTCAACAATTTATACAGTATATACATATAGAAAATTACAACTTTTCTAATGTGAAAATCCAAATAATTTTCAGTTTGACTGATGAAGATATACCAGTGCTAAAGACTATTCTTAATTCCATGTATTGTAGTTAATTATTTGGTATCAGTTACAAGAACGTAATGTAATAAAGGTGTGAAATGACTTGAAATAATGTCTAACCATCTATCAGCTGTGCTATTAGGAAAAAGCTCAGAAAGGAATGTTTGCTTCCGTTTCTACTTATTCTCATGCTTATAATAATTTAAAGGTTACTTTATACAAAAAAGAATGCCTATTTCTCACATCAATGACACATCAGAAGTCACTTATCCTTGACCTTTGTTGGAATAATAAGTCTGAATTCCTGTTTTCTTGATTTTGATTCCTACTGCTTCTGCTGATTACTTATGTGGCAACCCTACTGTGCTATTAGGTAAAAGAAGTGACTTGGTGTTATTTCTGGGCATTTTGTTTTTCCCACGCTGCATGCATAAGTTCAACTGAGAATTGGGGACTGGGTATGATTCACTCTGTTGAGTAATATTCACTTTTAATACACTAAAGTTTTGTTCTCATATGCAGCCACTGAAGCCAGTCAGAATCATATAAACATAAGTTTATTTCTTAATCAGTTTTACAGTTTATCTTATAACAGAAAATATTTAAATTAAATTTTCAATAAATATTTACCTCTTTCCCATGACGCAACTAAATAGTGTCTCATAACAAATTTGCTGAGTCCACATATGTGTTGTCTGAGGGTTTCAAATGAGTCCAAATAAATTTGCCTTTTAACAGCAAGTTATAACAGCTAATAAAAACCTCATCCTCAAGACAAAGGAACATTAAAAATTCCGGATGCGTGTTATTGCAGAGCACTCTACAGAGAAAGAGTTTTTTGAAAAATACAGTTTATTGGAAATCCTTCAAAGCAGAATAAGCTCTGTGATAAAGAATTGAACTATCAACTAAATATATGAGCAGATCAGGCTTTTCTCCAAAAGTGACTATCTGAGTGAGAGATTCAGAGCAATCACAGTGCTCACCAAGGGGTCTAGGACCACTTTAAGTGAATTATAGCTTTTCACAGCTGAGATGGGAGCTAATGTACTTAACGCAACAATTGCCATGGTATTTAACAAATTGCATAAGTAACAAAGTGAAAACTGTTGCTAGAAAAAAACTCATATCAGATCCCTACTAAGCTTGCCAAGAAAAAATAACTCATACCATGTAGCAGAAGGTTCTACGGTCTGATGAGACCAGAATGTATACTTTTGACATCAGTGGCAAGTGTTCTGTTTGGTGAACATATAGCCCAGCACATCAACCCAAGTGCACTATTGATACTTGAGGGTGTCACATTATCGCGATGCTTCTCTGTGACTGGACCTGGAAGACATGTGAAGATATAAGATAATATGAACAATGGAGGAAAACCATATGTACCTGCGAGAAGACTGGGAGTAGGGAAATGACTGATGTTCTGTCAGGTGAACCTCTCAAAATAGACAACCAAAGATATACTGGATTGACTTAAAAATAAAAATGTTAGTTTTCTGGAGTGTCACAATGAGTGTCAATTCCCCTAACTAGCCTTTTTTTATTTGTCTTTTCAACTTCTTGTGGTGGAAGATGCCATATCATAACGTTACATTCTTAAACCATTTAAATGCATCGCATTTACCCTGCTACACTGACAGCACTGAGCAGTCCATCACAGGGCCCATTTAGGCCCACAACCACACTCAGGCCAAAGTGGAATCACTAATAGACCTATACAGAACATTGTGGGGATGTGGGAGATGAGCCAGAGGAAAACCCATTACAGACACATGAAGAATATACACAACACAAAATCAGACAATACGTGCGTTCAAGATTCAAATACACACTGCATTTATGAAGTAGAATCTCTAGCCAGTATGCTACAGTGCCACTCAAGTTGACATCTTAGATTTATGTCAACATTACCACATTTTCATTTTTAAAAATGGCCTTTTTACATGAAAATGATCATTGTCCTCACTATCGTTTTTTGCATTGTTTATGAAAGTATCTTCGAACACACGAACATGACAGACAGCAAATATGACCTAGACCTTCATCTACATTGGAAATGATTTGTCTTTTGTGCAAGTGTGCAGCATTCACACAGTACAGAATGCAATTTAGATCCATATAGATAAGCAACACAGCAAGCTCAATAGAAAGCAACTCATTTATGTCTGCTATGTTGGAATATGGATCTTCTGTGAGGGGTGACCATTCAGGGAATGAGACGTTGTAATGAGCAGAATCTAATCAAGGAAGGGCTACATAATTAAGCGTGAACAAATCGGAGTCTGTTTTTTTTAAAAATGTGTGTTTTCACTCATCCACATTACAATGCCGAGCTGGCATTTTCAGAAGTATCCGGCTCTGGAAAACGTTTTCAAAAGTCTCCATTTTCTTTGGTTAAAAATGTTGGGGTAGTGATGACAAAGGCCGACTATCATCTGCGTTTTTAAATGAAAATGTTGTAGTGTGGACATAGCTTTAGAAATACAATTTTTGACATATGCTAGTAATTGTTACTTGTATTTATCAATACAAATAGACCATGTACCATTTTATTAATGTGAATTTGTTAGTAAAGATTATTATGTGAATCGCTTATGTCATCCTTTGTCTGCGTTTGTTGGTTGTTTCTTTTGTGTTACTGTACATAGCAGTGGTCATTTTCTGTGTCTGTTTAAGAAGCAGCAAGATTAACAACACCTTGACTATGAGAAATAATAGGAAAAAAGACCAATCAGAGTCAAAGGTTTACAGAAAAAGGATATGTCTTTCTAGGAAGACAGATTTTAAATTCACTTTGTGATAAAAGAAAAGCAACTGGCATCTGAAAGGAACAGCAATGCACAAAATAACAGATTAAGAAGAATAAAACTTCCTACAACATACTGTGAAAAGCAAGGATTTCTTTTGGTTTATTTCTTTGTAGGGCCAATGGAAAGCATTTGTCAAGATTGGTAAATTCCTACTGGTTGAGTGAGTGTATTTGTTCTTTAATATCTGAATCTGGATATGCATTGAATTTTGTACTGTACGTATATCTGTAGACAGAGGAGCATTATAATGTGAGATATTTTTAATATTTTATGATTTGTTTTTTTCCCATTACTTATCATGGGGGACAAGAGGGGAAGTAGTGTTGGTCACTCTTCTTCTCATTTTATTTTTCAGTTGCTGGTCTAAGCAGATTTGATGGGTTATAATTTTAAGATGGATCATGACAAGAATATATTTTGAAATGGTGACCAAACAAAGGCTAAATATAGCTTCATCTATGTTATGCTTTAATTTTAATGTTAATTTACCCTATCACCCTTGGGCCTCATTTCCACCCTATGATCTCATCTTGTCTGTCCATTTGTTTGTTTGTTCGACAATCATACAAAAATGTCTGAGGTGATTTCCACGAAATTTTGTATGTACTGTAGGTTGCTGTGGGTCAAATTTAAAATATTTCAAAAATTTTATTGGGGAGGGGAGTTGCAATGGGGGAGCAAAAATGCATCATTCCAAAACAGCTTAGTCAAAGTTCACAAAATTTTACATGCATGTTATTGTTGATGCAGCTTAATAACGTTCCAAAAAAACAGGATTAGATTGTGGAGGCGCCTAACCACAACCACATTATCATGCCAACAAGAGAAAAAATTTTAGGACTATACCAAATTTAGGAGGAAAGTACTGTCTGTACTACCATGATAACTCTCTCTTTATATTTGAAGAGCTTTGCAATGAGGAAGTGTGATGCAAGGATATAAGAATAGGAGGAAGCTGTTACACCACACTGTGGTGGGTTGGCACCCTGCCCGGGATTGGTTCCTGCCTTGTGCCCTGTGTTGGCTGGGATTGGCTCCAGCAGACCCCCGTGACCCTGTATTCGGATTCAGCGGGTTAGAAAATGGATGGATGGATGTTACACCACAACAATCATTTTCAGAAGAAAGGGAACAAGAAACATCTTAAAGATGATAATATGATGATGATGAGTATGAGAGCAGAGAAACCTAATCAGAGAGGTAGCGTAGATAATGAGTGTGAAACTTGCACTTCAGTCCAACAAATGAACATTTAAAAATCACAACTTTGAACTGATGAGTAGTCGGCTGCGGTCTGCGCCGAATGAAACCGCCATGGCGCTCCCAGAGCAGAGAAACCTGATAGTTAATCAGAGAGGCTAGCGTTCTGCCCCTGTGTTCTCTTTGTAGATAATGAGTGTGAAACTTGCACTTCAGTCCAACAAATATGGTCAACATTTAAAAATCACAACTTTGCCTTTTTTTACCTTAACTCATCATAAGAATATATCCATCCATCCATCCATTTTCTAACCCGCTGAATCCAAATACAGGGTCACAGGGGTCTGCCGGAGCCAATCCCAGTCAACACAGGGCACAAGGCAGGAACCAATCCTGGGCAGGGTGCCAACCCACTGCAGGACACACACAAACACACCCACATACCAAGCACACACTAGGGCCAATTTAGAATCGCCAATCCACCTAACCAACATGTCTTTGGATTGTGGGAGGAAACCGGAGCGCCCGGAGGAAACCCAGGCAGACATGGAGAGAACATGCAAACTCCACGAATATAGGGTTCTGCAAATTGTAAAATTGCACTTAAATTCATTCTAGGTCATTCATCCATCTTGAAAATTCTGCATTCTGCATGTTATTTGTATTCTTGGACTTTGCTTTTATTAGCGTCAGGATAAATCTGCTTACTGTCATATAAGAAAAATACTGATGAAGATTAAAGCTCTCAATCGACAGGGTGAAAAACAAAAGCTCTTCATTCGGTGTTGAAATGCCTGAATACTTATTTGATATTTTCTGAATTGCCTTTGTAATTGTTTCAGAAGTTTCCAAAAATGAGGAGCCTCAGAACTTTTTAAATAGAATTTATCCAGATACTATTGCTGTTGGATGTATTTATCAACTCAAGAGTACATTTTGTCCTCTCATTTAAGAATTAGATTATTAATTTTCTCCAGGTAATAAGTTAAAATTTTCCTTTACTATATTTTGCTGTGGTGAGACAGAGCTTCGGTTCAAGTGAGGCTAAACTGATATACAAAAATAACTTTTCTCCTAATCTTCCACTGAGCTTATATTATCTTTCATTTAGCTAATATTTCTGTTTGCTTATTGCCTCAAAGCAAATATACTTAAATTACTTTTGTCTCAGATGAATTTTTCATACTTTAAGGTAATTTTGTGCAACATGTTTTTTTCTTGTACGGTATTTAAATGAGGACTATTGCTATACAAATAGCTGGCTTTAAAAATAGCTTCTCTAGGCAGGAATTAATTTTTGTTTATAAGAAATATTTAATATACTATTTGTAGTCTGGTCCTTACTTGTTCGACTAATTGAAGATTGCATATTGGAGCTCTACCATCAATGGTAAAAGCTCGGGCAGAAGGGCCAACTAGAGTGTTAGTGTTATGTGAGGCAGGTAGTCGAAATATCGAGTTCTAACCAACCTGGCTAACAGAGAAATTGCTTCAAAACTAGCTGAATGGAGTGGTAAGCATCATTTTTACATAGGGTCTCAAGAGGATATGTGCCAATAACCGAGGGACCACCCCCCAATCCCGGCCTCCCTGGAAAAGCCTATGCCAGAATGGACACTCAGGCTGATAGCTGAATCTCAGATTCAGGAGGAGCAACGTGGATTTTGTCTTGGCCATGTAACCATGCTTCTTTGCATTGAGAAGAGCTGGTTGAGGGAGTTGTAGCTAAGACAACTCACTGTCCTTGCACAGGTTATGATAGGGGTGGTCAGAAGAATTTTTCAGTCCTGCTGAGCAGCTTGTAAATATGTAACCTGTAGTATCTTGTGACAGACATTTGAAGAGTATTTAGTACTGGCATTTGTGTGGTAAGAATTAGGTTTGAATACTTGCTGTTATGTCCAGTTTGTTGAATATGGTTGTTGGATTATGCCAAGAGTGAATCTTGTCTCCTCTCCTTTTCATGAGTTTCATGGACAATATGTCAGGGCACAACCAAGGCTTGGGCACTTTCCAGTTTACTTAGTTAGGTAGGCTCTGCTGAAGCCTGGTTATGGGTTCCAGAATAGATGAATACTCGTCTGGTTTAGGATATGTGGAGACCTGCACTTCTTTTCACCATTTTGCGTGCAGCAATCACAACAATAGAAGTACCAAAAAGATTCCTTGATATTTCCTTGGAGAGGTGTATAGGACAAACACACAAAAACAAACCCAGGATGTGCTGAAGGAATTGCATCTGTCAAGTGGCCTTCAAACATCTGAGGAGTCCTCAGAAAAGATTGGAAGAAGTTAATGAGAATATGGTGGCCTGGTCTGTCCGGCTTAGTATGGTGCTTTTGCAAAACTCATCAGCTTAAGTGAAATTAAAGTAAATATGTTATTTTCCTTTCATGTACCTTTCTCTTTCAGCCCTTTAGTTGATAGAGTGGTCTCTTGACTCTTTTTACCTTATCATTAGTTACTGTTTGTTGATTTGATCAGGTCTCTACAACCTCCAATTTACCAATTATTGTTTTAAAATCATCCTCACTTAAACCGACAGTTCCAGACAATTTCATAGTAAGTAAACAAAAATGTCCAATAATGCAGTAGCATTATGTTTGAAATGAAGTACAAATATGTTAAATATTAAGTGCAGGGATTCATTTTCAAGTACTTTCTCATTATCAGTAAACCACACTGTCTATCTATTATATAAAATCATGTAGAATCGTTTAAATTGCAGTTGCATGAGTTTACTTTTCTGACCTATTTATCTGAAGCCATTTACACATTACACATGCACAGTTTAATGAAGTTGTTTCCACATTGCTATAAACTGACTGCAGGCACATTAATCAAGTTGGAGTTACTCATCAGGACTGAATTAGCAAACTTGTCATTTAAAGTGCAAAGTCTTACCACTTGGCCATGATCATATCAAAATAAAATCAAATTGTATTTATATAGCTTATTTTACAAAGAATATTGTCAAAGAGCTGTTTTACCGATTTGGACCTTAAAACCCCAAGACGAAGGTCTAATGTCACAGACAGAGAAGGTAGTAAAATCCTAAAATTCTTAGATCAGAACCAGAAAAATAATGAACAAAATAAAAGTTGTTTACATTATTTCCTTTCCACAATTTAAAATAATCTGTATACTGTATATTAGTTGTAAGGATTGTCTTCCTCTCATGCACAAACTATAGTACGAACCACTAGGCGTTGAACCTTGTTCTTTGTCTCAACTGAGAGCTTATGCCATCATATGTGTAACGTGACACATGAATTGGTTGTGCGGGCTACCTCAGCCACGAAATTAGGCTCCAGGATCTTCTGATGATGAGAGTCGGTGCAACCACGCTCTGTGGCTGACAAAAAAATAACACCAATGTGGGCATGCAGCATTGCTAAGAGGAAAAGAATGAAGATAAGCTCTGCTGACAGTGACACACTTTGCAGAACCGGACTGATCATTTTCATCGCAAAATGCCAGCGCTTCACTCTGAGCACAACAGAAAGTCCTACACAACCAAAGAACTGGAGGTGCCGCCTTCATTTGGCCACGAAAAATAAGAACACGACTGATTGTTTTCTATCCACGAATGACTAGTCGTGTTCATACGAGGTGTGGCAGAAAAGTAATGACACTGATTTTTTATTTACCAAGGTTTTTATTTTTTTCAAACATCAATGTTATCCCCTTCAAAGTAGTTCCCTTGGGCAGATACACACCGATGGAGACGTTGTTCCCACTGTTGGTAGAAGCGCTGGAAGTCTTCAACCGGTATGGTCTTCAGCATATCCGTTACACTCTTTTGGATGTTTTCTAAAGTCCCGAAATTACGTCCTTTGAGGACATTTTTCAGTTTAGGAAAAAGGAAAAAGTCACATGGACTGAGGTCAGGTGAATAAGGGGGCTGGGGAACCACAGGAATGCCTTTTGAGGTCAAAAATTCTGTTATGGAGAGGGCAGGTTTTCGGCACCATTTTGGCACAGACCTTTCACATTTGCAAATATTCAGTCAAAATTTGATGAACGGTAAATCTGTTCACTCAACATTCTTGATGTTAAACAACGGTCTGATCTCACAAGAGTGTTCACACGTTCAATGTTTTCATTGGCTTTCGAAGTTGAAGTCCTCCCTGAACGGTGTTCATCTTCAACGTGTTTTCTGCCTTCCAAAAATGATTTGTGCCAGCGAAAAACTTGAGCTCGGGATAAAGAATGTTCCCCATAGGCCTGATTTAACTTTTCAAACGTCACACTTGCCGTTTAATGGCACAATGTTGCTCCAAATTCCGCTGTTCCATTTTGCGTGACGCACAACCAAAAACACAACTTCGCTAATAGCAGTCACAAAAATCGCGTAGTTAACGGAAGGAGTTAAAACTCGCACAGAGCTATGGGAGGGTACTGATACACGTGCTCTATCAAGGACAACAGCGCAGCGTTGCCAGATCGCTTGCAGTGTTGCCAGTCTCATTACTTTTCTGCCACACCTCGTACACTCCAAGCACAAAAGGTGACAGCACCCTCAGCAGAGTATCCTGGGCTGCTGTGCTTCCTTATGGCGACATTTCCATCTTCTCATTGTCAAGCACAAAGCACAGCCCAAGTTTTCTTGAAGACTGGAGATCCAAGTGTTTCTAATACAATAAAAATATTACCATATAATACCTATATTACATAATATATATATATACATAACATAATAATAAAAGAGAAAGGTCAAACAGTAGTGTAGACTTTAGGGCAAATGTTAAATATTTACATATAGGCCTGACTAAACAAGCATGTTTTTAGCATATATTGGAACACTGAAAGAGCATCTGAATTTCATAACTCTACAGACAGGCTATTCTATAGAATGGGTGCTTTAAAAGCGAATACTTTATTTCCGGCTGTGGCTTTCTTTATTTTAGGGATGACAAGATCACCTGCTCCTTCAGATCAAAGCATGTATGAGGGATTATAAAGAATTTTAAGGTCACTACAGTTCTGAGTTCCTAAATCATGCTAAGCTTTATATGTGAGCAGCAGTATCTTATAATCAACTAGGGGGCTCTGCCCCCTGATCGCTTCAATCGCCAACACCTGGCATCACTTCTCTGCCGCGCATACATGTGTATTTCACTTTCACCAAACAACAAATCTTTTAATTCTCGTGAATACGCCTCTTCATTGGGATGAAACACTACTGTTCCCTGATAGCAACATGAATTATACGATCAACAAGTCTCAGACTTAAAGTTTAAAGCCAAATAATATCTACATACTTCTGTCATATCACCTTTGACCATATTTTCGATCTCTTTTCGCTGTTCTGTTATTTTACTGAGTAATAATTCACGTTTGTTAGCGCTAATGTGATCTTTACTATCAGTTTTTTGAGACTTTAAAATTTTAGTACTTTCATTATCTCTAACCTGATCTGCATGTGTATCACGACAACATTTTTCAACCTCTTTATGATGTTCTACTTTTGTCTTCTACTCTTTGTCTTTTATTTCTAACCCAGCTTGGAGCTGAGAGCGCAGGAACTGTGTCTGACGATAGCATTAACACGAATGAGAAGTGATTGGACCATGGGCATGGTTGTAAATGTTTGAGAGGAGGGTGGGAATTGTCAAAATCTCTTAGCAAAAAGTCTCATCTTGCAGGACCTGAAATTATCTCTCACGGGACTTGAAATTATCTCAGAGAAAGTGTCATCTCAGGATTTCCTTTTATAATAGAGAGATATGGAATTTTACAGGAAGCCAGTGTAAAGATATGAAAACGGGGGTAATATGAACATATTTTCTGGTTCTTTGACATGTGGCCACAGAACAAGGCGTTGCAGTAATTCAGTCTGGAAGGAATAAATGAATGGCTGCATCATGGAATAACAGTTTACTTCTAAGTTTTGTAATATTTCTTAAGTGAAAACAGCTATTCTAGAAATATTTTCATATAGGTATCAAATGAAAAATTACAATCTAAAGAGATACCTAAGTCTTTGATTGCTGCACTGAGTATGATTGAGAGTCATCGAAAGACAGGATGCATTCAGATAACCTACTTTTAGCAGCTTTAGAACCAAGAACCATCAAATCTGTTGTGCTAGAACTCAATAAAAGAAAACTACAAGCCATCCAATGTTTAATATCTTTCAGCAAGCTTCTGTTTTTGAAAAGTGAGAAACTACATTTGGTTAAACTCATATATAGAGCTGAATATCATCAGAATAGCAATGAAAGCTAATGATATGCTTGCGAGTTATATGACCAAGAAGTAACATATACAGTACAAAGAAAACATCAATGGACTAAGCACTGAAACATGAAGAATACCAGATGTTACCCTCAGAAAATGTATTATTTATACATACAAACTAATAACAGTCACTTAAATAAGATCTAATAGTGATCACTTAAATAAGATCTAAACCAACTGAGTGCTTGGCTGTTTTTCCATCTTGTTCAAGAGTATGTTATTGTCTACCTGAATTTAACTAAAGTGAATTTGCATTTATTTTAGACCTTTAGTTGACTGAAAGAGCATCTTTATTTTGTGTATAGACTGATGCATTTTATATATGCTTTACATGTGTTTGTTAAATGAAGTAATTCTGTCTATTAAAAGGCAACAGATTTCATCTGGATTTTTAAATTGCTTTACATAAGTCGGTGGAAAAATACAATATATAACAACCAAGTTATTGATTCAAGCTGGCTTGTAAAGCAATGAAAACCCTTCTGTTACATTTAATCATCTTGTCTTTTTCTGTGTTCATTTTATGCAGCCTTTGTCACTGTCCGCATCTGCTGAAAATAAACCCAAATTCTACAGCATGCACAAATGAATTCTCTAGATAATATTTCTTCAGATTTACGTCACTTAACACTAGAATTACCAGAGCCTATGAAAAAACTCGTAGATCCGTCCCACCTTAAAACGCTTCGCACTTCTCCGTCAGTGTCTTTTGTCCTTTAAATGTGTTGATAAGCAGCAAACAGCAAGCAGCCTGCTATCACATCCCCCCACCCCCCACAGTTATCTCAGCTCAAGTCTGTTTACCTGCATGTCAGTTGCTTAGAGTTGTATAGAGTGACAAGGCAAGCAAAATCACACCTTTTATAAATACTATATTGTTATTTGGAACACTTGCATTTCATGTGTGTTCCGTGTCTACAATGATCCATGTAAACACATCGTTAAAACAGAAACGTTTTTCATGTTTTAGTAATAATTGACAAAATGTAGACATGAAGTGTATAATGTGTGAAGCCTGAATTCCAAATATCAAAGAAACACTTTCACAAAAGGTACAAATATAACAGAACAAATGCGCTTCCATTCAAAAATATAACTGCAGAAAAACAACCCACGTTAGGGTGTGACATTGACACACAGTTGCTATGACAGCTTTGGTGGCACAATGGTATCAACTGTTGACTGGTAATCAAAGCTTCAAGGGTTCAATCTTGGACGATTCCGTTTTGAGAAGTGAGCTGCTTGTATTCTTACTATTTTAGAATAAAAACATACATTTGATTCCAGTCTGTAACAGCCGGTGTAATTTATGATACTTGTAAAGGTTAGCTTTGGTTTTTTTTTTATTCAGTTTTATTCTCTCAGCTGCGTTCACGATCCCAACTCCCCCCACATTTGACACTGCTGTTTTTACATAGACGCGCTATAACAGAGGTAAACTCAAATCATGACGACGGTTCTACATCGGATCAAAAATGCACTTTTGCCATCGCTGTACTTTGTATATGTACATGGGAAGCTCTGCACTCTACTTGTGACTGTAGGAAGTAAGTAAATAAATAAAGGTAAATGTGTAAATAACATTCGATCTGGCTTTTATGTAAGTAACATATAAATGTTCATGTTTTGGGCGCATGCACTGTCCTTTGTATGTAAGAGCCAGATCGAACTGAACATTCTCTGATCTGGTGGGATAAAAGCTGACACACAAACACTGGTGAATCTGCCTTCTTCGTATCTCACCGTCACTTTCTTTTTTTTATTCAGTTTTATTGAGTGTTCCTGCTGCACTGAATAAGCTCACACCTTCTGGTGCACGATGTCGACGCAGCATGGAGAAAAAAAGAAAGAGACAAATATATGGGACATTGGGTATAAAATTAACCACAGTCACATTTTTTCTCCATTCTGGCTTGAACATTAACTGAAGCTCTTGGTGTCAGAAGTCACATCTTGGGAAATTTTAGAGACAACAGCTCAGTGTAGTCCACTTAATGGAAGTAGAAGAAATGTAAAAAATGCCACTGCACCACCTTGATCTGGCCATTCTACTAAAAAAAAAATTTCAGATACAGAAGAACCATCTTTGGAGAAAAAAAATACATATTTTTGCTCTTAGAGTGTTTACAAAACATTTAGGAAACTTAGTATTAATTATAAAAACTACCTCAACAATCTTGGTAATATTGTAAAGTTTTGGTAGTCAGATTGACAGAATTCGCCAAATGATGTTTTGCAATGAATTTGTTGGAATTATCAATGACATTGTTTGCTGAACATTTTCCAGAAAATTTGCTGGGCAATCAGCTTAAAGGAACTTTTTCTCCCAGTGCCCCATGATGGTTTGCTAAGCTAGCATGACATCACAGAGCTGCAGCAACCAACATTGAATGGAACACCCTGCCCCGTCCCCCCGAATGCATAACGCTGATCCTATTATGGTGGATCAACCACTATACCTAATGAAATTCTTCTTTAAGTATGAATTTAAAAAGAACTGCTTACTAATATGCTAAAAAATGAGGGCAAATGTGCTGGTGTATTTGTGTCTTTTTGTATGGGCTTGTATGTGAACAATGTGTCATACATGAGCCTACCCCGGGCCTTTAATAATATTACCAAGGGTGCAAACAGGAAGGAGTGAAAAATCCATGTCATTTACTGTTGTGCATATTTGGTAGCAGCGGCAGTGAGTGAGCAAGCATGTCTGGGAAAAAAAAAAAAAAACAAAAACATTTGTTTTGAGAGGCATCTGCTATGGAAACTCTGGGGGAAAAGCGAAAGTGAATTCCTCCTTCCTGCTCCTGTTACCACTGTCTGCAAGACATTGTACTGTTCTGACATTTAATTCTATTTATTTATCTCAGGGATGGACAGTGGCATAGTGGTTAGCATGGCTGCCCCAAGCTCAGGTCACTATTAGGTCATAATTGATCAAGTATAGTTGGCAGATGTTTCCAAAGCCCTCTTGGAAGCTTAAAAGTACATTGCGTTATTAAAATCCACTAAAAACTAGTTTGGTTTCTCCATCCCCATTGACTTCAATGCATTTTGCAGACTTCAGTGAAGTTTCCAAACATTTCTGCTCAAGGTGAAGGGAATTCAGCAGTGTTTGCTTATCACTTGTCAGCAGTTCTGTTTCTCCAAGCTTTACTAAAAGCAGGCAAGTATGAAATGTAACGCTGGCATGCCAGACAATAACCATCACCTGTTTTCAGAGTTTCAAAGGTTTCCTTTGAGCTGACATTACATTCCCAAGACTCTAATGCCTTTAAGATCTCTTTTATTTTCAATGTTGTGAGTGTTTTGAACACTAAATCCCCTGGTGCAATATAGACATTGGCAAAGTCTGATTATGTCAGTGAAAAATAAGGATTCAGAATGTTTATCCATAGCAATCATAGGTGAGTGTTTTGAGTATACCAATCATGTTACTTGTTTTTTGGCTTATATTATTGTATCTGGCTAATAATGCTATATGTTTCTCTCTCCTGGAAACAGATTTCTTTTTTTATAATGCCGTATATACTGTATCACCCTGCCCAACCTAGAAGATATGGCAGAGAATGTGTGGCAGAAAATGCTATGGTTTCATGGGTTTAAAGAGGAGATGTTTGGTGAGTTTGAAAAATGGTAATTCAGACTGTCTAAGTAACACCTTCCTCAGGCAGACTATGGTATTTGTGGCTACATGTTAAGTGTTTTTAGCAAGCATAATAGAGTGAAGTGCATGCATGCCATGACCTTCACTAGCCTGCCTAAAGTTTGGCCTCACAACGAGCAACATAGCCCCAAACTCCACAGGCAGGATGTGACCTGCACAGGCCCAAAAATGGAGCAGGCTTTAAAATTTTAAAATAGCTTAAATGTTCAAAAGTATACACAAAAATGGCCTTCTAGAGAGTCACTTGAACAATCAAATCAAACCAAAAATCTTTATAAATGCAGGATTATAATTAAATAAGCAAAAAAGAAATACAAAAATGGAAATAAAGGTGGCAAAAGCGTTTGCTGAAAAGGCTAACTCCAGAACAAACAAAATACCAATACAAAATACAAGAATCAAATATCAAATACAGAAGCAAATAAATTGAGAAACCAAAGTAACAATACTCAAAAAACTGCACATGTTGAACTTCAATGTACCACTACTGGAATCATCTCTTTCACCTCAATATAAAAATTGACGGCGATCTCAGCAGCAATGATGTCAGGGTGGTCCCATCACTTAGGGTTTCCGCAGGTAAATAAAGCAGAGACCTTAAAAAACAATACTTACAAATGGAATAATTAAACAACGCAATGTCAAAGAACAAGAAAACTAAAAGGAGACAAAACAACATAAAATTAATCATAAAAGATGGAAATGTTTAATCAACAAAAAAATTAAAAATACAAGAAATAAACTTAGGCCGGGGCAATAACACGAGTTAAATCGTAACATTAAGGGGCCTGTTAATATGTTAAAAGCGCAAGTGATGAGTATCAAAGTGAAGAAATAAATAAATTAAAAAGATACTAACCACTGTTTCAAGGCACTATACAATGTAATGACATATACATTGTTGTGCTGTAACTTGTGGCACTGCAATGGTATCTTGTAACTTTTGTCGCAGATGGCTGGGAGGGCGACCCAGCCGGAACGCCCAGGAGGACCAGAGGAGGGCTCACACCTTCACCAGACCATGTGGGGGCGACTGCCCTAGTGCAGAGCTTTGAAGCTCAACCCTGCAGGGGCCCGTGGTCACTGCCAGGGGGCGCCCCAATGCCTGTGGAGCCCTGGACCTCAGCACTTCTGCTACACTGTGCTGGGAAGGAAGAGGAGCAGGGACACCTGGAGTGCTTCCGGAGATGCAGCCGGCACTTCCGCCACACTGGGGAACACATCCGGGTATGTATAAAAGAGGTTGCCTCCCTTCATACAAGGACTAGAGTTGGGTGGAAGATGATGAGGTCTCTGGAGGAGGCAAGGAGGCAGCCTGAAGAGGAAGAAGGCATTGTTTGGTGGCCTGGACTTTTGGGGACTTTGGGGTTGTGCTGCACTGTACATAATAAAATGGTAATTAAACGTGTTGTGGGTGACATGAATGTTTCTGCCTGTGTGTGGTCGGGTCGGCTACCACACTTTATATAAAAGATGAGTGATGTTTATTGCCAGTTTGTTTGTATGAATTTAACATTTGAAACTCATCTCCCCCACTTGATTTAATGCTCAATTACATTCTTCAGAAACAAACATATTACATGATATGATTTGTTGAGAGTACTTAATGGACACCTGTCACTGTATCAGTTTGAACCATTTCAGTGAGTGTGAAATAGCATTTTAAACATACTAGCTTAACTGTTTAGCAGAACTGTATTTTTAATTTTTTAAAGCATACAGTAGGTATATCATAAAAGTATAATCCCTTGGCCATCTGGATTCGTCGTGCTCCATAGTAAAGTGTTCAATCAGTTTATCCCTTGAGTGCCTCTATGCTGTTTCAGTTACAAGAAAGACAGAATTGCCTGTTTAATACCAAACCTAAAAGCTAATAAAAGTCTGTAGTCAGTGAAACTGAAACCATACTTAGTAATAAAAGTCTGCAGTGCATTCCATGTTCATAATTACTATTTAATGAAGTTTCTCAAATATGAAAGGATGTACTTATAGCTTTAAAGGCAGATGCTCTTTTATTAAGTTAATTCATTTGAATATATATATGTGTTGAGACATGGTACCTTTAATTTCATCTTTTTAAATAAACATTCCATTAATAACTAAATTTAACAGCATTGCCACTTGAGGACACACCAATATTTTTTTAGATGCATTGGCATATAATGCAAAAATTCCTTACTGTTGTCATGTTTGTCTGTCTGTCCACATAAAACAACTTGGCCTCCAGTGGACCAATTTTAATGAAACTTGTCAAACTTATTCTCCAAGGAAATTAGTCAGGAAAAGTCCATTTCCGTTGAGATATCTCAAATACAGTGTGGCACACACATTTTTGAATTTTTGACAAATTCCTATTTACAAAGGAATTTATTCTACCCTAGCCCACCCCCTCCCCATCTGACACTGCTGTTTTCACGTAAAGACGTGCTATAGCTCTGCACTCTGTAGGAAGTAAGTAAATAACATTCAATCTGTCTTTTATGTAAGTAACATATAAATGTTGATGTACAAGTGCTGGGATTTTGATAATACTAAAAACAAAGAGAGTAATTAAACGTGTTTATCATTGCAATGGTTGTATACAAAAAAGTGCAAGCTAAAAGAATATAAAAATACATATAAGGGGAAAAAATACATTTTCAAAAATAAAAAAAAACAAGTATGGTCAGGTGTCTGTCTCAAATAAATTCCTATCACATCTCAACTTTGATTTGAGACAGCATGAACGTTTTAAGACTGTACTCAAAATAAGAATACCATTTATCCTTTCAAAAAAAAGAAAAAAAAAAACTTTGCACAAAACACCTTCGCCTGCTGATGTGGGCTTGTTTACTTTTCTCGGTATGGCAGTTCAATGTGTTCTTCTAAATTTTTGGATCTTTTCTTTTCCTCCTGCTTTGACGTACACCCAGCTTTCCTTTTATTCAACAGGAGCAAAACTCCTTGAAATACAAGGACAGACTTTGATATAAAATGCACAGTCTTAGTCACGGCTTCCCTCATCGTGTGTGTGTGTGTAATTGCTGAGAACTTTGTGCAGAATGCAATTGGTGAAGCAGATGTGATTAGAAGCACGAGAACAGCAGTATGACTAAAAACACTACAGTACTTGCAACGCAAGCATGTGTAAATGATCGAAGGTGTGAAAGAGCTATTGTTGGTGCTATCTTTAAATAGTATATTGAAATCTAAATATATATATATATATATATATATATTGTGGAGGACTGCCGGCTTCCCAGGCCGGTCCGCACCCCCAGGCCGACAGGAGGAGCTCTCCCGACAGCAGGATCGTGCCCGAGGTCCAGCAGGGCCTTATGGACTCTGTAGTGTTTATACACAGCCCTGCTGGATACCTTGGGGACCACCAGGAGTCGCTGTGGGGGGACTTGTGGGATCTGTTGTGCCTTATGACCCGGGAGTACGTCACGGTCACGTGACAGGAAGGAATGGTGTGCTCCCGGGGTGAAGTAAAAGACTGATTGCCCTGACCCGGAAGGAATAAGGAACTGTGGACTGCTGGGACAGGAACACCTCCGGGTCAGGGGCTATAAAAGGACGGTGCCTCAGTCCAGACACTGAGCTGAGCTGGGAGGTAGAGGAGCAAGTGTCTGGGTGAGGAGGAGAGTTTGTTTAAAAGAGTTTATTGTGGTATTGTAGTGAAACTTATGAGTAGTGTGGAGGGTGCTTTGTGCACGTTGTATGAAGAATTAAAGAAGTCTTGGACTTTTACCTGGTGTCTGGAGTTGTACCTGAGGGTTCAAGGAGCACTAGCACCCCTACTGCCACAATATATATATATATATATATATATATATATACAGTATATATATATATATATATATACAGTGGAACCTCTAGATACAAGTTTAATTTGTTCCAGCACTGAGCTTGTATAGCGAAATTCTTGTATCTAGAACAAAACTTCCCCATTGAAAATAATGGAAATCCAGTTAATCCGTTCCGCACCCCCAAAAATATCAACATAAAAATCAATTTTCCTAACAAATAACACTGATAAATAAGTGTGGATACGCTTTGTCTGCCGAGTGTCATGTGATCATAACTGAGCTGATGGTTCTTCTCTCTCGTGCACGTCTCCCTCTCCTTATCTCTTTTGCTCGCCCACTCGCGCCCCCCTCTCTCTCTCCTTATCTCTCTTGCTCGCCCGCTCGCGCCCCCCCCCCTCTCTCCTTATCTCTCTTGCTCGCTCGCTCGCCCCCTCTCTCTCCTCTTGAGGGTAGAGAAAGCTAAGCAAAATGACACCTTTATTGGCTAACTAAAAGATTACAATATGCAAGCTTTCGAGGCAACTCAGTCCCCTTCTTCAGGCAAGATGTAATCAAAGCTTGCATATTGTAATCTTTTTAGTTAGCCAAAAAAAGGTGTCATTTTGCTTGGCTTTTCTCTACATTCATAATGGCTAACACGGTACAACACCCTAGTACTCCTCTTGAGGGCAATCGTCCCCTATTCTCCGTCTGCATGTCCACAATATTTTTGGATACGCTTATACGGCGAACTGCTACAGCAAAACAATGAAATCACAAGCGCACAAACGCGTAGATCCTCACGCTACGGGAGAACAAGGAACACTAAGTGAGCTGACGGGCTGGCAGCGTCAGCTTGGGTGAATCCCCGAGTCGAGGCGGATTGGGAAACGCGTCATGCATAACCACAGCCTGGCTCGTGGCTCATTACGCGAGCCAATGCTCGTATTTAGATCCGAATTTTTCGCTCATACTTTCCTCTTATCTTGAATTTCACGTATACAGAGGTGATCGTATCTAGAGGTTCCACTGTATATATATATTGAGTTACCATTACTAGTAATATTACAGTTTTTAACTGAATCCCATCTAATGACATACAGGGAGAAGATGAACAGATGAGGATAGTGTATGCATGTTGCACACCAGCATGGTGGTCAATACTGTAGTTAGCAATGCTGCCTGACAGCTTCATGGTTTTGGGTTCCTTTCCTTGTCACTGCCTATGTGGAGACTGCACCTGCTCCTCATGTCTATGTGGTTCTTCACCTGGTACTCTGTTGTCTTTCCACATTTCATTTATCAGTCACACCTGTTCATTAATGCAAATAGCCTTCTCCTCCTAATAGCCAATCGTGTCACTGCAAATCAATGTATATATTAAGAGAGAGGGGTGTCTTGCAGCAGCTCAGCCACTGCAAAGGCTTTGTAATATTAACACCCTCTAACTAACTTGATTTCCAGTATGGTATATGATAGTGACTGCCAATTAAGTGTTAAGCTAAGAACACTTTTTATAACCATTATGACAGGTTATATGGATTTCCAGTTTAAAGTTGATTTAAGTACACTATTGTCATACTTCCCTGAGGTTTGTTTATGTGCTACAAGTATGTTTTGGTATGCTTAGCCTATCTCTGTCACTGACTCAAGGGTTAAACATGTCAAGAACATTCAGTTTCAAGGAGATGTAAATGACATATTGTATTTCATGTAAAACATTAATTTCCACCATGTTTCACAAAGCTATATACAGTACGTATAGTGCACAGCATCCTATACTGACTCAGCAGACATAGTAAATAAAAATTGATTACGCAAGGAAGATGGAGACATTGGGGGCAGTCTAAGGTCAATACAAAAAGTCAAAATGGTTCTTTCACAAAAGCTGGAATGTGATCAAGAAAAGGAACGATGAGTTAACTGGCAAAAATACAAATAATTAGCAGAGCGATTTGTGAAGTGCAGTAATTTACTTGTCAAGCTTGGATACTCAAGGACTAATGCGCATTATCTTTATACTGTCGCCTGAATGGCGTCAGAAACAAGTGCATCTCTGAGACTTCTGGGAATGTTTCCATGTCAATAAGTGAAACAACACGTCTCAAACTGGCATTGTGGTAGAAATTAAAACAAATTTGAAGCAAGATACACCAAAATAGACTTTAAATCCCTGGTATTTGAAACCCCATATTTAATATGTAGATTGATAATAACTAAAAGTATAAAAAATGTATACAAATCATAACAATATTACAGCATGCATCATAATAAGAGTATTGTCAGTAAATGATAATAAACTTTAAATACAATGTGAATCACTTTTTAAATGTTTGAAGATAAGTGAATTCAGTGTCATTGTTAATCTTTGCAAAACGTCTTAAAAATTATTGAATTACTAATGGCTAAATATAAATTGTCTGATTTTTCATTGCTCAAAAGTTTCAAGAATGCTAGAAGAAAAACCGTGAGATCAGGAAAGACTCCCTTGTAGCCCACCTACAAGTAGTCTGTCCTACCACTTGTCCTGACTCAGAGGGCATGGAAAAGTCAAATGGGTGACAGAAAACATGACATTAACTTTTGGTGATATGAGAGAGGCTGCAAATAGCAGGTAAATCCCAGGCTCTCCTTACTGTATTATAGAGTCTGCAAGGGTTTGCTGTAATCATCTGACTGTACATAGTTAGAAGTTGCTACCTGCTTATGCAGCTACCTCTGACTGAGCATAAACACAACTATACTGGGAAATAGGAACAAAAGACAGCACAAAAGGTCTTTCAATTAGAGTATACTGAAATAAACATCACATGTGGTGCCCTGTGATGATCCGGGTTCCGCTCCAAGCTCCCATCTTCCTTCTGGGAGCCCTTGAACCCAACACCGTCGGTAATGTCACCGATGAGCTTGACATTGAGGCATAAACAGTGAAGCAAGGAGATGGTGCAAAAAGTGCAAGTGCTTTTATTTAAAACACAACAAACTCAAAGTGTTCAAATAAATAAGTGCAGTGTCTCTCAAAGTTAATAAATAATTCATAAAAACGAGTGATGAGTGGAGGTTAAAAACAATAAATAAATCCATAAAAAACAAGGTTAAAACAATGGCTGGATGCAGTCATTTAAAACAAAGCCAATGCATTCTTTTACTGGTTACTCCCCTGCTTCTCCCATCCAGGCTATGCACCAGGGGAGCCACCCTATCTGCAGCTGACCTTCTTACTGCCTTCTACAGCTGGTCTGTTCGCCTCACCGATCCCTGGCTCCAGTGGGCTTCATCAGATCGTAATTTGGGCTCCCCAGCGACCAGGGCGCTCACGCTGGGGGTTTCACATCCCAAGTCCCGACTCCTGCTGCCTTCTCGGCCTTATGTGGTGAGTCATCAGTCATCAATTTGTTGTCCTGCTCACTCACACACCGGCTTTCTCCACCCTGCTTCCTGCCTTCTTCCCCTTCTAACCTCTGTCTATCTTTTCTCTCTCCCCCTAGCCGCCTCGCGCTTCTATTATATGATCCGGGACATGTGGATCAGGTGTGGCAATCAGCAACTACCGGCAATAATTATGGAGGTGGACGACTCCTCATGTGTGCACTAAAGCGAGGACCACCTGCACCGCAAAACACCCGAGAACCACTCCTGCCACAACACCACAGCCACTCTATAAGCTGTGAGGACGGTGATTATTCATTTTAAAAAGTGGCCCTTGATCTGAGCTGTGGACCCGCTATACCACATGCCCATCAAGAAGTTTTGAAAATGGTTCAGACAGTTTTTATCTATTGAATAGCAGACATGATTTTGGATTTAAGCAAAAACAATTGTTAAGACTTAGACTTAACATTGTTGGTAACACTACACAGTAAGATATCTTTAATCCAAGTTCAAAGAATTGGACGAAATATAGTTTTTTAGCAAATCCAAAATCATAACCAATATTCTTTTGAAAAACTTTGGCTCTTGCTAGGTCTTTCCTTCATTTTGCAGTAAAACTGAGACTCTGCCTCCATCTTATGTAACAGGGTCACGATGATGTCACAGGTCATATGACCCAACCTTCATATGTCTAGCATCTTGCTGACCAGAAACACAAAACAGAAGTAATCATTGAAATGTGTTGAATGATATTTATGTCTGCTTATGTACAGTATAATGGAACTGAATATCACCACCAATAGAAATGATCATTTTGATTGGTTTCTGCTATATTATCCCTTTGATGTTTATGATTACATATTATTATTTAAGTACTTAAAAATGTTTACATGATTATTCTGTTATTTAATGTCAGATATTTCTCAGAGTAATTGTAAAAGTTTGTTATTTGATGCATATTATGTTACTGTTCAGATTCAATACCCATTAATAATTTTTGTGATTATATATTGTGTTTAATCTGTATAAATGTCTTTATAATTGATTTTGATTTACTATTCTGTGGTAAAAATATGTGCATTATACTGTTAACTTCAATTAGGAATGTTCAAATTGCTTTTATGTTACTGCCACAATTATTTTTTTTAGTAGAAACTTGATCTGTCCTATCTTGCTGTACCTTAATAAAAGTACCTGCCAGGGATTACACCACATGTGTTGTAGGAATTCTGAACTTCTGTTACTCCTTTTTGTACCATTTAGGTATATAAATATTTATACTGTATTGTTTTTGTCCATTTTGAATTTTAATGTTGGTATTCTGGTGACACCTTGTTGCTCTGTTTCTTTAGATGGTCAGTGCACTTTGCATTGCCAATATTGACCATATTGATTACAATTGTTATTTACACTGGAAGTGAAGTGGCATGTAAGTCACGTAATGAATTGTGTCTTAGTGTTTGGCCTATAAAAGATGGCAGTGTAACATCTTCTGACATATATGTACTGGATCTCGCTTTCGTTACTCTCTCTTGTGCTCTTTAGTGTTAGAGGAAGCTACAACTCTTCCAAGACCATCTTTAGTGCTAGAAACTCTTGCTTCATAGTTTGAATTTGATTCTTATTTTTGTATATTTGGCTTTTAATAATTGTTGTTTAGACTGTCTCCTGATTTACTGGCCCCTTTTCTGTTCTTGACCATGGCCCCATCTGTTCTTCCAGTGTTTGCACCATCTCATCGCAAGTGTTCAGTTCTATTACTGTACCTCTCAACCCGCTTTCTTCTGTGCTTTGTCTTCCTGTCACTGCTAGCTAGTTAAATAGTTCTGTCTGAAGTCTGACCTTTCTCAATTGTTTTTGTCACCAGATAATTTAAAACGTGAAAAAATTTAACTCATAAATAACAAACCAAATGAAAAAATGGAAAAACTGTGTGAAATATGTTCAGTTACTCCAGATCCTGATATTAATATAATAAATTGTCACATCTTCTTAACAAAAAAAGTGTTCTCAGTGATACGCAGTTATAATACAAAAGCAAAGGAATTGATTCATATCTAAGCTGGAGAAAAAAAGACTGATTGCAAACTGAGACAAATATTAAAGGATAGATATAAATGAAAACCAACACGTATGTTTTAAAGAGAGGTAGCACTTCCAAAAGTATTGTGTTTAGAACTGACAGTACTGTGTTGTCATATGTGAAATTTCACCACTTATAGAAATTGTTAAGGACGAGTCGTTCTCTGACTTTGAGCTTTTTACTTTATCTAATGCAGTTACCCTAAGGATAAAATGGAAAGACGGCCATTAGACTGGCTTTGCAGATTAATAGTTTCAGTAGCATGAAAGGAAATGTTTGGTCTCTACAGTGGTGTGAAAAACTATTTGCCCCCTTCCTGATTTCTTATTCTTTTGCATGTTTGTCACACAAAATGTTTCTGATCATCAAACACATTTAACCATTAGTCAAATATAACACAAGTAAACACAAAATGCAGTTTTTAAATGATGCTTTTTATTATTTAGGGAGAAAAAAAATCCAAACCTACATGGCCCTGTGTGAAAAAGTAATTGCCCCCTTGTTAAAAATAACCAAACTGTGGTGTATCACACCTGAGTTCAATTTCTGTAGCCACCCCCAGGCCTGATTACTGCCACACCTGTTTCAATCAAGAAATCACTTAAATAGGAGCTGCCTGACACAGAGAAGTAGACCAAAAGCACCTCAAAAGCTAGACATCATGCCAAGATCCAAAGAAATTCAGGAACAAATGAGAACAGAAGTAATTGAGATCTATCAGTCTGGTAAAGGTTATAAAGCCATTTGTAAAGCTTTGGGACTCCAGGGAACCACAGTGAGAGCCATTATCCACAAATGGCAAAAACATGGAACAGTGGTGAACCTTCCCAGGAGTGGCCGACCAAAATTACCCCAAGAGCACAGAGACGACTCATTCGAGAGGTCACAAAAGACCCCAGGACAACGTCTAAAGAACTACAGGCCTCACTTGCCTCAATTAAGGTCAGTGTTCACGACACCACCATAAGAAAGAGACTGGGAAAAAACGGCCTGCATAGCAGATTTCCAAGACGCAAACCACTGTTAAGCAAAAAGAACATTAGGGCTCGTCTCAATTTTGCTAAGAAACATCTCAATGATTGACATGACTTTTGGGAAAATACCTTGTGGACTGATGAGACAAAAGTTGAACTTTTTGGAATGCAAATGTCCCGTTACATCTGGCGTAAAAGGAACACAGCATTTCAGAAAAAGAACATCATACCAACAGTAAAATATGGTGGTGGTAGTGTGATGGTCTGGGGTTGTTTTGCTGCTTCAGGACCTGGAAGGCTTGCTGTGATAGATGGAACCATGAATTCTACTGTCTACCAAAAAATCCTGAAGGAGAATGTCCGGCCATCTGTTCGTCAACTCAAGCTGAAGCGATCTTGGGTGCTGCAACAGGATAATGACCCAAAACGCACCAGCAAATCCACCTCTGAATGGCTGAAGAAAAACAAAATGAAGACTTTGGAGTGGCCTAGTCAAAGTCCTGACCTGAATCCAATTGAGATGCTATGGCATGACCTTAAAAAGGCGGTTCATGCTAGAAAACCCTCAAATAAAGCTGAATTACAACAATTCTGCAAAGATGAGTGGGCCAAAACTCCTCCAGAGCACTGTAAAAGACTCATTGCAAGTTATCGCAAACGCTTGATTGCAGTTATTGCTGCTAAGGGTGGCCCAACCAGTTATTAGGTTCAGGGGGCAATTACTTCTTCACACAGGGCCATGTAGGTTTGGATTTTTTTTCTCCCTAAATAATAAAAACCATCATTTAAAAACTGCATTTTGTGTTTACTTGTGTTATATTTGACTAATGGTTAAATGTGTTTGATGATCAGAAACATTTTGTGTGACAAACATGCAAAAGAATAAGAAATCAGGAAGGGGGCAAATAGTTTTTCACACCACTGTATATTGTCTTTGTTAAGTAAGCACAATAGTAGATGCAGATAAAATAATTTTGGACCCATGAAAGTACTCTGTGTACTTTATATTTGTTCAGAAATGAAGTGGATCTGTGATGTAATTATAATCAAGAGTGATGCATTAGAAATCACAAAAAAAAAAAAAGCCCTGGCAGTTTAACATTTATCATCTCTATGTTCTGAGGTGTCATTGCCTGTACTTTACAAAGATCACCTCCTCAGAGTCCCCCACCTAGAAATGAAATTATAAAACAGCATAGTATACCAAAAAAAGAATATTATACTATACAATGAAACAACAACCTAAAGAACAAAGGGAGGAAGTGTGTTTTAATTTTTTGCAATTGTACCTTCACCTTTAAAAATAACACAGGCATTGTTTTGGGGGTTTGGGAAGCCAAGGAACACAATGGTTACATTTATTTTGTATTCAGACACTTTCTTAATGGCATACTAAATATAATATTATAATATTTTTCCATTGATATTGGCACTGCCGTTTTGTGCGTTATAGTTGGTAGGCACAGTAAACCAGAAGTGTATGAGGCATGAGATCACCAGGTCAAAGGGACAAGCTTAATTGTTAAAAAATCTAACTACTGCACCATAGAATTCAAGTTCTAGACTTTTTTTTATCCACTGAAAGATAATGTGGTAAAAGACATGTTAAAGTTTACAGTTTTATTTAACATGTCGTCCTGGCATACAGACAACCACCAAACCTGCAGCAAGTAATTGTCCAAAGCTCCCTGAGTGAACCAACAGACAATGGCACATCTCCCTGCCTACAGAAAACATGTAAAACATGTCCTTACATTTATAATACAGATCGTGTAGTTATACCACACAGCCAACAAGAACATCTCATAAAGGGATCATTTTCCTGCAAATTATCTAACGTGGTCTACCTAATTCTGTGTATGAAATGTCCCAAAACTGTACTCAATGTGGGAAAAACTGGGCAAACACTCCGCCAAAGAATGAATTTACACATTAAGCATAGCAATGAAGATGTTCCTGTAGGAAATCATTTCAGCAGCAATGGACAAGGTGAGAAGATTTTAAAGTCACAGTGCTTATGGGCAACTTCGTGACACTACAAGAGAGAAAGGGAATGGGAATTTACACTGATGCTAAAATGTAACACATTACAGCGTGGTTTAAATGGAGACAAGAGTTTAATAACCAGATTAATCGTGTCAGAACTAAATGTGATCAAATCATCAATCAACGCCAAAATGTGGGGAAAAGGACATCAACAGTTGGGGTAAGAGAAATTTCTGCCCCTACACATTTACTGTATGTGTTCTGGCAGCAAGCATGTTCTTTGTCCATGTGGAGCTATTATTAAATGAAATGGTGAGAAGTATTTTTTAGGCCTTGCTGACAAAGTTTACTCTTGTATCAAGTTGTCTGAAAAATATGTTGTGCTTGCTTGTAACATAAGTTTAATATGACACTGTCCTCTGCACAAATATAATTTTATAAATCTAGTTTTCTTTCTATTCACATACACAGTGGACACAGATTTAGCACAGGGGCTCATCCTTTAGAACTGCTAGGCAAGCATTTTAAGATGAGACAAGTTAGGGACCACTGCGAAACGTGCAGTCACACTGAGGATCATTGTATACTATTTTTTTCAGCATGAAATTGTATCCTCTTTGCCTTGTTTGGAATGGCATGATTCACCTAAGTGGGGGCCTGCACATGAAGAAAGACTATAAAGCCTTGGAACATTGCCCGGCACACCTTTGAAGCCGACAGACAGATGGAAGATAACGTAATCCGAACCTGAAAATCTTTCCAACGCAGCGGTGAAAATGGCAGACTCTGCACATCGGGCCCCTACTCCCAAACTGGGTTCTTGTCATTGGCTTCCTTCGTCTGTTATGCAGTGTAAAACTGTCATTAAAGAAAGCTAAGTTATTTCTCCTATGTGATTTTGCTCTATCACAAAGCTGGAGGGGTATCGCCTTTTTATATTATATCTATATCGATTCGGGTTATGTCACACACCGCAATTAAAAAAGAGCTCATTCCAACAAGGGAGCTAGCGCCCCCTGCTGGATACATTGCTTAATATCATATTGTTAAATTCTTCTTCTGATGTTTCTGACCAATTCATCAAGAAGTTTAGCAAAAGCTGGTACTGTCATCCTCACCAACAGGTATTTACACACCATATTTAGAAAAATATTGGGGTACGGATGCTCTGGTTGATGATTTACATATTGCAGCTCATCAGGATATTAGCTCTTAAACGTATTCTAAGGAAGTTACTGTAGCAGTTTTATTTGCTTCTCCTGGTGCTGCTTCTGTTACACAAACCCTTTATAGAAAACAGTCGACACAGAAGAGAATGAAATGTTACTTAGATCTATAGCTTCCACCTGCTTAATGAAATGATGGATTCCATGCCTTAACAACTCTCTGTTTGCCATCTTTAATGCCAGGTGAACACAGTCACGACTGGAACTCCTTTCACTCAAACTGCTGACACCCCTTTCCCTAACTTTTGATGCTGATTGGTCATTTGATTATATTCAGTTTTGGAATGATCAATGTGTGGTTTTGAATTCAAATGCAATGTACTCAGAGCAGCCGCTAAGAGAAACACGATACGTTTGCTTTGCTTTTAGTTTTGACACATAATCTATGGGCATAAGTTAAAATGCAGTCAGGGTTTGTATTGCATTTTAAGCTGACACAAAAATTGCGGACCATAATGAAAAGCAATAGATCATTTATGTTGATATGTTTTTAATTATGATACAAAAAACTGCCAAAATTAAATGCACTATGTGCATATGCATTGCATTGTAATGCAGTTAACACATTGGGTTACCTTTAATTTTAGCACAAATAATCTTCCATAGAACAAGGGCTCAGAGTTTATTGCTTTTTGAACTCCTGGGGCCATTGGTTTGCATTTTAATGATTCAGTCTGAGGAGTTGAGAAAGCTAGATTTGATTTTTTGTTTTGTTTGCACTTTGCACCCTTTTATATTTGTCCCATTTTTTCTGTTATATAGTTTTACTTATGTGGTTTCCTTAACGTTATTTGGGTTTGTGGATACCACAAGACGGCCCTCTGTCCTACACAGTGTTGCCATTTGGTGATGTATTTAGGGAAATGTTATTAATGCTACTGAAGACAGTTGTATATATCAGTAAAAATGAACAGTACATCGTTAGTTATGTCAATAAACAACTGCATTAGTCAGGAGAAACATTGGAAGAGTGAAAAATGCTTGTAATGAATTTAGCAAGAAGCAGAATGTCAAACCAATACTGACGAATATCAACTTGAAAGATCTGACCTTAGTTTGTCTGAATCCGTGTGAAATTCAGATGTTATCCTTGACATATTTAAGCTTTATTGGCGATGTTTCCATCATCTAAGACCTGCTGTCTTTGAGTTTAGAAAGGCTAAAATAATTATTTTCTTTATATTAAGAATGTTGAAAAATGAGTCCTTATTTGTTTTTTGTTAACCATTGCAATCTGCTGTTGACGTGCTGTGCAAATTGTTCAATCACTCCTCTGAAGTTAATTTAAAACACAACAGTGAAGATGACAACTAGAATTACCAAGCATATCCATATATTTCCAGTTGTTAAACTGACGTTGAATTTCCATTTGAATTTAGAGCAGATGTTTAAATCCTTCTTTTGACATTTAAAGTCATTTATGGTTTTCCCTTACATTAAATTAAATGCAGGGTTGAATTGCCCAGAGAAGGGGTAGATGAAAAAATATTAATGGCAGATATATTCTATAAATTTCATTTTTTGTATAAAATTGTAGAATTGTGTATTTTATTTTTCTTTTGCCAGCTAAATCCCTCTGAATTCATTCATAATTGCAATGTTTTTTATATTTAGATGCCTTAAAAACTTCTTTATATAAAAAATCTATATTCTGCATCTACAAACTTCGTGGCATTTTTGTGCACAGCACAGGCTTTTCAATGTGTTTCTTTTCATCTAATATTTAATAATTTGTTTTTAACCCTACCAATCTTGTAAGTACATCTCTTGGTTTGTTAATAGAAATATGCTATACAGGAATATAGTTAATTAAGCATTATGAAGAATGGTGTTAGGGGTGTTTTTGTTGCACTGTAAATTAAATGACCCTACTCACTCTATTGTAGCGTTTTATTGTGGAAAAGGCTTTTGGAGACACATCTCCTTAAAATGTAAATCCCATCTTATGAAATTTACAGATTCTTTTCCTGTAGGTCACAGTTATACAGTTTTGTTACACCTCTATCGCTACTCCTGTTGTTCTGTTCTTATACTTACAAACCTTTAGGGTTATACAGTATAGTTCACAGGACTATAGTTCTTTGTCTCCTTTATGATGACTGTTATTGTAGCTTAATTCACAGAAGTGTTTCTCTCCCTCACCCTTGAATGACTAAGCTCAGAAAAGAACTTGTTTTCTCAACCCTTGGTGGTAAAATAGAGCAAAATGTACTAGAAGGAAAGCAGGCTTAAAAAGTTTTGATATTTAAGTATTATAGTTATTGCCATAAAACAGAATCAAATAGAATGTGGCTACTCGAATCATACAGTATATCCTGACAGTTTTAGATGTTCAGTCTCTCGGTCAGTGCTTCACCTTGTAGATACACAGAGTCTCAAATTCTCTCTGCTCGGCTCTCTTTCTAACCTGCTCATCATCTGATTTTATACAGGTTACTTTATTATACCCTAAAGTGTTGCACTCACAATCTGCTTGGTATCGACAACAACAATAACATTTTTTTATATAGCACATTTTAATACAAATTATGTAGCTCAAAGTGCTTTACAAAATGAAAAAAAAAAAAATCAAAAAAATCTGTTTATGCTTGCATAAAAAATTAGATCACAAAAAAAGTATTATGATCAGTTCATTTCAAATTTATTGTCTTAAATTCCCAAGTGCACCTTTGACCAACGTGCATCATGCCACTAGCTTCCTTGTCCAGCAGTCCAAATTTTGCAACATAGGTTATGTAAAATATAATATATATCACAAACATATAGAACATACAGTTCTGTGAAATAGGGATGGAAAGAAAGGGACATACTGCTCTTTAAGTGTCTAGCAACACCGTACACTCCTTCTGGACCCATACATTTTTAAGAAAAGGTCCAAATGAAAATAAATGTGGAGAAAGCGTCTTTCAGAAATTGAACATGGCTAAACACAATCTACAATGAGACCAAAATTATTTACTCCTCTTAGACAAAAGATGTAATCCAAATTAGCTGAAAAGAAGTCACTGTTGCAGTTCTTGATGACAGCCCACTTTTGCAAGTGGAATTTAATCTTTGAAAATGAAGATATAGCATCTGTTCATCAGCCCCAGTGCTCTCCTGCCGTTTGATGGGAATCTTAGTCCCTGCACTGTCATAAGGTTGCAGTTTCTAATGTACTGTGTACTGTACTAAATACATTTCTCTCTGGGTCGATGACATGAATTTCACTCTGCATGAAACAGCATAGTTTCATGTTTGTTTGTATTTTTTTTGCAATATGAACTTATAACTCTCATTGCAAACTGAATTTTCATTGAATTACTTGCTAACAATAGTCCGGCTACTTCACTTATTACTTAGTTGTCAGAAGACTGCTTCTTTCCTTTAAGCAACAATTTCAAACTCACCCTTCACATTATGTAGACCAGTGTTTCCCGACCTCGGTTCTGGGGGCCCACTGTGGCAGCAGGTTTTTGTTTCAACCAGCTTCTGTTTTTAATTGGACTCCTGGGCTAATTAAGTGATGTGTTATTTCCCAAGTTCTGTGTTTTGGCAACAATATAGAAATTAGAAAGTTTGGTAAAAAAAAATTATATATATATACATATATATATAAATGGAAGGCAGCCCGGACACAGACTGGCGGACAGCAATGGTTCACCCCGCACACATTTATTATACATAATTCTAATATTTACAACAGTGCACACAACCCAAAAGAACTCCCCCAAAAGTCCAGGCCTCTAGCCAATTCCTCTTTCTTCAGGCCGCCTTCACTCCTCTCCAACAAGACTTGGTCCTCTCCTCACCCGACTCCAGCCCTGGAATGGAGAGAGGCGGCCCCTGTTATCATCACCCGGATGTGCTCCAGGTGCCGTCCGATAATCTTCTGCCAGCACTCCCCAGTGTGGCGGAAGTACTGGCTGTGCACCCGGAAGCACTCCGGGTGTCCCTGGTCTTCCTTCCCCCGGCACTCCTGGGTGTGGCGGAAGTGCTGAGGGCCAGAGCTCCTCTGGCATTGGGGTGCCCCCTGGCGATGACCACAGGCCCCTATAGGGTTGAGCTTCCATGATCAGTTCCTGTGGTCCCCAAAGCCACCAGGGCGGTCGCCCCCTCGTGGTCTGGAGGAGACGCAATCCCTCCTCCGATCCTTCCGGGCATCCTGTCTGGGTGCCACCCCCAGCTGCTTGCCACTATATATATATACAGTATATGTGTATATATATTTTAAAATATACCAAGCAGTTATATGGGAATAATGTATTTTTTCTTTTTAACAATATTTTCATTTTGATTTTCAATCTGCTTTTCTAGGTGTTATAATTGTTTAATTAATTAATTATTTACTAATTAGTGGGTCTGATGCTAAAGTACTTGCAACCTTTGATTATTCAGTGTTGTTTGCCAGCGTGTCTGCTCTGCTCATTATTAATTGTCATTAATAAGATACAATGAAGAGGAAAAACTGCACAGAGAAAGGGCAAAATATAATGAAATCAACAAAAGAGAGTTAAGCATTTAAATATATAGCAAAAGCAAAAATATTTCTAAATGTCTTATAAATGTAAAAATCCTGTTGCTGTGTGTGGTATAGCAGGTCCACGGCTTCCGAAAAAAAGTCAGTTTTTTTTTAAATCCGTATAGCTGTGTTGTTCTCTGTGGGCGAGATTGCATGACCGCGGGGAGTTAATGAGGTGATTGGAGCGAGTCGCACCTGCACGTGTGGATGCGGTCGTTCTTGTTTGCCTCATTGGCTTCCTGCGGTGTGTAATTAAGACGCTGTGCCCACGGAGGCAGAGGTGTATATATAAATGGAGGTACACCAGAGAGGGGGATAAATCGTGGAAAAAGATAAGAGAAATCGGAGAGGAAGAGAAAGAAAGGTGAAAGGTTGATGGAGAGAGAAAAGCGGATGCAATAAGAGGTCGGAAAACAGCAGTCAGGTGGTGACGATCCAGCCAAGGAGCGTTATTCTGTACTGAATGTACCAGTGAGTGGGGTGAGCAGGAGAAGTGCCCTCCCGAAGGATCTGAGGAGCGACTGTGGGTGCACGAAGGATCGAGGGAGGAGAGTTGACCTCGGCGGTCTGGCAGTGACTTCCTGATGGAGGCTAAGACAGAGGTTAACTGAAGGAGCTCATGGTTGTTGATCTCCGCTGGCTGCGAGTAATGGTGAGCCGAGGAGAAAGAGACAGAGGTGGGCTGGAGAGTAAACGGAGAGAAAGAGACTGTGTTTTAATTGCTGCATATATTAACCGTGCGTTTTAAAGGATTTATTTATTGTTGATTTTAACCCCACTGGACACTTGATTTTATGGATTTATTTATTGAACTTTGACTCTGCACTTTTGCACTTTTTGATTTGAGTATGGTTTTAAATAAAAGCACTTTATGGAATATATCCCCTGGCCTTGACGGATTTGTCCCTATTTGTCAGCTCATCTCGGTGACATTATCAACAGTGTTGTGTTCAGGGTTCCTGAACAGCAATGGGAGCATGGAGTCGAACCCTCATCATCACACTGTGCTTTTCTGAATGTTGAATAAAAGAAAAAACAATACCAGCTACAGTGGAACCTCGGTTCATGACCATAATTCATTCCAAAACTCTGGTCGTAAACCGAGTTGGTCGTGAACCGAAGCAATTTCCCCCATAGGATTGTATGCAAATACAATTAATCCGTTCCAGACCGTACGAACTGTATGTAAATATATATTTTTTAAAGATTTTTAAGCACAAATATAGTTAATTATACGATAGAATGCACATCTAATAGTAAACTAAATGTAAAAACATTGAATAACACAGAGAAAACCTTGAACAACAGAGAAAACTAACATTGCAAGAGTTTGCGCTATAGCCTTATGACCTTGAACAAATCCAAACTTTTTTAAAAACTAACCATAAGAAACCAAGAAATTAACATTGCAGGAGTTCATGCTAATAGCCTTACAACCCGACCGCTGTACAGTAAACAGTTTTTTTAAAATGAGTTTTAAGCACAGGGAAAAAAGGAACATTTGAAAAATCTGTAATTTAATAAACCACGAGAAAAAGTAACATTGCAACAAATCACGCTACGAACCACTCCCTGTAAACACTTTTTTTTAACGAGTTTTAAGCACAGGAAAAAAAACAAACATTTGAAAAAAGAGAAAAGTAACATTACAACAATTTACACTACGAACTGAAAAATTAACTTTTGAAAAATCCGTAATACAAAAACCATAAACTACCAAGAAAACTAACCTTGCATGAGTCGCGTTCTGGCATGAAGTGAGGAGGAACTGTGTGGAGAGGAGGTTACAGTTTTGAGGCAGAGTCCGGTTCGGTGATGGAGGGATGTTTTCCTTCAGGTGTTTTCTCTGTTGTGATTTCTTGGGTTTCTGGTGTTTTTAGCTGTTTAGCTGGTGGATCAGGCTTAGTGAAGTAGTGATCTAATGTGACTTGCCTTTTCCTACGCATTAAAATTTTTCGGAAATGCAAGATGACATTGTCGTTCATCATGTTTATCACTCTGTTCGTAACCGCTTTGTCAGGGTGGTTCTTTTCGAAAAAATCCTGGCACTCAGTTTCTTAAAATTTGAAATAATCTGCTGGTACATGGGCTGCAGAAGAGGAGTCGTGTTGGGGGGGAGGAACACGACCTTAATAAAGTCGTACTCCTCGACCATATCATCAACCAAATTTGGAGGGTGTGCCGGTGCATTGTCCTTCAGAAGAAGGCATTTTTAGGCAGGTTATTCTCTTCGAGATATCGCTTCATGGCCGGAGCGAAAGCCTCGTGCAGCCATTCCAAAAACAAGGTCCTTGTGACCCACCCCTTCGTGTTTGCTCTCCACATCACAGGCAGTCTGGCTTTGTTTACATTGTGCTGCTTGAAAGCACGAGGGTTCTTAAATTGGTAAATGAGTAGTGGCTTGATTTTTACGTCGCCACTAGCATTAGCACACAGCAAAACAGTTAACCTGTCCTTCATTGGTTTATGGCCGGGCATAGCCTTCTCTTCCTGGGTAATGTAGGTCCTCTTCGGCATCCTCTTCCAGAACAATCCAGTCTCGTCACAGTTGAAGACTTGTTGCAGGATGTAGCCTTCGTCCTCCACTAATTTTGTGAAATTTTTAATAAATTCTTTCGCAACTTCAGCGTCGGAAGTAGCAGCCTCTCCATGCCTTACCACACTATGAATGCCACTTCTTTTGCAAAACTTTTCAAACCATCCTCTACTGGCTTTAAATTCCTCACTTTCAGCACTCGTAGAAGGATAGTTTTGCAGCAAATCGCCATGAATCTTCCTGGCTTTCTCGCATAACATCGCCTCGCTTACGCTATTCCCTGCAAGTTGCTTCTCGTTCAGCCACACTAGCAACAGTTTTTCCACCTCTTCCACCACTTGAGGCCTCTGCCTGGTTAACGCTGTAACTCCTTTCGCAACATCAGCTGCTTTAATAGATTCTTTCTGCTTTAGAATAGTCGAAGTCATAGATTTTGACTTCTTGTAGTCGGCGGCAAGATCAGTAACATGAACGCCACACTCAAACTTTTCAATAATTTCTTTCTTCACTTCGATTTCAATATTCTTCAAAACTTTCTTCTCACCACTCTTCACTTGCTTAGAAGCCATGGTTAACTGCAAAAGCACAAGAAATACTGTAGCGCACAAAGAGATCACAGGTAAAGCACGCATGTCTGACTCAGAACAATGAACAGGGAGCGGCTCAACACATGCTTAAATACAGTAATCGCCGTGTACGAACCGGAAGGGAAATGGAATAGAGCACAAAGAGTTCACAGAGAAAGCACGCACGCATATGCAAACACGCACATCTGACCGAGAATAATGCAACACGTGCGGAAATCATTGGCGCGCACAAACTGAAAGGGAAACTGGCTTGTTCGTATACTGAGTGTGTGGTCGTGAACCAAGGCAAAAGTTTGGTGAACTTTTTGGTCGTAAACTGAGTTGTATATGTACCGAGACGTTCGTGAAATGAGGTTCCACTGTAATTAAATGAGATCAGTGCTAGCATAGGTGTTGTCACTGATTAGGAATATGGTTGGAACAAAAACCTGCAGCCACAGGGGGTCCCCAGGACCGAGGTTTGGAAACACTGATGTAGACAATAATCACAAAATGCTAGATGTTACCAATCCACAGCAACAAAATAAAATAATAGCAAAAAAGCAAGTTTCTGAAAGCAAATACATTGTGTGTAGCCCTTAACATATTTTAAGTTCCAAGAGTTTTCTGAGTTAGTTGCAGACTTGTGCCTCTGTCTGCTGGAGAATATTCTAGATGCACATGAACTAATAGGTTCAGAAAATAAAGGAGTTGATGGGTGAGATAATAGAAATGAACATTATGAAGTTGACTGTTGATTGCATAAGGCCCAAAGGCAAAGCACTATGCATAGTATAGGCTGACACTTTGAACTTAAAGTTAAATTGTTCAGTAACAGGACAAAATTCATTTTTAACACCTAGAGGTCATTTTAAAAAATGGTTTAATTGTATCATTTTGTTAAATACAATAATTGTGTATATATATATATATATATATATATATATATATATATATATATATATATATATATATATATATATATATGTAATTGAAGTATAAACTAGTTTTTGCAAATAAATAAATAACCGCCTCACCACAAGCATCTATGAAATATAAAAAATTGAAAGCATAAAATCTGCTTTGAAATGGAGCCTAGAAGCAAGAAACACATTCAACATTTACAGATGCTTCAAAGCATTCTCTGCTCCCATGGGTTCCCCATAAGGTTGGCACGCGGATATGAAATGATAAATAAATCATTTCAAAGTTCAACCAGTTCATACGGTAGGTTGAAATTGGAATCCAGGCCTAAAGACCTTTTTATTACCTTTGAATATAAAAAGTCATTTTTGGATCAATCATGAGAATGAAAAGCATCCAAAACAAGTATTGTTATGAACATCAGTTGATCCTCAAAAGATAAGGCATTACTATGGGGACTTGGTTATCAGGGTACAGTTGAACTTGATGACTGACTTGGGTTAGCTCATATTGAAATTAATAACACTGTGCTTTTTCATCAATAGAAAACATTCCTGAAAAAATAAATATTGTGAGAAACATGATTTTTAAAACATATGAGTTTTGTATTGTTATGATGTATATTGTCGTGACCCACATTTAGAAGGTGGAAGTATTGGCCAGGTGAACAAAGTTTGTTGTATTTATTTATTAACAACAGAAGAAGTACAAAGGATCAAATAAACTATGTACTGTGCAGCACACCCCCCAAGACACCATCTTCTCTGCCGTGGTGTTCTGGCCCTAGGGCATGCATGCCAGCCTGCCTGCTTGCACTTACTGTCAGCTTTCCCTGGCTTTCCTATCATTGTCTCATTAGTTATCTCCTTCTCCACTGACTTTCACCAGTCCAGAAGAAAAGCAACACCCCACTCCTGCCACAATCCTCTTTTTGTGTAAGCAGCCCGTCTGGAAATCCTCTGATTTGTTTGTCTGTGTTTTCTAAGCCTCTTCCTCCACAAGCCTCAAGCGGCCCCAAGTTGCATAAGACGTTAGTCAAAGTGCTCTTTACACTCCACTCAGTGTCTGTAAACCTGCACTTGATGATTTCTGTAAATTGAAATGGAAATTAAAATTATATTAAAAATTGGCTACGCTTCTTACTTTTTAAAATTATTTTTTAAATGCTAGAAAATAAAATACATTTCAGTCCTTGTTTTTCTATCAATACTCTAAAATATTTTAGAATAGTATGGAAAGCTTCATCACAAATATGATGGGTACCAAACATATTCCTGAAGTTACCTACAATGGGGTGAAAAAATGGTGCTTTTTACATTTTGTTAAAATAGGGGGCTCCGCCCTCTGCTCGCCCATCCCTGGGTTTGTTTTACCGATTATATAATTTTGAGAGATTGTTATTTTCATGGGAATTGTTACATATGCATTATTTTCACTTTTACTTTAAAACTTTTGTAAAAACAATACTTGTCCTTTATTTCTGGCCCCGGGTGTGGTTAAATCTTTCTCGCAGGAAGTATAACGCTGCTCGTGTTGTTAAGGTGGGTTTCGGCTGAACGCACGCTAATGGAGATGCCATTGGATAATATGCAGTCTTTCTGCTGCTGCTGCTGGCGAGCTGCGTGTTCTTTTTGTCGCGCAGCACTTTGATCATTCAAAAGCCTGTACTGCAGCTGTCCTTTTGCCACTTCATGTCTCTGCCACTTGCGTTGTGAAGGGGAGGGGGGGTTAGGGCGCTGAACACACGCTAAGAAAAAACAGTAGGATCATCTGCTGGCTTCCTGCTGCTGCTGCTGGCAAGCTGCATGTTCTGCTTGTCACTTGTCATTGTTTTAAGAGCTGGGAGCACATGATGTCTGTCTGTCAAAGGCATTCCAACAACTGCTTGATTAGATGTTCTTGAACTTGTTTTAAATGTGGTCTCACTGCCTTGTGTCACGTGACGTTAAAGTGTCTCTAGCGGGACGTCATATTGTCTTTGCGTGACGTTAAAGTGTCTCTCGCGCGGACGTCAAATTGTCTTCTGAAAAGATCACGTCTCGTCTCCCTAGTCTCCCTCCCAGGATTTTTTTTTTATAATATAGAGATAAGACTCATAATATCTGATTTGTGTAAATATTGGGATTATTATAAGATCATTTAGATAAGAGGCATCTTTTACATGAATAAAATTAAATAGTCTCGTTGCATCCATAATGGCTAACACGGTACAACACGCTACTACTATAAAGCTCATAAGGAAAAGCCATCGATATTTTTGATTGTGTGTGTTTATTTAAGCAGGAGTTTAACAGGCAAGTCCCTGTTTGGAAAGAAGGTTTGGAGAAACAAGCACATGAAGATGACTCATAGGATGATGATGTGTTTTTTTTTTCAAAAGACAGGATATTAGGATGCATGCAAATAAATTGAAGAATATAGGGAGATATCAAATGTAAAAGCAAATTGTAAGATAGTGTAATAATTAGAAGATAAATTGAGTTCAGATAAACCAACCATTGTGTATATGCCTGTATAAAGGTATGAAATTGGTGTTTGGGACCTTATCGTCAACATTTTATTAAGTAGCTTCGCTGAGAAGTAACAAGACTATTGGAAATTATAAGTTGTTTCAGCTGAGGCAACTAGTCTTAAATCTTGCATAATCAGCCACCAAAGCATTCTGTAAAGGACAGCATTTTGAAACAGGGAAACATCAGAAACACCAACATCTTTGACAGGCTAAGCACCTGCAAATGCATGCCAACCAGCCTAACAGGAAAATAACAAGGAAATGTCTTGCACTTTAATAGAACATGTTATCTGGATTAAGAAGATAAAGGCTGCAACAAGCTTGTTATATGGACTTTGATTTGAATTGCTGTGCTGTTTTCTGTCATAACTTCTAGTGTTCGATGTGCCTGGTTTTTCTACAAAATAAACATAAGTTAGGTCACTAATCCTGCCTTGTTGTTTACTGACACTAGTAATCACCAGGGGGTCAGAGGTTGTATAGGATGAGGTTTTAAGATACTTATCCAGGTTCCGTAGGATCCTAACCCAGGTCATACTGTAAATGTTAACAGATTCAGTAATATAACAAGCTGTGTTCATTCAGGTTAAATCCTTTCAGATGTAGTAAGCTGGTAGCAGAGAGTGTTCAACAGTCCTGGCAGGAGCAAATTCTGGACTTTGTCAGGCTATTTAGTGTTAAGGTAGCCCCTATTAGGAACGATTCAGCCCTTGCAGTGGGGAAACAGTAAGTTTGGTTCGAGCCATTGCTAAGGTATTCAGAGATTTAGCACTGGCAATGGAGGAAAACTGGGAACACCTGAGAACAGAACTCAGCAGTGCATGGCCTGCCATGGTTAAGGTACTCAGAGGTTCAGTGTTAAATCCTTCTTGGTTTGAAAACTAAGAACAGATCTCAGCAGCATGCAGCATGGTTATCCAACAAAAAAAATCAATACTCATAAATAACTTCAAAAAGCACAAATGATCCCTATTCCTGAGCTGTCTCCTTCAGTATAAATAGTATGAAATAGGGTTGAGGAGTGGTGATGTCAGGGTGGTTCCACCTCTGGGAGCTCCTTCCATAAAGACCAGAAGAACATGTAAAGAGACAGAACATAATTACAGTGGAACCTTGGGTCACAAACGTCTCTGAACACGTACAAATCAGGTTACGACCAAAAAGTTCTCCAAACTTTTGCACCTGTTCACGACCGCACACTCTGGTGACGAACAAACCAGTTCCCCTTCTGGTTCATATGCGTGAAGATTTCCGCACGTGTTCAGTCTCTCCTTGTACTGTACATTGTTCTTGGTGCATCACGCAGAGGGACTGTCCCTCAAAACTGTAACCTCCTCTCAACCCAGCTTCTTCCTGTAGTATAGCGGGTCCACAGCTCCCGTCAAAAAGGCCAGTTTTAATAAACAATCACCATACTCACGGCTTAGTGACGGGGTGTGGGGGTGTGTGACCGAAGCGGTTCCTGAGGAGTTCATAATGTGGCCGTTTCTCACCTAAGTGCACAGGTGAGAAGCAGTCCGCATCTGTAATTGTTCCCAGGAGCTGCTGAGTGCCACCACTACCACGTCCTCTTCATAAATAGAAGCACGAGTCGGCTAAAGTTAAAAAGAAGAGAACAGGAAAGAATGGGAGGTTGCAGGAGAAGGCAGGAAGCAGGAGGAGAAAGCCGGTGCAGGAGAAAGAGAGAGAGAGAGAGAGAGCGAGCAAGCGAGCGCGAGAGAGAGAGAGAGAGAGCGCAGTGAGCCTCGGTGTTTGTCTCAGTGTTATTCAATGTTTTTACATTTAGTTTACTATTACACTGTGCATTATATGGTATAATTAACTATCTTTAATCTTTAAAGAAAATATATTTACATACAGTTGGTCTGGAATGGATTAATTGTATTTACATCTATACTAATAAAAGGCAAAGCCCTCACTGACTGACTGACTCACTGACTCATCACTAATTCTCCAACTTCCTGTGTAGGTAGAAGGCTGAAATTTGGCAGGCTGATTCCTTACAGCTTACTTACAAAAGTTGGGCAGGTTTCATTTTGAAATTCTACGCATAATGGTCATAACTGGAAGCTATTTTTCTCCATATACTGTAATGGAGTTGAGCTGGATGGCCGTGGGGGGCGGAGTTTCGTGTGACATCATCACGCCTCCCACGTAATCACGTGAACTGACTATCAACGCAGTACATAGAAAACCAGGAAGAGCTCAAAAAAGCTCTGAAGAAAACATGCATTATATAATTGAGAAGGCAGCGAAACAATAAGAAGCGAGTGAATGACATATACAACCATATTCATGAGTGCTGCTACTTCGGAAACAAAGCACGGTGTAAACCTAAAGTTTAAATTAAGTTCATAGACAGGCTGCCGCTGGCGTTTGTAATTTAGTGCCTGCCCATATAAGGCCGTCCGTCAGCGGCAATCCAATAGAAACACTGCTGCTAAATATTCACGGGTGAAGGACTGTGCTTATGCAGAGGAAGATAAGATGGTCAGGGTGGTGTTTGGCACAAACTCAGCGAAACTGCGAGAGAAACTTTTAAGTCCCGGGTCTTAGCTAACATTAAATACAGCCGTGGACATCACACGAGATGGCACCAGCACAGCTGGGAACCTTCGATGCATGTACACCGAGCGGCTCACGTGAACTGACGCAGTGCACAGACAAAAAGTAACAGTTCCAAAGAGTGCTGAACAAAAACCGATTTACACAATTGAGAAGGGAGCAAAAAAATATGAAGTGTCTGATACATACAAGCATATTCATAAGTGCAGCTACTGCGGAAACAAAGCACACGGTGGAAAAAGTCAATGTCCCGCTAAAGGAAGACAGTGTAAAAAAAAAAACCCGTGCATGCAGTGTGTCATATCTCAGATAAAGAAGAAGACGAGCTGTTTATTGATGCAGTAAGAAATGTATCGATGAATGAAACCTCTTATTTTTACAACGATTGACAAACACGGAATGTAACTTGAACACAACAAATCGTACAAATACGACCCTGATTGAAAGAAATAATGATAATCAAATCCTTGATGACAGCACCACTCAATAACACTCAGAAAACAATTACTGTATATTGACAATCATGTTACATTTTTTTTTAAATGTTCCCTTTTCTTTTTCATAACTTCTTTAACACACTACTTCTCCGCTGCGAATATATATATATATATATATATATATATATATACCCGATGTACATACTCTTAAATAGACAAGCCACACGCTGGCTAATTGTAGAGCTTCGCCTCTAGCGGCGACATCCGAGGTTTGATTCCTGAGAACGGATGCACTGAGTATGCACACGCGCTTCCCGATTCATTTTACCCTCGCATCTCCTTGGTTTGGGACGTATGAAAAAATATGCGGTTAACGCAGAATCATGTTACGTTATTTTTAAAATGTTTCCTTTTCTTAGCACAAGCACAGCTGAGAAGCTTCGATGCATATACTCCATAATACATTAAAAAAAATAACGCATTTAATCACACTTTCAATTCCAAGCAAAGGGAAACTTTTGTCAATGCATGATTTCCTGGTACATCGATTACACTGATGCACACATCACAGCTACAAAAGAGTCGGAATAAAGCGCGTTCCTACGACTGATCAGAGGAAAATTTCATTTCAAAAGACTACCCGACGGAAGCCTTGATAAAAGCGTGGTTTTGTTAACACTGAAAAGCAAGCAAAATTAGACGCATTACAGAAAGCGGACTTTGTGGCTCTTACTGGGGATCATTGGACTTCTGTGACCGTTAGTAATTCTAATTACATCTAATTACAAAATGTTCAATGATCACACTGTTTTAGCCTAATGTACAAAATAATTTTGGCTAAGGTTACTCAGAGTTTAAAGATGAAGCTGATCAAATTACCTTTTATGTTTCTGCCTTATTTTATTAAGAAGAAAAACTGCACTTTATGTTGAAATTTTGGTTATTATTATTTAAAAACAATACCATTCTGAAAATGTACTTAAACTACTTAAACTACCACTTTATTTTTAAGTCTGCCCAATTTTAGCCAGGGATGATATTTTTGTTTCTGTTTTGAATTCAAATGCAGTTTAAAAGCATTTTTTTTTCAGAAATTAAAAGAGCTTGAGTTTACAATATTCATGTCCATGTCTATTATTTGATTCTGTCGCCCACTAAAACCCTTTTAAATAAAAAAAAAACCATTTGCGATTTGGGGCAAATTTTCATGTGTGATTACATACGATTAATCAAGATTAATTATTACACAGCCTCTAATTAATTGGATTAATTTTTTTAATCGAGTCCCACCCCTAATATATATATGTAGATATATATATGTAGAGGGCGGCACGGTGGCGCAGTGGTAGCGCTGCTGCCTCGCAGTTAGGAGACCCAGGTTCGCTTCCCGGGTCCTCCCTGCGTGGAGTTTGCATGTTCTCCCCGTGTCTGCATGGGTTTCCTCCGGTGCTCGGTTTCCTCCCACAATCCAAAGACATGCAGGTTAGGTGGATTGGCGATTCTAAATTGGCCCTAGTGTGTGCTTGGTGTGTGGGTGTGTTTGTGTGTGTCCTGCGGTGGGTTGGCACCCTGCCCAGGATTGGTTCCTGCCTTGTGCCCTGTGTTGGCTGGGATTGGCTCCAGCAGACCCCCGTGACCCTGTATTCGGATTCAGCGGGTTAGAAAATGGATGGATGGATGGATATATATTTATATGTATATGTATATATATATATGTATGTGTATATATATATGTGTATATATATATATATATATATATATATATATATATATAGTACAGGCCAAAAGTTTGGACACACCTCCTCATTCAATGTGTTTTCTATATTTTCATGACTGAAGGCATCAAAACTATGAATGAACACATGTGGAGTACTTTTGTACTTAACAAAAAAAGGTGAAATAACTGAAAACATGTTTTATATTCTAGTTTCTTCAAAATAGCCACCCTTTGCTCTGATTTCTGCTTTGCACACTCTTGGCATTCTCTCGATGAGCTTCAACAGGTAGTCACCTGAAATGGTTTTCACTTCACAGGTGTGCCTTATCAGGGTTATTTAGTGAAATTTCTTGCTTTATCAATGGGGTTGGGACCAGCAGTTGTGTTGTGCAGAAGTCAGGTTAGTTGGACAATCATTTATTTTTCAACAGGACAATGACCCCAAACACACCTCCAGGCTGTGTAAGGGCTATTTGACCAAGAAGGAGAGTGATGGAGTGCTGTAAATGGTCATGAAAATAAAGAAAACACATTGAATGAGGAGGTGTGTCCAAACTTTTGGCCTGTACTATATATGTATATATATATATATATATATAACTGTGTATATTTATGTGTATATATATATATATATATATATATATATATATATATATATATATATATATATATATATATATATGATGTATATATATGTGTGTGTGTGTATATATATATATATATATGTCAGCAACACTCATGACAATGACAAAACAATTACATTGTCAATCATGTTACGTTATTATTAAAATGTTTCCTTTTCTTTTTACTTCTCCGCTGCCAAGTGCGGGTATTTTGATATATATATATATATACTGTATATATATATATATATATATATATATATATATATATAGATAGATAGATAGATATGACAACAACACTCATATCAATCACAAAACAATTACATTAACAATCATCTTACGTTATTTTTAAAATGTTTCCTTTTCTTTTTCATTACTTCTTTAACACACTACTTCTCCGCTGCAAAGCGCGGGTATTCTGCTAGTACAATCCTATGGGGGAAATTACTTCCACTGTATAACATCACAAAAAACAACATATTAACTCAAAATTAACAAAAAAAGCAACACAAATATGCAATACACATAATTTCAACCCTACACAATCCACTCTTTAACTACACTTAACCATTCACTTCTGGCACCACATGCATCTACTGTGGAGAATGAAATGGTGGTCAGAGGAGAGTCATCACCTGAAACATTCATTGGCATGTCAACTGGGTGTTGTGGGAATTCTAAGTTAATTGCTGATAAAATTATTTTTTTGCTAGTTAAACGAGTCTTTCTTGCATGCATGGAAAGTCAGATCCAAGCACATCAAGATAATCAGGTACCCCAAAGGCATGTATCAATATCTTATACTGCAGATAAAGATTGTCATAATTCAACATTTATTTAGGGAAAATAAGCTGCTTGATTAAACAGTTTAGAGGCCGTGCTATTTCACCTAAAGCAAGAAAGCATAAGTTACAGTATCAGCATCTGCAGCTTGGTCGGGACAAGGGCAATTAATCTGAGGCAACATTTATTGATTTAGGTGCAGTAAAGAACTGTATTGATTCGGTTTGTGCTGAAAAAACTGGTTTGAGAGTTGGTTTGCTTCAAAACACTACACAAGTATATTTACTTGATGGTAGACAGAGCAGACTCTAAAATGACTAAACCGGTGTGTGTTAAAGCACAGAGAAGACATATGGGTGTAGTTGTTGGATGAGTTCACTCAAATACCCATTTGAGATTCACGAGTTAAAAATACACAGCCCCAAGTCCCCCTAATTCAGGGCAGGGAGATATTTCACATTGGAAAGGAAAATGGATGAAAACTGCCTTTGTAAGCATTCATTGATTTGTAGCTGCTCGGTCTATCTCTGAACAAACTCCCTGATTGCTACAGTTGTCAGATTTTCAGAATCTATTCATTAAGCCGACAACTTTACCACCACATTGACCTTTTCACGGTCTCATTGATCTCTTACACCATTGTCTCAGGGTCATCTTTATGCGTTGTCAGACTTTGCAAACAAACCGGTGGAGAATTGCATTCAGAAGATTTGGAGTAATGGCTTTATTTTACTGTGCATTTTATTTGTGGGCATTATGTTTTCCTAAATTTATACATTTATTATAGAGTGCTAAACAAAATTTGTGTCAAAACATCCATTCTTAATTCACCAGTACTTACAATTTAATCTATAAAGGGGTAGGAGTAAACTGAAAATTACTAAAACATAAAAACAGTATGAGTACGGATTAATGTTTTATGGATTAGGTTAACCACCTACAGTGCTAGGCACTCACAAATTCTTGGTTTTATAGTGAACATTTATTTAGGGTCTATTCTCTATTACATTTTTGAATGCTTTTGCAGTATTATTACCATTCTTCATTATTTGTATCATTATGATGGTGCTGCCATTTTGAAATAATCTCGGGTGCAGGTACCATCACTTCCAATCCATCTTTGCATATGCATGTTGTTTATAGCTGCTGTGTCTGTTGTTGATCACATCCCATGCTGTGAATATGAAGCACTGCAGCTAATTATGAGTATAACAAGTCACTCTGACTGAATTTGTAGTGAAGCTTGGTGTTTTACTTCACAAAACAATTTACAAAATAAATACTGTAGCACTTTGTTTCCAGTGAAATCTGTGCCATTCACAAAAGACGAAAGGCCTTTAGTTTAATTCCACATGCGTCTGCTTGTCATGTAGTATTTAAATAAAGATCTCTACTAAAAATAATCAGAAAATAACTGTAAATGTTCCTTTCCTCAACTAGGATAAAGTGGTTACTAGACAGTAGCATGAAAAGGGAATTTTTGTACCAGATATTTTCTCTGTGGGGGAAAACACAGTACTTTTTACTGTTTACTGTGTCTTTGTATGATAAATATGCAAAAAAAACGCGTGCCACTCGCCATCAGTGATGTCAATGAGAGGCATACATAGAATTGATTTTACTAGTGTGGTACGGATTACATTTGATATTCAGCTGCAGAAAAGAACACAGGTCAACATGGAGGTGTGAAGGAAGCTTCATGGAGCAGTAGTTCTTATTTTCAAAAAAACTTTTAATAAGTTCCGTGTTTTGCAATTGTGAAACCACCTGCAAAACAATATTTAGTTTCAGTTTTGCAAAATTGTATATGAATCAAAACTTGCCTGTCTTGGTCATCACTTGTTGCAGTTTACAGCAGCATGTAGTTGAGTTTGAATTGTTTTCAGAACAAATCAACAAGAATTAGTGGTAGTTAGGACTGAGAGTCTACAGTTAGTCTGAAGTTCACTCATTTATTTTAACTATGACTTTTGATTGATGATTCTCCATCTCCTATTTTTTTAGGCAGCACAGTGGCACTGTGGTAGTAGTTCTGCTTTGCAGTAAGGAGGCCATGGTCCATGTCCTGGGTCCTCCCTCCATAAAGTTTGGATGTTCTCCCCTTGCGGGTATGGGTTTTCTCCAAATATCTAAAGACTCTAAATTAGCCTTAGTGTGTGTGTGTGTGTGTGTGTGTGTGTGTGTGTGTGTATGTTTATCCTGCCTTGTCCTAGCTGGGATGGGCTCCACAACTCTAAAACCCTGGTCTGGGTTAAGTGGGTTACAAAATGACATGACTACACTCCAATTGCTTTTAACATATTCTGTGATATATGTGTGAGTTTGGTAATACGTATAACTAAACAATGTATATGCAATATGAGTAGTTGTGTTGAATTTTATTGAAGTGTTTGAGTTCAGAATTAACACTGCCTTCATTGGCGTTTTTCACCCAATTGTAAAATAAGCAAAATAAATGATGACTGGCTAGAGGGAACTTCACATCACTTTAAGATTTTTCAGGCCACAAAATAGTTTATTTCTTAACTTCTAAGAGGCATTATTTAGTCCTAGCCGCTCTGTGATTTTCGCATGCAATTTTACTTGGATATAACATTGAAGAGCATTCCCCACTGAAGTTTTACGATCATCTATCCAATATATAAAATCCAATTTCCATCAGTTGTAAATGTATGCCAGATCAAGGAATGTGGTGGTGATGGTGGGGGTGTTTCTTGGGATTTGTTCACATATGGTAAATAAACCATTCACCGTTGGATCCGCTACATAAATCCCGGTCAGCGTGAAAAGTAACGCTTGTAAACGCGCGTGCTGTCTCGCCCCAACTCCTCCTAGAATTACACCTCTTTGAATATGCAAATCAATATAAACAGCCCTTAAGTTCAGCGTTCTGTGAAAAGGCAATGACAAAAGCAAGAGGGAAAATGGAAGAATTTTAGCGAATACCAAGTGGAGGGAAGGAAAAACGTACTATTTGTTGGTTTAAACAGTGGTATAAACAAGAAAAGGAAGTTGATCGACTGACATAGCGTGTCAGAGAAACTCAAAAGCTCAAGTTTACAAAGTCGCACAGTGGCGAGTCATAGCCCACCATCTGAGTTTCATATGAAAGCTTATTAGGGCACAGAGGAAAAAAAAAGGCACACAGTGGGGAAAAGCACGAAATGTCAACCTCAATCTCGAAATGTCCACTTTAATCACGTAGTTTGTTTTGTCATTAAAGTAGAACATCATAAACTTTATCTTAAAATCATTTAATTAACTAGTTTCTCAAATCCCATCGTAACTAAAGTAGCATGTTAAATGCTTTGTTTTGTATGTGTTCTTCTACTGTATGTGCTCTGTGTGTGTGAATCACTATGTGCTTCCGTTCTTTCTCTTTCTCCGACAGGACACAGAATCCATTACATTTGTGATATTACATCTCTCTGAATAATTAAAATACTGAGATGTATATGTGATATCATTTTCATGATGACTGGAATGAAAGCATGATATTAAACATGGGAACACGATGGTGCAGTGATTGTTTATGTCTCACACAAGATGCTGCTGCGTCGTGCGCGACCTTCAATGAAATAATTTATTGTAGCAGTACTGTCTCTTTCAAACATACTAACTACCAATTCCTGTCCTTACTTTTCTTTCCCCAAATACCCAATCACCACACAATCAGCTCTGTAATAGACGCTAAGCCATCTGTAAGCTTGTTCAAAACCTGAATTAAGAATGCAAGGTAAACTCAAATTCAGTTCCTGGATTAGGTGTTGGAATTACACCTAAATCTAATGAAATATAATTGGAATTGAGTTGGAATGACAAAAAGCAGAATTGAACTCCACTAAATCCTACCAGTTCCCACTTGGGGCAGATGTTAAAGAATAAACTTTATTATCACAAATCATATAAATTAGAATCGAACAGATTAAACACACTCAATTATAATGCATGTATTATGGTTACATGTCTAGCAGGATCAGTTCTCAACTCATTTTCATTTGTTTATACAGAAAATATGAATGTGATGTTTTCTAATTTCATTCTGTACATTTATTTTGCAAATTAATTTGTTGCTTGGAAATTTGAGTAAAACGACACTATCCAGAATTATACACAGTCATGTTGAATTGAGTCAAGGTTCATGGATTATTTTTTTTTAGAAAAAGAAGAACAGCTTGTACCTGTGTTGAAGGCATGAGGCTGATGATTTAAGTTTTTAGTAATCTGCCTTGAACAGAATTGACTGACGGTTGGATCATGGCTTTCCTTGGCCGAACTTGCATTCTAATACAGCCATTCCTGCCTCCTCTGCCCCGGTGACATGCCTTTTCAGTGCCGCTGCCACGATTTTTGGGCTTAAGAGATGTAACCTTATTGATTAATGTGATGCCCTTGTTAAGGGTAAATTTCACACAAAGTGTAGGAAAATGTTCTTTACACAGAGCAACATAGACATATGGAATATGTTACCAAGTGGTGTGGTAGACAGTAGGTCTTTAGGGACTCTCAGACTCAACTTGATAGGTTTGGTGAACTTGGCTGGACTGAATGGTTTGTTCTCATCAAAAGTTTTTCCAGTGTTCTAATTAGTATATTAAAATGATAGAAAATAATTGTAAATGAAAATAATTTTAACTTGTAATAAGTTGAATGAAAGTAAACTGTAAATGCTGTACTTTAAAGACAACAATTTATCAATACACAAAAATGGACATTAGGGAATTTATCGACTTCCCATCAGCAGCTGTTCTGTAGCAGCTTTTTGCTGTTTTTCAAATGCGTTTCTTAACACGCTGGCTCATCTATCAAACGTTCATCACATCTATTTTGTATTATGTCTCTGATTAACAAGTGAACGTATGAAGAAAAAGGTTTTTAGTGGAGTATAACGTAGTCAATTCACTGTCATAAAATATTTAAATAGGAGACTTCATGAAGTCAGCAAAGATTGTCAAGATGGATGAAATGATGGCTACAAGTGCTTCACGCAGCAGTTCATTTCATGGCCCTTGTCACTTAACATTAACCAATTTCTGAGTCCAATAGACTGCTTCCATCATTCTGTATCAGGTGAAACATTCTAAAGAGTGTGAGGCCCTAAAGAAGTAATTAGCCAATCAATGAGAAGAGTGCCATTTAATTTAAAATGAGGCCCCAACAGGGTACTAAGCTTTCCAGGCTGATGATATATGTGTTTGCTTAACTGTTTTTATTATCGCTCATAACCTTCCTCCCTCATACTAAAAGATTTCCTATAGAGCGAGTCTGTACCCAACTAATCACATCATTCATTACTGTCATATAGAAAATACTTAAAGTCACACATTTAATTAAATATTGACATCACAAAAAGTAATTAATTGGAAACATGTTCTGGACATTAGCAAATATATTAAGGGTTCTTATGAACTCCTGGTTATACAAAAGGAATTGCACCTAGTGTTACAATGGTCTATACTGGACTGAAGATTGTAATCAATTTATTTTAGCAAACTAAATTCTTAGGATTTTGCTAATAAAACTGCGCTCTTCAGGAGACACTTAATGTCACTCTGTGTGTAAACAGTAGTTCTAACGCAATTCAGGAGTGGCCTATAAACAGGTTAAGGGTGTATTATAACAGTCAAATTGAATTAAAATGGCACAAATTAATGGTTATATTTGTAGCTTTTTAAAATGGATGTTACAGTTTCCCTTGTAAGTTTCATATAATACCACAATGGCGGTAAGCTTCATTTAATACAATAACAGTTTAGCAAGGTCTGGGTTGGTGGAGGGTATAGTTGGGCAGAGGCTGTAGATTATATAATACAAATAAATTGGAAAATTATGTACTTAACCACATATATTTATAATCAATACTTCATTTCAGATAAATATTAACTTGCTGCAGCTCTCTGGCTGAAATTACATGTCACTAAGTTTATTGCATAAACATTTTTAGTCTGAAATGAAAAAAAAACTCTTGCAAAACCAATTTCAGGTGTGCAGCTGAAATCAGACAGATCAATCTCTGAATGTACTGAGGTTAGAACTGGTTATCTGCTCCCATATTACTTTATAAATTGTGTCAGAGAGATGGCCCAAAGAGAGGTGGAAATCGGCCAGAAAGGTAGATGCTGCATACGAAAGTCATAAAATGCACAGTTTACAGCGTCAAAGCATCTTTATTAAGGGTCTAAATTAATCTGACCTCCCACAGACACACAGTGCATATAAAAAAGCATCAATCCACCTTGTGAAAAATGCACACCTACGTTACAAACACAACACTTAGTAATATTTTCTTTTGATTTTATTTTATTATTATTACCATGCTTCTTTTAACGTCACCTGTTTGTTGTCTGGTACAAATCTTGTCATCGATATTTAACCCACTTCCTTTTGTCCAAATGACTTGAAATTTTGCACACTTACTCACTTCCGTTGGCAATACATGAATCAATGATCAGTTTCACTAATTGATCAATTAATCCATGTTAATTAAGAAATGACATTTTCATATCAAGAATTGTTAAAGATTTCACCAATAGATGACGTAATAACGGATAGAAATATTAAAGGAAATGTTAAAATATCGATTACAAAATTATACTAAAACAAACCCAAGACTAAAAAGTTGAAAATAATATATATATATATATATATATATATAAATACTTTTTAAAAACCATGCTTATATTAAGTTAAAAAGTGTACTCATAAAATAAAAGCGTGGGCGTGACAGTGTGGAGGATAGCCTGATCCAAGCCCACAGAAGAACTAATGTAGCAAAAATGACTGAAAGACATAAAGCTGGCCATGAGAGAATAGTCTGAACATACAGCTTGCTGTGACTAGGACTGCATAGCTACAGACTGGTCAAACTGCCCATGCTGACCCCTGTCCACTACCGAGAGCACCCACAATGGGCAAAAGTGTCAGAACTAGACCACGAGCAATGTAGGAAGGTGGCCTGGTCTGGTGATCATGTTGTAGATGGATAGCACAGTGTGTGTGTGAATCATTTACCTGGGGAAGAGATGGCAGCAAGATGCACTATGGGAAGAAGGCAAGTTGGTTAAGGCAATGCTTTGCTGGGATACCCTGAACCCTTTAATTCATTTGGAGGTTACTTTGACATGTACCATCTACCTAAAGATCGTTGCAGACCACATACAGCCCTTTATGGCAATGGGTATTCTCTGATGGCAGTGGCCTCTTTCAGTAGGATAATGTCTTCTGCCACACTACACAAATTGCTCACGAATGGTTTGAAGAAATGACAAAGCTCAAGGAGTTGACTTGGCCTCCAGATTATCCAGATCTGAAGCATTCATGCGATATGCTGGAACAACAAGCCCATTGAGGCCCCACCACTCAACTTACTTGATCTGCTGCAAATGACTTGGTGCCCAGATACCACAGGACACCACAGGTTTGGTGGAGTAAATGCCTCAACGGGTCACAGCTGTTTTGGCAACATAATGAGGACCTACACAACACTGGGCAGGTAGTTTTAATATTGAGGCTGATCGGTGTATAGAGTGGCGTGAAAAAGTAGTCAGTCCCCATGAAAGTCATCATCATTTTCTGCATGGCAAAATTATTTGTACACTTTTTTACCCATTTAGTATTTTTAATGTGAACTCTTATGCTGTAACAATACATTTCCAAAGTCAAAATAAAACATTTTCTACAGAACTAGAGTGTTGTACCATGTTAGCCATTATGGATGTAGTGAGGAGTCCAGCAAAATGACACCTTTTATTGGCTAACTAAAAAGATTACAATGTGCAAGCTTTCGAGGCAACTCAGGCCCGTTCTTCAGGCAAGATGTAATCAAGAAGAAGGGACCTGAGTTGCCTCGAAAGCTTGCACATTGTAATCTTTTTAGTTAGCCAATAAAAGGTGTCATTTTGCTGGACTTCTCACCATTTTCTACAGAAATTTAACCAAAAGAAAAACTTATTGTTGATGATTTTCAAGGGGACTGAAAACTTCTGCATGCCACAGTATGGTGATTTTACAAGGACCTTACTTATTCTTGCTGATGTTTTTGGCACCAAAAATGTGCTCTCAGGATGCCGCTGCCAAGAAACCGGATAGTTTTGCAGTAAGGAAAGACATGACTGTTGTGGACTATGGCTGGCAGTTTATCCCAGCCAAGACACCCAAGCCGCCAGATGGAGCCCTCCCTGCAACATGGAGATGCCCCGAATTCCAGCAGGGCATCATGGACTATGGAGTTTTAATACACAGCCCTGCTGGATAACATCAGGGCTGCCAGGGGACGCTGCAGGGAGGTGCAGAGACGTTTGTTTTCCATACATCCCGGAAGTACTTCCATGTCACGAGGATGGAAGAAATAAAGTGCTTCCGGGCTGACAAAAGAAAAGGAGTTTTCATCCGACCCAGAAGTGTTACAAGCTCACAAGGACTGAGGGACAGAAACACTTCTGGGTCAAAGAATATAAAAGACTCTGGGAAATTACAGACAGACGAGCTGAGTCGGGTGGCAGGGTGACAACACGTCTGGGAGAGTGGAGAATTGATTATTGATTTATTATTGATTGTGTTAATGAGTATAGTGGAGTGGAGGGTGCTTTGTGCACTGTATAGTCTAAATAAAAATAATTATTGGACTTTTACCTGGTGTCTGGCGTTTGATCTGAGGGTTCAAGGGGACGACAGCGCCCCCTATTTGTCACACTGTCTTCTTCTACAGATACAGCCAGTAGTCACATGGCTGCAGGTTTTCATCCCAGACAGCTTCATGAATATTGCAGTGTTCTTTGTTTACCAACCTGGACTACAAATATTTCTAAGAAACTCAGATATTTGCATCATTTGCCATAGCCTTAAATGCCTTTATTTCTTTTGTCATTTTCTTTTTATTTCACCTTTAATCAATTAAAACCCTAAAACCTCCTTTTCTTGTACCTAAATGCTGATGATCAACAGTGCAGACATTGTTGAAAACAACACTGCATGGTAAAGGCAAGCAATTCCTATTCTGCAATTTTCACTTGTCTGTTCATTAAAGAAACACTAGCATTAATGGCACATCCTGCTTTTCAAGGAATGAAGGCTGTAATCCTGGACAGGTGCACAACATTAACAGACGAGAAAACGGACAAATATCTTGTATGCTTAAATGCATGTATACATACTTGAATGCTTTTGATGAAACCTTTGCAAATAGATGGGGAAGAAGTTAAGGTAGTATCAGAGTTTACCTTCCTGGGATCAAACATTTCTGCAGATGGTGACTGCAAACAAGAAATTAAAAGATGTTTGCTTCTTGAAAGGAAAGCAATGACAAATTTTCAGAAGCTAACAAGGAGTAGAGACATCACTTTACAAACAAAGATTAGGATAGTTAAGGCTTTGGTCTTTCCCCATAGTAATATACTGCTGCGATATCTGGACCATAAACAAGGCTATGCGCAGAAAAGTCGATGCCTTTGAATTGTGGTGTTGGAGTACATTGTTGAGAGTTTCCTGGACTGCAAAAACGTCTAATCAGTCAATACCTAACTAAATACACCAGATTGTTCCTTGGAAGGACTCATCCTGAAACTAAAGCTTCAATATTTTGGCCACATAATGAGAAAAGAAGTCTCACTGGAAAATACCTTGATGCTGGGTAAAAGGAGAAAGAGGCAGCAGAGTTTAAGACAGTTGAACAGCATTCATGAGGCCACAAATATGAACATACAACAACTTAAAAAAGTAGTAGCTGACAGAGATGCATGACCTGCTAAAGTCCATAAGATCACAAAGAGTCAGACTCGCCTAAACTATTGAAGAAGATGCTTGTGCAACTCCTTATTGAATTAAATAATCTAAGCAAAAATAATTACTTGTACAAATATTTAAATACTTTTGAGTCAACACTTTTAAAAATTAATAATTTCCTTACTTTCTGTATCAAAAACTTAAATTTTTGCTCTTCAGGCTGCTCTAGACCAAGTAGCATATGTTTGTGTGTGAATTTGGCTTGAATAAAAACCTGCAGCCACAGGACTGAACTTGGAAACCACTGGTTCAAACATTTAATAAATTCTTATACTATTCAAATTTTAGAAAGTATGCTGAATAAAAGCAAGTGAACTGTGATGGAGGCAACTAACAGTCCGTCATTAGCTAATAAGCTCAGCTCTAACAATGTCAGAGCATAGTTCTAGATACTTACTAATTTCTTTATATAAATTCTGAATTATTTTTCAACTTTTCTACAAGAGTAACAACATGTTCTTCTAGAAGGAGTTGTCTGTGCCTAATAAAATGTAATTTCTTTTAATGAAAAACAAAAAAGACTGTACCATTAATTCATAAATATTTTTAATATTCTGGGAATAAATAGTGCAATGACACAAACATTTCACTTCAACACGCACATGGCTTAGGTAATAAACTGTTAGATTTCAACACTGTGACTGGACTAGTTCTTAATAAGCTCTGATTTGGTGAAACAATCATTTAATGCCTAGCGAACAACAGATAAAGCTGTCACTGATCAACATGAGGTCCAAATAACATGCACATCATTTCAGGAAAAAAGCAATGGGAATAAATCATCCTGTTATATAATATTTAGACATTGTTAATTTATTTCAAAGGCAATTACATTTTTAACAAGAAACAGGGATGAAGTTAACTTCTGGCAGCAACGGCTGGAGGTTGTTCTGACTGTAGCTGCTTTCCAAGATATTCCCTGCAAAGATAAAGAAACAAAAAATTATCAGGAGCCATATATATAACAGCAGAATATGCTTGTATGTAGTATATACTTGTTTCAGTGCTAGTAAAAACTATTTCATCACAACATTTCTGAATTTAAGCTCTTTATATAACCATACTTTTCTGTTTCCAGACATTAGCTATATAGGCTTCTTGAATTACATGTAGATTAGGGTACCAAGATGAAACTTGAATATAAGATCAAAATAATCTACTGAAATTTTCCGTGATTATATTCAAAAACTAGAATATTCATAGCATGCGCATCTGGCGTAATTAAGTTTGAAAACATACAAATTTAGTTATTATAGAAAAATAAAGTTTTACAGGTCATGATAATCAATGACCTAGTGAGTACAATATATAATATGAGGAAGAAAAAAATATCATACTTTATTTGGCATATATCTAACTTATAGTAGTAACTACTATATGGATTTCTGTTGTCACTATCTAGATATTAGTTTGTACTTTTGACATTACAGTATTTGTATAAATAAACGGTTTCAAAAATAAACATTTATTTTATATAGAGCTTCCCTGCCTCTGTCCTTTGTCTCATGTCTCCTGGCTCTTCTAGCCTCTCTGCTCTGCTAGTAAAGCAACACAAGAAGGTTAACATCAAAAACATTCTAAAAAGTGAAAGCAATTGTACCCTGTGTAAGTCTAAACATGTTGTCAGAGAGTATGAATTTATTTACAGCCTCAAAGCACTGTTGTACACTCTACACGGCTTAAAATACAGATATATAATAAAAACCTTAAACAAGGATGCTCAATATTAACACACTGAAATATGGTTTGCGTATAAGGGTGTACATAAACCATATTTCAGTGTGGAAATATTGAGCAGAATAATTACATTTTTTATTATTTTGATCTTCCTTATTACATAGCTGAATCATTAAACCACAGGAGTCGAGGTCCAAATATGTAAACAGAAAATGCAAGTTAATGGAACAGCACTTCAAAATGCATCCTGAATGTGAAACTACGTATTTCTGTAACCTGGTAACCTCCATAAACTTTGATCCAGTATCTGCTAATAAGTACATCTACTGTAATAACAGCTCAGATGAGTTCACAGTTTGCATACTGAATTAATGCAGCACGACTGTCCCAGTGAGAGGGGGTTTAGCCTGAGACCCCCTGTCTGAATTTTCTCAACCTTAAAATAAATCCTTATGCTCAAGTGACAGATCTAACTTGTCTTCTTTATGTACAAAGACTGTTTTGACATGTTAGAGGATATTCTCCTTGGAGTTCAAGTGTAGATATAGATACAATTTGCTTGGATTACCAGGAGCCACATTTCAATTTGCACAAGTGCTGCAAGAATTACTATGGTGGAGTAATTATTCATTTATGTCTAGTCATGGTAACAAATCAACTTGAATAATAATATTTAAAACACTTTGTCATGGCTAAAATCCAACATTACAAAAGAAAAAATTGATTAACTGCTTATACTGGTGATTTTGCAAATAATGTATGCTCTATAAAAATAAAGAACCACATCTTGTTCAGAAAATCTGCATTATTACTTGAAAAAGGCATTTTACAGACTGAACAGAATGCATGTTAACTTAAAAAAAAGTACAATGATTGAAAAATTATGGCACCGACATAATCAGTATATTTTAAATGCAAAACAAAAGCAAACAAAAATAATGCAGATTAAACTTATTTAAGTATAAATAGAATTTTTATAATAAATGCCAAATGATGTAGGCAGCTGGGGATTTTTAATGCATAAATATACTATTATCTTAACTAACAAACCACTTGATTTATATACACCAATAGAACTAGAAAGCTACATAAACAGAAAGTCAAAGCTAAATGAGGTTTTAATGTTACTTTTATAACTGTACAAAGTTAAAATGGGTGGTTGAAAACATCATACATAATCTTAAAAAACACTAAATATTGAAGCACTTTATGTTTCAACAGTGCATTAGTAGAGTCACAGTGTTCCATTTCACTGCAATTAACAAAGAAAAAGAACAGTCTGAGGGCTTAATAATAATAATAAAGGATGAAATATAATGAGCTACTGCTTTATAAATTAATATCTGAAAAATAGCAGACTTCAGATTTCTAATAAAGTAATCAATATCCAGTGTATTTTCCTTTGTGTGCAGGATTTAGACAGGTTGAAAGTAAACATGTTAATATTTTAAGAAGGCACACAAGGAGGCTGTAATATCTATAGTAATCTATAAGCTCTGTACCTAGTACAATGAAATTCTTATTTGCATGTCTCCTCAGAACAGTTGAGAAAAACTCAATAAACATAATATAATAAATACATATATAAAATCAAATAAAAAGTATACATAGAATGTATAATATATAGTATATATGAAATTATGCACAGTATGTATTTGCATGTATTAGAGATGTACAGTGCTTTGTAGAGAATCCTTCACTTTTTGTTATTATGCATTCTTATAGTAAAATCATTTAACTTATTTTTTCCCTTCATCAAACATCACTCTGTGACAAACTGTCCATGAATGTACTAATGTGAAGGAGGAGTGAAAAAAATGATTGTGTGGGATGGCAGAGGTCTTTAATTGTACTGTGGGTCTTTCTAAGGGAATAAGTGCCAAAACTCTGAAGCCATGGCCTGTGAAGCCACATGCATACAGCTGCATAAAAACCCCTTCTACTGACACACATCTGAAAAATTGTCAAGTTGATAAAATGTTACAATTTCCATTTTAAATTACGGAAAAAAGGGGTAGCACAGTGGTGCAGTATTAGCACTGATATTTTATAGTAAGGAGTCCAGGGATGGTGTGCCTGCATGTTGAGTCTGCTTGTTCTTCCAACGTTTTTTGTTGGTCAACAGACATACCTGGTAGCTGAATTGCCACTGCTAAAATGGACCTAGTGTGTGTTTACGTGTGTTTGTCCATGAACTGGCACCCTGTGCTGGATAAGTGGGTATGTAAAATAGATTAGAGGAAGGAAAACTTTTAACAGAGTAAAAAACACAAAGAAAATGACTTGTGTGCATAATAACCAATCACACAGAAAACTAACATCTTATCATTTATTTGCTCATTTGCCAAATCCACATCTAAATCAAACATTGAAATGAACATCATTTCACTGCGGGCTATACTCAAGCATATACTCACTCGTGCTAGGTCTAAAATCATAGTATTAGTACAACTTACTGTCTCTCTTACAAATGTTATTCAACTTCAGCAAAAACAAAAAAAATAGTTAAACAGAAAATAAATGACACTGGTACACTAGTATTCCTAATCAATGTATAATTACCATATTTTTTGTTTATCTATTTCACCTTAATTTCACTTGCTTCCATAGTAATTCAAGATGCCTGACTGATTTTTGTGGTTACTCCATCCATCCTGCAGTGGATTTCTCTCTCTCTCTCTACACTTTCATAATTCATTTAGGAGCCTGAAACACAAATATTGCCTTATTTGTCAGCTTCATACACTTTTACTGTACAATCATGAAAAGATAGGTTTATCTAATTGTGAAGATAATAAGCTGCTGAATTAACTTGAGAGTGGTGTAATGATTAAATGTTTATTCAAGTTTAAAGAAACTCAGTTTTGTTTTTTTAGAGGCTAGTTATTCCGTGTTTCTTAACAGCTTGGACTGTACCTCATAGAACACCAGAGTATTTCTGAGAGGAGCGAACATCTAGCTTGTTAACACAGATAGGACTGCCTTCCCAAAGTGAGACTATATCTTGCTCAGCACATATTTAGAAGGAGGCAGAAAAAGTTACACTATTACTGCCTTATGCCAGCGTGTTATTTTAAAGTTAACTGTGTATTGCAAAGCTTTTCTGGTATGAGTGTTCTTCTGCCTTCCTTTGCAGACACAGCCTTTCTAGTTCAGAGAACATTTTATGTACTTACAAGTCCATGTTTAAACTATAGTGTATATAGTTTTCTATAGTGTATCTCAAGGTTCCCTAGTGTCTCTAAGATCAAACATTTTCCAAATCAGTATGGTTAGCCCAGCCAATATAGTATACCAGTACCCTTTTACATCTAAGAAGTATTTACTTTTTTAGAAGAAGTGTACAATGGAAAAGTAGGAGGAAAAGAATGGCGAAAGATAAAAATGCATTATGACTTTAGCAAGAAATTTAGGATTTTCCCTGCACACATTTTTAAAAAGTTGAGAAAAAGGTGTGTCATTCACTAGTGTTTGTAATTCAGATATTTCTCTTGCTGATGACACAGAAATTGAGAACTGTAGGGACACTTTTACCATTGGTTAAAGTAGATTATTTGAAATTCTTTCTATTACCAATGAATGCAACCAGTGTTGCATTAAAAAAAGGGTTGGAGAGGCCTTTATTAAATCTTTCTCTAACTGGAAAAGGACCTATATTGACTCATAATCCTTGATCAAACAGGATTCTGCTCCTTTTTAATTTTATACTGTAGTTTCTTGGAGCGCAAGGTTTTCCAAAGGATGAGATAATATAAAGGACCTGACTTGTGAAATCCTTATTAATATCTGTACCTGGTCGAGCTATCATTGTTCTCTATACAAATGTACACATGTCAAAATAATAAATCAGTTTCAGAAAACACTGCTATTTGTAAAAGTTGTGGGTTCTAGAATGATTTTGACAGGTCTGGTGTCTGGTGACAAGTTAACAGTTTTCAGGAAGGGGGGGGGTGGTGTTTTTGTGTGATGAATAGAGTTTTTTCCCATTTTATGGGGAAGACTAGCACTCGGTATGGTTGTGTACATGTTGATATTGAAGAGAAGAAAGGTGCTTTTAGAGTTCCCCAATTTACAAACAGATATGACAAGTCATCCCATTCCTGGGACACTGAAAACCATTTTTCTCCATCACATAACATTTTTTCATAAAACACTTCTGCTCATTTACAGACATTTTAAGAAAGGGTGCCCAAATGTTTGCATGCCGCTGTATATCTATATATAAACTTAATCTTGGGCTTTTTCTGGTTTAAGCATTACACTACTGTGGTGATGCTCTTCTTCTCTTTCTCTTACTCCCGTTTGCAAATTAATGTTGCATTTTGTCTATAACAGTAGCTCCAAGCACTTTATGTGTACTTCTTTCAACACCTGATACTGTATTTCACATCGCTTTTTTGCAGTTACACTGGGATTTGTGTACCCCAGCCTTGAACACACGCACCTCTTGTAATTGCCATGGTTTGTTTCTTACAATCAAGTCTTTCCTTTGAGCTAAATGTTATTCATTTGACCACTACCTTGCATCTGATGTTGTGCTGTGGCCTTGTAGTGGAAGATTTGCTTTATTTTAACAAGAGTGTGATAATCGCCAGTTTGCATAGTGTGAGGAAATATTCAGTATTTAAAACAAAGAGTAAGTTAGTCCCAAATGGCTGATGTAGGGTCTGGCATAACTCCATCAAGCCTAGGATCCTTTCCTTTACTCATAGAGGCCCATGCTTCCTTCAGCACTTACATACTAATATGGGCATCCAAGCACAAAAGTATACAATATTAAGAATTGACCAGAAAGAACAGATTTGTTACAAGGATAAATAATTATTACCACGATAAATAATTATTACCACAGGAAGGTACCAAAATTCTCTGATACATTTGCCATTATAGTCATACAACACTCCAAAAAGAAATAAATAAAAAAATCAAATAAAAAAAGAGCACTAACAAATACACATTCTTTTTAAATTTTAAAAGATAATTTGATTCAGTCACAACTGGCACAGAACAAACCAAACTCTAAGGATTAGAACTCTTACTTTCTTAAGGTGTTCTTTAAAATGATGGAAACTGTATTATATTCCTATGGTATTCTTTACATTAATGAAAACTGCATTATCAGTGAGAACATATACTGTACCACATATTGTAGAACATTATTTATTATGACTGTAGAAGACTGCACATGGGACAGAAACTATGACAAACTAAATTATCAAACTGCAATGGAACACTTTAGGTAAAAAGAAGTTGAAGTTGTTCTAAATCAAAGAGTATGGTGAGCTTCTTTAGATGATCTAATGTCTTGATTAGACTCTCTCTCTACTTAATTATTATCTGCATTGTAAGAAAACTTCCAAATGCTTCAAGATTGTACTTTATGATTTCACATACTACTCTTAGTGTGCTGGTAAAGCATTATTTAATGCAGGGGTGCCCAACTCCAGTCCTGGAGGGCCACAGTGGCTGCAAGTTTTCATTCTAACCCTTTTCTTAATTAGTGACCTGTTTTTGCTGCTATGTAACTTCTTTTGAATTCATTTTATTTGACTTGCTCTTGAAGACTCCGACCCCTCGATTGTTTTTCTTAATTAGCAGCCAAACAATAATGACATACAAAATTAGCCAAAACAGGACCAGCAAACTGTAACCATCATACAATATCTGAAAATAAAGAAAGGAGAAGGTCTCAGGAATGCTCATCTGCTCTTAGAAAAGAGAAAATCCACAATTTCGGAAATGTCTGCTATTGTACAATGAGAGCAGCAACAAGCCATGGAATTAAAGAATGGGTTTAATTAACAACAAGAACCAGCACCTCATTAAGCAACTGGTTGGAGTGAAATTGGTTGGAGTTTGAGGCCCTGACTTAGTTGGTCTTCTGTTGGCTCACTCACTTCACATTTCACTTCTGTTTGGGTGCCATTTAAGGAAAGAAATGAATCAATTCAGAGGAACGATGAAGAAATTCAGGGAAACATTTCTTAAAAACCAAGTCAATTCAAATTAATTTAAAAGAAGTTAATTTGCAGCAAAAACAGATCACTAATTAAGAAAAGGGCTGGAATGAAAACCTGCAGCCACTGTAGCCCTCCAGGACTGGAGTTGGGCACCCCGATCTAATGACCCTGTCAAAATTCTAGCTCCCCATCGACACAGTAATAAATTAAAAACTTGACCAGAGAAGATAAATTGATATTGGCAAATTCACTCTGATTCACTCATTCAGACTGATGCTTTTAGAGCAATGATCACTCATGGTGGAGAGGAAAAGTTTAAGAAATTGAGAATTGTATTAAAGACTTTCTGATATCTCAGCTTTACTGATACTTTAAATATAGCCCAAACATTTTCCAAGCTCATATACAACTTTAATCAACTCAACCAGCTCCTGCCCCCTTCCCATTCAGCAAGTATTAATTCAGTACTATTTTCTTTTGACTTTTTCTCCATGTTTTCCTTGATTCACTAGTTACAGGATTTCAAAATAACTTCCACTATTATAAATTGTGGCTCTAATCATCAAATATATGTAGGTAACATTGTCATTCCTTTATATAATGCCTCTTATGACAACTCTTAAATTTTAAATATTCAAAGACTATAAAATTACTAAAAAGAACTAAAACTGCATTAACTTTCAAATATTTGTACAAAAACGTAATTCTGTGTTCCATTTCTACAGTAATCTGTGTAAACACATTGTTAAAACAGAAACCTTTTCATATTTTAGTAATAAATGTTACAAAATGTAGGCATAGACTATAAAATGTGTGCAGCCTGAAGACCAAAGATCAAATGAACACTTTCACAAAAGGTTCAAGAATGATACAACAGCTTCCGTGGCGTACCAGTAAGATTTGCTGACTCAGAGCACAGTAGGATTGCCGTGCCTTAGAGACCCGAGTTCGATTCCCTGCTGAGGAGAAAATGTTATTTTTTTTCTTTTTAACATTCGCCGCTCTGCCTTCCTGAACTCCCTGTCTATCTACTGTATATAGTAATATCAGTATTTTTATTATTATATACAGTAGCAGCTTCCCTGTCTGCCTATCATATAGTGCCTTTCCTTCCTATCTATATACAGTGATCCCTCGCTCTATCACGCTTCGACTTTCGCGGCTTCACTCCATTGCGGATTTTATATGTAAGCATATCTAAATATACTGTATATCACGGATTTTTCGCTGGTTTGCGGATTTATGCGGACAATGGGTCTTTTAATTTCTGGTACATGCTTCCTCAGATGGTTTGCCCAGTTGATTTCATACAAGGGACGCTACTGGCAGATGGCCGAGAAGCTACCCAATCAGAGCATGTATTACGTATTAAATAAAACTCCTCAATGATATACTTCCCGTGCGGTGCTTTGCATACTTAAAAGCTCTAACAGCACATATTGATTTTTAATTGTTTGCTTTCCTCTGTCTCACTCACTCACTCTCTCTGACATTCTCTGCTCCTGACGGAGGGGGTGTAAGCAGAGGGGCTGTTCGCACACTGGCCTAGAGGATACGGACGGATGCTCCTCTTAAAAATGCTGAAAGACTGCCTTTACATTGCTCCCTTCCTTGCAGCTGCTTTGCCAGGCCGGTGCTTCGCATACTTAAAAGCACCTATTGATTTTTGATTGTTTGCTTTTCTCTCTCTGTCTCTCTCTCTGACATTCTCTGCTTCTGACGTGCACTCCTTCGAAAAGGAACATATGTTTGCATTCTTTTAATTGTGAGACGGAGCTGTCATCTCTGTCTTGCCATGGAGCACAGTTTAAACTTTTGAAAAAGAGATATATGTTTGTTTGCAGTGTTTTAAAGTCCCTATCTCTACAACCTCCTGTGTTTCTGTGCAAATCTGTGACCCAAGCGTGACAATATAAAAATAACAATATAAACGTACGGTTTTTACTTCACGGATTTTCACCTTTTGCGGGGGGTTCTGGAACACAACCCCCGCAATCGAGGAGGGATTACTGTATCTATCCCCTTAGCTGTTTTTTTTATATATCTATTATACAGTGGCTATGGAGTGCCAAACAGGCAATTACAATGGTTTTTGGAATATATAAAGTTATTCCTTAATATATAAAGTCAAAACTTGAATATATAAAGTAATTCCTGAATATATAAAGTCAGCGTCAGCATATATAAAGTCAGCGTCAGAATATATAAACTCATTTTTGAATATATAAAGTCAGTCCCAAAAATATAAAATTTCCGTGCTTGTCATTTCACTCGTGCTAGTAAAAGGTAAACTTCGACAGAAGCCACTCAGAGTCGATCGGGCTTGTAAGGTTCGTCCAGAAATGCACCCATACAAAAAGAATAAATAAGTATAGTGTTCAAAATGCTGGGCACATATATCATTTTGAATGAATTAACTGAACAGAGGGTTTTTTTTTTTTTTTAAATATTTTCCTGAAGATGTTTTTGTTAACTTAGTTCATTACTTTGTATTAGGAACTCATTGAGATTACTAAAAATTTGCCTGAGTAGTTTCAATCAATATCAATATAGTCTGACTTTAAATTTATATATTCAGGAATGAGGTTATATATTCCGACGCTGATTTTATATATTCGGTAATCTATACTAATCCCTTTGGGATTGATAAAGTATCTACCTACCTACCTACTAATAAAGGGCAAAGCCCTCACTGACTGACTCATCACTAATTCTCCAACTTCCGTGTAGGTAGAAGGCTGAAATTTGGCAGGCTTATTCCTTGCAGCTTACTTATAAAAGTTAAGCAATTCTACACGTAACAGTCATAACGGTCGACAACGTCCGCCATGTTAAACTTTATTTATGGCCCCATCTTCACGAAATTTGGTAGGCGGCTTCCCTGCGCTAACCAAAACTGATGTACGTACTTCGGTGGTATGATGCCACTGTTGGCCGCCATATTGAACTTTCCAACGGTCTTTGTTACTTATGGGCCCATCTTCAAGAAATTTGGTATGTGGGCTCCCAGCGCTAACTGAATCCTACTTACGTACATATATACGTCCATAGCTTGCAGCTTGGTCACCGTGTGAGGCGGCGTTGGGTCTCCCATCCCAACGCCTACCACGTTGTTGGCTGCCTGCCTATATAAGGCCGTCCGTCGCTACGGTCTCTACATTCCCTTCCTTGCTTCGCCATGGGATTCACGTCTCCCTGCTGATAACTACAGCCTTTTTATTTAATCCACGGCTTCTCCGCTGTTTTATTTTTCGTTTATTACGATTATAGTTATTGTGTAGGTATTTTAGACTTCCTTTACATTGTTCAGGTACCCATTTCCTTTATCATTCCAACCATACCCCTATTAACATGTCTATCGAGGTGATCACCATCGATCAAAGAACTGTCACTTACCGAGTGGTTTCCATGCCCAGAGATGGCACCTGCCTTTTCCATTCTCTTTGTTACATATTGCACAGCCATATCAGGCTCACTCTTGATATCCGGAGGAACATTGTGTCTTATGTATTGAATGACTGGGACAGGTTCAAGGTGTGGACTGATGACGGTACAGGAGATAATTATACTATACAGGAGCACTATAAGAGTGAAATGCTTAAGCCCTTCACCTATGGTTCTGCATGTGAGTTGATGGCTGGTGCTGAATTATTCGGTTGTTGCTTTCAAGTGTACTGAAATAGCCAAATATTTTACACCTTTGGACAACCGCCAATGCTTCTTAAACATCTTAGATTCACAGGTGACGATTTGAATAGTGGACACTTTGATGTTTATGAATGTTTAAACTCTGAAAAGCTGGATGTGAAGTTATCGATGAAACCGGTTGTATGCTTACAACGCTTGACAGGTGCCGAATGTCTCTTCAACACAAGTCCTGCAAATACTGTCATAATTGAAACAAACCATGAAACTCAAACCAATTATGACAGCAGCAATCCAAGCTGTGAGATTTGACACAAGATTACTTTTCACATGGCCGACTGTACGCTGCATGCTCAAGAGTAAGCTCAGCGCACAGCTTGGTCATATTACAACCGGAGGGCCGAACTGACAATGTGGTATACAAAGAGATCCTGTCCTTGAGAACAGTTTTAAGGTGAGCCAGATCTACAAGTTTTTTCGTAGGCTCTGGTAATTCTAGCGTTAAAGTACAGCGACAGCAAAAGTGCGACATTCATTCTTTCTCCGATGTAGAACCCTCATCATCTTCTGAGTTCACCTCTGTTATAGCGCGTCTTTATGTGAAAAAAGCAGTGTCAGATCGGGTGGAGCATGAACATGACTGGGAGAATAAAAAAAAAAAAACGCTAACCTTTACAAGTACCATAAATTTACATCAGCTGTTACTGACTCAAATCAAATGTATATTTTTTATTCTAAAATTATAAGAATAAGAGCAGTTCACTTCTCAACACTGAGTCATTTGGAGTCGAACTAATGACCCTTTTGATTACCAGTCAGCAGTTCTTACCATTACATCGCCAAAGCAGGTGTATTGAGAACGTTTCAATGTCGCACCCTAACACGAGTTCTTTTTCTGCAGTTATATTTCTGAATAAAAACGCACTTGTTTTGTTATACTTGTACCTTTTATGAGAAGTGTTTATTTGATATTTGGACTTCAGGCTTCACATATTATACACTTCAAGTCTACATTTTGTCAATTATTACTAAAACATGAAAAACATTTCTGTTTTAACGATGTGTTTACATAGATTGTTGTAGACACGGAATACACATGAAAAGCATGTGTTCCAAATAATATTATAGTATTTACTCTATACAACTCTAAGCAACTGACGTGCAGGTAGACAGACTTGAGCTGAGAAAAGTTTGTGCTGCGGTGGGGGATGTGACAGCAGGCTGCTTGCTTCTTATCCACACATTTACAAGACAAAAGACAATGACAGAGAGGTGCGAAGGGATTTAAGGTGGGACGGATCTACAAGTTTTTTCGTAGGCGTTGGTAATTCTAGTGTTAATTGACTATCTGGGGCTGGGGATACTTTGCTTTCTTGATAAAGGATATGTGTAATTGATTGAAGTCGGGAAGGAATATAAGGAAGGGATAAAAGCATTTCCTTGCAAATAACAAAAATTGGATTATAAAAATGATCTACTTTAATAAAAAGTACCATTTACTATAAATAAACACATGCAAATATGAATTTGACCCTATTTATTCAGTATTGATGTAGGCACCATTTATTAATGTACTTTCTAACAAGACATGAAATTTTTGAACACCATCTGGCTAAAAAGAATTTTGAGTACTTGCCAATATAAAAAGCTCCAACTAATTCATATAACATTCTATTTAGTTATAAAAAAGCATAATTGTGACTATAACAATCAGTATACCAAGATTAAGCTTTATTTCCTCAGTAAAACTTAACCTAACGAGAAAGAACAAATTAATCGAAAACAAAGAATCTATTTGCAATCATAACCCATAAAACTAGTTAGATTAGATAAACTTTATTAATACCAAGGGGAAATTCACATGTATAACTGATAGATCAAATTAAACATTGTTATTGATTACTCACCAGTTATGAACCATCAACTTCTGAACAGCCAGAAGTGCATTATAACGAACTTGTTGATCTTCATGGTGCATATGGTTCATCACAAGCTGCTTTCCTCCAAGTTGTTCAATTACACTACAAGTAAAAAATGAAGAGGTATTAGATCTTATACATAAAAATGCACACACACACATACACACACTACAGATTAAAGTTAGATTTACATTTACTTCATTTACAAAGTCACTGCTTATTTGAACTGAATATTACCTCAACATGAATAGAAGAAACATATTGTAATCATATCCCATCAGTGAAAACTATCCTATATCACAAAATAAAAGATTTAAACAACATAAGTGATGGAGATGAGCAAGCAAAACTTGAGAACATGTTTTACTAGCAACTACTGTTTCTAATTTGATAATGTCTTGAAATACCAGGAAACTCCAACTGATTATTCAGCATAACTTGAATATTGAAGCTGTACAAATAAACAAAGTCATTCAAGTCCCAAAAAAAGGGCAGTCGCTCTTGTAAGATGTGTGCATGAGAGACCAGGATGATACTGAGACTCTCAGTAGGGCATCGTTACAACACTGCTGCTGGAATTGCGTGCCATTTCAGTGCTGAACAGGGTAAGAATTTGTCTCAACATACAGAGTCTCGTCATCTGAGAGAATTGTGACTGAAGGTCCACTATGCAGTGATCAGGCCTCTTATCAGCAGGAAGAATGAACTAGACTAGCCTTTGCTAAGGAGCATGCTCTGTGGACTGAAGATAACTGGCCCAAAGTTCATTTCAGTAATGAAATCAAGGGAAAAAGTTGATAAAGCTTGGAGAATGAAGTGTCATAGTATGGGGATGTTCTCTGCAGCAATGGTTGCGCCTTTCGTATGGCTACATGGCAAGGTAAATGCTAACGTGTACCAGAACCTCCTTCAGCAACATGCACTTCCAACTCTGCAAGGATCACCCAATCAGCCAGCCATCTTTATGCATGGCAATTCCCGTTGCAACACAGCAAAACAGGTGAAGTAGTTCTTAGAAGTGGAGAATATCAAAGTGATGAAATGGCTATCCCAAGGTCCTGATTTTAAGCTGGTTGAGAATCTCTGGAAGGTAATTTGTGGCAGGTAAGGTAAGTTATGACAAAGAAACCCGCTACAGTTACTGGAAGACTAAAATCACTGTAATTTTCAAAATTAAATATTTTTTGTTGGATTACTTTTTTGCCTTGGCTATTTTTTTTTTTTTAATTCTAGTAGAACAGTAAGCATACCTATAGCTACTATGACTTTAAATTGTAAGCAGCACCAGTCACCAATATTGAAACAATTTTTCATAAATTGTTCTCTAATTTTTATTACTAGTGTACATACACTACTAGCCAAAAGTTTTAGAGCACCTCAGTTTTTTTTTCAGTTTTAATTGAAAAGTCACACAGTTTAATGCCTTAATGTTTCATGAAATTAAGGCACAGAAGAAATAAACAATGGCAAATAAAAAACATAAGTCAAGGATCATTAAGTTTACAAAGTTGTATTCAAATTTTTGATTCATCAAAGTAGCCACCTTTTGCTGATATAACAGACAAACTGTGGTAATTATTTTCATTCAGAATATCAGTCACTCTGTGCAAGTAAAGTCCAGTAAAAGAAAGCCAGGCCATCATCCTTCCTCTTCAATGTTTGACAGTTGGCGTCACACACTGAGGAACTATCCTTTCACCAACTTGATGGCATACAAACTCTCTGCGTGATTAACCGAAGATTACAAATTTTGATTCATTGGTCCATTAGACTTTCTTCCATTCTGCAGTAGTCCACAACCAGTATTTCAAAGCCCTATTTTCTCCTTTAAGGAATGACTTTGTTACTGCTGCTCACCCTTTCAAGCCTGTCACATAAAGTCTTCTCTTCACAGTAGAAACTGAGAGTTGCTTTTATCATCCACTGTTAAGCTGTGCTTGAAGCTCTTGTGCTTTGAGGCGCCTGTAATCACGTAAGCTGGTGACCCTCAGAAACGTGTATTCTGAGTGGGTTGTGACCTTGGGTATTCCAGATCTCTTCATATCAGATTTTCTTCCAGTTTCCAACTGCCTTTGAATTGTATAGGACACCATACTCACTGAATCTTTGAATTATTGTTTCAATTTCTGTAAATTAAATATCTACACTTCTAAGGGTATTAATGGTCTGTCTCATTTCATTTGTTAATTGCTGTTTTCTTTGCATTATTAATGGAATTTACAACTTTGTGTAATATTGTCCAAGTACCTAATGGCAGCCAAGGTGCCTTTGTCAAGCCTGTAGCGGTCTGTGTGACCCTCCATGGAAATGCCTCCACAGACAATCATTAACCCACCACCAAACTGCTCATGCTGAATGATGTTACAGGCAGCATAATGTTCTCCATGGCTTCTCCAGACCCTTTCACTTCTGTCACGTGCTCAGGGTGAACCTGCTCTCATCTGTAAAAAGCACAGGGCACCAGTGGTGCATCTGCCAATTCTGGTATTCTATGGCGAATGCCAATCGAGCTGCATGCTGCTGGGCAGTGAGCTCAGGGCCCATTAGAGGACATGGGGCCCTTGGGTCACCCTCGTGAAGTCTTTCTGGTTGTTTGGTCAGAGACATTCACACCAGTGGCCTGCTGGAGGCCATTTTGTAGGGCTCTGGCAGTGCTCATCCTGTTCCTCCTTGCCCAAAGGAGCAGATACTGGTCCTGCTGATGGGTTATGGACCTTCTATGTCCCTCTCCAGCTCTCCTAGAGTAACTGCTTGTCTCCTAGAATCTCCTCCATGCCCTTGAGACTGTGCAGGGAGACACAGCAAACCTTCTGGCAATGACATGTATTGATGTGCCATCCTGGAGAAGTTGGACTACCTGTGCAACCTCTGTAGGGTCCGGGTATCGCCTCATGCTACCAGTAGTGACACTGACTGTAGCCAAATGCAAAACTAGTGAAGAAACAGTCAGAAAACATGAGGAGGGAAAAATGTCAGTGCCTCCACCTGTTAAACCATTCCTGTTTTGGGGGTCATCTCATTCACAAATATGCAATATTCCATCATTTGCCTTAATAAATAAATGACAAAGTATAATATTTTTGTCTAATTTGTTTAACTGGTTTCTCTTTATCTACTTTTAGGACTTCAGTGAAAATCTGATGATGTTTTAGGTCATATTTATGCAGAAATATAGAAAATTCTAAAGGGTTCACAAGGTTTCAAGCACAATTGTAGAACAAGGCACATGGGGGTGATACTGGGGGACTCAGTCACTACATTACAGACTATATTAACTTTTGTGTCAACACTGTGGCATCCTCAAAGACAGTGTGTTGTTTTCCAAACAACGAGCCCTGGGATAAGAAGCTAAAAGGTCTCCTAAATGAGAAAAAAAGATCATTCAACTCTGGTGACAAAGAGGTTCAGAATAACATACAGTAAGTAAAAAAGATAAAGCTGAGTGAAGGAAAGGAAGCTTACAAAGCTAAAATAGAAAACAAACTCATTTAAAGTAACATGAAAGATGTCTAGAAAGAATCTGGCATAATTACTGGACTCAAGCAACCCAGGGCTCAGGTGTTAGAAGAGGATATGGACAAAGCTAAAACCCTGAACCAAATTTGTAACAGATTTTCCTATCTGCTGTCACCTTCTTTCAATGACCAATCTCCCCACACTGTCCCTGCTACATCAACAATTCCAACCAGGTGAACTGAAATGGACAGTGATGAGTCACCTCTGACTATCGGTATGGGCTATCTATAACTGTAAAGTAAAGGAGATAGTACTTTCGGTGTTTAACTTCTGCAGTTAAGGGACCAGATGGATTCAATCCTTGAGTTCTTAAGGCCTGTAGTGACCAACTTTGTGGTATTGTCTGTCACCTGCTCAGACTGTCACTAAGGCTGCAGAAATGGCAGCTGCTTTGGAACACATTTTGCATTGTTCCTATCCCAAAGAAGGCAGACATCTCCTCACCTAATGACTACAGAACAGTGGCACCTATGTCTCACATCATGAATACTTTTTTGAGGCTGGTCCTGGACTATAGAAATCTTCTCGTAGTAGATCACCTGAACCCACTGCAATGTGCCAATTGAACACAGACTGGAGTGGAGTATACGATTCTTTACCTGCTATTCAATGCGTATTCTTCACAGGACAAAGCTGGCAGTACTGCAAGGATTATGTTTTTTTTATTTCCCCATTGCCCTAAATACCATCCAGTCATCCCTTTTAAGGGGTAAACTCAGAGGGGAGTAGGTGGATGGGCCTATGGTGACCTGGATAATGGGCTATCTATTGGGCAGACCACAGTTTGTGAGACTCAAGGACTGTATTTCTGACACAGATGTAAGGGACATTGGAGCATGACAAGGAACAGTCCTCTCTCCTTTTCTCTTCACTCTAAGGGAGGTGAGACAGAGTACAGTAGTCAGTTGGGGAACTTTGTTTCTTGTGGCCTGGAACAAATCTTCTAATATACTGGGAGCCATGAAATCATAAGATGGAAAGATTCTTCCATCAGACTGAAGGGTCCAGCACAGACTCTACTATAGTATGCCCAGTAGGGGGTGGGCGACTAGTTGTCCGATGTCTCCAGGACTATGACAGTGTATGACATTGTCTTCGACTTCCTCACTTACAATTGATCGTGGACTCCCAGATGTTATTTCTCTAGGCATGCTGCTCACTATAATTTTTGTTCCCCTTTCCTCTGTTGTCAAATGGCCATAGTTCAATAATTAATTAATGGATGGATACTGTTGGTTTCCATTTATTTTAATCAGTTTCAAACTACTATGTTTTTCTGTGTAGTTAAATAAAAGTGTCTGTATGTGTACTTATTCTGTTATTAGCAATTTATAAAGTTTATTCTTGCAGTTTACCTGAAAAAATGGTCAAAAGGCAATGTGCCAGTGCTCAGTAAAGAGCACTATACAAAAATTAATTGAACGGAATGTAATTCATCCTACTCCTCAACTAACCACTCCCATCTGCAGAGCTATAATTACGTATTACAATGCTGCGTATCTCTACTTCAGACCAAATGCACACACAACCAACTAAATTTCTAGTCAGTTCAGTGCTTTGCAAACCCTGACAGAGCTAACATGCTACCAAAAAAGTGAAAGACTAATACATTGTATAACCTTCACTTTACGTAGCTAGCAAAAGAGCAATGGTTCTGATATGTGCAAATGAAAACTGGACAGGTGTAGCCACAGAAATATTTAGGCAGCAGTGGAGCAAATCAGGACTGTCCATTAACAAAAGTATTCAACGGATGAACTTAATATGATTAACTCGCCCAAGTTAATTTGAGGGCTATAATATTTCAAATATATGTAGATTACACTTTTTATTACATTGCACATGAAAATAATGAAAGCATCACCTACACCTATTATATTTTTTGCACTGATTTTCCTTTATCTACTACTGCCATTCATTAAAAAATTAGATCCAATTCACAATTAGAAATATGCAATAAAGTACTGCTTGCCTGCCTTAGGATCAATTTAAAATATTCAAGTATTTTTTTTTCTTTCAGAATTCAAAAGCAATATGTAGTTTTCTTCTGTTAAAAGATATGCTTCACAGTTGCAATCTGCCACTCCTTGTATTTTGTATTTTCAGGTAATGAAACTACAACACTGAACAAACTGCTTAACTATCAAATATATGTAACCAAGCAATCAAAGCTTTTTCACAGTAAGTTCAGAGCTGCTGGGTTTCAATCAGCTTACTACACTGCTTGACTGGTCTACTTATATTTCTGACAGTGTTAAAATATAGCATTTCCATTACAAATATTAAATTCTGTATCATTCTTCAAAAATGTTCAGATACTGTAAGAAATCATAGGTTTGATCTTGTAATGCAGAGAGGTTTGCAATAATTTTCAGTGTCGAATAAATGTTAACCGTGGATGCAACAAGAAATGTTGTGGTGTTATAGTTCACTCATTTTACCATAGTATTCTGCAAAGTGAATGTGATTATATTGACCTGTGCAGGAAACATTATTAGGTCATATTTGCTGTAGCACTGATGCACTTTAGGATATCTTGCTAATGTTTTAAAAAACATGTGAACAAAAATTAATCTTTGCTTTGATCACACATTTGGAACTGCAGAGAAAAAATGTGCTTACGTGTATTATTATAATTGCATGTTTGGAGAATTCTATAATGTATCTTAGATGAATCCTGGACGCATTTGTGTTCTTTGTAAGAGAGTTATGACATTTGGCTCTTCTCAAATGTTACATTAATGGGACTGGTTTCAGGGTTTTCAGTGACCGATACCCTCTCATTCTACATTACCTCTTATAAAAAAAAAAATGAAATAAATAATGATAGCAAAATTAACACAGGTGTCAATAAGTGGGGAAAGGTTCATTTTTGTGTTATAGTAAATGATTTTTAGTTTACACAGCTATTTCCATAGCAGCAAAAGTTATGTGCCAATAGTTTGAATATTGTGAGACTAACTGAATTTTTTTTTTTGCCTTAGTGCCTTAGTATATATTCAGATTGACTTTATTTTATATTGTGATTTACTTGTTATAATGGATATACTTTTTAATTGAGTGGAATCCACAACAGCCAAACTAGATATAATTATAGAGGATAAGTTTTTATTTAAGTATCTATTTTGGACATTTTATTTTTTGCAGATTTTATTTTTTTCTCCAGCCGTCTGGAGTTTTTTTTTGTTTTTTCTGTCCTCCCAGGCCATTGGACATTACTTTGTTTTTCTATGTTAATTAATGTTCCCTTATTATAATTTTTATTTATTTTGTCTTTTTTCATCATGTAAAGCACCAAATTATAAATCGGCAGTTCTAACCACAGCACCACAGAAGCTGTCGTATTGTACTTGCACCTTTTGATAAAGTGTTTATTTGATATTCGGTCATCAGCCTTCACACATTATACAGTTCATGTCTACATTTTGTCATTTATTACTAAAACATAAAAAACGTTTCCATTTTAACAATGTGTTTACATACAGTAGATTGTTGTAGACACAAAACACACACCAAATTATTTCCCCTTACAATTCTGGGTAGCTCACTCCTAGATAATCAATCAAGGCAGGAACTGGGAGAACTTCTTACCCGTTCTGAGGGTTCTGAGGCGGTAGGGGGATGGTATAGCAGGCTGCTTGGGCTTATCGACACATTTAGAAGACAATAGACGCTGACGGAGAGGTGTAAAGGGATTTAAGGTGGGCCGGATTTACGAATTTTTTTGTTGGCTCTGGTAATTCTAGTGTTAAAAACAAATTGGCAAAGATACAAGCAGAGCTGGATTAAATGACTATCTTTTTAACTGCTGGCATTATGAACGACATAGGCCTAACTCCTCATGAGATATTAATATGGGGTCCATAAGTAACTTTCAAAAATTACAGATGATGCATTGTAAAACTAATATTGAGCAAAACCCTTTAGTTTTAAAAGTCTTTATACATGCAGGCAGAAGCTGCTCTTACTAGACAAAGGGCAGAAAGAATCGTAGTGTTGAGTGTGAAGTTTATTAACTCTTTTAGAACCCCCCACAGCAAGGCAACACACCAAAGCGTGACTGCTGCGTCTGTACAGGACTGCTTGTCTGTCGCCAAGTCAACCGCAGGTTTGCAGTGCAGCAGCATAGCGCCACAGAAACAACTACGAGCCAATCGAGATATGTGCCTGTTGCCGATGGGTGATGCAAGGAACATTAGAAATTTAGGGAAAAGTATAACTTGGCTACTACCCTGGCCCCAACTATACCCGTTTGCTGTGTCTATGTATAGGAGAGTGGTAGCTCCTGCTGCAATAAATAACCCTGAAGGTAATTCAAGGGTTAACTGAACATATCTTAAAGCTTAAGCACATGAGATCTGCCTCATCTTAGTTCACCCTCATTCAAATCTTGGAAAATAAAGTTGATGGTTTCTCTAATGGGAAAACCCAAACACCCTCCTATGAAGCGGTGATAAGTGGAATAGTAAAGCATAAAAGATGATGAATTGTTTAATTGATGGCTCACTCCATGGACTAAGACATTTGTGCAAATCTCTGTGCAAATAATGAAATGTTCTACATTCTCATTTGGACTCCATGACTGCCATTTTTGAAGATGGAGGAAAGTTTTTTTGTCCCACAATACTTTCAGCTCCCAAAGAGAATGGCTTAGATGAATGCGGCTATTTTTGAAGAATGGTGTAACATTAGTTAATGTGATCAGGGTCACTTCCAGTAAAAGAGTCAGTGCCTGCTTACAGATGCTTTAACTTGTCAATCACATCAAGCCAGTGTTCAGTACGTGGCTATAAGCCTAAAATGACCATCTGTTTGAGTGTTTGTCTGAAGGGGTCTCTCTTTATTTAAACTTTCCTATCAGATGTAAAGAGTTGACCAAAGTGTTGGATTGAGCTACAGTTCAGTCATTTACTTTAACTATCAATTAGCAATGCTGGTGGGGTCCAGCTGAATTTCTGCTTTCCCGTTAAATCTGCTGTCTTAACAGACCTTGTGTACCACTAAAAGCCTAGCAAAATAGACAATGCTCACTTTTTCTTACACAAGCAATGTGAAATTTTGACATGTTGAAATCAGCAGCATATGAATTCATAAGAAAACCAATCCATTCATTCTGCTTATACATTTTCAGAGAATCCAGTTTGTCAGACTTTACAAAAAGAATTACCAAAACTTGAGTCTGTGATAACAAATTGTTTGCAATGTCATTGTATTACAAAATATAATATACATATCTCGGCTGCATACTCCCCCATAGTCCAACATAAGGAAGACATCTCCTGTCTAGACCATGAAACCAAACAGATAATGTGCAACATGAAATCAATATAGCACAAAAAAAATAAAAATGGTCATGAACCCATTAAAATGTCAGACCAGTTCGTTGCCAGAACACAGCCCAAATAACTTGGACCTGGCCAAGTGCAGTGTAAAAGCATAAATGAGGCATAAATTGCTCTCATACACTCAACTGGCATGCTTCTGACCCTGAAAGATACAATTTTCTCCTTTTTGATATTTTTAAATAACAAAATGTAGCTTTACAAGTTTCCATGGAAACAGACAGTCAAAACACTTCTTGCTAAACATGTAATCAGTCTGCAACTAAAAGAAGCTTTTTCTACTGTTGATAGTTTAAAATCTATATAACAACACATTAGTGATTCTATGTTTGTTTTATTTTAAATAATTCACCAGTGATAAAGAAAAAATAAAACCTTATGTGCAATAAAGGAATATTGTTCTTGTGTTGCCATTCATAATAACTGGTATTTTATTAAATATTTCACGTACAACATCTGTTTGTATTATAAGTAACATAGAAAAAACAAAGAGTTTAACATTCACAACATACTTTTACACTATGCCGTAGAGGCAAATGGAGCATTTAAGCGGTATTGGGTGGCATAGATGTGTCAGAAGGGTATTTTGGCCATGCTTTAGTTTACACATCAATTATAAAGCAGTAAAAGCATAGTTAATCAAATGTTCATAGTCTGTTGTGAGCTGATTAACAGTTTATGGTGAATCAACTATGCTACGGACAGTAATAAATTACCTTTAAAAAAAAATAATTCTGGAAATTTGTTACTGTCAGTTTATACTACCATTTACAGTATGGAGACTGTTGATGGAAATCTAAACTAAAGTGGTACTAGTAGTTTTGGGAGCCTGCTACTGTGTTATAAAATTCAAAAAGTGACAAAAATAACATGATTAACATTTCTTATCTTAATTACACCATGAAACTAATGCAAATTATGTTTCTGTAACATTATATATATATATATATATATATATATATATATATATATATATATATTTATTATATATAATCTTCATTTGGATCTTGATCTTTGTTTGTCCGCGAATGAATTAGCAGAAGAAGCACTAGATGGCAGTAGAGAGACAGCTAAAACATAGGCATTGCATTAAGAATCTAATCTCCTCCAGACTTATACTACTGAAGACTATAGTACGCCAGTCACACCTCAAAACACAATCAAACTAAACAAATTTAAATTAAATTGCTTTAAATTAACTAAAGAGATCTTTATTTAGATCTTGATCTTTGTTTGTCCGCGAATTCCAAATATGTGTAGACCACCTTCCAGTTTAGTACGTTGTTGTTACACACGGATGTCAACAATGTGCCGGAATAACGAAAGGGGTGGTGGAGAGTGTTACGCTGGTTAGCTCCTGAGGCCTGGTTAGAGAATGAGATTGCCGAAGATAAAAGGTACGTGCCTACATAACATATGAATGAAAGAAAGACAGTGGGTAAAATGAATGACAACGTAACAGCACGTTCTGGAAATTATTATTGTTACGTTGTAGCCAGAGAGTGCTGTGCATCTCACAGTTGTACCGTGGCTTGCTCACATGTCAGTGAAGTGATCCCTATTTATGCTTTAAACAGCCTGGATACCTATGTGTCCCCATTTTATAACAATTTCTCCGTGTATATTGCCTTACTCTTTGGATTGCCACAAAGCAACCTGCGAGATTGGAGAAAGGTTGAGAAGACATCGTGAGAGGAAATGATAGCGTCGTGAAAACGAGACAGACTGTAAACGGACAGAAGCAGAAATGCTCCTCCACCACCACATAATTACTATTCAGACAGTGATTCCGAGTAGGCCATTCCTATCGAATCAATATCCAGGGGTTTTCTTTTATAATTTTGTTTACCTTATAAAAAATCATAATGCTGTGCGACGAAGGGCCCAGTTCACGACTGGCAGCCATGTTTAAACAGGGAGCCTTTCACAGACAACTTTAACACGCGCAATGTAGTTGGGCACACATGGCTAGTATGTGTGTGTATATATATATATATATATATATATATATATATATATATATATACATACACACACACACACACAATAGGAGGCTTTGCCCCCCGCTCGCTGGTTAATCGGATATACAATAAAAAAAAATTTTCTCTTTGGAATTGTTTCAATTTCATTATTTGCACTTTTACTTTAAAGCTTCATTAAAAACAATATTTTTTGGAGACAACGCAATGTATAACTGCCTGTGAGTGAATATTGTTTCTGTTTCCCTAATAAATAATCTGACTTTTTCTAATGTTTGTCCCTGTGATTTATTGATTCTCATAGCAAAAGCTATTCTCACAGTAAACTGTAAACATTTTAATACGAATGGCATATCACGGTCTCCTTTGGTGTGTAATGTTATTCCCAGAATATATACATTACCTTTCTTTTTGACTGTTAAAATTTGCATCGCTTCTCCGTGATCATAAATATACACCTGAACGAATTGTGTATTCTTTGAAATTCAACTTGTCTTTGCTTTAACTGTTACGGGACCACATATTCTCATAGCGTATTATTGTGTAAATCCACGTTTTGTGCATAATAATGATGCGAATGCGAAAAGACTTTGTTGTGTACTCTTTGCCTTTTATTTCTGATCTCAATTTGTCCTGCTCATTTTTCAATTACACCTGGTTCTCATGATTAATCACCTTTTGTTTTGCGGTAATGCAATCTTTTCTATCTTTTCTTTGATACTGTAGCGACTGACATGATAAAGTGTCACAAAAGTTTTACTTGAACAATCGCTGACTTCGTAACCCCAAACACAACTTTCTAGCACCCTCTCCAATCCCTCATCCCCCACGTCTTGCCCCCCCTTACCGCATCAATCAATACTCCGCTATCAGTCTTCTGTGCTGTACTCTGCCCTCCTTCAATTGGACCGAACAGCCACAAAACCAAAAAGGCCGCAACCTGGCTGGGACACTGCAATACTTTCGAATTGTACTGGTTTCATAATCTCTTATCTGCCTTGTTTTTTTCTCCATCGCCTTGGGTGTCTATTCTACGTATTGTCCTTACACTCTTTATATGTGTTGAGAGAACATGATCTGTATGCACTACGTGCTTTTACACGGCTGACTGATTTTTGATGCATGTGCTTTTATATGATATCTGTTGTAAGTAGGGCGTGTCTTGCAAGAATCTCATGTTCCACGCCCCCGCGAAACGCTCCGTGACAAGTCTGTTTTGTCTCGCGGGTCTTTTAAATGTGTTTCAAGAAGATCACGTATCGTTGCCTTGCTTTCCAGGATTTCTTTTCATTATATTATATTATATTAATAGCAAAATACCCACGCTTCGCAGCGGAGAGGTAGTGTGTTAAAGAAGTAATGAATAAGAAAAGGAAACATTTTAATAATAACGTAACACGATTGACAATGTAATTGTGTTGTCAATGTCAATGCCTAGGTTCACGACCAAAAAGCTTGCCAAACTTTTGCCTCGGTTCACAACCACACACTCGGTATACGAACAAGCCAGTTTCCCTTGCCTGCCTGAGCTGAGCTGAGAGAGAGAGAGAAAGAAAGAAAGAGAGAGAGAGAGAGAGGAAGAGCGAGCACGTGCCTGCTGGGGAGGGGGAGGAGGAGATTGCTGCACTGTTTGCCTGCCTATCTGCAGCCATATATATATATATATATATATATTATATATATATATATACACATACATACATATACATATATATATATATATATATATATATATATATATATATACACACATACATACATATACATACATATATATATACATACATATACATACATATACATATATATATATATATATATACATACATATACATATTTCAATGAAATTCTCAATGAAATGCAAATCAATTTCTATCTTTTATTTAAAGTTATTTTTTCGATTTTCCTTTTGATGTGCAATCTGCCACTGTTGAAATAAACCTACCATTGAAATGATACTGTTCTGAGACTTTTCATTTCTTTGTCATTGGACAAACTTACAAAATCAGTGAGGGGTCAAATAATTATTTCCTCCACTGTATATACATACATATATATATACATATATACATATATATACATATATATACATATACATATACATACATATATACATATACATATATATATATACTGCTCAAAAGAATTAAAGGAACACTTTTTAATCAGAGTGTAGCATAAAGTCAATGAAACTTATGGGATATTAATCTGGCCAGTTAAGTAGCAGAGGGGGTTGTTAATCAGTTTCAGCTGCTGTGGTGTTAATGAAATTAACAACAGATGCACTAGATGGGGCAACAATGAGATGACCCCCAAAACAGGAATGGTTTAACAGGTGGAGGCCACTGACATTTTTCCCTCCTCATCTTTTCTGACTGTTTCTTCACTAGTTTTGCATTTGGCTACAGTCAGTGTCACTACTGGTAGCATGAGGCGATACCTGGACCCAACAGAGGTTGCACAGGTAGTCCAACTTCTCCAGGATGGCACATCAATACGTGTCATTGCCAGAAGGTTTGCTGTGTCTCCCTGCACAGTCTCAAGGGCATGGAGGAGATTCTAGGAGACAAGCAGTTACTCTAGGAGAGCTGGAGAGGGCCATAGAAGGTCCATAACCCATCAGCAGGACCAGTATCTGCTCCTTTGGGCAAGGAGGAACAGGATGAGCACTGCCAGAGCCCTACAAAATGACCTCCAGCAGGCCACTGGTGTGAATGTCTCTGACCAAACAACCAGAAAGACTTCACGAGGGTGACCCAAGGGCCCCATGTCCTCTAATGGGCCCTGAGCTCACTGCCCAGCAGAATGCAGCTCGATAGAATAGAATACCAGAATTGGCAGATGCACCACTGGTGCCCTGTGCTTTTTACAGATGAGAGCAGGTTCACCCTGAGCACGTGACAGAAGTGAAATAGTCTGGAGAAGCCATGGAGAACATTATGCTGCCTGTAACATCATTCAGCATGAGCAGTTTGGTGGTGGGTTAATGATTGTCTGTGGAGGCATATCCATGGAGGGTCACACAGACCGCTACAGGCTTGACAAAGGCACCTTAGCTGCCATTAGGTATCAGGATGAAATCCTTGGACCCATTGTCAGACCCTATGCTGGTACATTGGCTCCTGGTGCACGACAATTCCTGGCCTCATGTGGTGAGAGTATGCAGGCAGTTCTTGGAGGATGAAGGAATTGATACCATTGACTGGCCACCACACTTTCCTGACCTAAATCCAATAGAACACCTCTGGGACATTATGTTTTGATCCATCCAATGCCACCAGGTTGCACCTCAGACTGTCCAGGAGCTCAGTGATGCCCTGGTCCAGATCTGGGAGGAGATCCCCCACAACACCATCTGTCATCTCATTAGAAGCATGCACCGATGTTGTCAGGCATGTATACAAAAACACAGGGGCCATACAAAGTGCTGCGTACAATTTTGAGTTGCTGCAATTAAATTTTGGACAAATGGACTAGCCTGCCACATAATTTCCATCAAACGATGTGGCATCCTTTCGTTCCTAACACATTACCCAGTCTATATCAGTATAGATATCCAGGAGGATTTCTTTTTCCCATTGAGATCTGATGTGTTTTCAAAGTGTTCCTTTAATTTTTTTGAGCAGTTTATATATAAACTGTTTATAAACTGTTTATATATATATATAGCAAAATACCCGCGCCTCGCAACAGAGAAGTAGTGTGTTAAAGAAGTAATGAAAAAGAAAAGGAAACATTTTAATAATAATGTAACATGACTGACATTGTCATGAGTGTTGCTGTCATATATATGCCTACCTAAATAAGTCACCCTCGCTTTGTTCTTACTTTTTTACCATTCATTTAATCATGGCTAGTGGGGAAAAATTATAAAATGGAAGGAGGATTACACGGAGTATGGCTTTACCAAAACAATTATTGATGGCGAATTGATTATTCATAAAGCTTGAATTGGTGATCTGTTTTTCTGTGTTAACCTCATATTTTTTCATACTTCTTCTCAAACCAAGGTGGTGCGAGGGTAAAATGAATAGGGATGCGCTGATCAAAGTAATCGGTGTACCAGGTGATTTATGCATTGACAAAAGTTCCCCTTTGCTTGTAATGCAAAGTGTGATTAAATGCATTATTTTTTAACGCGTTATGGAGCACATGCATCGAAGCTTCTCAGCTGTGCTTGTGCCAAGAAGAGGAAAGATTTTAAAAATAACGTAACACGATTGTCAATGTAACCTTTTATAAGTAGTGCCTGGAGGATTCAGTGTGGAGAAACTCTAGAGACAGCGTGTGTATTAACTTGTGGATTTTTCTGTGAGTATTTGGTGGCAGTGCGACGAAGTTGCTTCGAAAGACAGCGTTAGCCGTGGAGCTCAGCTCAGAGCGAAATTAGGTAAATGGGAGGGGAGATGATGACGTGACTCCCCCACCCGCCTTAACTGTCAATCCGCCACAAACACAGTCTCTCGGAATTTGCATAAGCACACCCCTTCACCTGCAATTTTAACTTAGTTACAAAGTGATCAAAACTCTCATTTATATCCTGCATCCTCTCATTAAACTTGTATCCCGCATTACCCGTGGGCATGAGAAACGCCAGCGGCAGCCTGTCTATGAACTTAATTTAAAGTTTAGGTTTACACCTTGCTTTCTTTCCGAAGTAGCAGCACTCATGAATATGGTAGTACATGTCACTCGCTCGCTTCTTATTGTTTCGCTGCCTTCTCAATTATATAATGCATGTTTTCTTCAGCGCTTTTTGGAGGTCTTCCTGGTTTTCTACGCATTGCGTTGACAGTCAGTTCACGTGATTACGTGGGAGACGTGATGAGTGAGTCAGTCAGTCAGTGAGAGCTTTGCCTTTTATTAGTATAGATATACATACATTTATATATACACACACACACACACACACACACACACACACACACACATATATATATATATATATATATATAATAAATATATACATACATATATATTTATATATATATATAAATATATACATACATATATACACACATATATATATATATATATAAATATACTAGCAAAATACCCGCGCTTCGCAGCGGAGAAGTAGTGTGTTAAAGAAGCAATGAAAAGAAAAGGAAACAGAAAAGGATGAGTGTTGTTGTCATATATATATATATATATATATATATTTACACACACACACACATAAACATATATATATACATATCTATACATATACACATATATACATACATATATATCTACATATATACACACACAAATACATATATATATATACATACATACACACACACATATATAAACATATATATACATATACATACATATCTACATATATACACACACAGCTATTTCAGTATCAGTGCAATACGCTGTTTGTTAAAACGGTTGACTCCCGCTCTTACGTGCAATAACAAATCAAATCATTCAGTTGTCTTTGCTCATATGTCATTTTAGAGCTGGACGCCTGGCATCTTTTTTTGGCCACAAGTTCATTTCTGCTTGGTGTGAGGTTCTGTGTTGTGGAGAATTTCAGGATGGATTGCAGGTGCTCATCGGTGAGGCGACTCCTGTGTGCTGTTTTGTTAGTCTTTATCACTGAGAAGAGCTTCTCACACAGATATGTGCTACCAAACATGCACAAGGTTCGAGCCGCATGTAGACGGACTTTTTTTGTTCTTCAAAGTCACCAAAGCGCCGTGCAAACTCAGTGCGCAATAACTGTAGTAAGCGGTAAGTGTTGGCAAGGCAGCTGAAGCGCTGCATTATGGGATCTGTAGTTTATTGTGTTACCAGCGCTTCATATACCCGGGCTTTAATAACAATAATACAGTATATAAAATGATCTCGCAGGTCGGATATAATTACACGCCGGGCCGGATGTGGCCCGCGGCCCTTGAGTTTGACACATATGGACTAAATAGAACTTGAAAAGATATATTTTTTCAAATGTGATCGCGCAATTCAGATAGAGTTGACGCACTACAGCCTGCATGCCTCAATGAGTCATCCTCCCCTCGCTCTTACTTTTTACCGTTCATCTAATGAATACACTGAGTATGGCTTTACCAAAACAATCATTGATGGCGAATAAAGTATCCATTATTCGAGTATGTAGAGCGGGATATATATATATATATATATATACATATATATATACCACGCGTATCGCAGCGAAGAAGTAGTGTGTTAAAAAGGTAGAAAAAGAAAAGGGAACATTTTAAAAATAACGTAACATGACTGTCAATATACAGTATTTGTTTTGTGAGTGTTACTGAGTGTTGCTGTCATCAAGGATTTGATTATCATTATTTCTTTCAATCAGGTTCGTATTTGTAGGATGTGTTGTGTTCAAGTTACATTCCGTGTTTGTCAATCGTTGTAAAGATGACAGGTTTCATTCATCGATTCGTTTCTTACTGCATCAATAAACAGCTCGTCTCTTCTTTATCTGAGACCTGACACACTGCATGCACGGGTTTTTTACACTGTCTTCCTTTAGCGGGACATTGACTTTTTCCACCGTGTGCTTTGTTTCCGCAGTAGCTGGATTTATGAATATGCTTGTATGTATCAGGCGCTTCATATTTTTGCTGCCTTTTCAATTGTGTAATTCGGTTTTGTTCAGCTCTTTGGAACTGTTGCTTTTTGCTGTGCACTGCGTCAGTTCATGTGAGCCGCTCGGTGTACATGCATCGAAGGTTCCCAGCTGTGCTGGTGCCATCTCGTGCTATGTCCATGGCTGTATTTAATGTTACCTTAGTCCTGGCACTTAAAACTTTCTCTCGCAGTTTCGCTGAGTTTGTGCCAAACACCACCCTGACCATCTCATCTTCCTCTGCATAAGCACAGTCGTTCACCCGTGAATATTTAGTGGGAGTTTGCTATTGGATTGCCGCTGACGGATGGCCTTTTATGGGCAGGCACTAAATTAGAAATGCCAGTGGCAGCCTGTCTATGAACTTAATTTAAAGTGTAGGTTTACATCGTGCTTTGTTTCCGAAGTAGCAGAACTCATGAATATGGTTGTATATGTCACTCGCTCGCTTCTTATTGTTTCGCTGCCTTCTCAATTATATAATGCATGTTTTCTTCAGCGCTTTTTGGAGGTCTTCCTGGTTTTCTATGTACTGCGTGATTACGTGGGAGGCGTGATGATGTCACGAAACTCTGCCCCACGGCGTTCAAGCTCATCTCCATTACAGTAAATGGAGAAAACAGCTTCCAGTTATGACCATTACGCGCAGAATTTCGAAATGAAACCTGCCCAACTTTTGTAAGGAAGCTGTAAGGAATGAACCTGCCAAATTTCAGCCTTCCACCCACACGGGAAGTTGGAGAATTAGTGATGAGTCAGTGAGTGAGTGAGTGAGGGCTTTGCCTTTTATTAGTATAGATACATACATACATACACATATATATAAATATATACATACATATATACACACATATATATATACATACATATGAATCCCGTGGCGAAGCAAGGAAGGGAATGTAGAGACTGGAGCGACGGACAGCCTTATATAGGCAGTGAGCCAACAACGGCGCCTCACATGGTGACCGAGCTGCAAACTATGGACGTATATATGTATAAAGTTAGCGTTGGGAGCCCGCGTGCCAAATTTCTTGAAGATGGGCCCATACGTAACAAAGACCGTTGAAAAGTTCAATATGGCGGCCGACAGTGGCATCATACCACTGAAATAAGTAACAAATTTCAGCCTTCTACCTAAATGGGAAGTTGGAGGTTTAGTGACATTGGAAAGTTCAATATGGCGGCTGACAGTGGCGTCATACCGAAATACCGAGATGAATACCGAAATAAGTACGTACATTGTTTTTGGTTAGCGCAGGGAATCTGCCTACCAAATTTCGTGAAGATGGGGCCATGAATAAGAAAGTTCAACATGGCGGACGTTTCCGCGTAGAATTTCTAAATGAAACCTGCTTACCTTTTGTAAGTAAGCTGTAAGGAATGAGCCTGCCAAATTTCAGCCTTCTACCTACACGGGAAGTTGGAGAATTAGTGACGTTGGAAAGTTCAATATGGCGACCGACAGTGGCATCATACCACCGAAATAAGTAAGTACATTGGTTTTGGTTAGCACAGGGATGCCACCTACCAAATTTCGTGAAGATGGGGTCAGCCTTCTACCTACACGGGAAGCTGGAAAATTAGTGATGTTGGAAAGTTCAATATGGCGGCCGACAGTGGCGTCATACCATCGAAATAAGTATGTACATCGGTTTCGGTTAGCGCAGGGAATCCGCCTACCAAATTTCGTGAAGATGGGACCATGAATAAAAAAGTTCAACAAGGCGGACATTATATATATATATATATATATATAAACTGCTCAAAAAAATTAAAGGAACACTTTGAAAACACATCAAAGTGCAAGTGGTGCATCTGGTGTATTCTATGGCGAATGCCAATCGAGCTGCATGCTGCTGGGCAGTGAGCTCAGGGCCCATTAGAGGACATGGGGCCCTTGGGTCACCCTCATGAAGTCTTTCTTTCTTTACACCAGTGGCCTGCTGGAGGTCATTTCGTAGGGCTCTGGCAGTGCTCATCCTGTTCCTCCTTGCCCAAAGGAGCAGATACTGGTCCTGCTGATGGGTTATGGACCTTCTATGGCCCTCTCCAGCTCTCCTAGAGTAACTGCTTGTCTCCTAGAATCTCCTCCATGCCCTTGAGACTGTGCAGGGAGACACAGCAAACCTTCTGGCAATGACACGTATTGATGTGCCATCCTGGAGAAGTTGGACTACCTGCGCAACCTCTGTAGGGTCCAGGTATCGCCTCATGCTACCAGTAGTGACACTGACTGCAGCCAAATGCAAAACTAGTGAAGAAACTGTCAGAAAAGATGAGGAGGGAAAAATGTCAGTGGCCTCCACCTGTTAAACCATTCCTGTTTTGGGGGTCATCTCATTGTTGCCCCTCTAGTGCATCTGTTGTTAATTTCATTAACACCACAGCAGCTGAAACTGATTAACAACCCCCTCTGCTACTTAACTGACCAGATTAATATCCCATAAGTTTCATTAACTTTATGCTATACTCTGATTAAAGAGTTTCTTTAAATCTTTTGAGCAGTATATATATATATATATATATATATATATATACACACACACACACACACACACACACACACACACACACACACACAGTGGGTACGGAAAGTATTCAGACTCCCTTCCATTTTTCACTCTTTGTTATATTGCAGCCATTTGCTAAAATCATTTAAATTCATTTTTTCCTCATTAATGTACAAACAGCACCCCATATTGACAGACAAAAAAATTTTTTTTGAAATTTTGGCAGATTTATTAAAAAAGAAAAACTGAAATATCACATGATCATAAGTATTCAGACACTTTGCTCAGTACTTAGTAGAAGCACCCTTTTGAGCTAATACAGCCATGAGTCTTCTTGGGAAAGATGCAACAAGTTTTTCACACCTGGATTTGGGGATTCTCTGCCATTCCTCCTTGCAGATCCTCTCCAGTTCTGTCAGGTTGGATGGTAAACGTTGGTGGACAGCCATTTTTAGGTCTCTCCAGAGATGCTCAATTGGGTTTAAGTCAGGGCTCTGGCTGGGCCATTCAAGAACAGTCACAGAGTTGTTGTGAAGCCACTCCTTTGTTATTTTAGCTGTGTGCTTAGGGTCATTGTCTTGTTGGAAGGTAAACCTTCGGCCCAGTCTGAGGTCCTTAGCACTCTGGAGAATGTTTTTGTCCAGGATATCCCTGTACTTGGCCACATTCATCTTTCCCTCGATTGCAACCAGTCGTTCTGTCCCTGCAACTGAAAAAAACCCCCACAGCATGATGCTGCCAACGCCATGCTTCACTGTGGGGACTGTATTGGACAAGTGATGAGCAGTGCCTGGTTGTCTCCACACACTGAGGAGAGGCAAGACACATGACAGCCCGCATGGAGTTTGCTAAAAGACACCTGAGGGACTCTCAGATAGTGAGAAATAAGATTCTCTTGTCTGATGAGACCAAGATAGAACTTTTTGGCGTTAATTCTAAGTGGTATTTGTGGAGACAACCAGGCACTGCTCATCACTTGTCCAATACAGGTGGTGTGAGGGAATTTAAGTATGGTACACATCTACAAATTTTATATATATATATTTATATATACTCCTCATCGGTGTCTTTGTTTTGCAAATGTGTCAGCTCCCTGCTATCTCATCCCAAAATTGTTCTAATTCAGTTTTATTCAAGAATCCAAGAATAAAATTGAATAAAAAAAATTGTTCAAATGACATGTTGATATTAATGTCCATGTGCAAGGAAAAGTAACATCTTTTACAAATACCATAAATTTACACAGGATGTTACATACTCACATCAAATGAATGCTTATAATATGTGATAATAATAACTCTTCTACGCGGTGGTGTGCTGGGGTGGCAGCATAAAGATGAAAGACGCCTCATGCCTGGACAAACTTGTTAAGAAGGCAGGCTCTATTGTAGGATTAAAGTTGGACAGTTTAACATCTGTGGCAGAGAGACGGGCACTAAGCAAACTCCTGTCAATCATGAAGAATCCACTGCATCCACTTAACAGTGTCATCTCCAGGCAGAGGAGCAGCTTCAGTGACAGACTAAAGAGATCGTTCCTCCCACACACTATGCGACTCTTCAATTCCACCCGGGGGAGTAAATGCTATCATTAATTTTATTTTAATTTTTTTCATTTTTATTACTATTTAATTTAATATTGTTTCTTTGTATCAGTATACTGCTGCTGGATTATGTGAATTTACCCTTGGGATTAATAAAGTATCTATCTATCTATCTATCTAATAAAAGCAGCTTGCTACTAAAGCACTAAATGCAGAAACAACACAGGATTCAAACCTATTTACCTCACCCTTGCTAGCATCAATGATGGCATGAAGTCTTTTGTGAGAGTTGTGGATGAGGCCCTTGATTTTCTCAGGTGGTACAGCTGCCCATTCTTCTTCGCAAAAAGCCTCCAGGTCCCATAAATTGTTGGGTTGTCTTGCTTGAACTGCACGTTTAAGATCTCCCCAAAGTGGCTCAATGAAATTGATATCAGGAAACTGTGATAGCCACTCCAGCACCTTCACTCTTTTCTGCTGTAGCCACTGAAGTGTCAAGTTGGCCTTGTGTTTTGGATCAATGTAATGTTGGAAGATCTAAGTGTGTCACATTCGCAGCTTCTGGCCTGATGAATGCAAGTTGTCCTCCAATATTTTCTGGTAATATGCTGCATTCATCTTGTCATCATTTACACTAAGTTACCTATGATAATTTTTATATCCTTTCACTGATATATACAAATCAAAAACCTTTTTCACATGTGCTTTGAGAGTTCTTTTGCTTTCCCCATGGCTTGGGATCCAGCAAAATCAGTGCAGCGCTGCATGAATTTAAATTGACTATTTATGACCAAACACTGAATACAATCAAATAGGTTACAGGTGTGGACACTCTCCCTTAATTCGAACCTGTGTGTGTCAACTTGAGTGTATATTATCAGATCCAACATTCAAGGGTATGTAAACTTTTGATCAGGTCAATTTGGGTGATTTCGGTTGTCATTATGATTTAAAAAGGGCACATATAATTATGTGATCATAAATTGCCTCACCTGAGCACACTTCCTAATTGAAAGGAAAGCTTTCAGCATGATTACTTATACTTTTCAAACAATGGCCAATACTTCACAAATTCTGCTAGGGTATATATATTTATGAGCACAATTTTATAGTCACAGGCACATGGGAGGCAGCTAAAGGGCTCGAAAGATGGTGATCCCATTCTGGACCACCGGATGAAAACTCCACCTGGGCCTGTCAACATCACTTCCGATTCTGGACCCCATGTTTTGGACTCAAGACTCAAGAACTATTGATGATTTTTTGCTCTTTTTCCAGCCAAATCTTCAAGTATATGGGGTGGCTACCGTAAACTTTTTTCTGTGTTCTTCTCTTTTATTCACAGTGGCATAGTCGGCAGGATTTTGCTCAATATGAGCCAGGAGCAAGACCTACGAGTCAGTCTGACATCAATGGCAATGGAGCTCCAGTCCATAAGTGTCCAGGTGGGACAGTTCATCGAATAAGGCACGTGAGGCACATGTCGCTGTTCAAAAGGACAAGGAATGAACTCCATCCTAGGTACTGTCATCTGTACAAGAGGGTGATGATTTTGAATGTTATTTCTTGAATTTTGAACAAACAGCCACTAGGCAGCATTGGCGTGAGGAATGGACTAACAGAATAGCTCCGTTCTTGAAAGTTGAAGTGCAGAGGGCTTACTATGGTCTCTCGGAGGAGAATGCCACCAACAATGACCTCTTCAAGGCAGAGATCCTTGATAGATATGGGGAATCCCCGGACCAGCAGGCGAGTGTGTGTCATGAGTGGAAGTTTGATCCAGAGTAGCTAACTCACTTCCAGGCATTCACCTTATGGGGCAGGGCCAGGTCAGATATAAGGAACACCTAACTGATAGTCAAACAAGTTGCCTGTGATTTTCTACTGAATGCCCTTCCCAAATATCTTGCTCAACCAATTCGGAGGCAACCTTTCAAAAATATGGAAGCTCTCATCGAGATCATAGAGAGACTTAGGGCAGCTTCACAATCCAAAAGAACAGAACAGGCCACTCATCAACCCCCGAAGGGGTGTGTCATTACTCAAGAGCCCAACTGCTGCAACACAAAGCAAGCGCCAAAGCCAAAGGACAAGCAATGATATTCCCTGCCTGGCGAAGACATTGGATGCAGGGGAACATGGGGAGAGAGGTACTGTGCACTTGCCAACCCTATTTCTTTCCTTTGTACAGGAGTGGCACTTGTTAATGGGCATTGAGTGACAGCTTTAATAGATTCCGGTAGCAACAATTCCATTGTTGCTCACTGACTTGTGCTGCAGCGATATTGGTTAAAAGGTACAACCAGTCTGACCTGCATTCACAGAGAAACCTGCTAGTACAGGTCTGCATCATGTTTCATCAATTACGATGGGTCACTGAAGAAGCTAATGTTAGCGGTCTTCCGAAATCTCCTGTTTCCGGAAATATTGGGGTGAGACTGGTGTAACACGTGTGGAGGACTGCCGGCTTCGTGTTCCGTTCCTCACCCCCAGGCCGCCAGGAGGAGCTCTCCCGACAGCATGATCGTGCCCCGAGGTCCAGCAGGGCCTCATGGACTATGTAGTGCTTATACACAGCCCTGCTGGATACCTTGGGGGCCACAGGGAGTCGCTGTAGGGGGGCTTGTGGGCTCTTATGTGCCCTATGATCCGGGAGTGCGTCACGTGACAGGAAGAAACAACGTGCTCCCGGGTTAAAGAAAAGGACTGTTTACCCTGACCCGGAAGGAATAAGGGACTGTGGACTGATTGGGCAGGAACGCCTCCGGGTCAGGGGCTATAAAAGGACTATGGGCCAGTCCAGAGACTGAGCTGAGCTGGGAGGTAGAGGGGCGAAATGTCTGGGTGAGGAGGAGAGATTATTTTGGTATTTATTGAGTGTGTGAGTAGTGTGGAGGGTGCTTTGTGCACATTGTTGCTAATTAATAAAGAGTCTGGGACTTTTACCTGGTGTCTAGCGTGGTACCTGAGGGTTCAAGGGAGCACTAGCGCCCCCTACTGCCACACACTAAAAGCGGTATAACACCACCCACTCCTAAAAAGCTTTTTGGGAATAGTAATGAATGGAGAAAGCTGCTTCCATTACGTGTGTACAGCCAGGTGAAAGAGGAAACACGGCCACTCAGAGTGACATGGTGATTCCTGGGATGCTGTGAGACAAAAGCGCCATCAACAGGTGCTGCAGGATGAAACCACGCCCATTGAGGTTGACACAGACCCTCTCTCACTATTACATTTTTAGTTCAAACAAATGCCAGCCTCCTTTAAATGGAAGCAGTAGAATGACAATGCAGTGGTTCTGGTTAATAACCCATAAGGTGAATGCCTGGGAGTGGGTTGGCTACTCTGGGTCAAACTTCCACTCATGACACACCCTCGCCTGCTGGTCCGGGGATTCCCCATGTCTATCAAGGATCTCTGCCTTGAAGAGGTCATAGTTGGTGGCAACACACTCAACTTCCTATTTCACAAGGCCCTCACTTTGTCTTGAATAATGTCAGCACCGGTATTGAAAACTTCAGACTTTTCTTTGCCTTTCATTCTCTATACATACGCTTTGGACACAGGTCTTGGTGCTGTGCGAAGCCAGAGCGCACCCTGACATATTCCTGAGCTAGAAACTGTTGGAATGGGAAACCAGGAATGTGGCAGTGCAGCAGGAAACCTTGGCAATCAATTGGGTGATTACGCAGCTTGAATATTATCACTTGGGCCATGAGTTCACCTTGCTTACAGATCATGCACCTTTACAGTGGATGGCCTTATACAAAGAAACAAACCCACGTGTCAGAAGGTGATTTTTGAACCTTCAGCTTACAAGTTTTAGCTTGTTCATTGTTGAGGGTCTCTTCACACCAAAACTGATTCTCTTTCTCGGGTTCATGACCTCTCAGTTAGGACCACCTAACTTGATGCTCTGGACTGAGGGGAGGAAGACCATGTCACAACACGTGTGCATGGGATACAGCTAATGGGCTCAAAAGATGGTAATCCCATGCAAGACCAAGGGTTGGCAGTGTGAACTAACTCTTTCTCTTTTTCTCCTGCAGACCACCTGAGGGAAATGTCACATGGGTCTGTTAACATCACTTCTGGTTCCAGGCCCAAGGACATCACTTTCTCCACCTGACTTTAACACACACACACACACACACACGGTTCATGGAAAAGTTTGGGCACCCTTGGCCAAACTAAAACAATCACATTTTAAAGAATATGTTAACACAGAATTATGATGTATTTAATGGGCTAAATAAATGTAAAACTGTAAATGTGCACTTACACTTGCAAAAGTCTGTCTGCATTTTCAGTTCTAAGGTCTCAGAACTTGTTAGATTGTTAATCTGGCCTGTTTTAGCGATTTAGGGTCAAAAACTATACTTAGAAAGTATTGGCTGATGACAGCCTCAGAGCCTGATAAATAATATTATTTTTCAAAAATTGTGCAACACTCAACAACCATGGGCTCTTCTGAGCAACTGACTGAGGATTTGAAAATTAAACTAACTGATACCTACAAAGCAGAGGAAGACTATAAAAGAACTTCCAGCTAGAAGTTTCCACATTCTAAGAAGCCATTAAAAAAACAGCAGATAAGCGAAACCATGGAGGCCACGACACAATCTGGAAGGCCAAGAAAACTGACAGAACAGTTTGTAACAAAACTCCCATACGACTGAAAGGGATTTGAAGGCAGTTTTAGCTAAGAAAGGAGTGTTGGTGCATGACACAGTCATGGCCTTTATAAAAGAGTCATCAGAAGTAAACCCTACCTGTGAGTTCATCACAAAAACAATATGTTAAGTATACAAAACTGTATCTGCATAAGACAGAAGCATTTTGGAACCAAGTACTGTAGACAGATGAAATTAAAATAGAATTCTTTGACCACAACCACAAAAGGTTTACCGAGGAAAAAAGGAAGCAGCATTTGAAGAAAAGTACACCTTGCCGGCTGTTAAGTACAGGAGTGGATTTATTATGCTTCAGAGTTGTGTGGCAACTAGTGTCACAGGAAACATTGTACAAGTACAGAAAAGAATGTATTACACTAAATATCAGCAAATCCTCAGCGAGAATGTCAGGTAATCACTCAGAAACTGAAAAAGGGATGGCTTCTACAGCAAGACAAAAATTCAAAACACACTTGAAATTTTGCATGAAAATACCTCAAAAAACATAAGGTGAAGGATTTGGAATGGCACTTGCAGTCCTCAGATTGAACATCTTTGAAAACCTGTGTGTAGACCTTAAACGTGCTATGCATACAAGTATACAGTAATTCACAACTAGAAGCAATTTGCAAGGCAGAATGAGGAATATTTTCCAAAACAAGAGTCCACAGACCCATAGCTACAATAAACTTTTGCGAGGTGTGTATTTTTGCCAATGGGAGTGTTACTGAGGACTGACTTAGTACAGTGCCAGAATTTCTGCAAATGCCACATTTACTCCACTGTTTAAACATTTTTTTTTTTTACTTATCTTTTAATTTATCAATTTAATTGTAACAGCAAACTAACAACTGATCAGAGGTGCCAAAACCTTTGCATGAAACTGATACATATTTCTAAAAGTATATTTATTTGGACAATATTCTAACTACTAAAGTGAGATGAAGAAACTACAATCTACTTTTATACCTTTTCAGACTGCAAAATCTGAATGTAAAGTTTTTTATTTGTTTTTGTAACTCCGAGATGTCTGAAATTTTCTAAGACAATCAAAAGAATGTAATCCAGTTTAAACGACCATGCAAGACTATACACTAGGAAAAGGATGCTGTTTTCCAATTTAATTATGAAATCGGATATACTGCAGAATTCTTCCAATAGATTCAGTACATAGGACAGTGACACATACAGACCGGTAATACAGAGCAGTAATTAGTCCAATTAAATTGAATAATGTTAAATAGAAGAATGATAGAGAAGTATAGAAATGTGTATTTATATAAAGGGAGAGTAAAATAAGCAGATACTAGTATAATCTATATATATATAATTCACTAAGGCAAGATTCACTGAGCCGCCGACAAACAAGACACCTAAGGAGCACGCAGGAAGGAGCCACGCCCACCAACTCCTGGCACCTCCGAGCCACGTTGACTGTTCATAAAGGCATGTTTCTCGTGGAGGTGAATCGCCATATGCAGCATGTAAAACGGTTTGCGAGGGGTATCCAATGAGATCCTTAAAACAATCCTTTCCAACTGAGGTTAAAACACAATGAAGTAAGCAGTCTTTAAAAACCGAGTTTTCGGTTACGACGCACAACCGCGTGCACCATAGCAAACTGTTTTACATGCTACATACAGCAATTCGCATCCGTGACAAACATGAGTCTTCTTCACTCACAGACAATTATATGTTGCTCTCTCCAGAGTTCCATCTTTTCATTCACTTTCTGTTGTATCCTTAAACCCTCCCTTTTTAGACAACTGTGTCTTTCCAAAATGTGTTCAACCATCAATAAATAATTATGCGGCGTTTGTTATGCCGCGGCTTCACTATTGTGTTGTATTTTGCTCTCTCCAGAGTTCCATCTTTTCATTCACTTACTGTTGTATTCTCACACCAACCCGTTTTAGACAACCGTGTCTTTCCAGAAGTGTTTAACATTCAATTAATAATTATGCATGAGATTGAGCGTGTGTCTACCCGGCGCAGAGGCGCTTGGGTAAGCCATTGAACCCCATTCGGGCTGCAAACCGTGGAATTCCCACTAAGTGTGACTCATATGCTCCCTCTGGTTGCGTCCCTACCCTTTGTGCACACCCCCCTCCCACCTCGCTACTACCGTGGTCGGGTGTCTTGGTGGATTATATATAGAAAACCAGCCAAAACCGCACAGAGCAATGAAACGTCTACGTGAATCACATGTGCATCTGGACTGTGTAAAGACGACAATGACTCAAGTGACGAGTTGGAGGTGGGCACATCAGCAGGCAGTGCATACTGAACGACATATCAGCAGACTAGCATGACGGAGGGAGCCGAGTGGACGTCCATCTCCTCTCCTGTCGTTCCACACGCGCATAAGCGCAGTGCACTCGCATCCCTCCATCTGGCAGGACAAGGCATGATGGCGGTCTGCCAGTTTTCAGTCACGGACGATCGTGTGTTGGTTCGTTCCGTGCATTGTTACAATGTTGCTTTTCTTGCTGATTTATTACATTCCAGATTTTTCAAATGTTAATTTTCTCCCTATGCTTAAAATTCATTAAAAAAATCAGCCTGATTATGCGGCGTATGGTATGCCGCGGGTTGGCTAGTGACGTAATAATGGTAGAAGTACAGTAATCCCTCGCTATATCGCGCTTCGACTTTCGCGGCTTCACTCTAGCGCGGATTTTAAATGTAAGCATATCTAAATATATATCACAGATTTTTCGCTGGTTCATGATTTCTGCGGACAATGGGTCTTTTAATTTATGGTACATGCTTCCTCAGTTTGTTTGCCCAGTTGATTTCATACAAGGGACGCTATTGGCGGATGGCTTAGAAGCTACCCAATCAAAGCAAGTTTTACATATTAACTAAAACTCCTCATTGATATAAGATATGCTTCCCGCGCGGTGCTTGATTGTTTGATTTTCTCTCTCTCTCACCCTCTCTGCGCCTGACGGAGGGGGTGTGAGCAGAGGGGCTGTTTACACAGAGGCTGTTTGCCAAGAGGATACGGACGCTCCTCTACAAAATGCTGCTTTATCGTGGTGCTTCGGCATACTTAAAAGCACGTATTGATTTTTTGATTGTTTGCTTTTATCTTGCTCTCTCGCTCTCTCTCTCTGACATTCTTTGCTCCTGACGGCGCTCCTTTGAAGAGAAGATATGTGTGCATTCTTTTAATTGTGAGAAAGAACTGTCATCTCTGTCTTGTCATGGAGCACAGTTTAAACGTTTGACTAAAGGGTGTTATTTCATGTCTAGAGGGCTCTAATAATGTTAACAGTGTGGGAGAGTTTATAAGGGCTTAAAATATATAAAAATAACCATACAAACATATGGTTTCTACTTTGCGGATTTTCATCTATTGCGGGGGGGTTCTGGAACGTAACCCCCGCGATCGAGGAGGGATTACTGTAATTACTTTTATGTGGCACTAGAGACAACAGCTGTGAATATATTGCTTGCATGAGTACTGAATGCTTTAGAAAAATCCAAAAGTTAGTTAAACAGTATCTGAAAGTAGTTAACTAGAGTCGTTACATTCTCATCTGTATAGCAGTGGCACAACAGTATTTGAGCAATGGTGAGGATCAATGTGTCATGGTATTTGTTTAATTCTTTAACTAAATTATTAGTTGAATAGTAGTACACTCTTAACTTGAGAGAGGCACACAAAATGGAGCAGCTGAAGATACACATATTCCTCAAGATTCAGCTTTCTTGTAAAAATTTAACTCGATAGAAAAACAATAAACCATTTAACATCTGGAATTAGAGACCAGTTTAAACCAACATCAAATCACATATCTGTGCCCGTTATGGTCCGAGGTAAAAGAAAAAATCTTACGGCCACAGCAAAACAAGCAGAGCTTTGGTAGGAAGTACATCAAATATTACATTTCAGAAATGAAGCAGCTAACAAAGATCCTTGCTCTATCCTAATCAATAAATTTGGCAATTATTGTTTTTTGTAATGACAGAAGTCTCACATTTATCCAAGCCTAGGGGAGTTTTAGGTCATTTAAACACAGTGCTGTTTACTCTTATTTCAATATGTGATTTCCTTTTTTTTAAATAAGTGATTATTTCATTAACATCTATATTAATTGGGATTTATAAATGTACATACATATTAAGACAATCAGTTTTCTGAGAAAAAAGTATTTGTTGAAATCATTCCTAAGACTATAAATCAAAGCTTCTGTTATCTATGCTGTACCAGATGATGTCAAAATTGATAAATTCTGGCAGCAATACAATGCAAAAAAAAGTATTTAAAGGTGTAGGGAAATCAGGAGCTTGTCTAGACCCAGAACACAATAACAATCATGGAGTAAGATACTATGGATTTAAAAAAAGGCAAGAAACAAATTGATAATCATTTATTCAATCAATCCTAAGATCCGAACAGAATGTAATCTTTGCTTAAAGAATTATAGACTGTTAATAAACAGCAACAAGGTACCAATCATTTAAAGATAAATGATCATAAAAATGTTCTAACAAATCAGTGATAGGTTAAACAGTTGAACAATATGGTCCCCACTCATTTACACATTATTTTAGGTTTTAAGAAGTCAACACATGGTCTACTTTGTAAGTCAATAATAGTATTTATAATGTGACTTCTGCCTTGATGACAGTACTGCCAAGATAAAAAAAAGTGAAACACTACTATCATACAAAAAGAAATGCTTAAATTTCTTCTCACCGTTTGCCCCTGGGATAGTGCCTCACATATTCACCAACATCGTGTGCTGCTACTGCTAGTACCTGAGGGTCATCAGAAACTTCCAGAAGCCGTGTTAGAATTCTACACATTAAAAAAAGAATACATAAAAAAAGCTATTAAGATAGAGAAAATCACATCGATTTGCAAATGTATCTGTTTCATATGATTCCATAGACAGATAATTACTTATAGGATATATTTTTTTTAAGCTGGCATAAATTGGAAGGAGCATTTTTGCTCAGTGGTTCTCTTATTAATATTATAATATTACACATTATTAACCCTATACAACTCCAGACACCTAACAGGCAGATAAGGAGCCTTGGCTTGAGCTGGAAGAACTTTTTGCCCGAGTTGAACTCTGTCAAGGGTTTTGGAATGGGACAGCAGGCTGCTTGTGCTGATCGACATATTTACAAAATAAAAGATGCTGATGTATAGGTGGCCTCGGATTACGGGTTTTTTGTAGGGTTCAGGGATTCTAGTGTTAAGGACATTCTCCCATGTAGAACCCAATTATTCTACCAAAGTGACACAGATTAAGGCCACTGTCTCCGGTATTAGTGAGCGTGGAATTGTACATTAGCTTTCCCTGCATTTAGCCTTTCCTCTCAATCAATGGATAGTTTAGGTGAGCTTAATATATTCTGACCACTGATTTGCTGATATTTTTTAAATCTACACGACAGTTATGTATGTTTTCCAAATTTTTATTTAATACATTACATAAGAAAAAATTTTAAAAAATTCTATTTAAACAACAAAAAATTACAACTCATAGTACCTGTAATTTATATATACACTAGCAAAATACCTGCGCTTTGCAGCGGAGAAGTAGTGTGTTAAAGAAGTTATGAAAAAGAAAAGGAAACATTTTAAAAATAACGTAACATGATTGTCAATTTAATTGTTTTGTCACTGTTATGAGTGTTGCTGTCAACAAGGATTTGCTTATCATTATTTCTTTCAATCAGGTTCGTATTTGGAGGATGTGTTGTGTTCAAGTTACATTCCGTGTTTGTCAACCTTTGTAAAGATAACAGGTTTCATTCATCAAAGTGTTCACTACCCAAAGCGGTACTCGTGAATCTAAGATGTTTAACAGGCATTCCCGGTATTAAGTTGTGGATTTGCCTGCGAATATTTAGTGGCAGCGTGTCTATGAACTTAATTTAAACTTAAGCTTTACACCTTGCTTTCCTACTGATATGTCTACAAAGGCTTGTTCAGATTCAGAGGATTGTTCCTTTCTTACTGCATCAATAAACAGCTCGTCTTCCTCTTTATCTGAGACATCACACACTGCATGCATGGGTTTACCTTTCCCAGTCCTGCAAACTTTAGCGAAGTGGTTCAATTTACCACATTTTTTACACTGTCTTCCTTTAGCTGGACATTGACTTTTTCCATCGTGTGCTTTGTTTCCGCAGTAGCTGCACTTATGAATATGCTTGTATGCGTCACTCGCTTCATATTCTTTTGCTGCCTTCTCAATTGTATAATGCATTTTTGTTCAGCACTCTGGAGCTTTTGCTTGTTGTCTGCGTACTGCGTTCACAGTCAGTTCAACTGAGCCGCTCAGAATACATGCATCGAAGGTTTGCTATCTCATGCGATGTCCACGGCTTTATCTAATGTTAGCTCAGACCCGGCACTTAAAAGTTTCTCTCGCACTTTTGCGGAGTTTGTGCCAAACAATATTTTATCCCTGACCATCTCATCTTCGTTTGCATAAGCACAGTCCTTCACCAGCAATTTTAACTCCGTTACAAAGTGATCAAAAGTTTCGTTTATACCTTGCGTCTTCTCACTAAACTTGTATCTCGCGAAAATCGTATTCGTCTTAGCCATGGCAAACGCCTCGTAGCGGCAGCGTGTCTATTGGATTGCTGCTGACAGGCGGCCTTATATGGGCAGGCAATCAGTTACGTGGGAGGCATGGATATGGGGGATGCAATATAGGCAGGCAGCCAACTACGTGGGAGGCGTGGTGATGGGTGACGCAACTCCGCCTCACACGGTGACCGAGCTGCACGCTATGGCTGTATATATGTACCTGAGTAGGATTCAGTTATGACCGTTATGCGTAGAATTTCGAAATGAATTCTGCTTAACTTTTGTAAGTAACCTGTAAGGAATGAGCCTACCAAATTTCAGCCTTCTACCTACAGGTGGAGGTGGAGAATTAGTGATGAGTGAGTCAGTCGTTTTTATTAGTATAGATTACATTATATTACATAATCACAAAAAAAGACTTAATTTTCTGAAAAAAAATTGCATTATAATACATTCAGCTCTTGTGACAACTTACAGACTGTTGATTACAACTCATGCAACAAAGCAACACAGTCAAAAATTCCTGTGAAAGCTTTACATAATCAATGGGAAGATGACCTTCTAAAAGAAAATGTTAAAGCTTTAAGGAAATGTTGACCTTAAAAATCAAACTGCTAAGGCTGCTTGTTAGAGAAAGATCAAAAGAAACACAGAATTAAAACTCACCTATTTTCAGCCATAATTACCATAATTAGTGTATGCAAATTAATATACGCAATCGTAAGAAAAACAAGAATATAAATACTATAAAGCAGGGCTATTCAATTACAAATTCAGTTGGGCCAGATTTTCAAACCAAGAAATTAAGCTGGGTCAGACATTTTCAGCGGCTGATAAGCAGCAGGTAATGACAAATTTTAATCACTTCATCCTGGGTGTGACGTTAATCTGTGTCCAGCCCTGCAAGCAGGTCCTTCAATTTACAGTGAAAACTTGGGGGTTGGTGGCAGGATTGGAACATAAAAAAAACCTCACACTGTTCCAGCGTGGTGCTGAGGTGTCACCTGCCATACTCAAGTCCTAATCCAGGTGGACACACCTAACCTCTCGCTGACAAGGCACATTAATAATGTACAGTGGTACCTTGGTATACGTCCTTAATCCGTTCCAGATCTTTGGAGTTATACCAAACAGGACTTATACCAAACAAATTTTTCCCATAAGAAATAATGGGAAAATTATTAATTCGTTCCCATGAAAAAAAAAATCCTATTGTTATTGGTATATTATACATTGATGGGGTTGTATAAAATAATTTAAACACTGCTTAATACTAAAATACATAAATACAAAAGCAATTAGGTGAAATAAATGAAAATGACTTGTCCGATAACAATGAGTTTAATTTTAGTGCACAACAAAGGAAAGCGTTACAGCTCTTCCAAAGGAGCCTCTTCAGGCAAATGTGAAGCACTGCCATTGTTCTTCTTCTGGCAGTCTTCAATCCAAATCCCTAAAGCAGATTCCATCCAGACTACTGCCTTATTACATACACTTACAACTCGTTTTGCACCCTGGTTAAAAGGACACTGCGTCGTAGATCTTATATTCCTTTCCTACTTTTTAAATAAAAGAATCGTAGCCTTCAACAAATCCAAAACGCTTACCTTTTCGCAATCATTAACATCTTCCGTTTGCACTTGGGCACGGCCCCTGAAGCAGTAGCAGATCGTTTTGGAGCCATAATGAAGGGCTTGACTATGCACAAAGATAAACACAAAACAGCACAAAAGTTAACTCTTTACACAGCGAAATATGTTGATGCTGAATGAGCGAGACGAGACTTCCTGGTTAACACTGCATTCAGCACGCAGGAACTTAACTGCGTGCTCTGATTGGTTAGCTTCTCAGTCATCCGCCAATAGTGTCCCTTGTATGAAATCAACTGGGCAAACCAACTGAGGAAGCATGTACAGGAAGTAAAAAGACACATTGTCCACAGAACCCGCGAAGCAGCGAAAAATCGGCGTTATATATTTAGTTATGCTTTCATATAAAATCCACGATAGAGTGAAACTGCAAAAGTCGAAGCGCGATATAGTGAGGGATTACTGTACAGGTTAAAACTTTTTTTTTTTTTTTTGAAGGCGCGCGCCTGGTATACCACATGTGTTGTTCTAGCACACGAGTCGTATTCCAAACAAAGGTCGTATACCAAGCAAAATATTTCGCCTCTAAACAGGACGTATACCAAGTTGGACTTATTCCAAAGCAGACGTATACCGAGGTACCACTGTATTTCTCATCGTAACACTAAGTAAATGGGAAGCTTTTACTGTTCCTGTACATAAGATGTTTCAGAAAAGAGAGTTTCCAATAAATCAGATCTATTTTCAGGTTTTAAAATAGAGGAAATTCATTTATTAGTTGTCTAGTTTTTAAGTTACACCTATCAAGATTATCCATGAAAATCTATGAGTTGTTATTATAGTATTTATGTAAATAAATTGTTTTCTGTATTTTGATATGCATTTGTGTTTTTTAAAGTTCATATCAGTTTTCATTTTAATCATTTACCTTTGCTATTACTTATAATGTCCCACAATTTGTACTGGCAAATTAGTTTTCCCAGGCCGTCCAACAATCAGTTAGACATTCTACTAACTGCCAATGACAGTTTTAATAGCAATGATTAAAAAAAGCAAATAATACATTAGATTTGAAAAACAGTTATTTTTTTATTACTAGAGAATGTTATTGATAAATGCCAAAGACCATTTTAATTACTTAAAATAATCTCTAGGAGCAAAAATGGAAAGTTTTATGAGCCTAAACATGTTCATGAAAAGAGACCTCAACCATCTGTTGTGATAATCTTCATATGAACTTATGAGGACTTACAGTGCATCCGGAAAGTATTCACAGTGCATCACTTTTTCCACATTTTGTTAAGTTACAGCCTTATTCCAAAATGGATTAAATTAATTTTTTTCCTCAGAATTCTACACACAACACCCCATAATGACAATGTGAAAAAAGTTTACTTGAGGTTTTTGCAAATTTATTTAGTGCCACTATCACTAATCTGTGGGAGGCATTCAAGTAAGAATTCTGTGGTAATGTATGTAAACATGACAGCACATCAGTATTTAGATTTAAACTATTATCTGGAAAGCTAGGAGGGAAATGTAATGAAAAGATAAAGCAGATCTCATTGTTGTGCCTGTGTAAATAAATAATGTTAGTTATCCAACAAGCATTCAAAAACTCATAAGAAAAGCTTACTTGAGCAATTCATAATTCTTTTCATTCAGTCTTGCAGCATTTTCTCTCCAGAACTTTTCTGATTTATGTACAGGACTCCACTCTAATCGACCAGACTTAAGTTCAGAACTGTATTCATCAAATGAGCTATGAACAAAAATGAATGTGAAGAATGTTCTTAAATTATCATTTCTTTAGATTATATAAGTAACAAGCAACTTTAGTCTTTTTAATCCACTTATTTTTACTGTTTAAAGTTCAGGTAAATGCAATGGATAATCTTTTGAGAATTATATACAATGGAAGTTTGCCTTTTCTGACATATCCTTAAATAAACTCTTGAAATGCCCCTAAATAACAGCAGGTATGGTTTACGCAACACCGTTAATAAGTACAGTAGGTACACTTCTCAAAATAATAAAGTGAACACTTAATCATTACAGTCTAACACCAAGTCAATTAAGCTTCTGGGATTTCAATCTGTACAGTTAGGAAGCATAAGTGATTGTCAGTCAGTCAATCATTCACCAACCCGCAATATCCTAATACAGGGCCACGGGGTCTGCTGGAGCCAATCCTTGCCAACACAGGGCACAAGGCAGGAACAAATCCCCGGGCAGGGTGCCAGCCCACCGCAGGACACACACACACACACACACTCACCCACACACTAGGGACAATTTAGGATCGCCAATGCACCTAACCTGCATGTCTTTGGACTTTGGGAGGAAACCAGATTGTGAATCAGCTTTCTCTGCTTTGACGCAAATGAAAGTGATAACTGGTGCACTGGAGAAGCAACAGCAAGGCAACCCCCAAAAAGGTAATGGTTTTGCAGGTGGTCGACACAGATACTCGCTCTCTCTTTATCCTTCCTGACTTATTCTTCTCTAGTTTTACGTTTTCCTAGTGCCCTTTTCACTACTGGGAGTACAAGGCGGTACCTGCAGCCAATTCATGTTGCACAGGCAGCTCAGCAGGATGGCACATCCATACATGCCTTCTGAAGGTCGCTTGTTGAGCATTGTTTCACTAAATGATGACATCTGAACATGAGAAGATACATGTGACAAGTAAGAGAGAGAAATTATGTTTCCCATTGTGTGAGACTGCTGAGAATATAAGAATAATGCGCCTCTCTCTTCTTCGTGCCACCTTCAGCAACAGAGAGAAAGAAAGTGACAGTACAACAGGATAAGAGGGACAGAGTGAGCTAAAAGTGCAATAGTATGAGAGGCATTCATGCTGCACTGACTGAGACAGAGCAACAGCACAATGAGAAAAAAGGGCATCACTCACAACATGCCAATTTAAATTTTTACACTTTTTCTTCTTTTTAATGTTGTCCTCCATCAATGTTTTGTGTAAACCAGAATTAATAAGATAATGTTCTACTGTACTGTCTGCCATTCCCTCAGAAACATCTTCTCAAAAAAATGGTAAAGCAGAAATTGGTCAACAGACTGACTTTTAGTACTCTAGAAACCTTAATGAGTTAAAAATACCTAATTCATCTAAACCTATAACACACACATTAATATTTGTCTAATACAGTAACTACCTAAAATGTATGAAGACGACATTTCAGGTACACACCACAAGAAATCATTATTTATACTAAGATTAGCAGAAATAAACCTACCCCTTTATAATCAAATGTCATAGAAACCAAAATGTTAACAGAGATACAGTGGGTACAGGATGGAATCACCCTGTAGAAAATAGTAATATGCTCCACTATGCAATGTTTACAATGTGCCTCTTTCGCTGGGTGCCCATGGTTACCCACATAAACACTTTTTTTGGTTTAAAATAAACAAACACAGAGCTATACAAGTTAATAACAGGGATTTGAACCTGAAACTGCTATCTACAGGTGAAAATAAAAAAAAAAACATAATAATGGTTAAATTTATAAAATAACAGCTCTATAGAAGACTTAGGCTGCTCTTCCTTAAAGGATTCCCATTAAATGAGATGTTCAGCTAATTAATTGTACATAATATTGTCCTCATTTTCAGTTTAAACACAGGAAAAGCTATGTTATAGTTTGATGCAAATTAAAACAGTTTTGAATATTATGTTACAAGCTTGCATACTAGAACACTAGAAGAGATGAAAACTGTATTCTAAAGATGTTGGAAACAAGATGTAACACTGCAAGATATCTCCGATTATAGTTAGACAGTATGGATTTGTGATAGAATACCTAAGGTCTTGCACGCTTTCTCCCAGCTTCTCCAAAAGAAACTTAATATCATCAGAAATATCTTCATCATCATACTTCTGCTGGTCCAAATTTTCCAGCTGCTTTAGCACTTTGCACTGGATCATTGCAAGGGCATATTCTTGTCGTGTTTCTCTTTCAGAAGACTTTTCTAGGAGATTCTAAAAATAAATTTAAAAAAACAACTTTAATGCATGAAAGCAGGCTTTCATATCACACTTCTTGGTGTGTACTAAACCCCAGCACAAGAAAATAAAATCAAATATAGCTGGGAACAACTAATCCTTAGTTTGAAGATGAGTAATAGCCATATTTTTAATTTCAATAGTCTCTTTGGCAGAATTCTTGATTTTAAAATATGAGAATGACTTCAGGATTCAACATTATAAAAATCACTACAGTTTATAATTAAACTATATTTTCCTGTGTAAATCAAAATTTGTTAATACAATGAACTTATATTAATTAAAAATGAGCTGTGACTTCATATTGACATTTCTCTGTGAGGTGGTGTTCATTTATTTCTAAACTCCAATAGGCTACACATACACTCTCTTCCGGAATCCACGTCAACCAACAGCTGCACTTCCACTACTGATATCTAAATGGACTAGCTATGGCATTTTACACTTGATCGCTTCAAGACATGCCCAGACTTAACAGAAAATGACGCAAGTCACACTATTCAAACATTGTGCCAAATGTCACAAACTAAAAGCTACATCCACAATTACGAAGGCAAGATCCGGACGTAGTCATTAAACTTTATTCTGGGACAGGTGATTATGTAAGTAAGCTTAATACATAACAACATGAGTCTGCTGGACATCTTACCTTGTAAAAATGCACATGTTTTTGGCATTCACAGTTTTGCTGGCTCAGACAAACTGCTGCTTCATTGTAAGGGTCTCAATTTGTTCCCTCAGATGGAGGATCTCCTCTCTGAGAAACATATTTTAAATCAAGCACTAGGTCGACAACTGCTGGATCCAGATCCGGAGCCGAAGCGTAGTCATGGTCTTAGAGGATTTTACCATCCTTCTGCACGCCTGGTGTGTCATCCTCCGCTGTTTTCTTTCTCTTCTCCCAAACCCCTGGTCTTGAAAGTGGAATGGACAAATTGTTCCACTCAACGCAAGAACCGCTCCTTTTTTCAACAGTCACTGCTCTGTCTCAGAACCTGGTTTGCGAAAATCCTTTTTTAAAATACCGGCCACAAACTCGGGAATGGGGACTAACTGCAAAGTTCTCTTCCAGATAGCGACGATCCATTTAGATCAGGTTTAGAGGGAAATCTATGAAAACCAAGTACCTTGTTGTATACTTATTGGAAGGTTTACATAAAGGTACACAACAATGTTCAGTTGTTGAGTTATCTGTACCATGAAACTTAAAACTTCTTTTTCTGAGCTGGCTGAGATTTTAACAGAAGTACATCAGCACTAACGTGTGCATATAGTCTATTACATGCTACATTGAAACATTTTTTTTTAAAACTGTTAAAAACTTAACTTCACTGTATTCTTCATAGATATTTATAAAAAATGCAGAAATGCTACTTGCTCCCGAAGTACACACACTCTGTATCGGCTACAATCACATACTTCCCCAAGTATGACATAGGTGTTCGACGCAGAAGTATAAGTGGAACAAAAATTTAAAACAGTCTGGATGCAAAACACAAAGAAAAGCACTACCAAGAGGTATTTATATGAAATTAGCATGTAGGTACAAATGTAAAATGAAAGAAGAGTACTGATTGGTTGATCAAGTATCACAAAGATGTTTTTTCACTATCTAAAGAGAGGACAGGACATCATCTTGTGTCCTAGTCTGGAATAGCCATGATAAACATTCCTGTTACACATATAGGGTGAATGCATATCAGTTTAATTTCTCCCTTATAATTTTAATTCAGCGTCATGTTTGCATGGGTTTGCCAATGGGTATCCAATTTCTGGTATCAGGGAAATCATGTGAAGATTTGAATTTATAATTTGTTTCAATCTGTCTATACTTTGAATATTTATAATTACCGGTAAGCTGAATGCTTTATATCTCTTCCTATTACTCATACGCAACTATATAACTCTGACTATAAGATCAGTTCATAGAGCAGGGGGCAAACACATGTTCCTATAGGTACAAATAAGACTGTGACCTGTCTTCATGTAGAGCTAACAAAGAGAAAAGTGTTTAAAGTTTGTGTGTTGTCAGTTGGAACAAGCATGTGAACGTTAGTCTTCCACCAGTTTCAAATCATGGTGCATAACCTTGTAATGCCCACAGAAAATCCTTTATGTGTGGATGTTCATGACCAGGTTGAGTATGACAAAATGAATCCTTGGTGAGACCAAAACACATTGAATAACTGTTTCATCAAAACCATAACCAGAGCAAGAATCACACTTGTTGTACTGCCTAGCACTTTTTAGGTTTTAAAAATAGACATAAAAAATGCAATGAAGATGCAAAGCCTGAAACATTGCTATTTTTAATGTGTTTCCTAAAGAAGAAAATTTCTTTCAGCTTTACTTTATTCCAAAGTCATCCTTTGATGACAATTCTTTTCTTCTACAGAGAACCCCTAATGGAACTAAACTTTGTGGAAAAAAACATATTTAACTGGTCACACCAAAGCTAAGCTTTTGGACCATGTATTGAAAAAATGGCAAATTTCTAGCTTTAGGGTGTCAAGTCTATTCACTTTTGAGATCAGGGATCTAAATACATATATAATTGTAAATGAGGTTTTATGGGCATATAAATAAACTACAAATACAAATATGCCAAGTGACAAACTGAAACTGACTGACAAAATGTAAACTTTTTTTTTTTTAGGATGAAAATTTTACAATTACAGGCAACATATTTCACAGCAAAAACATGTTATGCAATTTTATCAGGAATGTCAAATGAATGTACTCAAATGATTAATCAAACTATTTTCCAACTATAACAATTTAATTTACAATTACATTTTTGAACATTAGTGTCTTACCCGAAATGCTGCTAGAATTATTCTAGTTACTTTTTCTTTTGCAGACTCTTGAAGAATATCTGATAAAGCAGGAACAACATTGAACCGACGAAGGTTTTCACACATCTGAGGGCTAAATGCCAGCAACCAGATGCAAAATATCATCTGATATTGTAGCTGGAATCCACATTTGTTGTTAAGCACACTCATTATACTGAAAGAAACAGAAAAGTACAAAAATACAGTTTATAAGTGCTTTGTGATTATTTCAGCACTTTCTTTAAATAAGAAAAACATCGACAGTCATTTTATTTACAATTTTAAATCAATGATAAATATCTCTAATAAAAAGAAACGGCAACCTTATTTTTCCTACCAAACAAAAAAAAAACATTTTAGAATGCAGCTGGTAAATGCAAATGAACACAATTACTGTAGTAAGAAAGGTAACAGCTCATACAATATTGAACTTGACAATGGTCAAAAAAACTATTTAAACAAGTTACATTTAAATTACATTTCTGCCAAATAAGTGCTTCAAATGCCAATGCAAGTCACAGTCAAAGCTGACGATATTACATTACTATTATTGCACCATATTGTCTTTTGTTAATAATGTGCTGGTTTTCCCTTGGTGCTCTGTAATGCCAAACCATTCTGACTGAATGGTTTACACATAATTAGTACTGTATAAACCCTATGCAAAATTTTTGTAATATGAAAAAAATTGTTCATTGTTAAATCACTGGGAAGAATGATTCTAAAATGGATATATTTGGAATAGAACAATCTTGTGACAGTTAAAGATGAATTGTGGTTATCTTCTAACTTGAAGTAAATTTAAATTAAGTTTCAATAATTTTTCTGAGCGGAAACAAAAAAAAAAGAAATAATATTATAACAAATATATACTCATTAGGTTGTAAAAATTTCCGCTAAGTTCAGGTTTCATAACTCCATGTTAAGAAACAGACTGAGGTAAAGGATTTATGGGAAAATAACAAGGCAGAAACCTCTGCTATCGAAAAATAACAGCAGTGCTCATCTCACATTAAGCAAAGAAACACTTGTATGATACCTAAGCTTTCTGAAGTAAAGTTCTGTGAACAAGTCAAAAGTAGAACTCTTTGGATGACCCTGGTCACGAAATGTCTAGTGTAAAAGTAATGCAGTATTCAATAATAAGATCATCATATTTACAGTGAAACATGGGGTTTGATAGGATGGAAATGCTTTGCTGCCTCATGTGCTAGCAGGCTTGTCTTTTTTAAAGGAATCATGAATTCTGCACATTACCAGAATATTCTTAAATATTCTTAAAGGGAATCTCCAGACTTGTGTACATGACCTAAAGCATAAAGATATTTGGGTTATGCATTAGGACAATGACCCAATACAAAAGCTTTGGAAGGTCATGAAACAAGCAGATCATGCTAACAAATCTTAACAATATGTCTGAATTATAGCAGTACTCAGCAAAGAAGAGTGGACGAAAATACCCCAACAGTAATAAACACTTTAAAACTATGGGGGCAATTGCTTTTTCACATGAGTGACAGCAGGTTGTTGGATACCTTTGTTCACTGAATACAAACATAATGATTTAAAAAACTTCAATGTATGTTCACTTGGGTTCCCTTTCTCTAATACTGTATTTTATCTAAAGCTCTGAGGCCAATGACTGTGTAAATAATGAAAAAAAAAGAAAAGGGAAATTAGGGAGCATACACATTATTTTTCAGAGCACTATATGACTCCACAATAGTGTATAACAGGTCATATTTTCTTATTTGTGATTTTCATGAAGACTAGGGGGCTCTGCCCCCTCCTCACTTCGTTTGCCAACCCCTATGTTTGGTTAATCGAATATACAATTTTAAAAGCTTTTTTTTCTCTTTGGAATTGTTTCAATTTTATTATTTGCACTTTTACTTTAAAGCTTCATTAAAAACAATATTTGGAATTACCTTTTCTTCCAGATCACATTGAATTTTGATTCAGTTTTTGGAGACGCAGTGTGACAACGCAACATATAACTACCCGTGAGTGAATATTGTTTGTTTCTCTAATAAATAATCCGACTTTTTCTAATGTTTGTCCCTGTGATTTGTTAATTGTCATAGCAACAGCTATTCTCACAGGAAACTAAACATTTTAATATGAATGGCATATCAAGATCTCCTTTGGTGTCTAATGTAATTCGCGGAATATATACATTACCTTTCTTGTTGCCTGTTAAAATTTGCATCGCTTCTTCATGATCATAAATATACACCTGACCGAATTGTGTTTTCTTTGAAATTAAACTTGTCGTTGCTTTAACTGTTGTGGGACCACAGAATATAATGCGAAGGCGAAAAGACTTTAATTTTCTGCTCTTTGCCTTTTATTTCTGACCTCACTTTGTCCTGCTATTTTGTCAATTACACCTGTTCCTGATGATTAATTTCCTTTTGTTTGCGCTAATGCGATCTTTACTACATTTGTTTGAATACTGTAGCGACTGACGTAATAAAGCGTCACAAAACTTTTACTTGAACAATTGCCGACTTCGTAACCCCAAACACAACTTTCTAGCACCCTCTCCAACCCCTCATCCCCTGGGTCTCACCCCCCCCTTACCACATCAATCAATACCCTGCTATCAATCTTCCGTGCTGTACTCCGCCCTCCCTCAATCGGACCTAACAGTCACTTAAAACAAAAAAGGCTTCAACCTGGCTGGGACGCTACAATACTTTCGAATTTTACTGCTTTCACATTCTTTAGCTTTCTCTGCATGTGTATTGCGCGATCAATTTGTTTGATGCTTTCGAATTTCACTGCTTTCATAATCTCTTATCTGCCTTTTTTTCTCTCCAACGCTTTTGGGTCTCTTTTCTCCATGCTGCTCTTTCTTCTTTGCTTAGTTGTTGACGTTTCATCTAGAACGGATTGTCCTTATATGCTTTATATGTCCGGAGAGCACAGGATATGTGTGTGCTACGTGCCTTTACATGACTGAGTGTTTTGCTGGCCGTGCTCTTATTTGATATTGTTTGCGTCTCACGGGTCTTTTAAATGTCTTTCTTCTTCCGAACTTCCGAGATGATCACGTCTCGTCGCCCTGCTTATCCTTCCCAAGTTTTTTTTTTTTATAATAGAGAGATGTCGCTTGGATAGGAAAGGAAGCAGTCTGGGGACCTGAAGCTTAAACCTCTGCTTTTAATGGGTTATAGTATCTAATTGGTCTCAACAGATTTATCGCCTGCATGCAATTGGGTGATACAGAAGCAAATGTGAGAGTCAGAATGAGAATTAGCACCTCCAGCTCTGAGGTCTTGGTTCTCTCCTCAAACAGAGTTTTATGCCCAATACAGATTAGTTGAGAGTTGATATCCCAAAGAAGCAAATAAAGAATTGATGTGATCCTGAGGTCGGCAAGCATACTAACACATTAGTGTCAGTTTGTATGAAGAAAAGAAAGATGTGCAGACAAATAATGAGATGACACAGAAATAGCAATCTACCAGGTTTCTGAAATTGTCACTAGAATGTGACAATGCTTTAAGAGACAGCTTTCAACTATCTTCGGTAAACTGATTTTCATAGAGTGGACCAATCCAGATGAATGTATATACAGTATGTGCATGGAAAGTTTGACAGAAAGTGGTTGTTACGTTTTAATTGCTTATTTCATTGAGGCTAAAAAAAAGGAAAAGCTCATCTCATGCTGAAATTGACATACTGTACAACTGGTAAAATTGGTTTAACATTCCTAATTCCTAGAGCAAATATAAGCTTCTCTCATTTGTAAGTGTCAAAAGTTAGTAGGAAGCAAGCAAATATTTTTTTACACAACCATGCTTGCAACTGTAAGAAAAAAGCAACCTTACACCAAAAGAAATATCCTTATTTATTTAAAAGCTTTGTGCTTAAATAACTGTTTGACATCCAGTCTAATGCAATGTGATGTACCGAAGAACTAATAACAAGGCAGAGGTGTAAGACATACAGCAGGTACAGTTAATTAAAAATGATATCACAAACAAATAAAATGAATTGATGTAAACAAAACATTTTTAAATGTTTTGGAAAGCATGCAAAAACAAAGAGGAATTTTAATTTGAAATGTAGTATAGTAGTGGAAGAGCCATGCTTATAAAAGTACAGGCAACACTCTCTTTACTTTTTCATTGCAAAAGGTTAAAAATAGCATTGGCTAAGTTCTCACAGTTACTTCCAACATTATATACTGAATCAACTCTTTATCAACCTTAATAAAAGGGTAAGTGTCTATTCATTTACTATGTCTCTGTCATTGTAAAATGATGGGACATGACAGACATTTATAGAAGTGCATTTCATTACAAAATGCATTATAAAATACATTCCAATAGACAATGTACTGTAAACATTAACATAGAGGTCTATATTAAATTTGGGTAGCACAGCTGGACAATCATAAAATTAAATTAGCAACCTGCTCAGATGTAAACTTTATTTGTTTGCAAAGTGAAATTGGCTCTTAAATCACACAGTATAATTAACACATTAGAGCTGAAGTAAATTCACATTTCTGGAATCCAGAAAGTGCAAATCAAATGTTAGGTCTACTAATACATCAAGCTTAAATGACAGAAAATAAATATTATATGCACTGGATATATAAAACAAAAATCAGATCCTAAACATATTAATTAACAGACTACAGCACAAATTAACAAATACTAACAAAAGTATAATGATGTTCCAAAAGATAGTACTAAATAAATAAATAACCTTTTCAAAGTCTTACTTAGTTTGAATACCCACAAAATACATCTGGCTATATATTTATATATGTAATTCTGTGTCAAAAAACTGAAAGTATCAAGTCTTCTGGCTTACCAGTTGACTCCATCAGCCTCGACCCAAGCAAAACGGTATTCATTAACTCTTAGCATTAACTGCAAACAGCCTGCAACACACTGCACATATTGAGAACTCTGAAAATTAAGAAAAATAAATAAAAAATAAAACATTGCAGATTTGCATATACAAAACCATTATAGCTGTGGAAAAAATGTTTTAGAAATTAGTTTGGTTAATTGTTCTTTTAAAACTCACTACACAAGCAAGGATTTGGCAGAATGCAAATCAATCCTAAATTGATGCTGTTCTTTATGTAAATAAAAATATAAATGCACTAGTTATAATGAATTAATAATCTTTTACTTAAAAGTATTTTTCAGTGCAATTTACTGCAACATTTCAAAGATAATATAAAGTGATGTTCAATCTAATTTACCCACCTTTAAAGAAACATACACATTAAAATAAACAGTTATACATATGCACTGTACACATATTGGTCCTATGCTACTAGAAAACAAAAAAAAACATTTTTTACTGTCACAAGGGTAAAGAAACACATTGCTTCGGGAAACAAACCATAGTGTGATTATTTTGGAGGCATGATGTAAACATAAAGCTGTTAATTAGTGCACAGTTAATTGTAACTACCATTTAAAAATTGCACAAACATACCGTGCTTCATACTGCAATGCTGATAAGGTCTCATTTTCAAGATTACAACAGGGATGCACATTATTGAAGGCTCAACCTACACTAGCTTTAAAATTCCAACTTTGCCAGGATTTGAAATTTACAAAACTAGTTTCAGGTCCTACAGTTTTTTAAAACATCAAGCCTGAGAACAGTTAATTTGTAATCATAAGATAGCTGCTCGAGGAAACAACGATGTGCTCTGTCTAAACAAGTATATGTAAAGAACATATAGTCAATCAAAAATGGGGCCAAACCCCTGTATACCAGAGAGCAAAATCAAACCAGCATTGCTTTTGGAAGATTCTGCATCTTTTGGTTCAAACTGTGTTGGCCAAAAATGTGACCTATAGCCAGCGTTCCTTTGACAATTTAAATAGTCAAAATGGAGTGAATTTTTGGACCCTATTAACAAATTTTAAAAATACAAGAAAATGTTTAATATTATTACATTTATTAAAGCTGAGCCATCACAATAGCAGGGTTACAACCAGCTAGGGAATAAATAATAGAAAAAATGCTGTCAGTGTTTGAAACACATGTTCTTAAAATGCTAATACAGAACTGTAAAAATACCCAGATAAATTAATTGTAATGTGTGCCAGTTTTAAGCTATTTATCATGGATGATTCACTGAATTACTGGTCTCTCTATTGCAATTAAGACCATACTGTACAGGCTAAACAAATGAAATAATAACTACATCATAGCAGAGACTACCTGTGGTCAGAAATCTCATAGAAAAGGTAAATGTGTAAGGCTATATTAGTTGACTAAGGCTATAGTATTGACTATATTAGTTATTTAATCATAACTTATCCCATAATCTTGCATCATTCATCTCAGTTGTTTGACTATCTGGTATAACCTCTCATTACACACTACAACTCCATTGTTTGTCTCCCTATAAACAAAAAACAAAAACACTTCACTAATAAGTACACTACTGTCATGCTGACACCATTAATTATATATTGGCAAATCTGTATAGCTGTGCACTGCTGTTACTGATTCAATATTCCTGTTTGTTTGTCTCTCTTACTCTGTTTAGTTTTTACATTAAAACTACAAGTCAGTGTTCCCCTTTTTCGAAGTATGTAACCTCATTAGAAAATATCCCCTCTAGTTAAACTATTCTTTCCAGCTACATGGCTGATGATCTCAGCTTCTTGGCATGTGGACTTGTCCTGCTGTAATTTATCCATAAAACTAACTGGAAGTGGGGCACCTTACATAAAGCGAGTCTGTTCAAATTAAAGTATTACAATTATCATTATTATTTTTATTGCTTTTTAAAACCTGATTCTTCCAGATTATAAATACTGCAAAATGGGTTCTTTAGAATGCAGGATGTTGAAAAGTTATATTATTCATCTCAAGTAAAACTGAATATTTAATTTTTACCGTCTCTCCAAACAAACTACTATTTTTAATTTTAAAAAGGAAGCAAGGATCATAACTTGAACTAAATGGTATAACTAAATAATCCAGGTTCTTAAATTATTTCAATGGGTTCCAGAAAGGAGCTGATTTTAAATCCTACTTCTTTCAATTTGTGCAATCAACTTACCTTTCAGACCTATCACTGTGTGCATTTTGAGATCTTAACATCGATGCCTCCTTAAAATTTCAAGGATAAATAAAACGGATGTACGAGGAAGATCCGTTACATTAAGTGAGTCAAACTCTGATCTTGGACTGCCAGAGTAGGTGCAGGATTTTATAATAGCCAATTTCCTAATTAGGAAATAATTACTAATGCTAAATTAACATTCTTCCTTTGCCTTAATTTTAACTGACTTGTAAGGAAGAACAAATGTGTTGTTTTGAAGCTTTGTATTCAAATTTGGGGAAAAAAGGAGAAAAGCAACAAAAAGAATTGTTCTGATCTCATCAGAATTATCATAATGTTCTAAAGTCACAATGAAGAAATAGTTGCTAACACTATTATGATATTTAACATTAATGAAACACAAACCCTGTTCCCAAGAGTGAGGTCCACGGCTGATTTGTGTCTTTTACATAACCGCCAGATATTAGGTGTAGGGTGTGGTAGCGGGGCGAGAGTAGTTCCTGTGTGCAATGCAGGAGCGGATGGCCTTGCACCTCGTGTACAGGTGCAGGATTACCAGCGACCCTAAATGACGTCTGTGCTGTTGATTCCCACAGCTGTGCCACGTCCCCATTATAAAAATGGAAGTGTGAATGTGAGAGAGGAGAAAGGAAAAAAAACAAGAAGAGAAGAGAATGGAGGTTAAAGGGAAAGCAGAAGGCAGAGGTGGAAGGAGCCAGTGTGAGTAAGCTGAACAGAGCAGGCTCGGGAGAGAGAAGGTAGGCAAACTGGGATGAGAGCCACTGGACAGGAGTGTGGCTGACACTTGTGTGGGTGGGTGGAATTGGGTCACTCCAGCTGAACAAGTCTGAGAAGCAGGAGTGACCAGGAGCGTGACCTGGGGAAGGTCAGCTGCATCTGTTATTAGGGTGACTCCTCTGAAAGGCCAGTATGGGATAAGCGGAGGAACCACAATTGAGGACACTTTTCTGCCAGTTGGTTTTAAATTTGTTTTAATGTTTTTATTTATTCTGATTTTAACCACCACCTCACCTTTGTTTTTAACTAGATTATTTATTTACTGAACTTTCCTTAAGTACTGCACTTTTTCGAAACTTTGTTTTGTTAAGTTTTCTTTTTAATAAAAGTTTTGACAACACTGCACCTTGACCTTCCTTTGTGTGGTATCCTCATTTTTTGGGCTCATCCCTTGAAAACGTTACTAGCGGTGGCGGTTCAAGAGGCTTCTGGTGGCCCTGGTAGCGTGGAGCCCACCCGCACAGTCACACAAAGTTGTTAAACTTATACTAAAGTAACAGTAGAAACCCACCATCCTTAATGACATGTCACCTCAATCTTTTTCTCTGAAAAGACTCCTTCAGTCTTCCCTCCATTTGGGGCACAGAATGGGAAGTTAATTAAAGGAAGGAGAATTACCTAACAGTCAATGGTAGATATGCAATTTCACAAAAATACTGTACCCATTCAGAAAATATTAACTGAAAATTCTAAGGGGCTCTATCATCTCAAGAACTAGAAAATCAATGAGCAACACTTGCTTCCTTATTTTTCCCACAGCTAGATGGTGGTGTATGTATATACAGTGGCTGTTCTGGATACGAAGAATTTAGTGACAAATGTGATAAATTTTGTCTCTTGTATGGTTTGTGCTGTGTATATTATGTGAAAAACCTACTGTTGCTATTCATGGCTTATACATCAGTGATCACTGTTCAGCGTATAACATTACTCAAGCCAGAAGGGACCTGTTGACCAGCCTTGAAATTCTGTGAAGATCTGGCTACAAGAACATTGTTATTGAAAGAAAGATCAAACACTGCCATAAATGATGTGAACACAAACAGAAGTGAAATAAGTAAGAAAATAAGCTGGTGTCCACATCTGGATAGAAAAGAATCCTATCTATCCTTCTTTCAAATATTCACTCACTGAACAACAAGCTGGATGACCTTAGACTTCAATGGATAACCCAGTGAGAGATGGACTGTTCCACTTTTATCTTTCCTGAAACATGGTTGCATAATAACATCTCTGACATGGCCTTTCAGTTGGATTGGCTGACCCATATCAGTGAGCACTTGTGCACATTTTTAATGAAAAACTGAATAATGTAAAGAAAAACCACAAAAGATTTCTTCTGCTTCACTGACCAAATGGATTTCATAAATACTACACTAAAAACAAAATAACCTGCAGTCAATTTTAAAGATACCAATACCACAACCTTTTTATGCATTTAAAACCTTGGTGGCCTAGAATCCTGAGTGGCTACCACAAGTCAAGTCAAGTTGGGGAGCATGCACTGGTACAGTGCGTTGCCGCACCCACAACACGATGAAACAACTCGGGATCCCGGCTGGCAAACCCCCAGGCGCACACACACGCAGTCCAGTCCCACCTTCCAGAAATGACCCTCTATCTGCCGCAGCCAAGTGTTACGTGGGTGACCCCTTGGCCTGGTCCAGCCACTCGGGTCCCCAACAATGAGGATCTTACGAGCCGGATCACCCTTGGGGAAACGCGCCACAATGCCGCAGTGCCATAACTGATGCTCCTTCACAATGTAGGTAATGTGCCTCATTCAGGACTCCATGACCAGCTGCTCATTCGACACAAAGTCAAACCAACGGTACCTAAGGATTTTCTGGAGAGATACAGTACCAAAGGAGTCTTCCATTTCAGGTCACTGGATAGTGTCCATGTCTCACAACCATATAGCAAATCAGGAAGAACCCGGACTCTAAAGACTTGGACCTTCATCCTTTTGCATATATATCAGGACTGCCACACACTCCTTTCCATCGACCTAATGACCCCCCCATGCTCTCCCAATCCATCTACTCACTTCATAGAAAGAGTCACCAGAGACATGAAGGTCAATGCCAAGGTAAGTAAACCTCTCAACAAGGTCGACACTCTCTCCGCAGACAGACACACTGCTGATGGCTGTGCCCAAGAGGTCATTAAAGGCCTGGATCTTGGTTTTTATCCAGGACACTCGCAAGGCCAGACACTCAGACTCCTCACTCAGTCTCTTGAGCCCCCTGATCAGAGCCTCCATTGACTCCGCAAAGATCACAGCATCGTCAGAAAAGTCAAGATCCATGAATCTTTCTTCATCAACAGATGCCCCATAGCCAATGCATTTCAATGCAAGCATTGAACAGAGTAGAAGCAAGAACACACAGCTGATGAACCCCAGAATAAACTAGGAAAAACGCAGAGGATCTGCCTCCACTCTGCACAGCACTCACAGTACCAGTGTACAGGCCGGCCATGATATCCAGCAACCTCGAGGGGATCCCGCGAACCCTCAGGATGTCCCACAGGGCAGTTTGATCAACTGAGTCAAACGCTTTATGAAAATTGACAAAGGCTGCAAAGAAACTCTGCCGATATTCGCATTTGCACTCCATGAGAACCCTCAGTGCAAGGATATGGTCTATGGTAGACATCTTAGCGTAACACCAGACTGTTCCGGTCACTGTTAGGTGAGCAAGTGATCACAGATCCTATTGAGGACGACCTTAGCAAGGATCTTACCCAGCACTGAAAACAGTGTTATCCGCCTGTAGTTGCTGCAATGCAGGCGATCACCCTTCCCTTTCCAGATAGGGACATGCCACAAAGTAAAAAAAAATAAATAAATAAAAAATATTACAGTAAAAACAGAAGCTTCACTGCTATATACTTACATCACCAGAAGAAACTGTTCCAGTCTCAGCACTTGTTGCACGCAGTTTCTACATATTAAAAAAGTTAAAATAACAGGAAACACAGTTAAGGGAAAAATACACAACAGACTTCAAATGAGCAAGTATTCTTATCACAAGACTAAATTGGCTTTTGTAATACAAAAATAATTTTAAGAAATAAAAATATTTACTACTTTAGCTTCTGGAAATTTTTAACACAATAAATAAATAAATAAATAAATAAATAAATAAAAACAGTAAACAAAAGTGTCCCCAGTTAATAATAGTATTTGATTCAGTGTCAAAAACACTTAAAGTTTGTTTTTAAAAAAAATCTTTTGCTAATTCTATAACTTACTTAAATACTTTTAAAGGGAAACCTTGATCACAATTAAACACAATTTCCAATTTACCTACTATTCCAAAAAATACAGAATCTAAATCTAAGTCATCTGATTGCTATTCTGAATAACAACCTTTTCTAACAACATTTGTAAACCCATTTAATACAGCTCAGGTTCACAAGGGAAGAGAATCTATGTTAAGAGCATTGGACATGAACTGTCTTCATTACAACTTAAATGATCACCACTGCAAAATTCTGGGGTGGTATATAAAGCACCATTTTCTACAATCACCAGAACATCAAGTGATGACAATTGGAAGGACAATATTTAATTCCATTCAATACAGAACTAAAAATCTGCTCTGACAGCAAATGGTTGTCCAATTCAATGTTAAAATAAATGAAGACACACACATTTTATTGTCAGTTACCTGTTTTTTTTTACATTTTAACTGTTTCACATTTAATTATACTGCTGTTGTACATGCTTGAAGAAACAATTACACTAACATAATTTCTTCAAGATTACAAAAGAAAAATTCCATATAGACATTGACTCATTCTGGGGCATGAGAAAAACTATGTGAGAAAAAAAAAACATTTGCCATTATATTTATTTTGTTTCCTCTTCTGTCCATGCAAAAGAGTTTCTCAGTTATTGTTTGGAAAGCTAAAATGACGCACCATTATGTTCACATCTATTTTTCATTTGAATAGGATTAAATGGGTTTGACAGTGTTATGCTATATACTATTTTTCAACTTTCAGATTGTCTGTAACAATTCCTTATTAATTTAACTACAGTAATTCAGACAGCATCCCTTCTTGATTATCTTTTAAATCTGAACATTGTTTAAAATACACAGGACTAAATGCACTGGAGACGTTAAACATTTTATACTTGATTCTTCATTATTTATAGAAGAGGAAAATACCTGTGAGCTCAGCTGTGTTTTGATCCAGTTAAAGTAATAATTCAAATCACTACCCTCCATCATCTCTCTTCCCCAAGCAGCCAGTTTTGCTATAATTCTTGCAGCCTATGATTCAGTGGGCAATAAACACATACATAAAAATAACTAAGTAAAACAGCTGTCCTAATATCTCAAAAACCATTTTAAATAATTATATATTCTGTAATTTTAACAGTAATTTAGAAACTGAATTTAGTATTCTTTCATTGTAAAGATGAGCTTATAGATGTGAAAAACCTGTGAACGTCAAAAAAGAATAAAAGTGTCAAAACATTCAGTTTAAATGATAAATTCATTAATCAATATTTACTACAGGATCTTTCAGAAAAATCTTAAATTACAGGGGTTTTCAAAAGGACTAAAGAACACAAACCATTCCAAAATTGTACTCAATAAATTCTGAATACCAGCTGTGATCTAGTTTAGCTGTGGCATACATGTGCTATATTTAATGTAAAACATTTATAATTCTAAGAGTTTGGTCACCCAAGTGCCCCTAAGTTGGTTAATGAGATTTACTGTAAATAAAGGTGTACATAGCACACCAGCTAAGAGAAAATGTCCCTATCTGATCAACGAACCAACATTAGATATTTCCAACTTCTTGGTAAAATGGGAAATGAAACATAGCAGATATACAGCAGGTTTGCTTAGCTGTAGTGTTGGTTACACCTAGACCTGTACCATGAGAGAGAAGCAGTCAACACAAGGTTTCTATACGAACACTATGCCCCAATCAAAGGAAATTTCAGAAGACAAACGGGAAAAACATACAATACTATTAGCCATTTCTAATAGCTGCAATGGTTACATTAAAAAAAAAAAGTTCCTTTAAAAACTCATCTTATTAACAATCCTATGAAAGGTTCGCCCCTCTGAGAACAAATTGTGTAGGGGCCAGCCTTTGTAACATGAAGTGCCAAAATGACTTTGCCAGAAGAAAAAAAAAACAAGAGGCTACTTCCTCAACAATATTAGCCACCTTTATTTTGAATTGGCAACATCTGTTGCCACAAAACCTTCATGTTTTAATTGATCCTTAGCAAAAAAGATTGATCAAAAAGCATGTCTTCACTGCCCTGCTTCTTTGATATGATGGCTTTGCTCACTATGATGGCTAACAAATACATCCTTACTGCAACCCTCTGTATCCTCCTAAAGGGGGTGAAGTCTTTACGTTCTAATCTCTAAAGGAAAAACCTCCTTCAGATATAAAACTGAGCTCTTGGTTGCAGTCAATCTCAGATTGTTTTGACTTTCAAATTCTGTCCAGATAATGCAAATCTTCAGGACCCAGTATTTTTTCCATTGCTATGTAAAAGTAAATCTTCAATCATACCTTTAATTAGTGGCCATGATATCATAAGTAGTACTTTTGGAATTTTATTTAATTAAATGGTAAAGATCTAATCTATTCTGAAAATATTTTGAGGTCACTTTTGCCAGACAAGTACTGTAGGTTCATATACCCAATAAGGATGCTCATTGAACAGCTATTTATGGACTTGTACCATACAAGGCCTAAAGACAGACGAGGGACCAGGACACAATGAAACTAGAACCCATGGCCTAAAAAGTGAAGTACAGTTTAAAGTGCTCATTTGTCATGCTATCATGACCCTGATCTTGAATTAATTTAAAAATTACTTCACTTTGAAGCTGTAACTACATTATTAAATTATCAAACAATTCCCTAGTTACAATAGAAACACTTTAAATTCCACACGTTGCAATGGGTAGCTCTTTTACTTATAAAAACTATTAGAATAAAGACAAACATACATTTTGGCATACATATTAACAAAGATGATCAGTTTTGAGAACTGTATGATGTATTTTTCACAAAAGTGTATCTATCAAATTTTATTAAAGTGAAGGGAGTTATGAAAAAAATTACAAAAAAATCTACATCTGAAAAATGTGAAAATTTGCTACTGTTCACATAACTGATGTATTTTCTTTGAGAATTAATACATTACAATCAAGGTTCTTTGCAAACTAAAAGTAATGTAATTCACATTATGTGATATTTTTTCCATTGAGAAAATGGGCAAATATCAATGCTACATATTTTATTAAATCTTCCTAATAAAATTAAATACATTCTTTAAAAAACTGAGCTCATGAATTTATTAATTGAGTCTACCAAACTGGCTAATAAGGACAAATTTGACAAAAAATGTTGATATAGGTAGAGTTTGTTCTCTGAGTTTTCAGCAACAATATCAACATTAAAGTAGGCTATATAATGGGTGACAGTGAAAGAAAAATAAAACACAACAAAACTAATAATAATACACAAATAACAGAAATTACAAAGCTAAACTACTGAGGCAAAATAAAAAAGGAATGTATATGTTAATGATAAGTTAAATTTATGAAATAACTGACTAATCAACTGGTAAGTCAAATTCAATAGTTGATAAATTTTCTTTTCATGTTAAATGAATATTTAAACTTTGTTGAAATCAGGAAACAACCATGTTTGAATCTTGCCTTAAAGTGTGTGAGGACATTTAAGGGACTCACCGAGCATCATATTTCTAAAGCAATTCAATGTATCATGAAGGTGGAGCACAAAAGGAGAGGTGGTTTTGAACTGCAAAGGACAGTGGTTTTCTCTTGTTAACCTGGTCTGACTAAGAGAAAACTGCTGATCACAATGAACAGTTGCAAAATCTCTTAAAAAAAACGCAATACATTTATATGTTTAATACATGTGCACAGAGCACATGGCAGATGTTAAAAATGAACATTACCTGTTGAAAGTGAAAAGGCTTACAAGGTCATTCGAATATTTCAATGGACAGTGCAAGTGCTCTGTGTGCGTTCTGTTATTCACCGTTACGATCATAGTGTAGGAGTCTATCTGAGTTTAAAAGAATTGCCAGGTATGCTTGCAAAAATATGAACTGCAAAATATGCAGAATATGCAAAATATGTCACACCCTGTCAAAAGGACTGCCGTTAAGTTTACTGATGATAAAAGCCACAGGAGATGCAGATTTCAATATTCACTGGAATCAACAAATCAGAAAAAACAACACCAGTAAAGCACTGACATGGCTGCAGAGCAGCCACCATCTGACTGCACAACTAAATGAGTAACTAAAGGAACTTAACATTACTGTCTAATTAGAAATGGAAAAAATGTCATTCAAGACTATAGCCTCAGCATTTTAACATGTAGTATATATCTAGACCACAATGCTTATGTAAACTGCATTTGCTATTGTTATGCCATGTAGTGATGCAATAGTCAAAATGACAGAGACAACATAGAAAACAGAAGCTCCTCTTGCAGTGTTCTATGTATGCATGTGTGTCTGTCTACTCTGTCATTACAACATGCAAATTAATCATTAAGTTTCAGTTACCTTGTGCTACTAAGCTCCTGAATGCATGACAGTAGTTTTAGCTTTGTACTTCCTTTTAGCATCAACTTTTATTTAGTTTCTTTTGCTCTCTCCCTGAACCTCAACAGTTTACTTTAGTGCTCGGACTGAAGGAATTAGGGGCAAGAGTTTTTAGGAAGAAACCCCGTGGCTGTAGCCTTTATAATGGCGGATTTTGCCATTAATCACTACAAATTATTTAACAAGATGCCCCTGGATGTGTATTCATGTTTGAGAATCATGTCTGGGGCACAATACAAAGGAATACTCCACCTAAAAATGATATTTTTTTGTTTTTTACTTACCCAATTAATGTTTTTAGCAATGGCAGAAAAAAAATCTAATTTTTATGCAGAACGGAGAGAAAAATATCTGATTTAATACAAGCCAATAGTGATCAATACTTTTACTTGGCAAACGATGTTAAAAACATAAAAAAGTACAAGGTGGGGGATTTATCTCCTATTAATCGTGTCTGAAAATGTACAGAAAATATTAATTTTGGAGTATTCCATTAAGCTATTAACACTTTAGATTAACTAAATAAATTTGACCGTGGAGTCAATAAAAAAAATTAATGGTTTTTATAGGTACATTATATATTGGGATCCACTTCAAAATGAAATAAAAATAGTAAAGCTTTGTAAATCTGTTCCACAAGGTTTTTTTGTTTGGTTTTTTTTTTTTTTTTTTAATTTTGAGGTATCTACACCACTTTAATGAGCAATGGAAAAAAATGCCCCTGTAGTACATGGAAAAAAAAAAACAAAATTACAAATTAAACATGCAAGACCTTTCAATCAGTAGAGGAAGCTGGTTCATTAGCTACATTCAGCTCGTGGTGGCACTTTGGAAAATGCTTCATTCTCTAAGACTCAAATCAAGTTTTAATGTATCTCTTGAAACTATTACTACTAGACTTTCTTATAAACTCCAAGACTTCTTGCTTTAATTGCATCCTCATCTTATTTAGTTCAAGAAATGAACAGGTAGATTAAAATGGTCTTTGTCATTGCCAAGTGATTTTCTTGTAGCTTTTAACTAGAAAAAGCAAGTGAAATAAATTGTTTTGTGTGATTTTAATATCAGTTGTGAATGTTCAGACAGGAAAATGGAAAGTTGAAAACAAGCAGCTCCTTATCATAATCAAACCCGTTTCCTACAATTATAGAAGAAAAATGGCAATGATAATCTGGAAGGTACAACTATCCTCTAATATCTAGAACTCAATCCCAGAAAAAATAGCAATAGCAAATTACAGGCAATAAAAAACTTTAAAGTAGAATTACACACAGCCTAATTAGTTTAAATTAAATCATAAAAATGCCAAAAGGATTCATGTAAGACATTATTAATTACAAATTTCTAAAGTATCTCTCTATCTCAATTTACATTATTTCAAGTTAACTTAAGAGCTTGTTAATTCCTGAAGGTAAATTTTATACAAGATATATATACAAAATATTTCACATACCATATGAACAGTGAACAAATCTTGTCGATTTAACATAGGCAGAAAGTATGACCAGGCAGTGTTTTTGGTCCTTTTTGCATAATCAAAAAATATGTTAACACGCTGATGATTTTCCTAAGGATAAAAAAGAAACATTATAATGATATGTCTTCTTCTGTACTGTATTGTACAATACAATAGTTTGTATTTGTTCCAAACTGAAAGAAGTCTAGTAACCCAATAAAAAAATATTCTAAAATTTACTGTAATACTAATGCAAATACATTTGTTCCAGAATGTTTCATTTATAGGCTTAAACAGATCAAAGATCTACTGTATTAATACATACTGTTTCTAACACCTCCAAGGACAGGTTACATTATCAGTAACTTTGGCAAACAAAGCTAATACACTTAATTTTGTTCACTTAAAGGAGGTACCCAGAATTAACTAGTTGACTGATACATTTAAGAGGCAAAAAATAAAATTAAGGTGGTGATTTTTCCAGTAAAAAGTAATATCATTAAGCAAGTCATGGTTATGAACCACTCTGCAGCATTAACTGTTCATAAGGAAAACTTGCTTCAACAAAGAAAAAAGTTAATAATAACAAACAACACTATTGATTTCAGTAAGTTAATCACACACAATTGTCAAAATAACTCCAATTTAGGTATTTAGATGCACACTTGTGCAACACCAGGTATTTTACGGGGCTTTTCCTAAATCATAAATATGCTGAATTTCTTTTTACTTCACTGAAACCCAAACATTACAGGCTTTCTCCTGTTTTTTTAAATATTAGATAGGTATTGCTCCAGATGTTCTGTTTATCAACACACTCAAATAGAATTCTGTTTTAGGATTTGATCAATTTTTCATAAACACCCTTTGATGGGCCTTGAAGGCGATTTACTATATCATTTATGTCCTTTGGATATTTAATCCCCCTGAAGTTAAAAATGTCAATCTTTATACCCATCCTTCTTGACTGCTATCAGGCAGTTTAATTCTTCCACCCAATGTGCTTGTTAAGTTTATTTATTTATTTATTTATAAATTAATTAATTTAATGAATTATCTATCCTGTGAGTTTGTGTTCTTGCTTTTTATGTTTCTGTATACATTTGAATTTCCTCATGGTAATAATAAAGTTTACTTAATCTAACCTAATAATAAATACAAGGCTGCTCATAATTGTACCTACTACTTAAATACTTTGTACAAAAGGTTCATGAATGACTTTGTAGTCTTGCACTCTGACTTTAAACAGTATGTTATAGGGTCTGGTACAGAGAGAGGCTGATAAGCACACGGCATGTGGGATGGTTGAGATGGATGTACTATTAACAGTTTGATAAATTAAAATTGACATTGAGATGCTTCAGTTTGGAATGGGTTCAACTCTTATTGGTGAGCTTCTTTCACACCTCAGGGGAAAGTAAAGGATGCAGACTCCAAATGTACCTTGCCCAAACCCTTACTATGAGATGTACGAACAAAGAACTTAACACTAGAATTACCAGAGCCTACGAAAAAACTCGTAATTCCGTCCCACCTTAAACTGCTTCTTAAATCCCTTCACACCTCTCCGCCAGTGCCCTTTGTCTTCTAAATGTGCTGATAAAGAGAAGCCGGCTATTCCATCCCCCCACCAATTTAGAACGTGCACGAACTTCTCTCAGCTCATGCCTTGATTGAGTATCTGGGAGTGAAGTGGAGTTTTAGAGTGGAAATAATAGATCGTTGTTTGGAACACACGCATTTCATGTCTGTTCCGTTTCTACAGTAATCTGTGTCAACACATTGTTAAAACAGAAACTTTTTTATATTCTAGTAGTAGATGACAAAATGTAGGCATAAACTATATAATGTATGAAGCCTGAAGTCCAAATAGCAAAGAAACATTTTCACAAGAATAACACAATTGCACTTTTATTCAAACATATAACTGCAGAAACAAAAAGCCGCCTTAACATGCGACATTGACACTAGTTTATTGTAACTGACTCCGTGGCTCAATAGACTCAGCTCCCGCTTGGGAATCAAGGGGTCGCGGGTTCGTTCCTGCGCCCCTCCGTTTTGAGAAGTAAACTGCTCTTAGTCTTACTGTTTTAGAATAAAAGCATACATTTGATTTCAGTCTGTAACAGCCGGTGCAGCTTATGATCCTTGTAAAGGTTAGCTTTTTTTTTTTTTTATTCTCTTTTCACTCTCTCAGTCGCGTTCAGAATCAATCCATATAACCCTATCTGACACGGCTGTTTTCACTAAAGACGCGCTATAACTCTGCAGTGTACCACGATGCATACTAACGCCCCCCCCACCCGGTTCTGACACACAAACGCTGGCGAAGGTGCCTTCTTCGTATCTCACCGTCACTTGCTTTTCGTTTTATTGAGTGTTCCTGCCAGTCCCCGCATGTTGCTGTATGCTTTTTCTTTTGTACTACAGGACATGCAGAGGAAAGAATGGTAAAGACCAGTAACTTCGGCGCTATATGCAATCATCAGACACTCCCCATCTGCCCGTGTCGTTCAAACACAGGAACATATATTGGTGTAAAAGTATAACAAAAGTGCACTTTTTCCATCGCCTTTTCCTGTAAGAAGCAGTGTACACACTTCTCTCTATCCAGCATACAGCAACATGCGGGACTGGCAGGAACACTCAATAAAACTGAATAAAAAGAAAATCAAGTGACGGTGAGATACAAGAAGGCAGCTTCGCCAGCGTCTGTGTGTCAGAACCGGTGGGGGCGTTAGTATGCATCGTGGTACAGCACAGAGCTATAGCGTCTGTATTCTGTTTCTTTTGTACTCCAGGGCACGCAGAGGAGAGAATAGTAAAGAGCAGTAAGTTCGGCGCTATATGCAATCATCAGACACTCCCCATCTGCCCGTTGTTTTGTTATACTTTTCAATACTTTTATACTGCTCAAACTGGCATGCTCAAAAAATACACGTGTAATGCCACGAAAAGTGCACGCAGACACTTCATTTCGCAAACAAAACAAGTGCACTTTTATTCAAAACTACCTGTATAACCGAAGAAAAAGAAAGCAAGTTACAGTAGGCGATTGATACGACATCTTGCATGGTGCAATGCTAAGAAGTGCAGATTTTCATTCCGTGCTATATAAAATCATCACATTCAAATATTAACAGTTCCCACACACCCAAGGACCGTCCTTCCTACATTTACGACACGTGTACTTGTTGCCGTGTACACACCTCTCTGTGCTATGGTTTCTATTACACTGAATGAGCACCTGACACTGTACTTTCTTCCCTGGGGGAAGGTCCCGCATCAGAGAATTTCCAGTTCCTGCATAAATTCACACCCGATCTGACGCTGTTCGTTTTCAAATAATATTGCATTAGTGCGATTATATTTTCACATATATTGTCTCTTTCTTTCAGGTGTGTAATAGAAACCACAGCATAGAGAGAAGTGTGTACACTGCTTCTTACAGGAAAAGGCGATGGAAAAAGTGCACTTGAATAAAAGTGCACTTTTGTTATACTTTTACACCAATATATGTTCCTGTGTTTGAGCGACACGGGCAGATGGGGAGTGTCTGATGATTGCATATAGCGCCGAAGTTACTGGTCTTTACCATTCTTTCCTCTGCATGTCCTGGAGTACAAAAGAAAAGCATACAGCAACATGCGGGACTGGCAGGAACACTCAATAAAACTGAATAAAAGAAAAGCAAGTGACGGTGAGATAAGAAGAAGGCAGCTTCGCCAGCGTTTGTGTGTCAGAACCGGGTGGGGGGGGGCGTTAGTATGCATCGTGGTACACTGCAGAGCTATAGCGCGTCTTTAGTGAAAACAGCCGTGTCAGATGGGGTTGTATGGATTGATTCTGAACGCGACTGAGAGAGTGAAAAGTGAATAAAAAAAAAAGCTAACCTTTACAAGGATCATAAATTGCACCGGCTGTTACAGACTGAAATCAAATGTATGCTTTTATTCTAAAACAGTAAGACTAAGAGCAGTTTACTTCTCAAAACGGAGGGGCAGGATCGAACCCGCGACCCTTGATTCCCAAGCGGGAGCGGAGTCTATTGAGCCACGGAGTCAGTTACAATAAACTGGTGTCAATGTCGCATGTTAAGGCGGCTTTTTGTTTCTGCAGTTATATGTTTGAATAAAAGTGCAATTGTGTTATTCTTGTGAAAATGTTTCTTTGCTATTTGGACTTCAGGCTTCATACATTATATAGTTTATGCCTACATTTTGTCATCTACTACTAGAATATAAAAAACGTTTCTTTTTTAACATAGTGTTGACACAGATTACTGTAGAAACGGAACAGACATGAAATGTGTGTGTTCCAAACAACGATCTATTATTTCCACTCTAAAACTCCACTTCACTCCCAGATACTCAATCAAGGCATGAGCTGAGAGAAGTTCGTGCACGTTCTAAATTGGTGGGGGGATGGAATAGCCGGCTGCTCCAAGCTTCTCTTTATCAGCACATTTAGAGAACAAAGTGCGCTGGCGGAGAGGTGTGAAGGGATTTAAGAAGCAGTTTAAGGTGGGACGGAATTACGAGTTTTTTCGTAGGCTCTGGTAATTCTAGTGTTAAGACAACTGATTAGCCAGTGCTCTTCACAGGAGCAACACTTGAACACAGCAGTGGGGAAATTTTGATCTATACTGAGATGTAGTGGAAGGAACAGGTTGAGAGTAATCACACCAGTAAATACGTCTTAATTGGTGGATGTAGCATTGGAAGTATTGTGTGATTAGGTCCTTTTCTGCAAAAGAGGTATCTAGGTTAAGGCACTTTGTGATTACTGTTGGGCAAATTACAACAAAATGCAGTGGTGTTTGCTGGGTATAGAGGGATCACACTCCTTAACCTATCTGGAAACTCTGTAATGGGATACTAAAATGGAGAATCAGCCAAATTGATTCTGTCCTTATTAAAGAAACAACTATAGCATATGCTCTAAAAGTCCTAGTAAATTAAATAACTGCAAATCCCAAGAAGATATAATCTCAGAAAAATTACCTGTAGCGTATCATCGATCATTGTTAAAATGTATTGGACAGTTTGCTCCTTGGAGATGTGAGCCATAAGGTTAAGGAATGTTTTAGCACACTGCACGAAACAAAAAAGGGAAAACAAAATTAAAATCACTATGTAAACAAAAAAATTATTAAAGGAAAAATATATCCATGTGAATAATTTTAAAAAGGTAAACGTATTTACCTGCTGTCCTTCATTAGTAAGCATTACTTGCTTTTCTTCTGATCGAGTCATTTCAAACCTCTTAATAAATTCACAGTCCTCTGCTGATATCATTTGTCCCCTTAAAACGAGTACAAACACAGCCAAGTTATTCTTTTACAAAACATAAATCTTTCAAATAAAAATTTTATTAGGAACACTTTTATTAGAAACGTAAAAAATTCAAACGCCTTTGAAATGTTAAAAAAGATGTTGTTTCAGGTTTACTCAATATAAAAATTGAGCAACAATGCTAACATTAATAAAAGGAAAATCAACTACTCCCCCATCCATTTATTTTCTTAACATGAGGCTTCAGCTTCCATGTGGGTTTCTGCTCTGAATAAGTGGATTTGAAAGATGGATGGATGGATTTTCCATTATGGGATAGTTAAAGGCCACAGACTATCCATGTAGCACTGAACACATGAGGTACTTTCAAGAACTATTCACACACAGTCTCTTTTAATATTCCAGTTTAGAGGACATATTTAACCAAATGCAAATGTCCTTTGGAATTGGGAAAAATCATGCAAGACAGAGTAACGTGCACAGAAAAGCAGATTTTCGTATTTACTCAAGTAGCACTGAACCATACCTTTATGTAAAGGGCAAATTCAAATGGTGATGTCAGTAGAAGAAAATCTTGGGGCAAAGTTAAATTCTCTGTTACCTATGGAATCTGTTTAGCAAAAATATCTCTACCACTATAACCCCATGTTGAAAACAGCAACAAAAAATAAAAATCAACCAGAACTATAGCAAATTTAAAAAGCTCTTGAAAACCGGTTTAACTAAGTGTAAACACAGCACAGATTTGGCTAAAAGTAAAAAAAAAAAACCATGTTTGCATTTTAATTCAAACGATTTTGTTTAGAAACTTGGAATAAAATATATTTTGCCAAACAGAACTTAGGGTTCACTTTTTTCTCTATATATCTTATTTTATAATTTTATTAAGAATATGGAATTATGTGCATACTGCAAATTGGTGTTTTCATTGTTTAGTGCATCATTTGTAATTCAACATCTTTACAGGAAGTGACAATAATAAACATAAATCCATCAATAGTGAATACTACTTCTGAATAATAATAATAATAATACATTTTATTTATTTGTAGGTGCCTTTCTAAACATTCAAGGACACCGAACAATGGAAAAAACACAGATTATTAACAAAAGTAAAATACAGAAGTTAAAATCAGACAGAGCAATTGTAATCAAAGAGAAAAAGCAGTCATAAACAAATGAGCTTTAAGTTTAGATTTGAAAAGTGAAAATGATTCAATATTTCTAAACTCAGGTGGTAGTGAGTTCCAAAGCTGGGAAGCAAAGCATAGTGGTTAGACGGACGAAGGGGACAGTCAAGTGGATGGAGGAAGAGGATCCAAGGGTGCGGGAGGGAATGGCAACATGGAGGAGGTCAGACAGGGAGGGGCAAGGTTGTGGATAGCGTTAAAAGTTAGGAGAATTTTGAATTGAATTTGGAACTGAACTGGAAGCCAATGAAGCTGCTGCAAAACAGTAGTGATATGGTGAATAGACGGGGTTCTACTAATGATGCGGGCAGCTGAATTCTGGACCAGTTGAAGCTTATAAAGAAATTTGCAAGAAAGACCAAAGAAAAGGGAATTGCAATAATCCAGACGAGAAGTGACAAGGCTATGAACAAGGATAGCAGTGGTGTGCGGAGTGAGGGAGGGGCGAATATGATTAATGTTACGCAGGTGGAAATATGCAGACCGGGAGATATTATTGATGTGGGACTGAAAGGATAAAGTACTGTCAAGGATGACACCCAGACTCTTTAACCTGTGGGGAAGGGGCGACAGAGGAATTATCAATAACAAATGAAAAATTATCAGTTTTGGATAATGTTGATTTTGTACCAATGAGGAGAACCTCAGTTTTGTCACTATTTAATTTAAGAAAGTCTGAAGAAAACCAGGATCTGATTGCTGCTATGCAATAAGTAAGGGAGGAGGGTGGAAAGGAAGCAGTAGGTTTGCTAGTGAGATAGAGCTGGGTGTCATCAGCATGACAGTGGAAGCTAATGTTATATTTACGAAAGATATTGCCAAGGGGAAGGAGGTAAATAATGAAAAAGAGGGGCCCTGAAGTAACAGCAGTGAGTTGGGATGTGAACAAACTGAGTGCGGCCTGAGAGGTAGGATCTGAACCAATCTAGTGGTGTGTGGGTACTGCCAATCGAAGATAATCTATTGAGAAGTGTAGTGTGACAAATAGTGTCAAAGGCTGCACTCGGATCAAGAAGGATGAGAACAGTAATTAAACCAGAATCAGCTGCCATAAGGTGGTCGTTTGTAATTTCTATAAGTGCCGTTTCTGTACTGTGGAGGGGACGAAAACCAAACTGGAAATGTTCATATAGATTATTTTGTGATAAATAAGAATGAAGTTGAATAGCCACTGTTTTTTCAAGAATTTTGGAAATGAAGGGTAGATTAGAAATAGGACGAAAATGACTTAAATTAGTCGGATCGGCAGCAGGTTTTTTTCAGTATTGGGGTTATTGCAGCAGTTTTAAAAGATGAAGGAACAGTACCAGTAGTGAGAGAAGAGTGGATTATAGCAGAAATAACAGGGACCAGAGAGGGGAGGCAGGCTTTGACCAGAACTGTAGGGAGGGGGTCCAGTTGACAGGTGGATGGCTTAGACTTACAGACAAGATCTGAGATTTCTGAGAAGGTAGGAAGCTGAAAAGAGGAAAATGAGTGAGGTGGTGGGTGAAACTCAAATGCAGTACTGGGGTAATCTGTACAGAGAGACTGGTGAATCTTCAGGATTTTTTCATTAAAAAGAACATAAGGGAATTGCAAAATTCAGTTGAGTATAGGTGAGAAGGTAAAGAATCCGGGGGTTGTGTGATATTGTTAAGTAATGAAAACAATGACTTGGTGTTTCCTTCTTTGGAAGAAATAATGAGAGTATAATAGATAGATTGAATGAATGAACTGTCAAAAATATTGCCTATGTTTTTCTGAAATGGTTCCCCTCTTAATGGGCATAGACAAAATAAATGGATGGTCAGAAACACTGTAAAAAAATGACATTAACTGTGAAATAACTCAAATTAAAAAATGCAGATGCAAATGTTAGATATATTAGGTTGATTGCCAGTTGTTTATCAGCTATCAAAGAGATTTGACAATTACAGCTTCAATACACAAAATTTCAAAGCAAAGTGAGATAACTCAATGAAGTTCCAAACAGGTCAAATAGTTGATTCTTCAATTACGAAAACTACATAAATTATTTGATGTGTGAAGGAGAACCATCTCAAACATAATGAGAGCCAAACATGGATAATCTGCATCATTGGATACAACCATAAACCTTGCTGGCAGGGATAGCTGGTCATTTCACACGACAGTTGATAAATGCTACAAAAGTCAAGGCACAGAAATTACCTGCTCCGTGACCAAACCTCAACAAAAACCTGTACATCAGGAGCTTCACTGTATCCAAGGCCAGTACATAAAGAAGTACAGTTTGGTACAAGGAGAACAAAATCTGGATCCCATTTGAACCAAAACCTTCTATTTTGATTTCATCATCTGTCCATTAAAATATTACTCCAATAGCTTTCAGGCTTGTCCACTTGCTCATCAACGAACTGTATGCGGAAAGTATTTTCTTTCTTTTTTTTTTTTTTTTTGAGAAACAGTGGCTTTTTCCTTGCAACCCAGCCATGCACACCACTGTTGTTCAGTGTTCTCCTGATGGTGGACTCATGAACATTAACATAAAACAAATGTGAGAGATGTTTTAGTTGCTTAGAAGTTATGGTTGCTTCTTTTCTGACCTATGTGAACAATCACATGCCTTGTTCTTGAAGTGATCTTTGCTGGTCGACCACTCCTGTGGAGTGTAACAACAATAGTAAACCTCCTCCAGTTGTACATAATCTGTGTGACTGTGGATTGGTACAGTCCAAACTCTTTTAACAGATGGTTTTGTAGCTTTTCACACCAGAATGAATCAGAATCCTTTACTGTTCCCGAAGGAAATTACTTTTGTTACAACTGTTCAGATAGATAAAGGCATATAAAAAATAAGCTAATAAAGTAAAACAGAATATAAAATATTAAAATAAAATACAATAAATCCTTATTTACCATGCCCTACAAGTACACGTTAAATTAAATATAATACATACTATATATTAGTCTCTTATCAAATCCCTAGTATACTAAACAGAATAGCACACTGAGCAGGAAGTGCTTCACACAGTAATACTGCACATATACGGTGGGTGAAATATTGCACATTTTCAGAAAAAAAAACAAGTTAAATGTTATTTACATGAGAAGCAACAGACAAGTTGTTGCAAATCTAAGTAGCTGAAAAAATGTTCGAGGAGAGCCATTAAATGTACTTTGTCTATGGCATGATACACTGATACTGCACAAAGGTTTTTGAAAATGAAGCCTATATAACCCTGTTCTTCTAATATAAACAGGGTGCCCATTCACATTTCATTGCCATTGAAATTGATTGACAACCATGACAATGATTGACAACACGTGACTCTAATCTCACCTTCAAATTACCTGTTAGGTTTACATACTTTTGCCACTCATAGATATGTAATACTGGGTGATTTACCTCAATAAATAAATGACAAAGTATGATATGTGTGTCTCATTTGTTTAGTTGGCTTCTCAATATCTGATGATGTTTTAAGTCATATTTATGCAGGAATATGGTCAATTCTGAAGGGTTCACTACCTTTCAAGCACCACTGTATGTGCTTATGATTTTGATTTTTGTGTTACACCTGATTCTGTTGTGTTAGGCTCTGGTAGATTAAGCAGATTCAAAAATGAACTAATAGATTGAAAATGTTATTTGTTAAATATTTCTGACCAGGAGTCATTTTTGCAATTCCAGAATGCAATGTTTCAGGCAACTTAACATTTAGTCTCTAATGCCAATAAACAGATGTTTTTTTTGTTTTTTTTTTAGTAATTCAGTTATATGTAATGCACTATTTAAAAAATGGTACAAATTTAAATCACTCAATAGATTTTTAAACTTCTCATCATGAGCAACTTACATCTGTCCACATTCATGAATGAATGAATTATTTAATTAATTAATTGTACCAGAATGGTTTAAAATCAACATGCAGCAATTCATAAATATTATTACATATGAATAGATAGCTATATTTAATTTGGGCAGTGACATCCTTCACATCTTCTACAACTCTGTGATGGTCAGTGCAATATTCTACGCTGTGGTATGCTGGGGTGGTAACATTATTTCAGGAGAGGCCAACTGAATCAACAAGTTAATTAAAAGAGCAGGTTCAGTTATGGGACTCCCTGGAGATGGTAGCAAAGGAGAGAATTAAAACAAAACTGAGTGCCATTATGAACAGTGCTGCAGATCTGCTCTCTGACACATTGAGTACTTTCAGCCAGCAAATGTTTCAGCAGAAGTGTGTCAAGCAACACCAGTGGGAATTCTTCAAACCAACAGCAATATACCTGCATAATGCCTCACTGCGACTTTTTTTTTTTATTTAATTTTCTTACTTTTTAGTTAGTTATATGGTGAGTGTTCAGACCATGGTGTATGTGTATAAATATTTACTTATCTATTTATGTACTATGGGGCTTTGCTCAGCAAAACACGTCCTGGGCTACGTGCCAGCCACTTTGTGCCTCTGCCGCTTGTGTAAGTGGATTTCACTTTCATAAAACAACAAATTTTTTATTTCTCGTAGATACACCTCTTCATTGGGAAGGAACACTACTTTTCCCTGATGGCAACATGAATTAGACAATCTACAAGTCTCAAACTTAAAGTTTAAATCCGAACAATATATTTGACCTCTTTTCGCTGTTCCATTATTTCACCGAGTAATAATTTCCATTTGTTTGCATTAATGCAAATTTTAGTACTTTCATTAACTCTAACCTGCTCTGCATTTGTATCCGTGCCAACATTTTTTAATTCTTTTTATGACATTCTACTTTGTCATTTACTCTTTTTCTTTTATTTCCAGCACCGGGCGTGGTTAAATCTCTTGGGACAAAGTCTCATCTCCCGGGACGTGAAAGTATCTCTCTGGAAAAGTCATGTCAAGTCCCAAGCTAAAAAGACTCGTCCCAGGATTTTCTTTATTATAAAAGAGAGATATATTTATTTAATGAGCTTCTGTAAAAAGCCAAATGCCCCCCTAGGAAAGTTCTATCTAATCTAATTAAGGAGTGTTGATAGGGCAATACAACTAAAAATCTTTGCTCACAAAGAGTAAATGTGCTCAAGCCAACTGTGGACAAGCAAGAAATTTAAGATGAACTTGTGTGTCACTTTTTCCTTCAGTGTTGCCATACTAAAGATTTTGTTAATCCTATCTTGATTGGCCAAAGGTAAATTTCCATATGAATTTAACCGGAGCTGTAACAATTCTCCTTTATTAAAAAGTATAATGCTGCAAAACTAAATAGAAAGTGTCAAACTATGTATTTTTTCCCATGATTAATTAACACTTAAAGAATGAGGTCTGTCCGGAAAATATCCAGTAACGGCGTAGTGCACGATACACTTGACTTGAGCATTCCTACTTTTCATCCTCTTTCTCTGTTCGTTTAGCAGTCATTTGCTCAGAGGCTGATGCGCTTAACTGCTTCCTGAGCACCTCTTCTTTTCTCCACCCTAGTGGCCTGCTGCTTCTTTTCTTTCATCTGCATCTTTTCGTGTTAAAACTGATTAAGTTAGTTTTTGTGTTGCAATTACTTAGTACCTTTGCTTTCATTTTTCACTTAAGTTGGCACTTAAGTCTTCAATCTGCCTCAATAATGATTAGTGAAGGTGGTAGGGAATGAGAATGTCGCCTACACGCATGCGTTGCACGGCCTCCCTGCTGCGCGCTGCCGACAGTTGATTCTACAATAAAATAAAATAAAATAAGAATAAAAAAAGAGTAATAAAAATCATCACACCGAAAGCGGATAGTAGACATCACGTAGTATGTGTGTACCAAATTTCAAGTCAATAGGTGAAACAGTTTGCGAGCGATAGGTGATTTAAAATCCTGGACAGACAAGCGAACAGCCACGGTAGTGTATTATATAAGAAGAAGATAGATATATTTTCTTCAGTGAATGTAAGACACAAAAAAAAAAATGTACATAGGACAAAGATGCCTCAGTCCCCTCCAAAATCCACACCTTGGGAACTCACACATTTCTCCCAGCGTCTCTTACAGTGGTCAAAACACTCTGCAAAATCCTTTGTTGGGATTGTCATCAGCTGCCTTGTAATATTGTCCTGAATCTCATTAACAGTCTAAAATCTCTTCCCTTTCAAAGGCGATTTTAGTTTTGGGAAAAGCCAGAGGTCACAAGGTGCGAATAGTTTCCATGGATGAATGTTCAAGCTTAATGCAAAATCTGACGCAGATTCGTTGCTCTGCTCACTCAGTCATTTTGAATGTGACGGCCACACAGTACACGTGCTCACTCAGTGGTGTCTAGCACCCCTACTGTCTAGTCCAGTGAAGTCGTCAATGTTCATGCATGTGCATTCCAGTCCACTCTCAATGGCTGCCACTTCACATCGATGCCTTGTAAACCATTCGTGTTATATTAACAATGGCTGGACTTTTTTGGACAGACCTCACGTGATAATGTTTTCTGAGCTTTTTATTCCACATATTTTTAACTAGGTCAAAACAGTTAATACATTCTTATGTTATGGTTTTGTATGTAAATTATGTTATATAATAGTTGAAACTTAAAAGACTTTGATGATGCCATTTTTGAAAAGAGGCTTTAAATTGAAAAAAACATTTAGTGACTAATGTGACTGACAGTACAGGAACTGAATAGTCACTAGTGACCAATGAATTCCGAGGAACTGGAAAAAGACTTGTGTATATGCTGCCTTTCCATTCTTCAAAGGCTGAGGGCCTGTGGCATACAAAGCAAAAGTCTTCTTTTTCAGCCGAAAAGGTTGCACGATATACTGTACTTTGTACAATTTTATAATTAAGACATTCAAATTTCCACCTGTTCATTGCCACAACAAATAAAAATGAAACATCCTTTCTATTTTGCTTCAGATGAATTTCATTTCAGATTTATTCGTTTAATAAGATATTTCTACACAAACATTCACAACTTTTTCTACTTTGACAAATATTAAATCTACAGCTATGTCTGCAAAAGATAATTTCATTTAGTTTTGTTAAATGGAACAATGCATAAACCTATGAAAATATATACATAAGAAAAACAGAAAAACTGAAGTGAACTTGTAAGTTCCTAATGGTTCAAAGAGTTCAAAAATATGTCAAGTTCAATTTTTAAGTAACTTCATCCCTCTACACAAAAATAAAAAATCCACTTTTTAACATCTCTATAACATATACTCAATCACCCTTTCCCTTGGCCTTTATGCTTCTGCTGAACAGATCATTTTAAAATAACAGTTGACAATAAATGCACTTATTTAATTTCTGATTGCAAATTCTTTAATTACACTTCTTAATAGCTGGTGTGAGAATGAAAAGATAACAACTTATTTCTTTTCCTTGCAGCCCAGGAAAAATTACTACAATCATATAGTAGACTTTACCAGCATGTAATATTCTGGGTGTTGAATCCAAAATTCATTACGTATACAGTTTAAGCACAACATCCCTTGATGTGCACTGCCCAAAACACAGTAAAAAGACAACCCTATTAGCTTTTCTTTTTAATACCTTGTGGTTGCAAGCAGTCTACTTCCTACAACTTCCAATTTAAAAAAACATATTTTTGTTTACAAAATGTAAATACATTTACAATACAATATACAGAACTTTATTTTCTACATATCTGGCTAAATATGAATTTTGTCCATTACCGTCCGTCATGTGCCTGCTGAATCAAATGAATTTAATAACACTTCAGGCAATATGCTTTGCAAATTTAAGCAACATTTCATAATTTACTTTCTAAATCAATTACATAAATTAAAAAGTTTTTTTTTTTTTTTTTTACACATAATAAAATATAATTTACCAACTGTATAAAATATAAACAACTAGAGGCTCTTCATGCCGATTATAAATTTATGGAACCAAGGAAGAAGGGACATTGTTGCACTTAGCTCTGTTTAATTTTCTATACAGGACAATTTCATTCCATCATCATGCACAAAGAGGCCCTTCTAGGGCTCTTTTCTAAGCCCTGAACTATCAAACTCACAACACCTCCTGTGATCATGCACACGTTTACACTAGCAAGTAATAAAACATTCAGTGACATACAGGCAATATTTAATTAGGGTCACCATATATTAAATATACACTTTTGTTTGATCAACATCATCTCATAAATATCTCAGAATATTTGCAAATCTTTCCTATGTCACTGAAAACAGCTTCTCTTACTTTTGCCACAACTCTTCTGAAGCTCACTTAACATCCGCATCACTGCCACTATACATTGTTTCAGATAGGGAAACAAGCAGATGGACAAGGTCTAAAGCAGTGGTTCCCAAACCGTGGTACGCGGAGCCTTTTCAGGTGGTACGCATCGCGGTCCCTGAAATTTTATTTATCTGTGCAAAACCCTTTATGACAAGCCTGTTGTGAGCAAAAACCAATGAAACTGTTTAAATACAATAATATGTGGATTCCCAAATTTAGTGTGGTGTGAAATTTCGTCATCTGAATAAATAAAACCTATTACTCGAATCAGTATTTAGTTCATTTAACGCTACCATAATTCCGTTTCGCGGAAGTCAACTTCTACTTCTTCACTGTTTGAGCTTTTGGTCACTAGATGAAAGCACAACGCCGACACTATTTAGTCTTCGGTAACTCTGCCTCACAGAAACCGCTTGCGTTTGTTGTTATACGTGCACTGCTGCTGTATTGCATCATAGTCACTAGATCCAAGCACAAAGCCGATATCATTTCATCTTTGGTAACTGCGTCACATACAGGCCGAAGGCAGGATTTAGCTTCAGGGCGGAATTTATCAATTCATGTACATGAACAAATTTTTTCATTAACTTTATTCATAAATTTCTTCCAATTCTTTAACTTTTATTCAGATTTTGGGCGCCTCAACCAGCCCACATACCACCCCCACCTTACAACTCTCCCTCCCTTTCAAGAAGGTGCGGGTGGTACGCAACGTAACTCACTTAACCTCAGGTGGTACTTGACGTCCAAAGGTTTGGGAACCCCTGGTCTAAAGATTATGGTGAATATACTGTAGAATCTCTGCATCTGCAGGTTAACATGGCAGCCTTTTGTAACTCATGCACTGTGAGGCCAACACTTAAGGGGAAATCATTAAAAGATTTGTTTGATTCACTTAGACTGTTATAAACAAAGCAAATCACTGTATTATTGAAAGGTTATGTGAGCTTCCCCGAGTAATCAATATGGACCAAGGTCACATTAGATACAGTTTTTTAACACATTTTTGTTTGTATACTATTTTCACCTGTCATTTTATTTTCACTTAGTTTTAGGAACTTTGACCAGTTATATTTTAGGTTTTTTTTTTATATTTCTTGCCTTATATCAATTCATGTTTATTTTGAGCGGAACCCTTTGCATTATATTTTTATATTAGCTTTAAAATTACTTTTCAATGAAGATTACAAAATGTACACTGTGCCTACATAGCAAAAGGATTTGTACAAAAAGGCAGGTTCACCCATATAAAAGTGAGGTTTTTTTTCGCCAGCCATCTACCTTCTAAATGTTATAAACTTGGTGTCATTCATATTGTAATAGTGTTCATCTATTCAAGAGGCAGACTGTTTATCTATGAAGCACGCAGCATTCAGCATTTTGAAATTCGGACCAAATACTTGATGATATTCTCAGAACTTGTTAGACTATACTGATTAATATAGATTCTCTCTTTTTGCATTTAACTGCTTGGACCAGAGAGCGGCATTCTGCATAGTTAAAGGTAAAAACTTCTTTCATTTGTTCCCCAGTATATCATGGTCATCAACCTGTTTAAAGACTTCTTTATTAAATTACTTTAAGAATATCCTTACATTTTTCATGTTTTTTGGTTTTAATACCATTACACAAACCAGAGAGTTGCATAATTATTGAATTATACTGTATGCTCTTGTCAGTGTCAAGTGTCATACTCAAAGTACTGACAGACAGGCCCTTTATATTTACAATCAATTCTTTTCTATTTGTCCATGTTCAAAAACATGCTGTCTCAATGCAGCTGATGACTACCATGCTCAACATGCTACATATCCAATGCACAGAATAAAAGGAATAACACCTAATACACCCCTTGTGTTGTATTGGTCTACTTCTCGCTTTTAAACAGCAAAGGATCTTTTCCATTACCAGCACAGCTTCTAAGCTGGCCCTAGACTCTCAATGGAAAGAGCAGACTCGCCTTCTAACAATTTCTGGAAGTCTTCTGTCAATAACTGTGCAACTCTCAAGCTAAGTGTTGTAGATTAACAAATTGCACTAAAGAATAACAGGTACATAAAATCAGAATAACTAATAAAGTGTCATTTCAGTATCTGTGCTATTGTAGTTAACTGTAAATGCTTTCATATAATAATATAATAATAATAATAATAATAATAATAATAATGGAAGGGGAAAAAAGTCAAAAATTCAAAAACTGAAAGTAGGAAAAAATAAAATGGGTTCATCTTCTTCCCTCCAAAGAACATTTCCTACTGCGTTGGGAGTGGCCTGCCACAAAGACTTATGTGCCTGTATACCTAGAAAATACCCTAGCACTGGAACCCAGGTAGTGAAAAAACGGAGATAGAAATGGGTGCCACATCAAGTTCAGCCTCATTAAAGGACAGCAAGGCATATAAATAAAGGAAACCATATATAAAAGTAACAAGAACTAACTGATAATTAACTTTCAAGAGATACACTTTATGCTAGCAAGACAGAAGAAAAAGCAAGACAGCTTAAACTTCTGTTTTCTTTTGGTGGATATAATGCACCTTCACAGACATTTATATCCATCATCTATAATTCTTCTGTTATGAGTAAACTGCATTTTTTTTATTAAAGCAAGCATGTCTGGGCTATTTCTTGATACATAGTCGACTGATTGGCAAGTTTATAAGAGAGAAACATGTTTATGTAATTATTTGCCAAACTGGGCAAAGTGTGCCTTACTGGTGTATATATTGATGAGGGAATGATGCGCCCCTAACATTTGATAGGGGATCCCAATAGCATTAAGTTGATGCCAAAAGTCTCATACTGAAATGCTGTGATTTATACTGCCTTGCTGTATTAATTTCTAAACAGTTATGTACTTCAAAATCACAAAAAAAAATTACTGACAACTTTTCTTCCACTACTAAATTAAGATGGTACTGATACTAAACTCAGATGCTATCCATCCCATAACATTTGCTCTGTTTTGAAGCTAGGTATGGTATACGTGCATACATATTATTTCAGATATATGTCAATTTTGTTAGCTAAAAATGAACATTACCAAGGGATGGACACTAAAATATATATATATATATATATATATATATATATATATATATATATATATATATATATATATATATATATATATATATATATATATATATATATATATATACATATACATACACACATATATTAGGAAAAACAAATAAATGAGTGACTCAGTGTGACACTGTGCCGTGAGGTTTTCCAGTGCTTTATTTATTCTTATTTAGGTAGTAACCCGTGCCATCTGCGCAAGCAGCAGAGAAAGGAAAATGTGAACCGGTTTTCCACATGACACACTGGACCAACAATGAGCAGTACATCCACCAATCTATCAAACACATAAAAAAGAAACATGTACAACTGATGAGATGTATATAGCTGAATGTTACCCTTTGTGAAACTGTATGTCTGCCCTCGTCTTCATGCTGGCCAGTGCACTAGAAGAACACCAGCAACTTCTATATACCACTCCTCTTTCAAATTAATAAAGAGTCCAGCAAAATTGATTTCTTCTCCGTAAAGAGTTAAAATACTGAGTTTCACACTGGCTTATTAGGCTACAAAATTATATGAAATGGTGACCCTGAAATTCATGCTTTCACTTCTGTAATACAGAGAGATAGATATACAGTACTTTATTTCTCCACATGGGGAAATTAAAGTATAAATTGCTTACATTATACATGAGAGGTAGACAGCCCTTTATCTGTCACCACGGAACCATAATGAGTACCTTTTTAACTATACCAGCTCTTCAGAAAAGTCAACAATACCAATGTGACATATGCCTTGCAAACTTGGGTCAACAAATGTGCCTATGCATTCTATGGACTGCTTTGCTCATACATAAAGTGAGGCAAGACATGACATAAATACTAGAGATGCGCCGATCCGATATTCTGTATCGGTCCGATCCTGACCTAAATTACTGGATCGGAAATCGGGAAGCAATAAAAAATTTAATTTGATCCTTTAAAAATTACGGAAAATAATTACCGCATGCATAACGTGATTTGGGACATGCATCACGTGATAAGAGTTTCTGTTGCGTGTGAGACTTGCCGACATGTCAGCAGTTTGGAGTTACTTCCGACTCAAAGAAGAAAAAGCCAAGACTGCCGAATGTAATTTATGCAATACAAGTGTTTCGCGGGGTCGGTAGCAGAGTTGGAAACTTTAACACAACGAATCTGATTAAACACCTGCAGAAATATCATGGAAAGGAGTACACGGAATTTATTAATTCCACGAGCTTCAAGAAGAAAATGGTGTCGCATCAACAAACACTGTTTGAAACAATTCAGAAACGCGAGAAACTCCCTCCAGAAAGCAACAAAGCAAAGCTGATAACAGAGAAAATCGTCGAGTTTGTTGTGCTTGATGACCAGCCCCTTTCTGTTGTTGAGAATGTGGGGTTTCGGCGCTTAATGGAGCATTTGGAGCCTCGTTACGCTACCAAACCGACATTTTATCTCCGAGACAGCCGTTCCAGATAAGTACAAACAAGTGTGCAAGTTCATTTTTGAATGCTTGGATAGCGTTCCCGCTTTAAGCTTGACCTCAGATATTTGGAGCTCAGACGTGTGTCCATTGTCCTTGCTAGGTCTAACAGCACAGTGGATAGACTCAAGTTTTAAGTTGCAAAAAGCAGTTTTGCACGCTAAGCAGCTTCGTGGCTCACACTCAGGAGAGTGCATCGCTACAGCTATAGAGGAAATGTTAAATGAATGGAAAATTTCAAAAATCAAAGTTCATGTTGTTTTACGAGACAATGGCAGCAACGTAATAAAGGCAATGGATAGACTAGGAGTTCCAAGTTTAGGATGCTTCGCGCACACTTTGCAACTCGTGGTGAATGAGGGACTGTTATCGCAACGTAGTATTAGTGATGCAGTGGCTGTCGGAAGAAAAATAGTGGGTCACTTTAAGCACTCTGCACTTGCTTATTCACGTTTGGAGAACATTCAAATTGAGCTCAATATGCCACGGCGTCTGGTACAAGATGTGCGAACACGGTGGAATAGCACATATTATATGATGGAGAGCCTCATCGCTCAAAAACGAGCCTTGTGTGCATATTCCCGGAGCATGACCTGCCAGCCACACTGTGTGCACGCCAGTGGGGCTACTTGAAAACATCGTAGCAGCTCTGGCCCCCTTTGAGGAGTTGACAAGGGAGGTAAGCTCCTCATGGTCATCAGCATCTGATGTTATCCCCATCGTCTCGCCCTTAAGCGCGCTCTGTCTCGACGAAATGAAAGTGACGAGGGAATAAGGACGATGAAGATCACCCTTCTCGAGGCTGTTAACAGACGCTTCAAAGATGTAGAATCTGAGCCACTATATGCAGTTGCAACACTGCTGGATCCAAGATATAAAGACAGGTATGGAATTTTTTTTAATGTGTGCGTTTGTGAGAGAGAGGGGGGGAAGAGGCAGATTGTGTGGTGAGAGAGAGAAAGAATGGGATAGAAAGAGAGAGAGAGAGTGTGTGTGTGTGTGTGTGTGTGTGTCAGTCAGTAAGAGAGAGCTAAAGACATTTACTCACAAATCCCACACTTGACTGTGAGGAAGTTAAGTTAAATTGTAATATTTCATCAGCCAACAGTATAATAATCTCTTAATATTGTGGTTTGGCTATTATCGTTCCAGATACTTCACAAGTGTAGAAATCTCAAACCAGGCAAAAGCAGCTTTAATCGTAGAGATGAGAAAGATGGAGGAAGTGTTTAAAAGAAGCACATCAGATTCCTCAGAGCCAGCAGAGGGGACATCTTGTGAATCAGCTGCTGTGGAACCAGCAAGCAAGACTCCACGGATGGAAACTGCAAGCCACAGCAGACTTGAAAGTATTTTTGATGAAATGCTAAAGGAAAGCTCTGTAGAGCCTGCTCCTCAGTTAACCACCTCAAGTGCATGTATTGAAGTGCAAACCTACCTCAGTGAGCCAACTATTCAGCTCAGACAATCCACTGTTGTACTGGCAAGTCAACCAGCCTAGATTACCCACTCTGGTTTGTACAGCAGCTAAATTTCTTTGTGCACCTTCAACAAGTGTGGAGAGCGAGAGGCTCTTCAGTACAGCCTCCATCATTATTGATGAAAGGAGAAGCAGGCTGACAGCTGAGAAGGCTGAAATGCTGATCTTACTAAAGAAAAACCTACCCCTTATGTTAAAGTGAAGCAAGAAAAGAGTTCCACAAGTTCAGTAAGACATCCCACTGTAGGTGTATATTTATGTTAACCATTAAGTAAGGGTCAATTCTAGATTTTTTTTTAAAGTATATATTTTATGTTGCATTATTTTAAATTGCAGTTCCTGTGTTGGTTTGGCATTAAAAAGCACTTTGAATTTCATTATTAATGTTTCTTTAGATACTAAGCTTTTATGTCATCTTATGTTTTATTTTCGTATACAGTTGCTCTTGTCTTTTTGGATTTTTTGGATGGTACTGGTCCGTCAAATGCTGCTAAAACTGAGGACATTTAAATAAAAAGAAGCGGTTACTAAACCATGTTCTCTTTGCAATGTTTCTTCCTTATTATATCACAGTTATGATTTCTGTATTTGTGTTGAGGTATATAAAATGTATCTGGACATTTTTTTGAAAGCATTAATTTTTGTTTTCTGTTTAAAAAAAGACTCAATGACTGTATCGGATTTGTGACGTATCGGCAGATATCCAAATTCACAATATCGGTATCGGACATAAAAAAGTGGTATCGTGCCATGTCTAATAAATACATGAAAAAATAACAACAACGTATTTTATGTATAGCCCAAATTCACACAAGGAGTGCTGTAATAGGCTTCAGCAGGCCCTGTTTTCTGACAGCCCCCTAGCCTTGACTACCTTGGGGGTAATCAGAATTTTTTTTTTAGGAAAGGTAACTCAGGTAATCCAGGTAGGCTGGGTGAGCAAAGTGCGTCAAAAAAATTAATTAATTAATTAATTTACACGCATAATATTACACTCAATATATGCTCAAAACATGTATTAAACACTAGCATTGCCAGAGCCTACGAAAAAACTCGTAAATCCATCCCACCTTAAATCGCTTCTTAAAATCGTTCACAGCTCTCCACCAGCGTCTTTTGTCATCTAAATGTGCTGATAAAAGCAGGCTTCAAGCAGCCGGCTATTTCATCCCCCCACCGACTTAGAACGTGCACAAACTTCTCCCAGCTCATGCCTTGATTGATTTTCTGGGAGTGAAGTGGAGTTTTAAAGTGGAAATAATAGATTGTTGTTTAGCACACACGCATTTCATGTCTGTTCCGTTTCTACAGTAATCTGTGTAAACACATTGTTAAAACAGATGCAGGGGTGGGGTGTGCTTGGGCTCATGAACACAGCCGAGATAATAAAACTGACTGGGAAAAAAAAAAAAAACCAAAGCTAACCTTTACAAGTATCATAAATTACACCGGCTGTTACAGACTGAAATCAAATGTATGTTTTTATTCTAAAATAGTAAGACTAAGAGCAGTTTACTTCTCAAAATGGAGTGGTGCAGGATTGAACTCGCAACCTTTTGATTCCCAGTCGGCAGCTGATTCTATTGCGCCACCGAGGCAGTCATAATAAACAGATGTCAATGTCGCATGTTAAGGCGGCTTTTTGTTTCTGCAGTTATATTTTTGAATAAAAGCGCAATTGTTGTGTTAGATTTGTACCTTCTGTGAAAGTATTTCTTTGATATTTGGACTTCAGGCTTCATACATTATATAGTTTATGCCAACATTTTGTCATCTACTACTAGAATATAAAAAACGTTTCTGTTTTAACAATGCGTTTACACAGATTACTGTAGAAACAGAACAGACATGAAATGCGTGTGTTCCAAACAACGATCTATTATTTCCACTCTACAACTCCACTTCACTCCCAGAAAATCAATCAAGGCATGAGCTGAGAGAAGTTTGTACATGTTCTAAGTCGGTGGGGGGATGGAATAGCCGGCTACTTGCAGCTTTTCTTTTATTAGCACATTTGGATTAACAAAAGACGCTGGCAGAGAGGTGAGAACGGTTTTAAGAAGCGATTTAAGGTGGGACGGATTTACGAGTTTTTTCGTAGGCTCTGGTAATTCTAGTGTTAAATGCATTTCTGTACTTGTACTGAGATAAAATTAGTCTTTCAATTTTTGCTTAGAAAGAGTAGTGTGGTTTTACCTTTATTAAACTGGTTCCTATTACTTTTTTGAATAAAACACTTGACTTTAAATTTCATGTTGAAATTCAAACTCTTCTTAAATTCAGTCCAAAAAATTCAGCATAAAGCACACACATAAAGCAGTGAGTAAATAACATAGAATTAATTTATTGATGAAAGAACTTCAATGGCAGATTTTAAATTTAAACCAAAACAATCCAAATGCAAATCAAATTATAAAATATTATACTCCTGGGTATGACGTTAATCTGCATCCAGCCCTACATGAACTCCCTTCAACCCGCAGAGAAAAACCTGAGGGTTGGTGGCAGAATTGGCACTCTAGCCACCGTAAAAAAAAAACCAATTCACACTGTTCAATCCCTTTTGAACTAGTGTAGTGCTGAGGAATCACCCATTGCATGGCTGGCATTTATGTCTTAATCTAGGATCCTGACGTAGTTTGTCATGTGGTGGGTGCGGCAACGCGCTGTATCAGCTCATGTTCCTACAACACAGCATGGGTACGTTGAAATAGTTCTTATGCTGTCATCAGTTAGGAAAACTGTACATTAAAGGGTATAGCAATTTAAGTGAAACAATCGACTCCAGAGTAAATAAAATAACGGGTGGCAGTCGGGGATGAGGGCACAGAGATGAGAGACACAGAACAATAACTCTCTGATATTTGATGAAGTGACCTGTGAAGAAACCTTTTCTGGGAAAATACAACGTGACAGACTTAAGATAACTATTGGTTAAACAGGTCAAATGGGAAGTCCTGAGAAAGTTAGGATATCTGAAATGCACTCCATGTCTTGAATATCTTTAAGAAGACACTGATGCACAAGCAAGACTTATGAAATATGGTTATTCTGGCACTTGGCATAATTTTGTTTCCTTTTTATAGCATCTACTTTTGAAAATTCAAAAAGGTACACTCAAATAAGCAGTACAGGTAATAAGAATAAACAGAAACTAGGTGAGTAAATCTCATAGTTAATACAAAACAAACACATTAATGATTCTAAAAGATCTTACCATTATGCTTCAAAATCTTACTCTTAACTCTTAAAAGAGATCCCACAGGGTAAGTTTTACATCTCTTTGTGGCATAATCCAGATAAAACTGGTATAAAACATTGTAAAAATGTTCTTAATACTCTCCAAATACACTCTTTTAAATGATTTATTCATTATCAACTAGTTAAATGCCAGGCAATAAAAATTTTAAATTGCTTAGGCTTGTTGTGCACAGTAGATAATAATAAGGAACATTATCTTTCCTATACAGAAAGATATTAAAAGGGTTGCACCAATAACAGGGTTATCAGGTCAAACATTTAAATGTACAATTGATCATACAGACAAAAACTTACATTAAATGGAAACATTGTAACATTTTCATTTAGCAAACAGTAATTCTTCCTGTTAAACTAAAGACAAACGATAAGAAAGATTTCAGAACTCTCTTTACTAAAGACAATAATCAGTCCTGGATAATCAGTCTTTCACATGGAGTTTTCACACACAGACACACGCAATTTGCTCACAACAAATTAACCTAAAATGTCATTGGCATGCAGGAAGAAAACCAGAGTAACAAGAGAAAAACCTACACAGATACAGGAAAAATATACAGTTTAACACAGGAGGTAAGATTGTGCTGTGAGGCTGCAGTGGTAACCACTGCCCTGCCCTACAATGCCCTTCTCTATGTTATTTTACAGTAAATAAATTCAGCTTCCAATATCTGTACAAATGATTCCTGCTGCCTTATTTCACAACTCACTCTACAAAAAATTCTAAATAGTGTTAAACCTCCTTAATGTTACATTTCTTTTCTCAAAAAACATGCAAAAAGCTTACAATTTTTTGGACTGAAATATTACATTTTAATCAATTTCATCTTTCTATTGTAAAATGTGCAAAACACTAAAAGTACAATGTCAGAAATGTATAAAGTATAATAACAATACAAATAATAACAATAACTAGGCTGACCCGCCTTTTAAGGCAACCGACATATAAGTTGACCACTTCTTAAGGCAATTCAATATGTAGATCAATTTGATATTTTATGCAAACTCATTAATTTGGTTATATTGCATTTTAGCGGTATTACTTTAATACTCGTAGTTTCTGTTATTTTTGTGATGAAATTTAAACTTTTTTTCTATATTGAGGTTGCCCTTTTGAACCCCCCGATATTTACTATGTGGTGAGGCATTTGTACTCCATCAACATTAATTATTTCCAGAGACATAATTTTGTCTATTTTTCCAGCGCATCGTGCACAAAAGCAAGGGAACGATGGGAGCACCAGAACTCTGCTCACATCATATCGCTTCGTACGGCAAGCTGCAAGTAGTAAGTCTGTGATAAGCAAAATACCGCTACGCTTTCCACTCACGGGACGGAAGGACAATCCCAACCGCTTTTATATAGTAAGAAAGAAGAAGAAGAAGAAGATTTGATATCGCACAGTCTGGAGTAGAAAATCATCTTGTACCTGGAAAAATGAAACTACAAATCCCATTGTGCATTGCAAAATGGACGGGGCGTGTGTGAAACTCCGCGCCTGCGTAGCACTCACGGGATGGAAGGACAATCCCGACCGCTTTTATATAGAAGGATAGACGATGTATCTACATCATTGCCCAGGTAACGCTTGGGCCTGATACTTATGCAAGACATGCCTACTGTATATCGTTACCTGAGAAACACTCTGCACTAACACTGTTGGCACTTCAACAACCAGAGTAATCCTCGGGTCTCAAGCGAGATGCATCTATTCCGTTGCCCAAGTGATACTCAGGACTGACGATTAACACTTTTTAGAACCCTTTCAGGTCTAACATTAAAGAGGTTAAGCAAATTGACTAATGTTAGCTGTTCTATCTCGCTTACCACTAATCAATAAACAGTAACTATGCCAAAGAATTTAACAGAGAGAAAAAAATTCCTAGTATTGAATTACTTTACTGATTTCAAGGCTAATTATTTATCCGCACCTGAAAGTATCATGAATTTACAAAGTCTGTTAGCCATATGCAATCTGCAACGTATGGAATGAATTCCATAATCAAGTTTCAATAAAGGCACCATTTAATGACATTAAAGGACTTTTAGAGCATCGAGTCTTCATGCTATTGACTACAATCACAAGATATTAAAGAAAAACAGGAAGTATAAACCCATGTTTCACTACATGCTTTCTCTCTAGATCTTTAGCATTCATTCATCTACCCATATTTAGCATAGCAATGAGAAGCAAGGGGATTGCCAACAGTAAAAATGAACCATAAAAGCCTATATTTATATGTTTACATTTTTAACAATCCCTAGCAATCAAGTGCAGGAGAAGCAAGTTCCAAAAATGCATTGATTTTAACCAATTAACTAATTCACAGGTCTGCATTTAATAATTTAATGTCATTTTTATATATTTTGGGTGCTAAATTCAAAAATGAAAACCATTCTCCTCATCATGTAACATTTTTTTCACAAAATACTTTTTTTTAAGCTGTCACTTCTATTTTTTTTAATTTTTTTCACAGTGTACTTAAATATCTGTATGTTATTTTATTGTAATTTGTTTGAATTTAATATTTTGTAAAATTAAAACCTATGTTAATGCTTTGAACATTGTCATGAGAAAATGTACTACAATGAAAGATCTTTGTTTACTGGGTTGGCAGTCATAGTATGCAATATTCCCATGTTTTCTCTGTGAGTGGGACAGCAGAGACAAGAATTTACACAGGGTTCAGTAGGAATGGCTAGCTACAGGGGAAAAAAAAAAAAAGCTACAGCTTGGTGCCAAAAACATCATCAGACCTAGCTTGGTGGATCCAGATAAAGTGCTACTACTGCCACTTCATATTAAGCTTGGTTGAATGAAGTATTTTGCAAAAGAACATATCTAAAGATGAAATCTATTTTATGTAATTATTCCAAACTTGTCTGCATCTGTCTGAGGCTGAATTAAAAGAAAAACATTTTTGGCAGACATAATACTAAAAAATTGCTATCTGACGCAGATCTGAATGTGTGATGAACAACCTGGAACAAGAGGCTTGGGTATTATTCAAATAAGTAATTTCTAACTTTTTGGGTAACTATAAAGATAAAAATTTAAACTATAAAAATTGTATTGGTTAAGTTTAAAGAATTGGGTTGCAATAAGAGTCTTAAAATTCATTTTTGGATATGCATTTGAAATTTTTCCATGACAATCTCTGAGCAGTGAGTGAACAGAACAAGGACATGGAAAAAGGGTACACGATACATTGGGATTTCGTACGATGGGATCGTCAGTACGATGGTAGACTACTGCTGGATGACTCAAGGGGACAGACCAGAAAAAGTTTACACATGACTGGCCAATAAAGAATGGTTTGGATTAAACACACAAAAAAAAAGAGGTGTCAAAAACAAAGTTATATGCATGTCAATGAATATTTGCTTTTTACTTATACATTTAGGAATATAAGGATAACTAAATATCTTTCTTAAATTCACATAGAACAATACTGTACACATGAATAATTGTATAATTTATTCAATTTTGATAACATTTCTTTCACATTTTGTACTTAAATGTGACATTATGTAAACAATTTAATGACATTTGTATTGTGCTCATGAATGCAAATAAAAATAGCTGTACACAATTAAAACTTTTTTTTTTAGTTTAATTTAGCAAACCTGTATTATTAAACAATTAGTAACACATGTCCTTCTACTTACTGAAGATACGACTGCCAGTTTACTTTATTTGCCCGGACTTCTGCTGCCTTTGCAGCAATAATATTAGTCGGTACAGCTGCGTCAACAGCTCCATGGATGTCCATGTTGAAAGCCAATTTCTTGTGTTTATCCTCTTTCGTTTAGATTCTAAATAAAAGAAAAAATATATATACACATAAATACTAGGAGGCAATACAAATTCGTAAAGGTCTGAAGAGAAAGAGACAGAGAGGTAGGGAGCATGCACTGATACAGCGCGTTGCCGCACACAGCACACGACGAAGCACCTCAGGATCCCAAATTAGGACCCGAGTAAGCCGTGCAATGGGTTACACCTTAGCAGCACATTAGTTCGAATGTAACGGAACAGTTTGAGGCAGGTTGACTCACCATCATTTTTAACAGTTTATTACACTTAAATGCTTACAATTTAAAACGTACCGTATCAGTGTTTAATGTTCCTTAAAACAAATTTTATATTAAAGGCATTGAAAATGTATGTAAAAACACAAAGCCCGACATTTCAAGAAAAGCATTATACAAAGTAACTTAATAAAATCTGTAAATCTATATCGCTCACAGGTAACATGCACAGATTACAAATTCCAAAACTGATAACATTTGATCAGCTACAATTTGGCACAAAATCATATTTAAGCAATGACTTACTCCTCTTGAATAATGACAGTCCGTACAAGGAAGAAGGCCGTGATGACTAACTGTACTGGCAAATAAAGTGACCTTCACATTTTTTTTTCGGTTCTACACCGTAGACGTTAAACAAGCAGTGTTGAGTAAACAAGGTATTGTGATCACTCCAAGCCAGGGCCGGCCGGGAACCAGAAGTGGTCGGACCGGCTCCTCCTCACACAAGGTAGCGCTGGTTGGTACCAGCAAGAAAGAAGTTACACACACCGAACACTGGAATGCTTGAATATGACCTGCTTTTTATTAAAAACAGGGTGCCATTACAAGAATTGCAACAATAAAAAGGGAAGAGAGTCATTTATTATCTGCAGTGTTGTGAAAGACTGGAAGGGAAGCTTCACTATAGAATGATATTTCCTAATATTCAGACAGCACCTTTTAATGCCCCACGTCTTCGTCAAGCTCAGCATATTGCTTACTACAGTAAGTAAAAATCATAGGATTTGTCACTCATTTTCTGTTCTGCCGTTTATCTTGACTATAAGCAAAGCCCGGCCTTGAAATACTGGGAACGCATATTAATCAGATGTCTGCGCACAACGTTTAACACTGCGACTGGCGTTGAACACGTCTCTTAAAAATCATGCACTACTATTTCAAAACTGATTCAAATAAAATACCAGCGGTTACTTTACCTGAGATGTAACCCGTTACGTCGGCTTCTGGCATAAAATCTCACAAACACTGACAGCATGTGACCTTGTCACGTGATCCCGGAAACCCTGGTGTTTGATCATGTGATACCAGGAGTCGTCACTGACTTCACTTTTTAACGCTTTGTTTTCGGTCTCTGTGCAGATGAGTTGTTAGGGGTTCTTATGCATGGACTGTGTAGATTTCTGCTTTCTTAACCTACGTTTGATGTTTGTGTTTAATTTAGACTAGACATGTGCATTTTTGTATCGGATAGATCACACTACCTCTATTATTGACAGCTGCTGGTAGCCGGTACAATCAGGATGATAAACAGTGTCCGTGTTAAGTTTCAGAAATTCTGACCGTAGTGTTTCACCCATATTCCAAAGACGTGTGTGTTCGGTCTAGCTCTAAATCTAAGACTGAGGGTGGGTGTTTCCAGTGATGCAGTGCCAGTCCAAGCCCATGTGGAGCCCCAGAAAAGGTTCAGTGGTGGCATCCCCCCTAAAAAAGCCGAAATAAATGCACAAGCAGGATGTAAAAATGATGCATTCGTTTAATAGAGTACAACAATACAGACCAAAGTAGTGGCAAACTTTCCAGGTAGCAAAACAGTGGGCACCAAATGTATCCTATATGGCACAAAACATGGGTCCCATATGGGTGGTTCATATGAGACCCATTAAATTGTGCATCCAAGGATCATATGGAACTAAAATGGCTTAGTACACTGATTGCCTGGTACAGGTGAGCTGTAGTGTGAAAAAGCTTGGACAGTTTGGAGGCCCCAGAAGACTAGGTTGGGATCCCATGATCTTGATAATGTACCTAAGCTTGAGGCAATCTTTTAAAATACTGAAAGATCTGTTAACTTAAATGGCTGATACTTTTATCCGAGGCTACAGCATTCGATATACAATTTGTTATGCCTGTATTTTTTTTTTCTGATTGTAGCACAGGCAGATGAAGTCACTTGCTCAAGGTCACACATTGTCAGTAGCAGGATTTGAACCCCACAGCCTCAATGTTTGACATCCAAAGACTTAACCACTATGCACCCAACTACTCTGTGCACCCAAGAAACCAACAAAAAAGTGTCAGCTCCTTACTTTATAACCTATTGCCAGCACTAGATCTATGCTGTCTCTGTATTCTGTCCCTGCTCTCAACCTGACTGAAACTCTGCTCCCTATGCAGGATACCTTTTGCCTAGGGTGTGGAGGCTAGAATGATCCTTTTACCATGAAAGACAACCTGGCGCTGGACTGGAAGAGTTGAATAAGGATGCCACAAGTCTAAACCTTGCTAAAGTAAAGCAAGTTGCAAAAGTAAGGGGGAGACTGTACAAAAATCACACATTTCTCTTGCTAAAGACCTGAGTTGACTGATCACCAACTACCCAGCAAACATAAATTGTAAGCAAGCAAAAAAAAAAAGACCATGAGTGTGACACCTTAGATAAAACCACAGTACCACCCATAACCAGAGGGTGTGACTAATGTGAAAAGAGAGAAGGAGAAGAGCTCCTGAACAAAGAAAGAAAAACTGCTCTGAACATTCTTTTATGTGTGCTATAGAAACCCGACCTAGAAGGATTAGAAAAAAGCATTGCCTACACCTGGAGCCAAAAAGAACCAAGCCTTAAGTACTAAGTACACCTACAGGGGTCAACCTACTATTGACTGCAACTCATTAGTTAGAATAAGAGCAGTTAATGTATGCTTGTTATTGCTATTACTGTAACTGAAAAGTAATAACCTTTGTGAAAGATAGGTTTTAAGCTGTTATAAGTTTATCTTCCTAAATTCAGTATGAAAATTAAGTGCAGCTTTATACACACGCACAAACACACTAGTGCAAGTTTTTTTTTTTTGGTAACCAGAGCAGATTCATTGTAAGCAAATCAATGCCTCCATCACAATGCATAATCTAGAAACTTAATAAATATGTAAAGAATCTATCCATCTTGACCACATTATTTGAATGATTAGAATTCATAAGTTATTTGCCTTTTTATTTAGGAGAGAAAAGGTAAAAACTAAGCAGAGAAATATAATTCATAAATTATGTGTCTTCTTGTGTAGGAGAAAAAATCCAAATAAGCTAGCGTAAATTTATATTTTGTGCTGTTTGTTGTTGTCCTTTGTTTAAATATCGATATACATCTATGTACACAGTACTACATATATCCATTTTCTATTATCCTTATTGTAAGAATAAATTGTACTAGCCGAAGCCGGCCGTAGCATATGGCGGTGAAAGAATAGGAACAGAAAACGGTAAGAAAAGAATTCAGTATAACAAAGGCTTAGGAAGCTACCGTCGCAGTATAATGAAAATAGCAAGGAGCGAAACCAATGCCAATGGTCGAGAGAGTACCTTCTTGTAGCAGGCTACGGAAAACATAGACATAGTATATAGATAGACGCCGCATTCACTGTGCTGCCCAGTCGACACGATAAGTCAGCGCGTCCGCCCTATTGCGAGTGGTAAAAGTGCCATTTAAACTAATACAGGTAGACGTGGAACCTAGGTTTTCTGATGAAAAAACAATAACATTTTAAACAGTATCGTTTACATACAACAGATTTTGGCAAATCGTTTACATGCAATTATTTATATCCATTTATACACTAATAATGGCAATTATTCAATAATAATTATTATTATTATTAAATAATTCCTCCCGTATAAGTAACATTTCTCAGACTGCTTTCTTCCATCTCCGAAACATTTCTAGACTTTGTCCTGTTTTTACGCAACACAGTACTAAAGTATTGGTAAATGCCCAAGTCACCTCACGTATAGATTACTGTAATGGTATTCTATCTGTCATCCCACAAAAACATATCCATTGCTTACAATTTATTCAAAATTCTGCTGCCAGGATAATAACCTGCTGTTCTAAATCCACTGAACATACTACACCTATTCTTTTTTAGCTTCACTGGCTCCCTGTTAACTACAGAATACAATACTAAATACTGCTCTTAACATTTAAAGCTCTCCACAACCTAAATGATCTCCTACAGACTGACATTCGTCTCGCTCACTCAGATTCTCATCTGCAGCTGTTCTTTCTGTACCACACATCAAACTCTGTGCTATGGGAACTCGAGCATTTCTCATAGTGCTCCTCAACTTGGGAATTCTCTTCTCTCTCATATACATCAGCTCGATTCAATAACACATTTTAAAACTACCCTGAAAACTTATCTTTTCAAACTGGCATACCAATTGTGAATTTTGTATTGTTACTGCCAGTTATCTTTGTTTGTTTGCTAATTATTGCTGTTTGATCGAGAGCGACTGTGGACGTGGAAGTAGGATTAGAGATGGCGGGTGGGGCTCTGTCTAGCGTATCCCATGGTCTTAGAGTTGGCGGGCGGGGCTCTGTCTTGCTTGCGCTCACTGTCTTGCGTGCCCTCAGTGTCTTGATTGCGTTCAGTGTCTTGCGTGCCCTTAGTGAATTATATACTGCTCAAAAGAATTAAAGGAACACTTTTTAATCAGAGTATAGCATAAAGTCAATGAAACTTATGGGATATTAATCTGGTCAGTTAAGTAGCAGAGGGGGTTGTTAATCAGTTTCAGCTGCTGTGGTGTTAATGAAATTAACAACAGATGCACTAGAGGGGCAACAATGAGATGACCCCCAAAACAGGAATGGTTTAACAGGTGGAGGCCACTGACATTTTTCCCTCCTCATCTTTTCTGACTGTTTCTTCACTAGTTTTGCATTTGGCTGCAGTCAGTGTCACTACTGGTAGCATGAGGCGATACCTGGACCCTACAGAGGTTGCACAGGTAGTCCAACTTCTCCAGGATGGCACATCAATACGTGTCATTGCCAGAAGGTTTGCTGTGTCTCCCTGCACAGTCTCAAGGGCATGGAGGAGATTCTAGGAGACAAGCAGTTACTCTAGGAGAGCTGGAGAGGGCCATAGAAGGTCCATAACCCATCAGCAGGACCAGTATCTGCTCCTTTGGGCAAGGAGGAACAGGATGAGCACTGCCAGAGCCCTACAAAATGACCTCCAGCAGGCCACTGGTGTGAATGTCTCTGACCAAACAACCAGAAAGACTTCATGAGGGTGACCCAAGGGCCCCATGTCCTCTAATGGGCCCTGAGCTCACTGCCCAGCAGCATGCAGCTCGATTGGCATTCGCCAAAGAATACCAGAATTGGCAGATGCACCACTGGTGCCCTGTGCTTTTTACAGATGAGAGCAGGTTCACCCTGAGCACGTGACAGAAGTGAAAGGGTCTGGAGAAGCCATGGAGAACATTATGCTGCCTGTAACATCATTCAGCATGAGCAGTTTGGTGGTGGGTTAATGATTGTCTGGGGAGGCATATCCATGGAGGGTCACACAGACCGCTACAGGCTTGACAAAGGCACCTTGGCTGCCATTAGGTATCAGGATGAAATCCTTGGACCCATTGTCAGACCCTATGCTGGTACAGTGGCTCCTGGTGCACGACAATTCCTGGCCTCATGTGGTGAGAGTATGCAGGCAGTTCCTGGAGGATGAAGGAATTGATACCATTGACTGGCCACCACACTTTCCTGACCTAAATCCAATAGAACACCTCTGGGACATTATGTTTTGGTCCATCCAATGCCACCAGGTTGCACCTCAGACTGTCCAGGAGCTCAGTGATGCCCTGGTCCAGATCTGGGAGGAGATCCCCACAACACCATCTGTCATCTCATTAGAAGCATGCACCGATGTTGTCAGGCATGTATACAAGAACACAGGGGCCATACAAAGTGCTGCGTACAATTTTGAGTTGCTGCAATTAAATTTTGGCAAAATGGACTAGCCTGCCACATAATTGTTTCACTCTGATTTTTGGGGCGTCTTTGAATTCAGGGCTCTGTAGGTTGATCATTTTCATTTCCATCAAACGATGTGGCATCCTTTCGTTCCTAACACATTACCCAGTCTATATCAGTATAGATATCCAGGAGGATTTCTTTTTCCCATTGAGATCTGATGTGTTTTCAAAGTGTTCCTTTAATTTTTTTGAGCAGTTTATATATATATATAGATTATTTGGTTTATTGCAGCAAGTGTGTTTGGGTTATTGGTTGAAAAATAGTCTTATCGGCACTTCCGAAACAAACAGAGAAAGTGGAAATTTTTAATGTAGACATTAATTTTTTTATGAACTTTGTGCAGATTTCTTTATAGCAGGATTTCTTAATCTATGGGTTGGCACCATTGGGTCGCATGTACTGTTGTACTTAATTGGTAATGAGTTACAGATAATTTACAAAGAGGATCATGGCATTGCTCTGACAATCATCCTCGATTAAACCCCACCACCCCCCTGCCCTGACGATTGTCAAAGATTTTCCAAGAGGACCCCTTCTCCTGCACTGATGAACATCCAGGCCATCAACAAGGAATGGGGCTCAAAAGACACTAAAAATTACAAGGTTGGGTCATGACAAATAGGTCTGGTGTGTCAGCTGGAAGGTGAACAGAAATCCCTCACACATCCTACACCCCACTGTACTTCTTGTTCACCTGTGCCAATGTGGCCAGACACAGCTCTATAGCAATTACTAAATTTGCTGGTGATAAAACAACAGTACGCTTGATTACCAAAACTATACATAAGTAGTGATAGATCAACAATTGCTGTATTAATGTCAGCAAAACCACTGAGCTGGTCATAAACCTCAGAAAGCAGATCATATTGCCATTTTTATTACTGAGCTGCTGCTTTAAAAGTTCTTCAAGTCACCATCACTTATGATGATGCAGTATTGGCACAACACATCTCAATTATCATCAAGGAAGCTGAGCAGTGCCTTTACTTTCTCAGATAACTACAAAATGCCGTCACAACCTGAATTATGTTTACTGTCTTCTACTGGTACACAGTGGAATCCAGACTCAGTGGTCAGCACATATCCTAATACAGCACTTGCAGCGTAGGACCTCAAAACAGTATTGGACCTGAGGTCAGCTTAAAATATATAACATTGTAAGGCAATGTTCATTATATATGTATCATATTGCCTTAGAAAGGGACTTGTATGATTAAAGACCTCATTCTCCTGCTAGGCTCCTTTAAATGCATGACATCTTTGATTTCCTTATAGAAAACCATTCAGATATTTAAGATAGATGATATTGAGCACAATTTACAAAAAATATTTTGAATTTTCTAGAACAACTCCTCCTGCATCAATGTTTTAATGTGATGTCTTCAGTACTTAACCATCTTAAAGTAAGTAAGAAATACTTTTGTGAAATGCCTTGTGTGAACTGCATGTTTCTTTCTGAAGTTTGTATTGGTTTATAGATTTTCTTCATAAGTGAGTTTGTCACTTGTGGCTTTCTTTATCTATGAATCTATATTCAAAACAATGTTTTTAAGTTAGGTGGGGTTTACTGATAACTATAAACACAGGCAGTGAAGCTGTGCCACTAGGTCAAGATTTTGGAATCATGTTTTTTTAGGCTTTGTTTAGCAGTTTACTTATTTTCACGTTTAACTTAGCCTCTCCTTTTTTAATGATTTATTTTGCAGATCTTGTGATGTAGCACTTCTGGAAAATCATCTGCCTTGACTGCAACAGAAGCCTTAATATTCAAAAACTGATATTTTAATGCATGCTGTGTATGCATTTTGCAGTATTACTGTATATGAATTTTTAAAATTGGATTGGGTTGCCCAAAAATAAATGCAACAGATTCATAATGTACCAGGGTATTATATGAATGGCTGGATTGATTAAAAACTAAAGTAGTAATATAATGAATAATATACAGTAATATGCTCAAACCAATGCAAATGAGTATTTGATGCCTGAAGTAACCTCTCCGCTGGCAACAGTACTTTATTTATATTGTTTATTGTATTTTTTGGCATTCTGCATTTTAATAATTCTAGTTAGGTTTCAAATACAATGAAAGAATGATGCCTTAATTTTCTTAAATGTAGAAAAAAATCTAATTTACCTCATAAGTTCTTTGAGAATGTGGCAAGCATTTATTAATGTTAACCTCAGTGAATGAGCATGCTGTACTTAGCAGGCTAACATTTTCTACACTTGAGACTTTCTTCTTTTTCCTCTCTTTTCTCTGTATGGGTAGGCAAGGGAATCTGTGATCTGTTTTAAATAAGATGAAATACTGAATACAGTACCTTATTTACATGTACTTACTGTTATGCAATTATTAAAATCAATAAATGTATTATAAAAAAGTAAGAAAGATGTATGAATGCATGAATTCATAGAGGTAATGCCTATGCATACGAACATTTTCTCTTTCTTACCTGTTTAGAGTAACTAATGTAGCATTATGATAGAGAAAACACTAAAACATGCTCACCATAGGCCCCCACAACTTCAAGCTTAAATTGGGCCAGCTTAGTAATGGTAATCAGCCTGTAATGCCTCACTCAGGAATACCATGTCAGAAGGATAAAACATGCAAAATGAAGTTAATTGTGGTTGTGTATTATCATCCACTTCTGCATATAGACAGTAGCCATTTTAAAAGCTTCTGAAGATACATGTCATGGATTAAATCAAATCCTGTGCTGACAGAAATATTAAAAATTTCAAAAGAGTTTATAATGTAATTCTCCCTTTTGTTTTTTTCTTTGGTTCATTCCAATACTGCTTTAACAAAATGTAATTTGCTTGGCGATTGCACTCAGAAATGCATTTTTTTTAAACAGAAGTATGCTTTAGCAATAGAATAGATGGTGTGATGTGTTGGGTGGTGGGCAAGGAGCAGACAAAGACAGAGGGGTTTCACATGACAGGTACAGGTCCTAGCAGTATTGCAGTAGTCAAAAATATAAAGTGGCATTACTGGCACAACCCAGCATGCCAGCAATGGTGAAAGAATAGTATTACAAGGGGGTGTGTGTACATTCTGGATGCCTCCGAAGGGCAATAGGAAGGAGATGGAAATACAGTCTTCGGAGTAATTTAGTTTAAATAAAATCAGAGGAGATTTGATGGAAGTGTTTAAAGTTATGAAAGGAATTAATACAGTAGATCCCAGTAGTTGCTTTAAAATAAATTCTGCAGCAAGAATACTGTGATATGACTGAAAACTTGTTAAGGGCAGATTCTGCACACATTACAAAGTTTTTGTTCATGTAAAGAAACATAGAAGCATAGAATAAGCTACCAAGTGGTGTGGTAGAGAGTCGGACTTTAGGCATCTTCGAATTTATGATTTTAATTCATAAATCATATTGATGTTATTTTAGACAATCTAGGTGAACAGGATGGATGAGCTTGTTGGGCTGAATGGCCACTTCTTGTCACAGTTTTTCTAATGTTCTAATGCATATTGCTTTTAGGGAAGGGAAAATTATACAATGTTACAACAGTATTTTTGCTGGTGATATTTTACTGACATTCTTACAACAAATAACATTTTAAGATTATACATTTTTAAAATTCATTTTGTTACAATAAAATTCACATTACACTGAATGATTTGGGGTTTTTTTTTGAGAGAATGAAAACAACCTTTAAATAACCTATTTTTTTTTAAGGAAGCAAGATGGTAAGTGCCACTGTCTTTTGTATCCAGTGCTGTTGGTTCAAATCATGCAACCCAGTCAGTCTCTGTATGCTATTTGCATTGCTATGCTGTGTCTTTCTGGGTTATTCTGCTTTACTCTAGTTTTCCTTCTACACCCCAAAAGTATGTAGATTAATTGTCTATTCTAAATTGTAAGTGAGTGTTGGTTTATGTATGAGAGGACCCCATGATGAGCTGACACTGGGACTAATGCCAATGTGTGCTGCTGCCTTGTGTTTGATGCTGCCGCAGTTGACTCTGTAGCCACCCCAATAATCTTGAGTTGGATTATTGATTAAAATTAGTTGCTTTAATGATTAATAATAATGTTATATTATCCACTATTTATATTTTGAAGACCGTGAGTTTTAGGAGGTTTTTGACAAAATGCAATTCATAAGATACTTTTTTATCGAGGGAAGTGTTTTGGGGACACTATTCCTGAAAAAATCTAATTCCTTTGTATCAGATCCACAGATCACTTTTCTAAAGACTCCATATATGTATTTCATTTATTTGCACAATAAATATGGAGGGAAAAAAAAATCTTAATTCAAATAGAACCCCAAATAAAGTATTGACAAAATTGCTTGGGCTTTTTAAAAGTTGTAAGAAATAATTGGATTTCAAGAATGTAATGCTGCTGTAGTTGATATTCCAAATCACCTGAGACAAATTATATATTCAGCAAGTTTAAATAGAGAAATAGTGACTTTACTTGTATTTTGTGCTCCTGTGTGCACCACACTCAGCATGGAAGAAAGACATAAAAGTAAAGAATTGTCTGTAGAGGTAAGAAAAGTATTGTCATAATAAGGAGTCATAGACATCATAAAGGTTTGGGGCAGCCACCCATATATTGTTTCCTGGCTGCAAAATTTGATTTGAAATAAGCACGATGTGCATAGAACAGAGTCCAAAACAGAACTGACTTGCATTGAGACAAGTTGGCGGTTTTAACAAATAGAATGGGAAATTACGTCACCGGAACCAGAAGTGACGTCTTCATGACCGGAAGTGACATCATTGTCGGAACCGAAAGTGACATCATTTGTTTAAGGGTAGAAAATGGGTAGTTTGAATGAAAGGTGAAAACACAGACAAATGTATGCATTTTGTGTGGACAAGTCCTGTGTCTCTCTGTCTAGCCAGCTTATCATCTGACTTTTTGTTGTTCTATTATCACTGAGGCTCTTAAAACCTGCCTTTCATCCCTCAGGCGTTCTTCCTGAAAGAGTAAAGGGTATTCATACTTCCAAACTCATCCTGCCCAAACCCCCACAGAGGCTCATAAATTCAAAAGTTTTTCTGTCTCAGATGCCTGACCATTACACCAGTAGGGACTTTAACACATTGCATTCAATTACATACATTTAATATGGTTGCCCTCCCCTTTTCAACTATAACAGGTTCCACTCTTCTTGGAAGGAGTGTTCTTCTTGGAGTGTTTCTGTGGGAATTTGTGCTCATTCATTCTATAGCATTGTCCAAAATGTCTTGATATGCTGAAGCATTAAGATTGCCCTTCACTGGAAGTAAGGGGCCTAACCCAAACCCTGAAAAGCAGCCCAACACCATTATGCCTCCTCCACCAAATTTCACAGTTCGGTAAGTAACGTTCTTCCGGCATCCTCCAAACCTAGACTTGCCCATCTGACGGCCAAACAGAGAATCGCGATTCTTTACTCTATAGAACTTGTTTCCACTGCTCTACAGTCCAGTGGTGGTGTGCTTTACACCACTCCATCTGATGCTTGGCATTGGACTTGTTGACAAGAGGCTTGAATGCAGCTGCTCGGCCTTGGAAATCCATTCCATGAAGCTACCATTCATGCTAGTGGAAGTTTGTAACTCTTCAGCGATTGAATCAACAGAGCCTTGGAGACTTTTACGTACCAAGCACCTTGGAAGTCGTTGACCCCTTTGACTTTATGTGGTCTTCCAATTTGCTGTTGTTCCTGAACACTTCCACTTTCCCATAATACCACTTGCAGTTGACTGTGGAATATCTAGCCAGAATGAAATTTTAAGAATTGTTTTATTGTTAAGGTGGCATCATACAGTATCACAGTACCATGCTTGAAATCACTGAGCTCTTCAGGACTACACATTTTGCTTTACAAATGTTTGTAAATGGAGACTGCATGGCTAGGTGCTTGATTTTATACACCTGTGACAATAGGTCTGAGTAAAACACATGGACTCAATACTTCAGAAGTGTGTCCATATAGTGGGTGGGTATCTAAAACCATGTTTCTGAAGTCACGCGTGGAATAGTGAAGTAGACTCGTGTTCAAATACAGCACTTCTATAAATCCTATCAAAAATGGCAGGTTAGTTCAAAGATGGAGCTTTCAATATTATTTTAGAACCAGCAGCTTCATCCCCAGAGGTGTTGTTTCACTATCTCAGAAGTGACAGCTTCATTCCCCCAAGACCCCCAAAATAAAAATTTCACATCCTGAGTGAACACTTAATAGAAACTTTTAAAGACACTGGGAGGATTCGGGATTTGGGAGGTTAGACAAAGATCAAAGAACAGCTATTCATACCAGTGAAGAAAACCTGCCTTCCTTTTAAAGTTTTTCACTTCAAATATATGGTTAATTGTCATAAAAATATCCAATTCAAACTTAGCTTATTCTTAAAAGATATGGTATACAATTATAGCAATGCTAGATATTATAAATACACAATAGCAAAAGAATATTACCAAGAAAGTGTTTTAGAAAACAAGTACAGTTTGTGCAGGTCTTAACTCAGGTAATCTCTCCTTTGCATAATTAATTTCTTAGCATTTTTAATCACCATTACAGACACAATAAAAATAAATGTAATAATATAAAGAGGAAGAAACTGTAACCGGAATTCAAAAGACAAGAGGAGACCCAAATAAGAAGAAATATTCCTTCAAAAACATGCAGCAAAGAAAGCCACAAAGATGGCATCAAACAATTCCTGCAAATCATCAGGAAAAAACTGACAACTCACCTACTGATACCTGCCTCTTTCAACTGCTGCTTATGTCGGCTGCCAGCAATAAGAACAAGTACAGCAGATTAGCTTTACTTTGAAGATGACAGCACATGCACATCTCACAGCTTGCATAATTACAAACACTGCAGTGAGGCAAGCAAACATAGAAAGTAATAAGCAAATGAGGAGTGCAGCAGAGAACAATGAAAAACTATATATATAAATAAATAACTCAATAACAGTAAAAGAAAAGCTCAGTTAATGCCTATAATATTGAAATCTCACATTGCGATGTTGGATATATCAAAGGCACTGTCAGACTGAAAGTCTAATTGGGAGTTTCAGTAGTAAAAGAGAAGTAACATTTACAACAATCTGAAATCAAAAGTGTTCCTTTTAACTTGCTGGACACTAGAACATGTCATTGTTTGATATGATTTCAGTACAGCATAAGAATCTCAATTAACAATATTGCTTTGTCAGTGGTTCTAAAAAAGCATGTATGTAGACCAAACTATTTATATCTTTGCTGTTTATTTTGATCCTTTATTATTCTTCTTACTAGGGGGCTTCACCCCCTGCTCGCTTCATTCGCCAACCCCCTGGCATGCGCTACGCGCCAGCCACTTCACGTTTCTGCCACTCGCGAATGTGGATTTCACGTTTACCAAACAACAAATCTTTTAAATCTCACGGATATGCTTCTTCATTGTGAAGAAACACTACTTTTCACTGACGACAATGCGAACTAGACGATCTACAAGTCTCCGACTTAAAGTTTAAACCCGAACAATATATTCAATCTCTTTTCACTGTTCCGTTATTTCAGCGAGTAATAATTTCCATTTGTTTGCACTATAGCGATCTTTACTATCATTTTTTTGAGACTTTCGAATTTTAGTACTTTCATTATCTCTAGCCTGCTCTGTATATGTATTGCGCCAATGTTTTGGAACCTCTTTACGACATTCTACTTTGTCATCTACTCTTTGTTTTTTATTTCCGTCCCCAGGCGTGGTTAAATCTCTTGGCATGCAGGACTTGAAAGTATCTCTCTGAAAAAGTCACGTCTGGTCCCAGGATAAAAAGTCTCGTCTCGTCCTAGGATTTTTTTTATAAAATAGAGAGATGTGACCCATAGGGTGGTCAACAACCAATGCAAAGAGTGGATGTTTGTAAAATCATTTCACCGTAAGGCTTGTTTTTGTCCATTAAGGATGGCTTGCTTACCTGTGAAAATCTGGTCGCTCCATTCTGAACATTTTATTTCTATTGTTATTACATATCCAATCTTGTGTGGGGTTCTTAATTGGCTAAGTGATTAGTAAACATTAAAAAAATAATAAAATAGAGAACATTCTAGCAGTTAATAGAAGTTTCCGGAACATTGTAGTGTTAAGTAGGAGTTTCAAAAATTTTCTAGAAATTTCTATTTTAACACTTTTTGATAACACTCAACAGAAACAAAGGAAAAGGTGGGGCAAAGCCTATAGCATCCACGGTTACTACACATTCCCCAACGTCTTAAGCTGACAAATTAATCTGAACAGCTGAAGTTGGAGGATCTGGTAACAGAAAGAACAACATCCTTCTTTGATGTCGTCATGGAAAAAATGCAAAAAAACATCACAGTCTTTTCTCAAGAAACCAGCAGAACAGTGGAGAGACAATCCAATCTTGTTTGTTTGGATACAGATTAATAATTATAGTATTTTGGGTAGACACACTCAAGTTATTGTTACACAATACACAGATTATCTCATTCCTGTGCACTGACTCATTATTGTAGTTTATCAGCCCAATTAATACAGCCTTATAACCATAATGGGTCATGTGGTTCTTGAAGTCACTGACGAAGAGCGTTCCATATAAAATGATCATCTTCTTTAAGGGACTTATTGCCCACTAGCAAACCTAGAGCTACACACAACTATATTTTTAAGTTTCAATAACATTAATAGGCAGAAGTGTAACAATGGGGTTTCTAACGAATTTAATCTTTTGTCTTCTTTGAAAACTGTTATTTTTTTTGAATGTCTGAATGTTTTTGACAAAGGTTTCCCATTTATTTTGTTGCTGTCTTTTGATTTCTGACTTATTTTTATATGTTCAATATTATTTGTTTGCTCAAATCCTTTCTGCATTTTGCTGGTACTACAATTTTGGGCATTTTGCCCTTTTAATAGTAATGGCCCATAGCTAAGCATGCATCAACAGGAAGCTGAGGTTTGTGATGCTACTGCATTATTACAAGGTTGTGGATATCTTGTAAACCTTTGGGGTGGTAGTTGCTGCCTTTCCTTTGAATCTTGCATGTATTTGGACATATTGGGCTTTGTTGACTCACTTTATCTTGATTCTTTGATTTTTGACATCTCAGTGTTATTGACTTTAACATTTTTTCATTTATTAGTCCACTTTAGTTTTTGTTCTTGACTGAATAAAAGTATCATGTGTTAAAATAGTATTTAATTGATTGAGTTCTACTACATAGTCACAATACAAGGACTGGGTGTATGACCAGCATGATACTGCACTTCCAAATTCAGTACTTTTAATGAAATATTCCACCCCAAAATTATATCTTGATATGTTACTTAACCCAAGTGTTTTGTAGTGGCAACAGAAAAAGAAAATAATTTAAAGTTTTAATGGATAAAAAAAAGTTAATGACAGAATGACAGTCTATGGTGACCAATGTTGGGCCGCAGCAAACAATATAAAAAATTCACGTTAGTTATTCAGTCATATGGTCACAACCCATGAATGAGGGAAAGTGGTGGACATTAATTTTAAAATTCTCAGCCCCATGAAATTACATTTTCTGTTTTTGTGTAGTGCATATTTTTTGTAACATTTATTTAGCAATATTTTGGCAAGACATGCATACACTTTGCAGGTTGTGACAACATAGGAACATACATTAGAACCTAAGAAAATTAACAAACAACTATTCTGTCCATCAAGTTCATTTGTTTACCTAATAGCAAAGCTGCCCCAATATCTCATTCAGATTCTTCTTAAAGGGTGTCAAGGTTTCTACTTCAGTTCCATGTTTCAGTTGTTTGTTCCAGATTCCCACAACTATTCATGTTGAGACTTCAGGCTTCAGTCTTAAATGTGCTTACCTTTAATTTCTACTGATGTCCTCAATATGTGATTCACTATTAAGTTAAAAGAATTCTGCTGGATCTACTTTATTAATGCATTTGAGGATTTTGAAGATCCGGATTAGATAGATAGATAGATAGATAGATAGATAGATAGATAGATAGATAGATAGATAGATAGATAGATAGATAGATAGATAGATAGATAGATACTTTATTAATCCCAAGGGGAAATTCACATAATCCAGCAGCAGTATGTATATTAGGTCCCCAAAGTCTCCTCTGGTGAAGACTAAACAGATTTAATTTTCTGAGTCTGTCAGAGTTCAATGTGTCCTTAAGTCCTGGGGTGCACTGAGTTGATCCCCTGTGCACAGATTTAAGTGTTGCTATGTGTTTCTTGTAGAATAATGTCCAGAACTGCACACAATACTCCAAGTGCAGTCCCACTATTGCATTATTTAGTCTAAGCATAATGTCTCTCAACTTATATTCAAGAGTTTTTACGATATAACCAGAAAAGTTTTTATGATATAATGATTGGATAACTGACATGTGGATTATAAGACAGAAGCAATGTGAGATTTCATTGATATTTTTGATATTGTTTGCTGTTGTTCAGCATTACTCATCATTGACTGCCTTCTTATCATAAAAATGTTTGATCTACTTCTCCATGAAAATATGAGAATAAAAGTTTTTCTCAGTCATCACTATAAAATGTGTGAGCTAAAATAGCCAAAAAAAAAAAAGTTTGGGTTGGAGTGCTCCTTAAATCAAGGATTTCTCACAAAAGGAAAAACATTCACACTCAGTTTTTGGGTTTGTTTTAACAAAATGAGAACAAAATTTGAAAATGTTGAACACCAATATGGTATGCCACAGGTATGATTTCCATTTCACTTTTCAATTTTTCTACAGTAAAGCTCACTGTCATAGACAGTGTTAATAATAATAATAATAATAATAATAATAATAATAATAATACATTTATTTATATAGCACCTTTCCCATGCTCAAGATGCTTCACAGAGTCTCATAAAGAAGCGGAAGGTATGTGTAATATTGAATACAGATGTTTCCTGAATAGAACATTAAAACAGATAGATACAGGGGATACAAAGCATTAAACAGAATAAAAGATAATAAACCAGAGTAAAATACTAGATTCACTACTAAAAGAAAAGCCTGAACAATGTGAGATATGGCCGGTCATTCATCCCGACCAATACCCCCAGGCTGCTAGATGGAGCCCTCCTTGAAGCATGGAGATGCCCCGAATGCCAGTAGGGAATTATGGACAACAAAGTTTTTATGCACAGCCCTGCTGGCTACCATGGGGACCGCCAGGAGTTGCTGCAGGGAGGCACAAGGACATCTATTTTCCCTACACACCAGAAGTACGTCCCAGTCACATGGACAGAAGGAATGACGTGCTTCCGGGATGAAAAAGAAGAGTTTTGATCTGACCTGGAGGTGCTAAGAAGTCACATGGACTGAGGGTTCAGCAGCACTTCCGGGTCACAGACTATAAAAGACTCTGGGAAATCCCAGACAAACGAGCTGAGCTGGGTGGCAGGGTGGCAATGCGTCTGGGAGAGGAGGATTGATTATTGTGTATTGGAGAATTGATTTATTTATGAGTATTGTGGAGAGGAGGGTGTTTTGTGCACATTATTATTCTAATAAATAATAATTCTGGACTTTTACCTAGTGTCTGACGAGTGGTCTGAGGGTCAAGAAAGCCCTAATTTGTCACAACAAATAACATCATTTGTGATATAATACACACACAAATTATACTGAGAATTTGGACAGAGAGGTAAACTGAAAGAAGGAGCAGAATGTCAGTTTAAGATAAAAACCTTCCTGAACAGATGAGTTTTAAGTTGTATTTTAAAAGAATGAAAGGAGTTAGCTGATCAAATTACTTTCGGAAGGTCATTCCAAAGTCTGGGCACTATACAGCTGAAGGGCCCTTCATTCACAGAGTGCAGGTTACTGTGGGACACAACAAGATTGCCAGAATCAAAAGACCTTAGTGGGCGAACAGGAGCATAGTGATGGAGAAGATCACTGATGTAGTCTGGTGAGAAGCCATTTAAAGCTTTGTAGGTTAATAATTTAAATTTATATTCAATCCTGTAAGACACAGGGAGCCAGAGGAGGCAAAGCAGGATGGGTGTTATGTGCTCGCTGTTGCTGGTTCATGTTAGGACTCTTACAGCAGAGTTTTGAATTAACTGGAGATGTGACATAAGATTAGAAGTGGCACCCACCAGTTGGGAGTTACAATAATTGATGTGGGATGTGATAAAAGCATGTTTCTTAGAATTAGAAAAGGAGAGGAATGAGCGAACACAGGATATGTTATAGAGGTGAAAAGTTTCTTAATTTGGTTTATGTGGATGGAATAAGAAAGGGAGGAATCAAAAATGACACAAAGATTCTTGGTATCAGTAGAAGGTCTGATGAGGTCACCATCAAGAGTAACTAAGAAGGAGCTCATTTTCTTAAGTTGTGCTTTAGTCCCAATTTGCAGGAGTTCAGTTTTGTTGCAATTTAATTTTAAAGAATTCTGTTCCATCCAGGTTTTAATTTCACTGAGGCATGTTGTAAGCTGATAAACCTCTGATGAAGTTTCATTTTTAACACTGAAACAGAGTTAAGTATCATCTGCCAAAAAATGATAACCCAGTCCATAGCTATGAATGATATGGCCAATGGAAAGCATATAGATACAGAAGAGCAGAGGGTTGAGGACAGAGCCCTGAGGAACTCCTTGGGACTAACCAACTCTTGCCCGACAATCAGATAGGATTTAAACCACTGGAGGGCAGTGCCAGAGATACCCAGCATGTTCTCCATTCTGGACAGTAGAATGTCATGTCTGACATTGTCACATGCTACCCTAAGATCTAACAGAATGGTTTGTCCAGAGTCTGCTGCCATAAGCAAATCATTAGTTACCCAAAGCAGAGCAGTTTCACAGCTGTGCTGTGCCCTGAAACCAGCCTGAAAGGGCTCCATCAAATTATTAGAAGTTAAGTAATTGGTGAGCTGGGATGCTGCAACACTCTCAAGAACTTTTGATAAAAAAGGTATGTGAGAAATAGGCTGAAAATTGTTAAGACTGTCAGAATCAAGGCCAGACTTCTTTAACATAGGGGTTACAGAAGCAATTTTAAAAGTGACTGGCACAAAGCCAGTGTCAAGGGATGTATTTATTAGTGTTGTAGCAGTCAGGATTATGGCATGAAGGCAGGATTTAAAAAGTGTGGCAGGGATGGGGTCCAGCACACAGGTAGTAGGCCTAATCTTACAAAGCAGGTTATTAACAAATGCATATGTGACTGGTGAGAATTAAGAAAAAGAGCTGGAAGGACTGGGAAGACCGGGAAAGATATAAATGAATTATGCATTTATATTAGTTGAATTATTAGGTCTTTAATTTTATTGCAGAAAAAGTGGAGGATTTTCCTTAGACTTCAATAGAGGAGTTGACTGGGCCATATGCAGGTTGAAGTAGTTTATTAACTAAAGAGAACAAAACCCTTGGGTTATCATGGCCACTTTCTATTATTTTGCCATTATGTGTGTTCTTGGCTGCAGTTAGTGCATCCCTGTAAGCCCTTTGATGGTCAGAGGAAGACTGCATATACTCAGTGAGGCCAGTCTTACATGAGATTCTTTCAAGGTGTTGGCCAGCTGCTTTCATAGACGGTAACTCTGAATTGGAACTGAGTGCTTAAATGAAACCTCGTTATGCTTTAAAGGAGCTGCTTTATCTAATACTGACAGATGGGCTGTGTTATAGTGGTCAACAAGATTATCTAGTGTTGATGGAATAGGTGGAGACAGAAAAAGACCAGAAATGGAGCTAGCAAGGACAGAAGGGCAGCTATTTTTAAGGTTTCTGAAAGATAATTAGTTAGTGTTCCTAAAAGTAGTTTATTTGTAAAGAAGTCTTCTCATTGTGTTCAGGGTCCAGATAATATTCACTTTTTATTTTCATTTGTTGTAAGGACAACATGGTGGTGAAGAAGTGACTGCCATTACCTCATACCTTAAGGTGTCTGGGTTTGAATTTTCAGAGCAGCGCAACAAAGTGCATCCTGGGATTTAAGGACATGTTATATTCTGACAGACTCAGAGAATAAACCTGTTTAGTCTCGTGCAGAGGATACTGTGTGGGGACCTAATTCAGGTCTGCTTAGTATGAACAGCAAAAAACTATATTACAGTTTATTTGGTTTTAACATTTGAAGTCAGTCTTATCTCTATATTATATAAAAAAATCCTGAGACGAGACAAGACTTTTTTCAAGAGATTTTTTCAATTCCTGCGAGATGAGACTTTGGCTATATAATTTTTTCAAGTCACGCCCTCCCCTCAACCATATTCAACCACGCACACGGTCCTCTCACTTTTAATTCGTGTGAATGCTTTTGACAGACACAGTCCCTGCTCTCTCAGCTCTTATAAATTATAACATTTTCCTCAGTTTAAGATCCCAATTAAAGAAGACGTATTATGTCCAAATCTTATTGAAGAATTTCATCATGAAGGGTTATCAACAGACACAATCCTAGCACAGAGAAACGATGAAGTCAAAAGAATTAATGGCAACATTGTCTATCGATTACATGGCAAATTGGTTAAATGCGTATCAATAGACTATGCTGAAACAGTTGGTGTTGATCATGCGTAAGATGAAAACATCAACTTACAATATCCCGAAGAATATTTACAATCGTTAACGTCGTCCAGTCTTCCACCACATGAATTACTGTAGAAAGAAGGATGTATCCAAGAAAGGTAATGTAGTACATCTTCCGCGGAACACATTAAACAACAAAGGAGATCTTGATATCCCATTCATATTAAAACATTAACAGTTTCCCGTTAGAATAGCTTTTCCAAAGACAATTAACAAATCTCAGAGACAAACATTCTAAAAAGTCATTTTATTTATTAGAGAGAAAGAAACAAAATTTTCTCACGGGCAATGAAAGTCCAAACACAGAATCAAAATACAATGTGATTTTGATGAAAATGTAATTAAAAAATTGTTTTTATTGAAGTGTTACAGTAAAAGTGCATGACACTCCTAGCTTCTGCCTCTACATGTGTGTGCAGCAACTGATGCACTCAGCTAATAAATAAATGTTGTTAAACAAAATGCCGACAGCTGTTGATATTCTTTTTCTTTTTTGCTGTATATATTACCAGCATTACCAGAATTTTACCCCAGTGGTTCTCAACCTGTGGGGTGGGCTCCCCTAGGGGGGCGCAAAGTAACAAAAGGGGGGCGCGAAAATGTGCAAAAAAAGAAAACAAGAATCAAAAATATGAAAAAAAATCTGTTGAAACCAAAACAAATTAACTAAAACTACATTCTGATACTAGAACAATAAATATAGAGTTAGATAAATGTCGATAAAAGTTAAGTGGGTATAATAAAATATGCATATACATTTCAAAAAAATGTTAAGGGGGGGCGTGATTAAAACTGTTATGAAAATTCGGGTTGCTAATACTTAAAGGTTGAGAAACGCTGTTTTACAACACACCTTGCATTGCTGTCAAGATGATCTCAATACTCAGTGATCTTGTATTGCATTTTGAGACTTTAACAATGTTATATTGTGTTATCTTTTGACCCTGAAATATGATCCTACTGTGTTGAAATAAAGCAACTGACCCATCCATTCCTCAGGTTGTTTAAATGAAATCTCATTTTTCATTGTAGCATCATAGTGAACTGTAGCTTATATTTAGTTGCAGGGACAGAGTTGGAATGGGTTGCCACTAGAGCAAAGGGTCCACTTAGTCATACAGGGCCATTTTAAAGTCAGAAATCAAATTAGTATACAGTGAGGCAAGTGTCATTGGGATATGGGTGGAAACCGGAGTAAACCCAAGCAAACATACACAGAAAACAACTCCATACAAGCAGTGACCTGGCCATGTCCTGAGTCCCTTGAAATGTTACATGCTCACAGTTCCATCCCTCACAAACTGTCAGAGAAAAGCATTGCTATAGATTATGTTAGGTCAATTGTAAGCAATTCAAAAGCATTGCACTATTTGGGAGTGAGCTTTCCTACTGTTCCAGGATCTTAGTATCATATTAATATTTAAAAGAAAAAAAAATTCTTTATATGCATTCAGTGGAAGTGACACAAGTGGCTGTAGGTTGGGGGTAAGAAATATTTTAAAGGGCATAAAAAGAAACACGAAGAGCAAAGAACAAATTTCAGGCAAAATTTTCAACTGAAATTTAAATGTATTTATATTTAAACTAAATAAAACCATTTTAGGCATGGAGGGTCTTTTCTTTTATGACATTCCTAGGAGTGGCTTAAGCCCCCACAAGCTCCCAGGTGGCACCGTGCTGTATGCCTTTTTTCCTTTTATCTTCAAGGGTCACATTTTATTCACAAGTTCACTGTGCAAGCCAATAATACTTAAACATTTATAGTGGTACATTATGCTACATTACACTTCTAAACAGGCTGACATTTATTTTATTAAGAATGGATGCCTTTTCTTTTAATTAACAAAATTTTATAGCATCTGCTTTATGATGGAAATTAATTATATAATGAATCTGATTTGGTTTTCAACATTTCTCTTGGTTGTATGGTGGTTAATAATTATAATGTTCTCATTTTTCTCCATGATAAGTCAGAGATTTTCTGTTTCATTAAAATGCACTTCGTTTAGCACATTCTTTAAATCAGGAACTGCCTACGGCATTAAAGTGCCTCTTTGTGATAAATTTCTTAATATACAGTAAAAAGAAGTTCTTTTTAAATATGGCTCATTAAAACTGCCACAAGTCCATTGCTTCATTCATCAAGAGACTTTAGGTGACCTGTGATGAAGTGAAAATAAAGCCTGCTTTTTCAGATAAAAAAATATTTATGATGGACCTAATTGTCCTTTGTTCAATATCCTAGCTTTTTCATGGTTGAAGTAGTAAAATATTTTTCAGTATCTACTTCACTGGGTTCAGTCTTATAATAGTTTTACTAGCAATCTGAGCAAATCCTTAATGGTTGTCTTTTATAAATAAATACCAGATAGTCTGCGTGCTTCTGTGCTGAATGAAGACAACAATTTTCCATTTATAACATAACTTTTTATTTGAACATATTTCAGACTGATCATTTCATTTCAGTGATTTTTTTGTTTGAATGGCATACGAGATAGTCAACAGATGGCTAATAAATATAGCATTTAGACATCTTGTGTCAGGTTTCTAAAAGTACTTAGCAGCTATGATAAGAGGAAGAAGTGAAAAAAGTTAATGATATATATTCAAAAGAACAAAAAAGGAGCAAACAGTGGCAAGCCAGCTTGAAAATAATCCATATATCATAACTCTGTTAGTTGTACCATTGTATAACAGTTGAAGATGAGCCAAAGATCTATTATTTGGCACAGAGATAAATTGTTTGGTAAAACTACATTGAAAAGGAAATTAGATATTACAAAAATGTCATTTTTATGGATCATTTAAGATCCCATTGTCAGAATCCTATTAACTGTTACAAGACTCAGAGGTGATGGAACTGTGGTGGATTTCTGAATATTGCTTCTAAAAGGATATTCGTGAATTGTTCAAAAACAATAATTCTTCCTGGAAAAGAAGGTATGTTGATAAAAAAGGAGAAGAGCTGGAGATGCAAAATCTTTCATTTGTTCATTTAAAGGACAGTAAAATTAGGTCAAATGAAGTGGCATATAGCTCAGTTGTGCCCTTTCCTTACAGTAAATACAGTTATAGCTATATCATGGATTGGCATATAAATAGGGATGTGGCACTACTTAAGTTTTAAAAATTCCATCAGTTAATTAGGTAAACTTAAATTTAACATATTATACCCGAAACGGCTGTCTTGGAGTTACTCAACATGTAGAAATGCTCAGGAGCACAAAGATATGGAACTTAAGGGGTACTCAAGAGGAGAATTTCAAGCCAAGGTAAGTTAATGGGGCCAAAATATATGAAAGAAAATTATGTTTATTATAACAATAAAATAAAGAAATGTGCAAGCAATAGACAATACAAAAACCAGTCCTTGCTCACAGGATGGCTAGTCCACTTTCCTTGCTCATTCCTTCTGTCCTCTTTCTGCTCTCTGGTCTCTCTTGCTTCTTCCCTTCATTATCCCCAGCCTCCCTACTCCAAACTCAAAGGTCTGGTAAACGAAAGGGGTTTTTAACCCCAGGTAGGAATCAAGTCCAGGGATAGAAATATCTCTGGGAACTCCTGGTGCCATCCTGCTAAAGTTCCCCATAGTGACATTACATGGGCCAGCAACTCTGGTTCTTAACTGTTCACGTCAAAAAGAGAAAGTGGTAATTTAAAGGTATAAAGGGTCAGAAGATGAAACATAGACAGGAAAGCAAGTCAACATTTATTATTGGTAAATCTATAAACCTACTCGTTGATATCAAAAACACTAAACAAAATCGTAATTAGAATTGTAAAATCAAAAATCAAAAGCAAGCAATGCTAAATCTCTTTAAAAGCACATTAAGATTTCAGTCAAATCTGTAATCCTGGGCTACCAGGAATTGCATGATGCTGACCTTCATACTGTCATTGTGGTGATGTTACATGCTGTGCAGTTCTGGTGAGCTATACTTGGCAACTTGACAACTACTGCCAACAAACCATTCACTACATGGTGACACGCATAAGAACACAGTGGTATTGTGGTGAAACATTAAATATTTTTAACCCTAAGTAAAAGAAACTGAAACTAATTTTAAATCATAGAAACAGGATTTCCATCACACAAACCCCCAGAATGAATATACATTAGTCTAAGAGGCCAAAGGAAAACTTTGAAACAAAATAGACCTTAACATCAGCTCCCTTTAAAAAGAATAGACAACTTACCTCAGGGTAATTGTCCACAGGGTAGCAGGAGGCAAAGTACAACCTAATGGGCTTCTCTGTCTTGCCTATCTGCTTGCTTAGCATTCCTAACCCCCCCCCCATTGTTTCCTGCATCCACAGTCAAACCCATTGGTATGTCACAACTACTTTGCTACATGACCAGCAAGGCTATCTGAAAAGTACCCAGGAGAAAATAAGTACAGAGTTATAAAACCAAAAGCTTTACCACACCACAAGCAAAGGCAAAACGAGAAAAAAATAATCAAAGTTGAAATGCAGAAGTGAATCTAAAACCAGAAAAAGCTTTTTGAAAACACAGTTTCTTAACATTATACACAAAATGAGCATACATCCACCTTAGTAATTCTGAAAAACACTGATAAGTAGATTATACTGGTCGATTAAGAATAAATAATGCCACACCATTGTTAGTCGCTTTAGAAACGGCAATTAGAATAAAAGTTAATCAAACCACATAATTTTACTTACACTTTCAAAAAACCTTTAATACAGTTTCACAGCAATGATTAATTTTGAAAATAGAATCTATTAGAGATAACTCGCAAAACTCAATTTCAAGATGATTAATTGACAAAAGACAAAGAGTACAGTAAAAAGAAGAATTGTCATGGATGGGGATATCAGTATAGTCCATCAGGAGTCTCTCTGTAGATTATTTTTTATTCTAATTTATATTACTGATGCAGATTCTGGCTATAGTTACTAAACTTAATGAAATTAAGAGGTAATACAAATATTTAAGGTGGTAAATAGTGAAGAGGCTGTAAAAAAATTGAAAAAAGACCTAGAAAATCTTCTGAACTGTGGAAACACATGTAAAATGCATCATAATATATACCATTATTAACAAACAATGAAAACAAATATGTCATATTGATAAAGATATTGCTAGGTATCCCAATGGGGACAAATAAAGTGCTATTTATCAATCTATCAAAATGCAGACCAAGCGTACTCAACATCGGTCCTGGAGGGCCTCAATGGCTGAAGGTTTTTGTTCCAACCCAGTTGCTTAATTAGAAAACAATCCTTGCCAATAACAGGTCAAATTTAATACCATGACTTATTAGTGTTTTAACTCTGCAATGTCAGGTCACTCTTAAATTGTAGATTTTTTCCTTTCTAAGGATATCATCCAAATGATCTGTAGCCTAAAATGGATGAATAACTTTCAGTTCTTCACTTTCTCTTCAGTTTCCTTCTGAGTATTTTATTAAACCAAATAGTGCATGAAGAATACACATAGATGTAAATGGAAACAAGCTAGATAGAGAACTGCTGGTTCCTTTGTCATTTGCATCTCATTGTTAACAAGGATCCATTAAAAACAGCAAATGCTGCTTTTTAAGATTAAAATAAGAAATTAAGGTTCAAAATTTTCACAATTGAGACACCTAAAATTAAGCAGAAAAATGGCATTTGAGCAATAAGTACTTCATCTGCAATAAATTACCTCACAATTGGGTTGGAACCAAAACCTGCAGCCCTCCAGGGTTGCTGTTGCTCACCCCTGATTAAAAAAGAGCCTGTCTTAAATAGCAAATCAATTAATTTGAAGTTAATTAGCAGCAAAAACTGGTCACTAATTTAAAAAATGGTTAGAGTGAAAACCTTTAGCCACTGTGGCCCTCCAGGATCAGAGCTTGGCACCCTGATTAAAAAGAATGGAAAGAGCTACACTCAGGCAAAAGGAACTTTAACAACATCAGATAATGCGATAAACAGTGAGCAGCATAGTGACCTAGGTGTTATAGGTGCTGTATTTTTTATGGGTTCAATTCCTGGACTCCCTATGTGGAGTTGGCACAATGTCTGCATTCTTGCATTGTTTTCTGGATACTCTTTTTTTCATCCACATCTCAAAGATGTCAATGATAGATGATAGGGATGAATTTCCTTTTTGAGCCCAATGCTGCTCTGATAGACTCTGGTTTCCTGTAAATCTCTAATGAAAAAAAAAAACTTAATTATGAAAAAAGGAAAAATAAAGATTTTAATTGAATTAATTTAGTTTGTGCTTTTTGTTCTTTTTGTTAGCGAATCATCAGCCCTTGAAAGAAAACCACTTTCCTCCCAGTGTGATATATATGCAAATCTTTTTGGGAAATGTGAACAAAATATTCAATCAAGCTGATGGCTTGTGAATTTTATTTAATTCTTTATTCATCAATTATTTCTGTAGGCTTCAAGATATTAAATTTGAATCCTTATACTCTGTGCAGTGACATCAAAATTGTGGTTAACTGTTCAAAAGCAGCTCAAATATTAGTTAAACAACAGACACTTCAGTGCAACAACCAACTTTTATTCAAAGTTTTTAAGCATCCAAGCTGGTAGGTGAGTGTGTAGGCTATGTAAATCATGAAGAGGCTGCTAGGCTCAGCAATTAAAATCAAGTTGCCATCGTTCATCTCAGAAAAAGAATCAGATTAGCCGGTTGTGGAAAATACAGTTGTCAGCTGTCCTGCTGTGAGCACAGTGTGCACACCAGCAACTTGTCAACGAAAGCAATCAGCTAAGAGCAGACAAAGCTGAATATTCCATTGCAGATATTTGCATGTTCTTTACTTTACACTGCCACTGTACTATAAGGTAATAGTGAACAGATGTTCCAGCTTTTCACTTTGAATTTACAGATCCCTTGCTTTTTGGATGTTTCTTTTTCTTCATTTATATTGTATTAATAGGACTTACATTAAATAGGTAATAAGTCAACTCTCACCTGTCACATTGCCATATTTACTGGATATCCTTCATCATTTGATCTAAAACTATAATATCTCTCCTTTCATTTTTCAACTAACTTTCAGTATCTAGTTCAGGATCAGGGCAGTGGGAACTTCTCATGGAAACTTTGGACACAAGGTGGGAGTCTGTTGGGAGTCTCTGCTTTCTCTAAATACATAAGTCTTGTCCATAGTTTTGCCATTGAAATATTTGTTTTGTTACTTATACTAATTATCCTATGCTTTAACTCTTTGAGGGCTGAATATTTTTTCCAAAAATCAAGTTTCTGAAAAGCAATGGTTTCACGCAAAAATCAACATAAAATTTCTGTTGCTGCGTACTGTGGCTGCCAGTTTGCCAAGAATGTGCAGCAGGTTTGCAGCCAGGCTGTCTTCATGTGGCTGGGGCAGCAGCAGCGATCACGGTCGCAGTGCATTGCAATGTGGTTTCTACCTCTTATCATTGTTAAGTGGCAGTTCTACCTGGTGAACATTGTCAGTACCACAATTAGCTGGGGACCAATCAGCTGAAGCTGGAACCTCACATTTGTTTTTGATCACTTGTATCAAAATCACAGTCCAACAAGTCATAGTCCAGTTCAGAGATAACAGGCAAAATGTCATCTGCGGAGTATTTTGCTTTACATATTCGCTTTGATCTCTTGCCAGATGTCAGTCCCATTTTTGCCATTGTTTGTGCCTTGCTACTCACGCAAGCGAAGGAAATCTCGGTCAAACCAATGAATCTAACGTTCCTTCAGGCAAAAAGAGTCCAACTAAAACATAACAGTTGTTCTTCTCACAGATTACCATCGTCAACTCCTCCTTTTGACAAAAGTCGACATCAGCCCTGAAAGAAATAATGCACTCTCAAAGAAAGTATTATTTTTGTATTTTTATTTTATTTTCATTATGTTTCCAAGATGCCATCTTGTTATTCATATCACCACCATTTCATAGGCTCTTCACCTAAACGCCATACTTGGGAGTGGTTCCATGTCTCGCGATGTCTGATGTAATCTATATGATTGTTTAAATATTGGCACTATGCTACACTTATTATCCATAATTTGGATAAACAAATGCTTGTACAGTTTTCAGTGTGTGTCTTTCTAATATATTTTGATTTTAAACCCTTGATGTTGTTTTCAACAATGATTTCTGGTTTAGCTTCCGTTTCATCTGAGATAAAGAAAGTATCTTGTCTCTCGGCATCAACCAATCCCAAATTCATTTTACTAAGTAATTCAACGTGCTGTATGTAACTACATAGTAATATATACAAACTAATCTGTATAGATTGTTCAATCTGATTAACTTTATTTTAGCTAATTGTAATGCCTTCCAACAGTTCATCCATTTTTGTTGCATTTATGCACCCTTTGTCCCTCAATATGACAGGGTGCCATTCTTACCTTAAAAGTACAAACACTCGACTTTTAACATGACAAAGCAAAAAAATTGGTTTTCTATGGCAAGCCAAATTAACATTTAGAGATATCTCAAAATGAATTTCAGATAACTTCGAATGTAATTTACTTTTTAAGATATTTGAAACTTGCTTTGAGATATCTTAAAATAATTTCCTTCACATTTTAAGATATCTGCAATACAATACAAATACAAATGCATTTCAAGATATCTCAAATACATTTTCACATATCTCAAAATAATTGTGTCTGCATTTCAAGATATCTCAAATGAATTTTCAGATATCTTAAATTAACCTTTCATGCATTTTAAGATATCTTAAATGCATTTCAAGATATCTCAAAATAATTTCCTGTAAAACTGCCTATTATTTCAATGGGACTTTTTGTTTATTATAAGATATCTTAAAATGTATTTAAGATATCTTGAAATGAGCAGGAAATTATAATGAATTTTAAGATACAGTATCTTGAAATGCATTTTAGATATCACAAATTGAATTACAGATATCTGAAAATGCATCTATTTTAAGATATCTAAAAAGCATTTTATGATATCTTAAATAGATTTCAAGATATCTTGAAATGATATTCTGTAAATTTTGAAATATCTGAAAGGCATTTTAAGATATCTTAAATGCAATTCAAGATATCTTTAAATAGGTTTCTGTGCATTTTGAGATATCTCGAAATCACTTCCTGTAAAATTTCCTATTCTTTCAATGGGACTTCCTGTCTATTTTAAGATATCTCAAAAAATATTTGAGATATCTTGAAATGCACAGGAAGTTATTTTAAGATATCTGAAAATGAATTTGAGATATCTTAAAATGAGTGGAAACTTATTTTAGGATATCTCAAAATATAATTAAGATATCTCAAAAAGAATTTAAGATAACTTAAAATTCACTGTTGTTTGAGATATCTAAAATACATTTTTAGATATCTAAAATTAATTTCATGATATCTTAAAATGGGTCTGTGCTCTATTTCAGATATCTAACAATGTATTTCAAGATATCTAAAATGCATTTTAAGATATCTTTAAAAGGACACTCAATTATTTCAAGATATCTCAATAGGATTTTCAGATATCTACAATACAATTCAAGATATCTGAAATACATTTCCAGATATCTCAAAAAAGCTTCCTGTCCATTTTCAGATTTCTCAAAATCACTTCCCTTCCTGGTCATTTCAAGATATCTCAAATACATTTTAAGATATCTTATAATTAACAACTAGTCCCATTGAAATAATAGTCAGTTTTACAGGAAATGATTTTGAGATATCTTAAAATGCATGAAAGGTTAATTTAAGATATCTGAAAATTCATTTGAGATATCTTGAAATGCAGACACAATTATTTTGAGATATGTGAAAATGTATTTGAGATATCTTGAAATGCATTTGAGATATCTCAAAATGTGAAGGAAATTATTTTAAGATATCTCAAAGCGAGTTTCAGATATCTCAAAAAGTAAATTACATTTTATGATATCTGAAATTCATTTTCATCTCTTCATTCATCTCTAAATGTTAATTTGGCTTGCCATAGAGATATCTCTAAATGTTAATTCAGCTTGCCTTAGTTTTCTGAATAACATGACAAATCCTCTATCCATTCATTCATTTTCTCAACCTACTATTTGCATTACAGATACGTAGATTTCCTGGTGGAAGGAATCAACCTTAAATGGGTTTTTGTGAATCTGTTGGGAAATATGTTTTTTTTTTTTCAGAACTTATTTTTGTTTTTGCCTATCTAAGAATGTAACCAGCTTATTGTACCTACTCTATTATTGTCTAAATTGACTAGACCCATTAAATAAATAAAATAAATTAGAAAGAGCAGTGTTCATAATACCAAATCCCTATAGAAACCATCTTTTGACATCAGCTACTTAAGAAAAAGACCATAAAATCCTCATTGGTTATTTTCTGAATTTTCACACTGCTTTATAGATCCCAGTTTCTTGCACTTTAAAGTAGGTCTCTTAAAAGGTACTTTATCAAAAGGTTTTCTCTAACCAGATGTAGTAGTTGAAGGCACCAGAAAGTATGGTGTTATGGCCTTCAAGGAAATTTCTCCAATATATGTGATTAAACACTGCATCCCTTTGGGATCAGAGCTAGTGCTATAATTCTAGTTCCTTTAAATAAGTGGTCCTGGAAAATTAAGTTTGTAGGTCTCAATGAACTTGGTGGCCAGGCAGGTACCTTATATTTAACAAAATTATTACTGATAGATCGGGAAAGAATTCATATTTGAGCAGATAGAGCAGGGGTCTCCAACACGTTGTGTAGCTCGCAACCCCTTTCCAAGTAGCTCGCCAAAGAGTTAATGAATCCTACATAAATTAGAAAACTTGATTAGTCAAGTTAGGGGTAGGCGAGCTTTCCAAAAAATCATATCCACAATCTGAATTGCAATCTACAGTATCTTTTCAATGTGGAATACACTTAAGAGAGTATCTGAACTCAAACTCATCAAGACCTAAGTAATACTTTATTTTAAATATCAAACAAAGTTGAATTCAATTGTTCTCTCATTTGCTAGCTAAACGGAGTTAAGGAACACGCCCCGAAGCTGGCGAGTGAGTGAGGAAGGCCCCTCCCCTGGTCCGTTATGTGGATCTCGGATTCGTGCAAATAAATCGGTACGACAAGCAAACTCTAATACATGGCGAAATGAGAGAAGTCGCAAAATCAACCAGAATGTTCAAGCAAATTATAGAAAAAAAACCTGATCTAAATCCATTAAGTAGTTCTCTCATGAAAAGCTGACAAACAGACAGACATTGGATTTTATATATTATATATTAGTAAACTTTCAAAATAATGTGCAGTTAAAGTCACAACAGCATTCTCAGCATTTCTGGAACTTAGTAGAGCCAGATAACTATAAGAATTTTCACCAAGCAGCTCTGAAAATGTCTGCTTTGTTTGGGTCTCCATACCTCTGTGAGTCTGACATGAATGTCATGAAATCAAAGTTCAGAACAAGACTGACAGATGAACATTTAAATGACTCCATAAGAGTGAACCTAAGAGGCTACACTCCACCACACCTGCCTCTCTTGTTGACTCCATGCAGTGCCAGTCATCTGTCTAACTAAAAAACACATCACCCATGTAACTGGACATGTGAAATGAAACAGTGACATGGAACAAAATGACAAATGAATAAGTAATATCTGTGTATTTGTAATTGCATTGTTTTGTTTTGACAGCATTCATGTTTTAATTCAATAGTGTGAGATACACAAGAAAGTGCATACATACATACAAAATGTACTTGCAGGTTTTTTGTGATTTTTAATGCAAAATGTGAGTTGTGGACACCAACATTTTGTAAATGTTCAGGCAAAACAAGCTTATTCAGTTTGTTTGGGTTGAAATAAGCTATGAGAATAAACGTTAGAAAGCATGAGTAGCTGTCGGCCATTTTCACTTTGTAAAAGTAGCTCTCAGGGGAAAAAAGGCTAGAGACTCCGGAGATAGAGTATATGGCAGATTAATCTTATTCTACGTAAATGTCAAATGTTATGCATCTGAATTTAAATTATTGGACATAATCACATAGTAGGAGGTCTGGAACTTGAAAGTGAAACTTAAGAGATGGACCTAGGAGTTATAATGGACTTGTCACAGTCCATGTCTAGAATGTATACCAATTAAATAGGCTAATAGGATACTGGGTTTGCATCCCAGGTCCTTCCTGCATGGAGTTTGCATATTCTCCCCGTGTCTGCCTGGATTTCCTCTGGGTGCTTCAGTTTCCTCCCACTGTCCAAAGTCATTTAGGTTAGGTGAAATGGTGATGCTAAACTGGCCTTAGTGTGTATTGGATGGATGTGTGTGTTTACCCTGTGATGGACTGGAATCCTGTTTAGGGTTTCTTCCTGTTTTATGCCCTGTCCTAGGTGGGATAATGTCCAGCACCTCCCATGACCCTGGTCTGGATTAAGTGTCTTAGAAAATGACATGACTTGGGTGTCTCACTTTTTCCTCACTGACTTGCTAACTCACAAACACACACACCCTCTGCATGGTTTCTCAGGATGGCCCACCCCTTCTGACAGCCTGTGTTTCCCCCAGCTCCATGTAGCTCCACCAGAATTTTCATACAAAAACACCACTGCCCTCATGCCGTTCCCCAAGTTAAGCAGCGTAACACCATGACACATTAAACAGCAAACTATTGTTGTAAGGCTTTAGAGGTTGACCTTTTATTAAAAGCTGAATTTTGAAATATGATAGAACTTTAGACAATAACTAGATTATATGCATATAAATGTACCCTCAGAGCAATTACCTTAGATTGACTTGGCAAGAAGCCATCCATAACTATTGCTGTATGGCGTAGGTCCAGCAAAAAAGAAAGAGACGAATATTTGTTTGAGTAAATTAATGGCATACGGTTGCAGACATTTTTATATGCCATGAATCACAAGCATGAATAATTTATGTTTTTCCATTAAAGATGTATGAATATTCTTATATCTACAATTAATTCATTAGTGACTTTCAATAAATCATCTGCTTCACAGAAGAGACTGCCTAATCACAAAACACGATTGTTGGTGACTGGCTGAATGTTTTTTCAGTAATATTTAATGTTAAATTCAATTAATGTGATGTTTTCCTTCTTTTCTAATTACTGTTCATTAAAACCATTCTATAAAAGTTTGCACTTTTTTGATTTTATCTTCATGAATGATATTTAAGTTTATCTTGACATAAAGAAAATCTATCACTTCACATCCATTGTGAACAATATTGCCAATAATAATAAAAAAATCAAACACCTATTAACAGCTTTGTTAATATGCAGTGTTAGGAACTTTGTAGAAATTAGTTTTACCATTTTAATTCAATAATTATTTATATTTCAGATTGTTTATTTTATACTTATATTTTTGGTATTTGTTTGTGAGTGCTGCCATATTGCTTATAGCAACAACTCCTGTGGTTCACATGGTTCATGACCTGTGCTGTCATCATCCAGTCCCATGAAACTTGGCAGTATGCATAACCAGATGCCTGAACCTTAACTCATAAATCTAAGATGTTGAAAGTTAAACTTCAGTCTTGTCTATTTGTTTGCTGCAGTGTCAACATTTGCAATTTTGGGGCCAATTTGGGCCATTCACAGTGGGCTCCCTGGATTTAAGATTATCTCAGATTATAGTAGGTATCCATCCATCCATTATCCAACCTGCTAAATCCTAAGTATAGGGTCTCGGGGTATCTGCTGGAGCAAATCCCAGCCAGCACAGGGCGCAAGGCAGGAACAAACACCTGGGCAGGGCGCCAGCCCACCGCAGGGCATACACACACACTAGGGACAATTTAGGATTGCCAATGCACCTAACCTGCATTTCTTTGGACTGTGGGAGGAAACTGGAGTACCCGGAGGAAATCCACGCAGACGCGGGGAGAAAATGGAAACTCCACACAGGGAGGACCCCGGAAGCAAACCCAGGTCTCCTTACTGCGAGGCAGCAGCGCTACCACTGTGCCACCGTGCCACCCCTCTCATGAACATATGATAGAAAAATAAATAAATATAACATGAAGAATAAACAGCTAAATTAAACCAAATTAAAGCCAATAAAAGTAAAAAAAAAAAAAAGCAATATAAACTATGTCAAGACTGTTGCTGTACCTCTTGAGAGACATTTACAAACACAGGGAATAGGGATTTTCCTATTTGGGGGCAAAAGGTAAGAAGGAAAGTCTGTGTCTCTTGACCTGGGTGTTCATCAACCTCAAACAGTAAATATGCCACACAAACTGCAGCATAGAGGCAAAAAGTTCTTCTCAGCAGAAACCAAAAGTGATGTTCATTTACATTGTTCCTGTTGACAGAATTTAGAGCGCTGGACTGGCATTTTTGGTTGAATGCTTTTTTCTGTCACCTTCCTTATTCTAACCTCTTCTGTAGAGTGTTCCTTATTTTTTATAACTGAAGGTGGCCTAGCTAGTTTGACACCCTACTGAGTCAAATAGTTTCAGTTTTCCTAAAGCCAACCCTATTTCTTAAGTTCCATGCACAGAAAATTCTTTCCTAGTTTATCTACCACTTTTTTCATGTGCTCATGCCACTTGATGGTTGCTGGGGCCACAGCACATCCCTGTATTACTGGGTCAAGTTGAGAAGCTGCCATGATTGGGGCTCCAGTCTATCATAGTGCATAGTCATGCAAACACCTGTAGAAAATCCACACAGCTACATGGGATCTATCTATCTATCTATCTATCTGATTTGTTCTTTTTTCCTGCATTTTTTAATTGTTTCTTCTAATAAGTCTGTTTATAGCTATTATTGTTATTACTATCATAATTGATGTTTTGATTCTCTAATTAGACATTTCAAACTGCCTATTATGTATGACAGTTGCCAAATAAATAAAAGTATCTCTTATATATATTTCTCTTCTGGTTCGTCCTGCTTCCTCTTCAAACACGGTCCCGCCAATCCGGCATTTCTTGATTCCTATTCGTCCTCTTTCAAACCCTTCCCCACGCTGCCTGCAACCTCCCATACACCCCTACGCCGCTTTTCTCGAGTCCTGTTCTTCTTTTGGACTACCGCGTTCCCCACTCCTCTGTCAATACCCCATTGGTGTCACGTCCCACCCGATATCTAGCCTGACTGTATGACCTTTCACTTCGGCCATGTCTGCGCCTGGGAGTCTTTTCCGTAGCCTGCTACAGGAAGGTACTCTCGACCATTGGCATTGGTTTCGCTCCTTGCTATTTTTGTTATACTGCGACGATTGTTTCCTAAGCCTTTGTTATAAAGTGAACTACAGTATCTTCTCTGTCGACGGGTTTTTGTACAACATCTGTATTCCGGGATCCGGCAACTTCCTGTTCCTATCAGTGGGTTATTTCTTGACACAAACGAAGGCAATACACCGTTTTCAGTTCCTATTCTTACTCCGCTGTATGCTATGGCAGGCGTCGGCTATCTAGTTATTATTATTATGACTAATTACTACAATATATAGATGTTACTGCTGGAAGATTATTGTAGGTCATTGCAGGTGGGACCCCCTTTAGTGTCTTAAGTTACTGACTCCATGACACACTGGCCATGGTCTGAAAAGCTGCACATCTCTGTGTCAGAATGGGTGGTCAGTAACAAAGGGGCTCACAAGGCATTTTTCTTGCTCCTTCTGTTCATTCAATATGCATTAGACATCAAATACAATTCTGACACAAGCCACCTGCAACAGACAGGACAGAAGAATGACTCCAGAGGCATGGTGGATGATGTTGTTAAATGTTGCAAGCTGAACCATCTGCAACTCAGTTTTGCCAAATCCAAGTAGATGGTGGCAGACATCTGTAAGACCAAGCCTTGCTCAACTCCAGTCTTTATCCAGATAGCAGAATCTGGGGTGGTTCAAGCCTTTTCAGTAAGCACTTAGCAGTGCACCTTAATTGAAATCTGGATTGGTCTGAAAATCTGATGACATACACGTGAAGGTTCAGAGTTAAATGTATTTCCTAGGAAATCTCAAGACCTTTGGAAGACTTGGTGGAACATTTCTGCATGTGTCATCTCAGTCGTTTTTTTTTACTTGTGTGCTTTTTTATACAGTGATAAGTTGGTGCAGTAATCTGAATCTACGCGATGTGAAGAAGCTTAATAATTTAATTAGGAAGGCTATCTGTATTCTTGGCATGAGATTTGGCAGATCTGAAGTTAGGTAAGCTGCCCTGCCATGACTTTCAATGCTGCACTCGCTTTTCATGATTCCTTGGTCAACCTGCAAAGCACCTCCCACCACAGTGCTGCACAGAGAGAAGCTACTATTTGATGTATCAGCATAATCCTGGCTAGACTAGCTACTATAATAATACAGTTTACCCTTTGGATGAAAAGTACCTATTCACTGCTACCCAATTATTGATCTGTTTACAGTATACTGTATATCTTTTTTTGTATTTAGAAGTGTCAGGCAGAGGCTACCAATTCCATTCCCAATTACAGAAGACAGAGAATGCACAAGATAGAAGACACTATAGGGGTAAGTTATGGGTCAATTGAATCCATTCTTCATTAATAATTTATACGCAAGTGTTGTATGATCAAAATATTAAGTCCTTGAATGATGCATCACTATCACTCTAAAGTTCAAAGGAGAATCTCAAACTTCACTATGCCCCAAATTCCAAAAAAACACTTGAACCCATAGAAGCATCGTGATTCTAAAAAAACAAAGAAATTCAAAGTCCATTCTAATCCTAGTGCCAGCATTATTATTATTTTTTATACAGGTATATATTATTTTAAAGATGTAGTGTAAACATGCTTTATTGTGGCATGCCCAAATCATTGCAATTGCAAAGCTGTATTTTCCCTGTGGCCAAAAAGCATAACATTTCTAACGTTTTAATTTCTGCTGATTGATCACATTATGTACAATGTTTGATCCGAATACTATTCCATCTCTGTCAGATTGATATCTTTTTATGAGTTCATTGCTATCCAGTGTTTCTAAAGAATTCAGCCTCTCTTCTTGAGCACCATCTTCTGGCAGCTCCTAGTGAGTATGGGCAGCTCACAAAATTTAATACATTCTGGTGAAGTTAGGTGTAGTTTCCTAAAATAGGAAAATTTAATAAAAAGCTTTGACACCCACTCCTAAGAGCAGGACCAGATTTGCATGATTCTGAGATTTGTGTGCCAGTTAGGATAATTTTCCTACTCTAAGACTAATAAGTATGGGCACAGAACTGTACAATTATCTGTTTTAACTGACCATGGACCCCCCTGAGGTTTGTTTACTCCAGGTAAACTATTGACTGTGTTTTTGTTTTCTCTTCTTCTATCATCAACTGGTTTTAACTCAATTATAATATAAATTGACTTTTTTCAATCACTAAAATTCATTCTACTTTACTTTGCAGTTAATGACTTTTGTGTTTATGGATATAAATGCAGTATATTTTAAATGCTTAGTGCTGTATATTGTGAAGGACATCGTGGATGAACTGGTGATGGGTGGTATTTGCTTTCCAAGTTGGGAAGACCAATGTAATGGAAGAACGGTGGGAAACTGTCTCCTGGTACCATGTGCTCCCCGGGTATAGCATCCTTCTACTTTAGCTCCCATTTGGACACCTGAAGGGATTTATGGGAATCATAGTTCCAAAAAGTGCAACTGGAGGGAGGTATAAGAAGGAGGTTCTGCTTGATGAAGGTTCTGCCTTACCTGGAAGTGCCTCCAAGCTTGAAAAGGAGCTCTTCCACCTCAGCCAGGGGAGCTAAAGCTGGAAAAAAAAAGATCAGGGAATAATACATATTGGTTGTTGCCTGTGCATATAATAGCAATTTTTGGACTATTTTTGATCTGTCTAAATATATGGTGCTGTGGAAAGATCAACCCTGGCACAGACTGTGACACAAGTCCCAGGAACACACACGTTTATTTTGCTCCTTGTCTCTATAGCACCACACAACGCACAAACCCACAATAAACTCTCTTGTTCTCTATTCTTCTTCTGCCTCTACTCCTCTTCTTGCAAGCTCCGTCCTCTGCCTCCCGACTCTGGCTCTTCGCATAAAGTGAGGCAGCCCCTTTTATAATGTACCCAGATGTGCTCCAGGTGCTCCCTGATGACCTTCCTGCAGCATTTCCTGGTGTGGCGGAAGTGCTGCATGGGCACCCAGAAGCACTCCGGGTGTACCTAGTTCCAGTTCCTGGTGTGGCAGAAGTGCTGCAGCCCATGCCTCCAGAACTATCCAGGTGCCCCCTGGCGGTGGCCACTGACCCTCACAGGGTTGAGCTTCCAAGTTCCGTGGCCCCCAAGCAATTCAGGGGTGCTGCCTTGGTGCATCCTGGGGAAAGAATTGCCCCTCGCCTGGTCCTTTGCTTCTCTAGGCATCCCGGTCGGGCAAGGTCCCCGGTCGTCTGTCACAGTGCTTAATAAAAAGGCTAGAATCTGTGTTTTGGTTATTTGCATCTGGGGTTTGTGGGTGTGAGATGCCCCCAAAAGTCCATAATGTAAAAAGCCATATGATCTACTTTCATATACTCATTGAAAAACACAATAGAAAAAGAAACTGAATTTGATTGAATTTCTTCTCTATATGTGTGTTCACTTCATCTTACAGGTTTGCTTTTAAATCCTATTTTAGTTATTGTTTTACCTTCTGTTTCCAAATATTGCTTGTTTGATTTCTCTTATTTCAGTCCAGCCTCATTCAGGACCTAAACCAGGTAAAAGATTGTTTCCAGATCATTAAAATTTTGTTATGGTAAAGCTACAGCAGATATTACATCTATCAAATTCTAATACTACCTTGAAGGCTAGGATTACAGATGTATGGAACAAATCAAGGAAATAAAACAATAAAGTGATATGTGTGGAGAGGTGTTATAAGGAAAGGAAAAATATCTGCTACAGATTTTATAATAGACATGCCAAAGATGATACATACCTTAGGTGAAATACTCTTGTCAAATGGCATTTTTTTTTAATAAATACATTTCCTTCACACTCATATGACCAATGGTTGATGCAGAAAAAAATAGAAAACATAGCCCATGAGCACATAAATTGTCATTTTTCAGCCACTGAATGATTAAGATTTTACATTCAAGTGTGAACAGATGTAAACCAAGGAACCTTCAACTAACGGAGATCTGACTGAGGTATAAAAAGTGAATAAAATTATGAACAACTAAAAGTCATAAGAGCAAAAAAAATGGCAATACAAACATGAATGCTATTTTTAACGCACTTTGCAAATGAAAACATTTGATGCACTTTTTGCATTACTAGAAGACTTGATAGGTCTACAAAATAAGCAAAGTGACTTACTTTATTGCTTGCATTTCCACTGAATAGACAGAATACTTTTAATAATGATAATCTACATCAGGTTGGCAGGTACAGGGGGCTACTCAGATACAGAAGCCATTCAAACATGCTCATAGGATCAATTTAAAAGTGACAATCAACCTAACCCACTCATCTTTGGGGATGTGAGAGGAAAACCAATGCAGACATAGGAAGAATGTGGAAATCTCACACAGACAATAGCCAGACTGAGGCTTTGAATCTATGAGGCAGCAGCACTAATAACCACCTAAGCACAGTGCCTCTGTGCCACCCTGCCTGAGTTTCATTACCATTGATTTTACTTCCTCTGCAATGAAGCTAAACTTCCTATATTAAAGATCTGAAGAAATGAGCTGATTGCTAGATCTGTGAGGCAGCAGCACTAACCAGCTAACCACTGTGCCACTGCGCTGTCCTGTCTGAGTTTCATTACCATTTATTTTACTTCCTCCACAATGAAGCTTGAACTTCCTGTATTCAAGATCCAAAGAAATGAGCTGTTTGACTATTTAAGAAATAAATGGCAATTAAAACAGAGTTTCTCATTTTGGCTAACAAAACAACTGAACAGGACATTACTGCTGTCAAAACCCTCAGTCAGAAATATTAGATGAAGTTAATCTCATCAAACACTAAGACCTTGTTACCTCATGGATTACAATAATGTTCTTTACTGTCAGCTTTGCAACACTAGCCCTAATCCATGGTAAAATATACAAAATCCAGTTGCCATCCTTATATGCAGTCATAGCACCCTATAATCATTAAAATTCAATACAAGATACTTTCAATGCCTCAGCAGTTACAATTTTTCATCATGCTATATTTTTGCTGTTCTTCGGAAATATTCCCTTGCCATGCTGTTTTTCATTGTCTGACTCAAGAAATATATACGAATCTTGCATTTTTTGTTACAGCCAAAGTTATGTGATAAAATCTTCCTCCTTTGATTTGTGAAATAGAAAACAATACTATTTTAAAAGTTGCTAGTTGAAACATATTGTTAAAAGCACTGGAATGAAGGATGTGATATTCTGAATTTTCCAGTGTTGAGTCCAAGGCCACTTTAATCTCCCATTCCTGTTATACTCCCTCCCCACGGCTAAACAGTGCCTATAAAAAGTATTCACTCCCTTGAAAGTTTTCACATTTAATTGTTACATAACATGAATTACAGTGGATTTCATTTGGCTTTATTTGACACTGATCAACAGAAAAAGTCCCTTTCACATCAAATTGAAAACAGATCTCTTTATATTGGACTAAATTAACTATAAATATAAAACACCAAATAATAGAGTGGCTAAGTATTCATATATTATTAATATGACACTTCTAAATCATCACTGGTGTGACCAATTACAGAAGTCACAGAATTAGTAAAATGGAGATCACCTGTCTAGCCTAAATGCACCTTATCTGGAAGGTTCAACTAGTAGTGAGTCAGTATTGTGGCCTAACCTACACAGAGAAGACAAAAAGAACACTCCATGACACTTTGTAAAAAAAAGGTGATTCAAAAGGCACAAGTCAGGGGATGAAGACAAGAAAATATCCAACTGAATGATTAATGAATATCTCTAGGATACCATTTAAATCAGCTATTAAAACTGGAAAGAGTATGGCACAGCTACACATCTGCCTACTGCAGACTGTCCACAAAGAATGAGTGATCATGCAAGAAGACTAGTGAGGAAAGCCACCAAGAGATGTATGAAAACTCTGAAAGAGGTACAAGTTACGGTAGTTTAGACTGTGCAGTCAACAACATTTCCCTGGGTGCTTCAAAAGTTGCAGGTCTATGAGAGAGCAACAAAAGGAAGGAAATGCACATAACATCTCGGCTAGAGTTTGCCAGAAGACACATGGAAGATGCTGAAGTCAACTGGAAGGATGTTCTATGGTCTGATGAGACTACAATTGTACTTTTAGAACATCAGACTAAAAGCTATGCTTGGTGTAGCCCATGCACACCATCCGCCACTGTGAAGCATGGTGAGGGCACCATCATTCTGTGGGAATATCTGTCAGCAGCAGGTCCTGGAAGGCTTGTAAAGATAGAGGGTAAATGAATGCAGCAAAATGCTGAGAAATCCTAGAGGAAAACCTGCTGTAGTCTACATGAAACTTGCGCCTCAGGAGAAGATTTCTTTTTCCAGGAAGAAAATGATCTCAAGCATAAAGCCAATACCACATAGGAATATTAATGTTAGGGTCCAGATCTGAGTCCAACTGAGAATTTGTGGCTCGACTTGAAAAAGGTTGTCCTCTCACAATCCCTATGCAACCTTGCAGAATTCAAGTGGGTTTGCAAAGAAGAATGGGAGAAAATTGCAATCACATATTTTTGTTTTTTATATTTGTAATTAGTTTACACCACTTTGCAGAGAACTGTTTTATATTTGATTTTAAAGTTTTTTTCTGTTGGTCACTGTCAAAAAAGTCAAATTAACTTCACAATGATTCAATGATGTATAAAAATAAAATGCGAAAACTTCCAAGGTGGTGAATACTATTTATTGCCACTATAGTTTGTCACAATGACGAGCCTGCAGGACCTCTGAGATGTGCTCTTGCCATAATCTGTCACCCTTGCTCTTCCTCTGCTCTACTTATCACTCTTATTTGCTGTGCTGAGAAGATGTTCTTCTCTCAGTTCTCCTGCAATGCTCAAGACTATACTCTGTATGCACACAGTTTTTATCTGGTTTGAATGAAGGTGCTATCAAAACTATGAAGTGGATATTATATGTGCTGAGAGCATTTTACATTGTGAGTGCTTAATTTTAGTACACATTTATTACTGCAATAGTGTTTGTCTGAGATGAAGAAAGCTGTAGACAAGGTACTGTAACTCTGGGAGACAGTGGGCTTGCAATAAAATAACACCGTGGTAGAAAATTCTTGTAAATCTGAAATTTGAATGGAAACTGGTGATGTGGTTAACTAAATTGGTGAAGATGCCTTCTACTTCAGCTACTTTCTAATATAATAACTATTACCTTTGCTTATTTGACTGATGTCTTTATCCAAGGTGATTTGCAACAGTTATGATACAGTTGGTTACATTTGTTTTGGTTTTCCAATTGGAGAACAGCCAGGTCAAGTGACTTGCTCATGGCACCTCAGTGTCAGTAGTGGGATTTGAACCCACAATCTCAGGGTTTGAGGTCTAAGGCCTTAACCACTTCACCACACTTTCCCAGACACTACAGCTAGTACAAAAAGAGCATGTACTGTGAGTATACCCACCTTTCACAAATGTCAGTGAAAGGCATCATACAGTATGTACTTATAAAGCAGTTTAAAACAGGTACCAAAAATCTTATGTGTGTACACAGTTCATGTGCAATGGCCAAAACTAAAGTTGTGAGCGGTTTGTTAATGTGGCATTGTAGTGCATACCAGACATACTGTTGTGCATCTTGCAAGAACAGCTAGCTCCCTTGCTAGGGTTTCCTTGGTTAAAAACATGTTGTTAATAAAATTAGAATAAATAATAATAAACAGTCGAGAACTTATTCAATTACCACTTACATCTTAACACCAGCAAAACCAAGGAGCTGGTGGTGGATTTTAGGAGGCCCAGGCCCCTCGTGGACCCTGTGATCATCAGAGGTGACTGTGTGCAGAGGGTGCAGACCTATAAATATCTGGGAATGCAGCTGGATGACAAATTGGACTGGACTGCCAATACTGATGCTCTATGTAAGAAAGGTCAGAGCAGACTATACTTTCTGACAAGGTTGGCATCCTTCAACATCTGCAGTAAGATGCTGCAGATGTTCTACCAGACGGTTGTGGCGAGTGCCCTCTTCTACGCGGTGGTGTGCTGGGGTGGCAGCATAAAGATGAAAGACGCCTCACGCCTGGACAAACTTGTTAAGAAGGTAGGCTCTATTGTAGGAGTAAAGTTGGACAGTTTAACATCTGTGGCAGAGCGACGGGCACTAAGCAAACTCCTGTCAATCATGAAGAATCCACTGCATCCACTTAACAGTGTCATCTCCAGACAGAGGAGTAGCTTCAGTGACAGACTTTTGTCACTGTCCTGCTCCACTGACAGACTGAGGAGATCGTTCCTCCCCCACACTATGCAACTCTTCAATTCCACCCGGGGGAGTAAATGCTAACATTACTCAGTTATTGTCTGCTTTTTTTATTTTTTTCATTTTTATTACTATTTAATTTAATATTGTTTCTTTGTATTAGTATACTGCTGCTGAATTATGTGAATTTCCCCTTGGGATTAATAAAGTATCTATCTATCTATCTATCTATCTATCTATCTATCTATCTATCTATCTATCTATCTATCTATCTATCTATCTATCTATCTATCTATCTATCTATCTATCTATCTATCTATCTATCAATTAACTGTTGAGTACAATAGCGATGTCAAAAGAGGCATATCAGAATCACTATAGGGCAAAATTGAGGGTCAAATCTGAGTAAATAAGAACATATGAAATCTGACAAACAAGATGAGAGGAAGCTTGTTTATTTAGCTAAGCTGTCCAAATATCTTATCCAGATACCTCTTAAAAGTTATCAAGGTTTTTGCTTCAACTTCATGTGTCAGTAGTTTGTTCCAGCTTTCAACACCTCTTTGCACAAAGAAGTGCTTCCTGGCTTCAGTCTTAAATGCACTTCCCCTTAATTTCCGCTTCATCCTTGAGTATACAAGTCACCATTAAGTTGAAAGAATTTGGCTCAGTGCCTTTGAGAATTTTGAAAACCTGAATTAGGTCCCCATGCATTTTCCTCTGTTCAAGGAGACTGTGCTCTCTAAGACAGTCACAGTAGGACATGTCCTTAAGTCCTGGGATGCACCTGAGAGCTCTACTCTGCACAACTTCAAGTGCTGCCATGTCATTCTTGCAGCATAATGACCAGTAACAGAGGTTGGGCAAACATTTTGAATAAAAAAAACATTTCTTTCAAACCTACCTGTCTCTTTGCTGAAGTCAAGAACTATTCAAATTAGTGTTTCTTTAGAGATCATGTTAAATTAAATATGTGCTATGCATGGACAGTTTGTTACAGTTCAGAGGCAACATCGTTTTATCTTTAAATAACATAATAATAATGAAACATTTTGAGACTCCATTATTGTATTTATTTTTTTCTGTTCAAATACCAGATATTGTCATTTCTACCTTTGGGATTTTCAGGTCTCTTGACACATCTTTATTAATAGACTTGTGGTAGTCTGCAAGAGGAAAGAGGTGTATCTTTGGCAGCAGCCAACAGACCTGTGAATGGGCTTTTCAAGTGCATAATGCTCCATGTCACAACTCTAAAAAAAGTACAGGAATGCTTGCAGGATTGTAACAGTGAATTAATCTGAAAGTGATGGGTTTCCCAGCCATCAAATATCAATCCAATGAGACATCTTTTGGATGTTCATCTTCCAATTGGAGAACAGGCCATTCAGTCAATCAATCAATCAATCAACATTTATTTATATAGCACATATTCATACAAAAAAATTTAGCTCAAAGTGATTTACAAAATGAATAGAAAAATAGAAGACACAATAAAAAATAAACATAAGTCAACATTAATTAACATAGAATAAGAGTAAGGTCCGATGGCCAGGGTGGACAGAAAAAACAAAAAAAACTCCAAAGGCTGGAGAAAATAAATAAAATCTGTAGGGGTTCCAGACCAAGAGACCGCCCAGTCCCCTCGGGGCAATCTACCTAACATAAGTCAAACAGTCCTCTTTGTATTTAGGGTTTTCATGGAAGGACCTGATGATGATGGTCACGTAGACTTCTGGCTTTCAGTCCATCAATGTTGGTGCATCATGATGCTTTGAGTAGGTGGTGGTGGCGCAGGCCGCAACCACAAAGAAACCGGAAAAAGAAACAGAAGATTACAAAGCTTGCCAATCCTATTCATTTAGTTCTTCTAAAAAACATTTAAGTCGAGTTTTGAAAGTATCTAAAGTCTCTGTGTAAAGAAAAATGTAATGTTTGTGTGAAATTTACCTTTGTCAAGTTTCCAATTGTGTCCCTGTGTCCTTGATCAACTCATTTTAAAATACCAGTCTCAATCCACTGTACTAATTCCCTTCACAATTTTAAACACTTCAGTCATGTCTGCTCTTAATCTTCTTTTGCTTAAACATAAAAGGCTCAGCTCTTTTAATCTTTCTTCATAATTCATCCCCTATAGCTCTGGAATCAGCCTAGTCACTCTCCTCTGGACCTTTTCTAGTGCTGCTATGTCCTTTTTGTAGCCTGGAGACCAAAACTGCACACAATACTCCAGATGAGGCCTCACCAGTGCATTATAAAGCTTGAGCATAACCTTGCTGGACTTGCTCTCTACACATTGTGGTAATATCCATGGGAAATGGAACATCTACCTCTACATGCTCGGCATATCGATTTGTTGTTCTCGAAACCAAATACATTTTATTTCAGGAATTTAAGCTCTCTCTGAAGTTGTTTGTTACACAAGCACAAATACATAGTTATATTAATGTGACTTAAGCAAGCAGTCTCAGAACCATGCGTTCTGATACTGCACTTGTGCAGTTCCTACTATGTAAGCTTTGCTTCATAAAAACAGAATATCAGATTTGAATAGATTGGGTATTATTGGTGATTTTTAATGCACTAAAGGTTGTATGCCCCAACAGGCCTGTTCTACAACAAATTTTACACTGTTCTATTGATAAGCTGTGAAATGAGTCATGTTTAAAATATGGGACAAATGAAGTTTTTTAGAAAATAAATTGAGATGCCAAATTTGGGTAAGACATACACGACTGTCTTGGAAAATACAGAATATCTGGTAAGGCTACTTATTGAGGCCATAAACCAATGAAATTGTGTACTTTATAGATGTGCCCAATAAAGTACACAAACAGCATGTCTGTAAATCAACAATTCAACAGTTCAGTGGTTACTGCTGCTGCCTCAGAAATGCATTAGACAAGATTTAAATTTTGGCTTAACTATTGTCTGTGCAGAGTTAGCTGTTCTACTTGAGTGTAAGTGAGTCTTTCTGTGGGTATTCTGGTTTGCTTCCTGGCATCTGATATATTCGCCCACAATGGACTGAGTGTAGATATATGTGAGTGTGTCCCGTGATGGCCTTAAGCCTCCTCAAGGGTTATTTTCTACTTTATTTTTGATGATGTAGAGATATGTTCCGGCCTCCTCTGGCCCTAAATTGAATTAAGCAAAGCAGAAATACATGGATAGATGCAATGAAGACCTCACTGTTCTTGAAGAATGCTGAGGAAATATTAAATGTACTTCCTCCTAGAGTCAGTTAATCTTTAGACATCTCAAATGAAAATATAAATTCCAGATAAACAGATAGCAAGTAAAACATTTTTCTTTTAAAGGTGTTCATATATTTTTCTGACAGGTAGATTTCAAGCACACTTGATTTTCTACATTCTGTCTATACTTTCCTCCTAAGTCATCATCCTGTACTGAATGTTATCTTTGTCATTTCTCTCTGTTCAGTTTTTCATCTCCGTTTTTTTTTTGGCAACTAATACTTGAATGTGCTTTGGGTGCCTGTCTTTGTGTTAAATAGATAAAAGATCTGAAAATATATACTGCAACTTTTACTTAATGGAGGTGAAAAATCTATTGAGAATGAAGGTAATGATACTAACGCACACTAAAATATGATTTTAGAGAATGATTTTTGACACCATTCATTACTATTGTTTTTAATTATATATTTTTTGTCTTTTGAATGACAATAGCTAGGATTGTCTCAGTAATCAGTTGACTGGCTTCAGGTAAATCTCAGTATTTATCATTTATAACTAAACAGGTGGCAAGGTAAGTAATAACATTACTCGTTTTTGGCCCCTAGACTTCTCAGGATACAAATCCTAAGGCATGGGAGTAAGAAATATCTTTTTTTACATTGTTTAAGGCACAGGTGCTTATACATAATGCTAAAGTATAATTTTTGCACAGCCACTTTACATTTTTGATGTTTTCAGTCAAGTTGTATGAGGTAAACAATACATGAAAACACAAGAACATGCCATTTAAGTAAAATTCTAGATAAGGCAGTCATTATGCAGCTTAATGATCACCTCAATAAACATGTTATTCTTGATAAGTTTCAGTTGTGTTTCAGAAGAAATCACAGTACAGAAACTGCACTTGTTAAAGTAGTAAATGACTTGCAGGTAAATGCAGCCAGAGGCCGTTTATCTGTTCTCATCCTCTTAGATCTGAGTGCTGCATTTAATACCACTGATCACAATATTCTTAGAAATTGCCTTAGTCAATGGGTGGGCCTCTCTGGCAGTGTCTTAAATTGGTTTGAATCCTACCTGGCAGGTAGAAAATTCTTTGTTAGTTGTGGTAATTATATTTCAAAGACACATGATATTCTATAAGGTGTTCCACAAGGCTCTATCCTAGGTCCACTGCTCTTTTTGATTTACATGCTTCCGTTAGGTCAGATTATATTGGGGCATAATGTGAGCTCCACAGCTATGCCGATGACACACAACTGTATTTATCAATTGCACCTGACGACCCCGACAGTCTTGATTCACTGACACAGTGTCTCACTTGTGTTTCCAAATGGATAAGTAGTAATTTTCTCAAACTAAATAAAGAGAAAACAGAAATTTTTGTGATTGGCAATAATAGATATAATCAAGTTATTAGAAATAAACTTGATGCATTAAGATTAAAAGTCAAGATGGAGGTAAAGAATTTAGGGGTAACTATTGACTCTGACCTGAATTTTAAATCACACATTAATCAGATTACTAGGACAGCATTTTTCCACTTAAGAAATATAGCAACAGTTAGACCTCTTATAACATTGCAAGATGCTGAAAAATTAGTTCACGCTTTTGTTTTCAGTCGGCTAGATTACTGCAATGCACTCCTCTCAGGACTACCCAAAAAAGACATCAATCGATTGGAACTAGTGCAGAATGCAGCTACTAGAATCTTAATTTGGAAATGAAAATCCGAGCACATCACCCCAGTTTTAATGTCACTGCACTGGTTACCTGTGTCGTTTAGAATTGGCTTTAAAATACTGCTTATGGTTTACAAAGCCTTAAATAATCTCGCTCCATTTTATATTTTGGAATGTCTTACACCTTACACTCCAAATCATAACCTTAGATCTTCAAATGAGTGTCTGCTTATAATTCCAAGAGCTAAACTAAAGAAGTGGTGTGGCGGCCTTCTGCTGTTATGCACCTAAAATCTGGATTAGCTTGCCAATAGGAATTCACCAAGCTAATACAGTGGAGCACTATAAAACAACTGCTGAAAACACATCACTTTAACGGGGCTTTCTCATAGCTTCATCTTAGTTAAATCCTGATGCTCTATATATTCAATTAATTATCATTATTATTCATGGTGGCTCCAAAATCCGTACTAACCCCTACTTTCTCTTCTGTTCTTTTTCCGGTTTTCTGTGGTGGCGATCGGCACCACCACCACCTAATCAAAGCACTGTGATGTCCTTACATTATCCAAATCCCATAACTTCCCTATTATAATTGATAACTGTACTCTATCCCCCTCCTCTCAGGCCAAAAGTCTTGGTGTCATCTTGGATAATAACCTCTCCTTTCTTTCACACATCAATACTATTACACGATCTGCCTACTTCCACCTACGTAATATCAACCGTCTCCGCCCCTCTCTTACCCCTCACTCTGCTGCAGTTCTTGTTCATAGCCTTGTCACCTCTCGCCTTGAATATTGTAACTCTCTTCTTTTTGGTCTCCCTCAAAAAACTCTTCACAAACTTCAATTAGTCCAGAACTCAGCCGCCCGTATTATCACAAGATCTCCTTCTACTCACCACATCACTCCTGTTCTGCATCAACTTCACTGGCTCCCTGTCAAGTTCCGCATCGAGTTTAAAATCCTTCTGCTAACCTTTAAAGCTATTCATGATTTAGCCCCCCCATACCTGTCTAACCTTCTCCACATCGTCACCCCTTCCCGTACTCTTAGATCATCCTCCTCAATTAAATTGACTGTTCCTTCCGCTCGTCTTTCCACAATGGGGAACAGAGCTTTCAGTCATTCTGCCCCCCGGCTTTGGAATGCACTGCCTCCTGAGATTAGAAACATTAATTCATTCTCTCTGTTTAAGTCTTCAGTTAAAACTCATCTTTTTAAACTTGCCTTCTCTATGTAAACACTTTACTGTATTGTGTGTTGGGTGTTGTGTAAAGTGTACGGTGTCCTTGAGTGTTTGAAAGGCGCCTATAAATAAAATGTATTATTATTTTATTATGGATTAAAGGCCAGAAGTCCACATGACCACCATCATCAAGGTCTTCCATGTGAACCCTGAATACAATGAGGACTGATTGTGAGGTCATTTATGTTAGGTAGAATGCCTAAAGGGGGCTGGGTGGTCTCGTGGCCTAGGAACCCCCTACAGATTTTATTTTTTCTCCAGCCATCTGGAGTTATTGTTTGTTTTTTTTCTGTCCCCCCTGGCCATTGGACATTTTTGTGGTTTTAGTAACTTCTTACTGCTTGGCACTATGACTCATTAATTATTCTTATACTCTTCCATTCTGTGATCTAACTTACAGTTTGACTCTGGACTCCGGTAGTGTCACTTATAGTAAAGCTGTCTGTAAGTTAAATGCATTCTACTCAAAACCTCTTCTCATGTGATTTGGCTAGCTCAGTTTTTGCTATGAATTTTTACTCCTTCAGACATTAATGGTCTAAGTAATATTGGGAGCCATACTAAAAAGTAACCAAAAAATCATGGAGTACACAATATCATGAACTTTGTGACAACTTAACTGTTGTGATATTCTCCATGTCAACGTATGAGGACTTCTGGCTACATTATGCACAATGTTGACAACAACTTCTGGGATATGGGCTAAAGGGTTTTTTGACTGAGGTGCATTACTCACAGAACAAGTGACCTGTCACTTTTTTAAAAATTGCTGAGCTGTGCATTTCACAGAAGTACTCACAATGGGATGTTGGTCCTCATGTCTCTACTTTGCACAAACATACAACTCCATAATCGAAACACACTGTTCCAATCAGTATAGGTCTGTTTTCTCTCTAGCAAGCAGAAATAAGAAAATGAAACAAGATGTGCACTGGAATTTCCTACTAACTACACCTGACTACATTTGCTACTGCTAAAATCAGGGTGGTGGTTCTTGCTACTTGTCACGCACCACTCTGTATTAATTTCTCTCTATTATATAAAAAAACCTTGCAGCAGACGAGACCTGTTCAGGGGGATGAAACGTAATCTTCTCAGAAAGACACTTTCACGTCCCATGAGACTAGACTGTGTGCCAAGAGATTTAACCATGTCAGGGCCTGAAAAAGACAAAGAGTAGATGACAAAGAAGAACATCATAATGAATTCAAAAATGTTGGCATAATACACATTGTCACACACATGCGCATGGGAGGCAGCTAAAGGGCTTGAGTGAAGGCAGTTCTGAGGCATGCCGGGATGTGGTGGAGTGCACTGACTCTTTTTCTCCCTTTCCTGTAGACCATTCCCGGGAGATTCCACCTGGCTCTCTTGACATCACTTCCGGGACCGAACCAATGGAAATAGACCTTACCAGCTCTGGCCCCTCTGACGTCACGTCCGGGCTCGATCCAATGAATGAAGAACACATGCCCGATCCTTATGACCTCACTTTCTGTCTTCCCCTTTAAAAGCCTACCCTTTTTCTTTTTCCCTCAGTCTCGTTCTGGATGCACATTAGTGCTGTGTATTTGATAAAAACGACTTTGCAGACAGGATACCATATTATATGGGTGGCTGCCCCAAACCTTTATCTGTTTATGTCTCGTCCTTGTGACAACATGCAGAGCCGGTTAGAGATAATGAAAGTACTAAAATTTGAATGTCTCAAAAAATGATAGTAAAGATTGCATTAGCACAAACAAACAGAAAATATTACTCAGAGAAATAACAGAACAGCGAAAGGAGATCGAACAGTGTTTGAGGATGTCTGGGGGAGAAGAGAGACAAGGCAGTAAGACAAAAGGACAGCTGCTGTACAGGCTTTTAAATGTTCGAAGCGCTGCATGAGATGCAGATCACGCAGCACTGCGGCAGCAGCAGCAAACCAGCAGCTGATCGAGCAAAGAGGAGGTAAAAAAAAAAAACAAACTGTACTTGTTTCCTATTGTATCACCGTTTAAGAGGAGTTTCGGAGGAGTGACCACATCTCCTTGGGGTGTGTTCAGTCCCCCTCTTCACAACGTCACGTTGCACAGATGGGGGTGGGTGAACCCCCTAGTATTTAAGATGATTAATCAGAATAATCAATTAATTACTCGTCTGTTTTTGCAGATCGGTACCCACAAAACAACTGAAGTGAATACCGGTCAACACATACAGTAATCCCTCCTCGATCGCGGGGGTTGCGTTCCAGAACCCCCCACGATAGGTGAAAATCCGCGAAGTAGAAACCATATGTTTGTATAGTTATTTTTATATATTTTAAGCCCTTATAAAATCTCCCATACTGTTAACATTATTAGAGCCCTCTAGACATGAAATAACACCTTTTAGTCAAAAGTTTAAACTGTTCTCCATGACAAGAAAGAGATGACAGTTCTTTCTCACAACTAAAAGAATGCAAACATATCTTCTCTTCAAAGGAGCGGCGGTCAGGAGCAGAGAATGTCAGAGAGAGAGAGAGATCGTGACAGAAAAGCAAACAATCAAAAAATCAATACGTACTGTTGGGGTTTTAAGTATGCGCACCGGGATAAAGCAGCTGCAAAGAAGGGAGCAATGTGAAGGTAGTCTTTCAGCATTTTTTAGAGTAGCATCCATATCTTCTAGGCAAACAGCCTCTGTGCAAACAGCCCCTCTGCTCACACCCCCTCTGTCAGGCGCAGAGAATGTCAGAGAGGGTGAGAGAGACCAAGAAAAGCAAACAATCAAGCACCGCTCGGGAAGCACATCGTATATTATTGAGGAGTTTTATTTAATACGTAATACGTGCTCTGATTGGGTAGCTTCTAAGTCATCCACCAATAGCGTCCCTTGTATGAAATCAACTGGGCAAACAAACTGAAGAAGCATGTACTTTAAATGAAAAGACCCATTGTCCGCAGAAATCCACGAACCAGCGAAAAATCCGTGATATATATTTAGATATGCTTACATTTAAAATCTATGATGGAGTGAAGCCGCGAAAGTCAAAGCGCGATATAGCGAGGGATCACTGTATTCATGAACACTTTCCCATAAAATATATGAATAAAATAGCATAAACCCTTAATTAAGGAAAGGGGGCTGCATTGTTCCTTGATACTAAATAAAAATCAAACTTAAACTATTCCTAATTCCTAAATATAATAAACAGTTGTACAGAAATTCCATTCCTAAGCTGCAATGCAACAGTATTAAACACTACACCATTGAAATAAGAATCACTAGCAAGCCACTCTCAAGCATGAACGTTACGGTTATCATAACCTGGAGTTTATTTTTAACTTTTTTATGGTTTTTCCTTGGCCCCTAAAAATAGTTGAAACTTCAGTGTACATATTAGAGGTCAAGGAATCTGGTCATAAAAATATTTTTTATATCTGATGTTCAAGAAGAAAACAGTACATTTATATGGCACCTTTCAAGACACTTAATGCACTTTACATAGAAAGGGGTGAGCTACTTCAACCACCACCAAAGTGCAGCATCCACCTGGAACGGCAGCCATTTTGCACCACTATGCTCAGCCCATATTAGTTATTAGGTGGTGAAGAGGTTATTAGGTGGTGTTTCTATAATACTGGTAGGGAGATTGTTTCAGAGTTTGGGTGCCTTACAGCTGAAGATTTGTCTCCTACACTATTTATAAAGGACCTGTACCTTGAGACTACAATATAAACCCTTTAGCTATGGTATGATATGCTTTCACAAAACTTACTGCTTTGCCCAATTTAATAATATACAGTAAGTATCATCTCAACAAAGTAAATTTAGACCCAGACATATTACATAAATGCTTGCTACGTTTGTATAAATGCTTATTATATCTGAATATTTTCTTATTCAGTAATTTTGGTAGATGGAATTTATGGTTGAAGTGTTTATGTCCTTAGACCTACAGAGTACTCATTTAAATTCACACCATATATAACCTCTTTGGGATGAAACATTTTTTGACTGCTCAAGGCAGTCAAGAAATAAAATATGTGAGCCAAGCATCTTTCGCGAGTCAGCAGCTATAAACTTTCTAAGTACTGCTCTGTGCCACAGAAACCAGATTTAATTTTTCCTCCATGAACTAAAAGAAAAGCCACTATAAGCTAGTGTGACAGTTTTAAAACCTTGAACCTTATCAGTAAAGTGTCTTTGTTTTATCTAAAGAGTAATACTGAAGATATTAAAGCTGTGCTTAATATGCTTTATTAATGGATGTTCATTATTCATGTTTCTGTATTACTCTAACAAATTACTTTTAAATTTAATTGAATTAAATGTATAGATTTCAAAAGAGTATACTATACAATGTATACAAAACTGAAAAACGTGTATAAGAATACAGCGTACATACATCAATAGCAGCAGTACAAGTATCATCATGTGTACAGAGAAGAGTAAAACTCTCATTGCCCAACCAACTTGCAACACATTTGTATTCTTCAGCACCATGATACACTAGAATTCAGTTGGCAACTTTATATTAAATAAATTTATAATAATTAAAAAATTGTTTATCTAACCTAATAATTCAGGAAGGGGTGACCTCAATAAACATGTTTTAGAATCAGTGCTTTAATTACATAAATTTACAAACAGTACAAGTTATCTCCGAGCATCTAAATGGCTCATTTGAGGCAAGAACATTAACCACACTAACTGCTAACCACTTCTTCTCTCTTCCACCCTGGGAACTGATCAAACAACTGCAGCATGGGAAGTTGTCACCCATTTGGACCCTGCTTACTGAGAGAGCAGACAGAAGCCTTAGACCAAGGAGCCTATAAGACTCCAGACATCTTACTATTCTGATTACTTGCACTATTATTATTTTCAGGTTCATTGTTAAATTGGGTACCTGGCTGGTCCCCAACCTATTATGGTATTTTGTCTATTTTCGTTTACAGAATTGCAATGTTTACATCCTGTATACAACATAAATTGGAAACCAGCTTACATAGGGACCTCCTTGTTGAGTTAATAAAGACATGCCATAGATTTTGTAATGTGCAGGCAGTACTTTCTAACCTTGTCTGAGGGAATGGGAGGGCTGGAAGGGGAGGTTTCTAATTGTAAGGGAGGGTTTTTTGGGAAGCACAGAGAGTTTTTGTGTTGGGAGGTGTGCTCCATATCCCAGATACAGTGGAGTCAACAATAGTGGACCATTTTGTACAAGACCAAGTAAGCAAAAATAAAATCGAAGAGGCCCTGACAGCTGTGAGTGCTCCTGTTCTGATTTACCCGGATCGTTACAAGATAATGTGCATAAAGAGGCATGAACATCTGGTACAATACTAAAAATGGTTGCTGGGAAACTCAACCAACAGCTGGTATAGACAAACAGGTTCATTTAGGAGGTGGTAGACCTCAGGTTTTTAGTAGAGGTGAGTTTGTTGGCCTTCCAGATAAGAAGAAATATCACGTGAAATATTGTAAGCAGCCCAGAAAATGTTTTGGATTCCTGATTATTTAAGTACATTCTGGGATCATTGAAACAAATAAACAAACATTTTTTTATATAGAGCATATTTCTATAGTTAGTGGTATGACAGCACAGTGGTTAATGCAGCTGCATTATGGATCTAGTGTCCTGGGATGAAATGCCACTCCCAGTCATTGTCTCCACATTTCCCCTGTGTCCGTATCAGCTTTCCTCCGAGTACTACTGGTTTCCCCCCACATCAAACCACAAAGACATTCATGTTACATTAAGCAGCAACTCTAAAAGTGTGGGTGAGTACATGAGAGGGTCCTGTGATGGACTGACTCCTCATTCAAGGATGCACACTGTGACCCTGAATTGAGTAAGTGATTCTGAACACGAGTGCATTGATATATATTACAGTATGTACATTGATATAGTTAACACCTTCCTAAATACGTAAGGCCAAACAAAAAGCACAAAATGGGTGGTGCCCACAAAACAGACACATTTGTGCCATGGAAGAAGGTATTTCATTTCTAACATTAACAGTATTAACATTTATTTTTTACTTGGTGAAGAATTCCCTGTCCTCCCAAACTCTCAAAATGATGCCTTGGTGGTTTTTAAAGGCTGAGGAATGACTATAAAAAATTAAACATAAATGTCAAATCATGACACCCAGGATGTTGACTCCTGAAATAAATTATCACAGCATTTAATGTTGTAAAGAGAATATCAAGTTAATAAATTTGAACTGGAAATTTTTTGAGAAGTGATTCATAGTAAGGGGTGAATCTTGGATATATTATTGTCACCCATAGTCTGATCAACAGACTAAATAATAATGGAAGTATAGTAATTCAGACCAGTGCTAGCCAAATCATATGCATGTTTTTATGATGTTGAGGGGAAAGTCAAATTAATTACATTCCTGAAAATGCACACAACGTTAGTCAATATTTAGGTAACTTGTTCTGGTAGCAGTCAAAGTAAGGAAACATGGAATGGATAGCTGCTGACCCCTTTTTGTTTCACGATGATACACCCAAGTTTATTGCATGGGATGCAACTTTAGTGGTACAGAAAAGCATTGTGAGCATTATAACAAGGGCATCAATGTTCATGAGAATCATGTTGAAAAAAGAAAACTTGTTATGTTTTACTTCTGTTTAATAGGTCAGGCTAAAAACTTTCATCACCACTTATATATAAACCTTTCCTTGATCTCCAGTCTAATTGTGTGCCTTCATTACCTCCTACTTTTCAGATGACTTGAGTATGCAAGAGGCACTTACACTGCCACTTCTCAGGTCTTATGATTGCTCTCTTGAGTTGTTGCCTAGTGACATTTTGCCTAAAGAAAGACTTTAGGAATTATCAAAGCCAGAAATAAAGTCTCTGAAGAATTACTTGAAGGATAATTAGAAAAGGGTTCAATTCAACCATGAAGTTCAACGGTTGATACCAGGTCCTTTATACATTTTGAAAAATGATAATTAATTTAGATCTTGTGTATATTTTACTTACATGAACAGAATTAAAGTTATAACCAATTAACCACTTGCATTTTCCTTGCTTTCTGAAAAATCATCTCAGCAGTTCACTGTATTTATCAAATTGAATTTGAGAAATACCTATAATCTCATTCATACCCAAGTGGATGATAATTTCAAATGCCTGCTGGTTAAAATGAATGTTATGTCCTACCATATTATCTTGACAATAACCATCGAATCATAGCAGCCTTTACACTTTCATCTAAAAATGGAAACAAGCAAAAAACAACAAAATGGATAATGTCTAAATTGAAAATGTCATGAAACTTTTAACTGTGTTCCTCACTAAAGCTAAATCCAAAAATACCATCATTCATAATTTAGTCTTGCATTTAATGATTATGTAGGATTAAAAATCACACAACCATTGCCACATATGTAAAAAAATGAAGAATGCATTTGCACATCAGGATAAAGAAAGACAAGTCTATAGTCTAAAATGAAGCTAGAATGTTCAAGATTACCTACAAGGTTATAGTGCTCCAGCTAACATACAGACGCACCGTTTAATGACCAATTATGAGGGAAGCAACACTGACTGTACATATGGCATAACTTTAATTTGGATATGCACACCAGCCTAATTCTGTCAAGTTTACATATACTGTATACAGTAAACTAATATATTTTAAAAGTCAATTCATAAATCCTTAACATCTAAATAAATGAAACAAATAAAAGCAGGGTGGTAAAATACACAACAAAAAACAAACGTACAATTTATTAACGATGTATTGTCAACTGTTAAGATCACATCATTAGTCTAATATTTGCAACTTGCTGACTCGATGTTGTGCTTTCTACTTTCTAGTTCTTTTTTGACCCGATTCTGACACCCCTATTTAGGTGCCCAGGATGTCAGATTTTCCACCCTAAACTTAACTTGTAGTAGTAATGAGTTTTAGGAAACAACACATTTAGGACTTTTTTTTATATACAGTGGTGTGAAAAACTATTTGCCCCCTTCCTGATTTCTTATTCTTTTGCATGTTTGTCACACAAAATGTTTCTCATCATCAAACACATTTAACCATTAGTCAAATATAACACAAGTAAACACAAAATGCAGTTTTTAAATGATGGTTTTATTATTTAGGAGAAAAAATCCAAACCTACATGGCCCTGTGTGAAAAGTAATTGCCCCTTGTTAAAAATAACCTAACTGTGGTGTATCACACCTGAGTTCAATTTCCGTAGCCACCCCCAGGCCTGATTACTGCCACACCTGTTTCAATCAAGAAATCACTTAAATAGGAGCTGCCTGACACAGAGAAGTAGACCAAAAGCACCTCAAAAGCTAGACATCATGCCAAGATCCAAAGAAATTCAGGAACAAATGAGAACAGAAGTAATTGAGATCTATCAGTCTGGTAAAGGTTATAAAGCCATTTCTAAAGCTTTGGGACTCCAGTGAACCACAGTGAGAGCCATTATCCACAAATGGCAAAAACATGGAACAGTGGTGAACCTTCCCAGGAGTGGCCGGCCGACCAAAATTACCCCAAGAGCGCAGAGACGACTCATCCGAGAGGTCACAAAGACCCCAGGACAATGTCTAAAGAACTGCAGGCCTCACTTGCCTCAATTAAGGTCAGTGTTCACGACTCCACCATAAGAAAGAGACTGGGCAAAATGGCCTGCATGGCAGATTTCCAAGACGCAAACCACTGTTAAGCAAAAGAACATTAGGGCTTGTCTCAATTTTGCTAAGAAACATCTCAATGATTGCCAAGACTTTTGGGAAAATACCTTGTGGACTGATGAGACAAAATTTGAACTTTTTGGAAGGCAAATGTCCCGTTACATCTGGCGTAAAAGGAACACATCATTTCAGAAAAAGAACATCATACCAACAGTAAAATATGGTGGTGGTAGTGTGATGGTCTGGGGTTGTTTTGCTGCTTCAGGACATGGAAGGCTTGCTGTGATAGATGGAACCATGAATTCTACTGTCTACCAAAAAATCCTGAAGGAGAATGTCCGGCCATCTGTTCATCAACTCAAGCTGAAGCGATCTTGGGTGCTGCAACAGGACAATGACCCAAAACACACCAGCAAATCCACCTCTGAATGGCTGAAGAAAAACAAAATGAAGACTTTGGAGTGGCCTAGTCAAAGTCCTGACCTGAATCCAATTGAGATGCTATGGCATGACCTTAAAAAGGCGGTTCATGCTAGAAAACCCTCAAATAAAGCTGAATTACAACAATTCTGCAAAGATGAGTGGGCCAAAATTCCTCGAGAGCGCTGTAAAAGACTCATTGCAAGTTATCGCAAACGCTTGATTGCAGTTATTGCTGCTAAGGGTGGCCCAACCAGTTATTAGGTTTAGGGGGCAATTACTTTTTCACACAGGGCCATGTAGGTTTGGATTTTTTTCTCCCTAAATAATAAAAACCATCATTTAAAAACTGCATTTTGTGTTTACTTGTGTTATATTTGACTAATGGTTAAATGTGTTTGATGATCAGAAAAAATTTGTGTGACAAACATGCAAAAGAATAAGAAATCAGGAAGGGGGCAAATAGTTTTTCACACCACTGTAGAATGTATACAAACAGTGCCCTAAACGGAGAGGAAAATCAACTGAAGTAGAAAGGTAGATGATTAGACAGTGGTGTAGCTCGAGTTTGTGCTGCTCAGGGTGGGGCGGTGCTTCAATTTGCCTCCCTCCAACAAATCTGAATATATTAATCTATTTAAATAGAAAATTAAAATGACGTACAGAGAAAAATGAAGATACATTTTGCACATTTACTCATATATAGAGAAACAGCAATAATTTTCCACATATAATTATTTATATACATGAACTAGACAAGAATATAGTATAGACACACTGATAAGCCATGTTCTAATTATTAGTTTAATATAATTACGCTGCGAAAACCAGAACAAGTGATAGGTGGGGATGTTTTCTGTGCAGAGCAAGAATGCATTTGGATTGAGAGCAAAACGAAATTATAAATTGTATATTAGTTGTTTATTTTCCTAGAAATTATTATCGGTGTCATTTTTATGTTTATTTTTGTTATTGCCTCATATATTTCAACTGCTGTGTCTGATGTAATCACAGAAGGACAGTCTGAAAATTATTTTTGAAGCATTTGTGGATAAAAATCAGAGAATTTAACTTTTTTCATTCATGATTTATATTTTTCCAAACCCTGCTGCTTACACCCCACGAATTGTACTGAGCCTTTTGGCCAATAATACCGGTCCAAAAATGTGCATCCCAGGGTGGAACGCCTGCCCCTAGCTATGCCACTGTGATTAGATATGTTTAACTTTCTTATTATTATTAATTTAAGGAAGTATATGAAAGGTCACAACGTTTCATCCTAAACAGATAACATTTAGAGTGCTTTTATGTCACTGAAACACTGGGTGCGCTTTTACTGGTTCGAAACTTCATGCTGTCCCACATACTATGAAAGTGGATGTGAAAATAACACTCGCATCTTATATACAGAAGATATAGAATTAAATTTGGAGTGTAGAAGTGTGGAACATCTTATATACAGAAGATATAGAATTAAATTTGGAGTGTAGAAGTGTGGAACCTATTATCTGACAATAAAAATCCCCCTGATATGATAAAGATATCACATAATTATAAATCAGTGGTGGATTATAATGTATGGTAGCATCTTGCCACTCACTGGTGCTGAGTGCCAATGCATTTTCGTGTGTAGATAGATAGATAGATAGATAGATAGATAGATAGATAGATAGATAGATAGATAGATAGATAGATAGATAGATAGATAGATAGATAGATACTTTATTAATCCCAAGGGGATTACATCACTATCATAATGGCACTGTCAGGTTGCATTAGTCTGGACATGAGTTGCCAACAGTATTAGTTAGCATTCCATCATACAAATTAACCGCTTAGTGCCAACTCCAGGGGAGCTGATAATAACAGCAAGCTTGCCAACATCTCAAAATAGCTCCAACTAGAAAGGCAGCAGCAAGCGAGTGAGCCATTTGAAGAAGGAGAAGCCATTGGTACTTTCTGCAGGTGACCCCTGGTGTGGTGCTACAAGTCTTATATTCATGATGGCAACAAATTACATCTTTAGGACTAATGATAAAACAATTATCATAAGATCAAACTGAACACACAGAATGTTCTTGGGATTTTAGTGTTTAAGTGCACCTGTCCGATTGTAAATATGCGGTCATATGGCTGAGGAGTACTTGGGCTCTGTTAAACTCATGGCTGCTATGATTTGTGATGTCGCTATTTTTGAAGCTTTGGATTTTTTTCCAGCACTATCAGGAAGAAGCTTCAAAAGCTTAATGGGACTTCATCTGCCCATCTCTAACCAGGCCTACACATGCATACTGATCTTCTATTTGTAATGTCTTTATGAAATTGACAAGTGAAAAAAAACATGTAGAAATTGTTTGTCTTACATTAAAATCAAACTAAACCACCATAAAAGCTTTTTGAAAAATCTCCAGAATCATGAATGATTATTTTTTCTGTGTTGCTCGCTAAAAATGTTCATGTTGCCACTAATTAGCCCCCAGAACCAAAAACCCAATGATGCATTGTGGTAACTCTGGCACAAAACTAGTGAAAACAATGACTCAAATATGGTATTTTGGCAAAGACACTAAATAATAAGCAATCCAGTATAGCTTTTCAAACATTAAAAATAACAACAAAAAAGAAAAGATGCACAGTACAAATAATACAAATAAATGCTTTCCATCCCGAGAAAAAAATAAGTGAACAAAACCAGTTTCAAAAGGCCAGATACATGATGCTCTTACACTTACCAGCACAACAGAAAGAGTGTCTTTATATGTGAATTAAAAGCCTTGTGTCACAAATCTTATTATTTTTATTTTGGTTCAGGTCTGATCATTGTTGGATGTCTGTTTTTTTGTTTTTATATGTTTGTTCTTTTTAGTCAATCTATTATGCTTATCATTTTACTTCATTTTACATTTATTTTTGCTGATCTCTGTCATTATTTTGTATTAATTTTTCTTTGCTGCATCAATATTGTTATTAAAGATGACTCTGGTTACAATCACATGACCACCAATGACAAATTACTTAATTGTACTTTATGCTTTAAGATGGTGGCACATATAGTCAATATCCTAGTTTTTGGATATTCTAAAAACGTATGTGAATTGGAGTCATCCACATTGAACATAGGATGTAAGGCCTCCAAAATAAACCCTAAAAGCACCTGAGGACCTTCATTGGTTTGCCCAGAATAGACTCACCCCAAGTCAGTCAGCACTCCAACTGCAACCAGCACATATCAACCTACGTAGGCCTTAAAATGGGGAGCTGGCTTTAGAAGTTTAAAATATATTTAAAAAGTTAAAAATGCAAAAAAATCTCCTTCATGAGAGATTACCCATCTAAATTCACGCTTGAGTAAACAAGTCCAAAACAAGAATCTATATAACTAAAGAACTTATTATAAAAAGTAATCAAAAAAGCACAAAATAAGGAAATAAAGGAAAAAGGGTAAAAAGGATAGACCTGAAAAGGCCATCTGAGGCAATCAATTCCAAATCAACAAACAAATACCAGAATCCAAGTTGTAGAAAATCCACAAAAACAAAATATCAAAAAAAAACCAATACTTAACAATGTAGAAGTCCTACAACACTCAACACTTAGGGAGGCCATGTCATCCATCAGAACATAAAGGTGGAGGAGGGCCTCACAGGTGTGACATTATGGTGGCCCACCTCTTAGAGTTCCACCTGTAGAACACATGGAATAGCAAAACATTAAAAGTTACAATACAACAGTACAAAATAATAAACAGATTTAACAGAAATTACACAGAATGGTGAAAAATAATTATTTAAAAACAATAAAACAGAAAACATAACAAAAACAAATTTTGTTCATCTGACTTTTTTTTAGTTAGGGATTTCTATTTGTTAGCTCAACTCTGCATTTTGAATTATGGTAACATTTTGACTCTGTTACTGGTGTTCTGCCTCAGTGTGTACACATCCTTGTGTGCTTTCAGATTCAGATTTGTGTACACTTCTTTTGATTCTTTCATCTCCTTATCTTTTTCCTAATTTTACCTTTTAAAAATATTTTCTTATTTTATTACAGCAAATACTATACAACATACTAATTTTCTTTTCTGATACATTTTTGATTTAAAGCACACCATTACAACGCAAGTCCCCTTTTGTAACTGTTGGCTAAGGGAAAATCAATTGAATTCTATTTTAAATTGCACTATACTGTTTTTTCAATCAGTCTCCAATGCACTTGAAGAGAATACAAGAATAAAATTTTATATAACAATATTACAAATGCAATGCTTTTGTAAGTTAATGTTACAAACGTTTTGAGGAAAAATGGTAGTTTTACTCTGTCGGGTTCTAATAAAACAATAAGTATCACACACAAGCCATAGAACAAAGTCATTAGAAAAGTAATGAAGCTTTTACAGAGTAAGCTTTTTGAAAAGTTAAAAAATAACGCTTGATTTGTTTCTGTATATAATTTCCTCCAGCTTCTCAGACATGTCTACTGGCATCTTTGTCTTATAAGTGTAATATTCTATGAGGTGTTGGATTTTAGCAGTGTTTTCAAATATATTTTATATTTTGTTTTGCTTTCGTATTACTTTTTTCCTGGCGTGCACCTCTTTTTGTGGCTCCATCATGGTTATGCTGTTGGAAAGTTAGCTCAACAATCAGCATCCTTCTCTATCTATCTATCTATCTATCTATCTATCTATCTATCTATCTATCTATCTATCTATCTAGAATTTACAAATGAGTCCTTTTTTTATTAATAGCATCACTTTATTTATAATGTGATTTCCTTTTGACACTTGGGAGTAATTTTAGAAACAAGGTATTAATTGCAGTTCTGCCCGTCACAACAAATATGTTATTTATAGTTACTAAGACTAAGGGATTACATTGTAGACTGAACCATCTGTTGCACAGACGAGCTTTTAATGAATTTGTGTTCCTGAAGATATAAATCAGTTCCCTAAAGTAGTTTATTTGCAGGATTCCAATATGTATAAATAGAAACAAATTAATCCCATGGAAGCAGTAATCTGACCTACATTTTGTTACATTCTTACATTTATTTCTGGCCTTGAAATGCAACTGTAAAAGTATAACCATTTTTTACAATAAAAAGGAGGATAGAGGAAATTCCACATACAGAATAATCTCAGCTAAGCTGCTGCAATATATTAAGACATGGTGGATCAAGCAGTGTCACCGAGAAAAGGTAATCCATTCTCCTTACTGGCTATAAAGCTGTTTTCTTCTTTTTGATCTTCCTGACTCTGCTTTTCCAGGACAACAGCCAGAAACTGAAAGACACTGCAAGATCCTGAAATTGTTAATGGGCTGTACATTGTTGATGTCCTTAGGGGGCCTGCTAGACACAAAAGTACAGTATTTGTTTGTAAAACTGGAAAGCCTCCATTATTCACCATAGAAAGACTCCCACGCCTGTTCAATGTGGAGGCGGTTCTGGATTCAACTTTGTGCCTGGCATTACACTGAAGGTTACCAAGCAACAGACAGCTTTGGAAATGAAAGTGAACAGAATAGCAGAGAGGGGCTTCTGTCATTCAAGGTAAGTGCAAGGACACACTATGCTGAATTATCATCTGTGCACGTGCAAGCGGGATGCAGTAGCTGAACTTGTGATACTGACTGCACTACCATTATAATCCACCCCCGTTTTTTTTAAACATTTATGACTGACTCCTGAAGCTCACTTACAGATATTACATTTGCTCCAGATAATTGCTATGTTAGTGCTACTATATGACAGGTATGGAAATTAATACGGTGTATTTTGTATTCTTTTACATACTGTTTCAATGAAACATCATAATTTGCTTTTTCCTGGCTTTGTCTGAACAATTAACACATGTACAGTAGTTCAACAAAACAAAAACAGTCATTTGTGTTTGAATTGTTGGAATTGTACTGTTGGTTCTTTAGCTTTTTTTGTCTTAAAGAGATATTTAGTATATTGCTGTCATTTTCTTTCATAGATGAAAGAGATATGAAATCATTAAAAAGAAATTGAAATCGAGGGACATGTAATGGTCAAACAACTGAGAAAAAATTCTCAATTAAAAGGAGAGGACCAAAAATCAGTCTTGCATACTTAGTCATAAACGTGTAATTCTTACACAAAAAGATTTTTTCTTTATACGTTTTGAAGAGAGTTATTCCTTTATTTTAGAGGAAAACTACAGACAGAATCTGAACTATAATCCCTGACTCTTAAATAGGCCACATCATCATTTGATTCCTATGCAGCTATTCATTAAAGAATGGATGTGAAATATGACATGAAATACAATACGGCATCATCAAAGTGGAAACAAATACATGGACAGACATACTAAACTAAATTAATGTTTAAATAAATAAAAAATCAAAAAACAGCTCCAAAATGCATTTAACCTTCTGTTATGTACTCAAAAGTCCTAAAGCAGGCAAGTCCCAAACAGTTCTTAAAATGCCCAGTAGAGGAAGAAACACCATCAAAAAACTCCTGCTATTAACAAAGAGGGCCAGGTAGAATCATTATAAATTAAAGAATTATTAATACAAAAATGCTGTGAAACAAAAGAAAGTCCCATGGAGCGCAAAAGGTAAAAGGAGTTGCCTGTATATAAAGGCAATCCAAGAACAAACAAAATCCCAACATAGTAATGCAATTGCAAAGTCAAAAAACACAGAGCAGAAGGTCGAAAATCCAGGATTAACAATAAACACAAACAAAAGACACAATAAATACTCACTGACTCCCTAGCCCATTAGGGAATTCCCTGGTGATGATGGGCATGTGGTCCTTCATCTTGGGGAACCACCCACAACATTAAAACATTAGAATAATCTAGACAAAAACAGACCATTCAGCCCAACAAAGCTCACCAGTCCTGTCTACTTAATCCTTCCAAAAAACATCAAGGACTTTCAAAACTGGACTTGAAGTCTTATTGTGTACCACACTATACTTATTCCAAGTGTCTATGGTTTTCTGAGTAAAGAGAAACTTCCTAAAGTTTGTGAAAGTTTACCTTTAACAAGTTTCCAACTGGGTCACTGTGTTCTTGATGAACTCATTTTACAATACCAGTCTCGATCCACTGTAATAATTCCCTTCATGATTTTAAACACTTCAATCATGTCACCTCTTCTTTCACTTAAACTGAAAAGGCTCGGCTTTTTTAATCTTTCTTCATAATTTATCCCCTGTAGCACTGGAATCAGCCAAGTCGCTCTTCTGTGGACCTTTTCTAGCACTGCAATATCCTTTTGTAGCCTGGAGACCAAAACTGCACACAGTACTGTGATCCCTCGCTATATCGCGCTTCGACTTTCGCGGCTTCACTCCATCGCGGATTTTAAATGTAAGCATATCTAAATATATATCACAGATTTTTCGTTGGTTCACGGATTTCTGCGGACAGTGGGTCTTTTAATTTAAAGTACATGCTTCCTCAGTTTGTTTGTCCAGTTGATTTCATACAAGGGACGCTATTGGCAGATGGCTTAGAAGCTACCCAATCAGAGCATGTATTACGTATTAAATAAAACTCCTCAATGATATTCGATGTGCTTCCCGAGCGGTGCTTGATTGTTTGTTTTTCTCGGTCTCTCTCTCTCTCTCTTTGACATGCTCTGAGCCTGACGGAGGGGGTGTGAGCAGAGAGGCTGTTTGCACAGAGGCTGTTTGCCTAGAAGATACGGACGCTACTCTAAAAAATGCTGAAAGACTACCTTCACATTGCTCCCTTCTTTTTGGCTGCTTTATCGCGGTGTGCATACTTAAAAGCCCAACAGCACGTATTGATTTTTTGATTGTTTGCTTTTCTGTCACGATCTCTCTCTCTCTCTGACATTCTCTGCTCCTGACGGCGCTCCTTTGAAGAGAAGATATGTTTGCATTCTTTTAATTGTGAGAAAGAACTGCCACCTCTGTCTTGTCATGGAGCACAGTTTAAACTTTTGCCTAAAGGGTGTTATTTCATGTCTAGAGGGCTCTAATAATGTTAACAGTGTGGGAGAGTTTATAAGGGCTTAAAATATATAAAAATTAAAATACAAACATATGGTTTCTAATTCGCGGATTTTCACCTATCGCGGGGGGTTCTGGAACGCAACCCCCGCGATCGAGGAGGGATTACTGTGCTCAAGATGAGGCCTCACCAGTGCATTATAAAGTTTGAGCATAACCTCCTTGGACTTGTACTCCACACATCGTGTTATATAACCTAACATTCTGTTTGCCTTTGGCTTCTGAACACTAACACACAAGGCTCATAACAAAGGGGATCCTTACAACAACAACGGGTTGATCTTAATGACAGATTAGGGCTTTCTCGCCCCCTTGTACCCTCAGACCACACGTCAGACACCAGGTAAAAGTCCAATAATGATTATTTATTATAATAATAAAGTGCACAAAGCACGCTCCTCTCCACAATTCTCCAATAATCAAATAACCAATCACAATAACAATCCTCCAAACTCCCAGATGCTTAGCCACACTGCCTCCCAACTCAGCTCGTCTGTCTGGGATCTCCCACAGTCCTTTGTACTCCTTGACCCGGAAGTGTTTTTGAGCCCTCAGTCCATGTGATTATCCAACACTTCCGGGTCGGGTAATTTTCTCTTTTTCTTCAGCCCAGAAGTATATCATTTCTTCCATTTCCACGATTGTGAATTACTTCCAGGCCATAAGGAAAGTATAAGTCCCTGGGCCTCCCTGCAGCGTCCTCCAGTGGCCCCCATGGTATCCAGCAAGGCTGTGGTGAAAAACTCCAAGTTCCATGATGCACTGCTGCAATTCGGGGTCCTTCCATGTTGCAGGGATGGCTCCATCTGGCGGTTTGGGGTTGTTGGCCGGGATACATGGCCGGCAATCCCTCACATCCTCTTTTGTCCTTAGAACATCTGAATTCTGTTGGATTATGGGTTCAGTAAGGTGCTAAAAGTGTGGCATTAGGATGCTGATCAATGTCAACTCCAATGTACACTACAGCTTTTGTAACTTAGCTGGTAGTGGATATCAAATCTGCTTGGAAGAGTTTTAAAAGTGTGTCCAAATACCAAAGAAGGTGATCTTTATTCCAGGACTAATTATAAGGCTTAGGGTCGAAGTAACCCCAAGAGAGAGTTAAAAGTTATTTTAAATGCAAGTAGAGTGAGTCCAGAGTTGGGAGGACAGCTGCAGCAAACAATCACTGGTGGGGGGACAAGTGTAAGACTGTGAGAGAGGAAGAGATGATGGATGACAGCAGAGTGCATTTATCTGGCAACTGCCTATTATGTGTGCATTCTGCATGGAATTCTGTACTTTACTTTTGATTTATAGTAAATGTTATTGTAGTGACTTTGAAGTTTTAAGGCATGCTGTTTTCATATTTCCATGGATTTTATATTTTGTAGATTTTGATATTAATGTTGTATCTCTTAGTTTGTATCTTTAGAATTTCATTTCTGTTACTGTTTTGTGAATTAATATTGCTTATAATGGCGTTATATTTTATTTACAGTGCCAAGGAAAAGTTTTCACCCCCATTGAGGTTTTTACAGTTAATTGTTATGCAATATTAAATCACCGGGATTTAATTTGAACTTTTTGACACTGATCAACAGAAATAGACTCTTTAATAAAAAAAAGTCAAAGCGGATCTATTCAAAGTGGTCTAAATTAATTACATTTATAAAGCATAACATAATTGATTACCTAAGTATTCAACTCATTTAATCTGACACACCTAAATCATCACTAGTGCAGGCAATTGACTTTAGAAGGCACAGAATTAGTTCAATGCAGACACCGACTGCAGTGTAAATGTGCCTGATCTGGGAAGTTCTGCTTGTTGTTAATCAATATCATGAGCTAACAAATGAGGACAAAACAAAAAAACAAAACAAAACAAAACTCCAAACAATTCCAAAAAAGAATGACTAAAAGGCATAAGTCAGGGGATGGAGATGAGAAAATGAGAATATATCTTAGAGTCCAGTTAAGTCAATCACTAAGTAGTGGAAACAGTATGGCATCGCTGGGAATTTACCTAGAGCAGGCTCTCCACAAAAACAGAGTAATTTTTTGAAGAAGACTAGTTAGCGAGGCTTCCAAGATACCTATGAGAACTCTGAAGGAGTTACAAGCTATTTTTTCTGAGATTGGAGGGACTATACAGACAACAACTGTTGCCTCATAAATCACAGTGTTATAGAGGAATGGCAAAGAGAAAACCACTGTTTAAAAAAATGAATATGACATCTTGCCTACAGTTTCCCAGAAGGTGCATAAAAGACTCTAAACGTCATGAGGAAGAAGGTTCTATGGTCTGATGAGATCAAAATTCAGCATTTTAGCCATCAAACTAAATGCCAAGTTTGTTGTCAACCAAGCCCTATATGTTATTGCAAACATATCATCCCCACCATGAAGTGTACTGGTGGCAGCATGATGCTGTGAAGATATTTTTCTGAAGAAGACCCTGCAGAAGGTTGTTTCATACACAGTCTCCATCCAACCTGAGAGCTTAACAGCAGTTTTAAAAAGGAGAACAAGGAAAAAAATTGTACTGTCTAGTTGTCCAAAGCTGGTGGAGACCTGCCCATGAAGACTGAAGGCTGAAATCTATTGAATACTGAATACTTATACAATTATTTTGTTTCATAGTTGCAAATAATTTAGATCAGTTTGCAGAGATCTGTTTTCACTTTGACATCAAAGAGTCTTGTTCTGTTGATCAGTGTAAAAAAAGCCAAATTAAACCCACTGTGCTTCAATGTTTCATAATAATAAAATGTGGTTGTGAATATTTTTTATCATTATCATTATACTGGTACCATTTTGCAGCAGTCTTTGTATCAGTGAGGCCGTGTTGTTTATGGTCGCTATGCCTGTTGCTGCTCAGCTGACACATTAGTCACATGGTAAATGATGTCATTGTGTTCAGCCCGTTTAAGATGGCCTCATACCATCCAAGTGTCTATGGATTAATTTAATTTAATAATCAATTAAATTATTGAATATTTTTACAAACCTTGTGTATTAGCTATTGCAAAAAATATTAGAGAGTTAGAACTATTTCCATATTTCTTTTGACTTTGATTTTTTTAGTTTGCTTTGAGATTTTCTAATCAGTGTTTCTTTTGATTCTCTGTCTTTTTAATCCCTGCTTGTTTACTGGTTTTCAATTTCTCTTACATCCCTTCATCTTGGTGTTTATTTGATTCTTATTTTTCAACTTCTGATTGTGGTTATGTCGCTGATGTCATTTCACGTATCTTAGGACCTTTGATGTCATGTATGTTATCATTTTCTACTAATTTTCTTGGTCATGGCCATATCTTTATTGTCACTATGCCTGTGCCAGTGGTATGACATGCAGGTCATGTGATGCATTTTTTCATCATATATAACATGGTGGCACACGGCTTCTAACATCCTAACTTTGGTTTCCTCAACTTTGTTGCATGCTTTCTGTAAATTACTAGAAAAATTCAACTATGCTTCCAAGATAGTGCTTTATTTTGTGTTTTGTTTCTAGTGTTTGCATTTTGAATTCTGCTATGTATTTCTCTTATCTGTCACCTGGGGCCTCATGCATAACACTGCACGTAGAATTTGCGCTATAACATGATGTAAGCACGAAAGCCGAAATGAGCTTGCTCACAGAAAAATCCAGATGCAGGAATCTGTGTGTTCACCCACTTCCACATTCTTCTGCTACATAAATCCCGGTCAGCGTGAAAAGTAACGCTCGTGCACATACCTGCTGTCCCGCCCCAACTCCTCCCAGAATTACACCTCTTTGAATATGCAAATCAATATAAATAGTCCTTAAGTTCAGTGTTCTGTGAAAAGACAATGGAAAAAGCAAGAGGGGAAAATGGAAGAATTTCAGCAAATATCAAGTGGAGGCAAGGAAAAACATACTGTTTGTTGGTTTAAACAGTGAAAAACAACAAAAGGAAGCTGATCGACTGACATAGCGTGTCGGAGAAACTCGATAGCTCAAGTTCACAGAGTCGCACAGTGTCCGAAATAAAAAAGAAGTTGTCAGATATCAAAGTCACTGTGAAAAGATGAGTCGTAGCCCACCATCTGAGTGTCATTTGAAAGCTTATTAGGGTACAGAGTGTCACACACGTGTGTTTAGGAGGCAACTAAAGGGCTCGAATACATGTAATTCCACGCCGGACCAGGGGGTGGCAAAGTGCACTCATTCTCCCTCTTGATCTCTTACAGTCCATTCTATGGAAATCCCGCCCAGGTCTGGGGCAGCCAACGACGTGATTTCCGGTTCCGGTCCTGATGACATCACTTCCTGTAATGGCCTTTAAAGCCGCCATCTTGTTAATATTGAGTTAGTTCTGTTTTGGACTGAATAGTGTGAAGATGGATCTGATTATTAAAGAAGTTTTGCTGCTGGGAGCAATTATATGGGTGGCTGCCCCAAGCCTTCGCAATGTCTTGTGATCTTTATTATTACAAGTAAAAAAACAGGCACACAGTGGGGAAAAAGCACGAAATGTCAACTTCAGTCTCGAAATTTCCACTGTAATCACGTAGCTTGTTTTGTCATTAAAGTAGAACATCATAAACTTCATCTTAAAATCATTTAATTAACCAGTTTCTCAAATCACATCGTAATTAAAGTAGCACGTTAAATGCTTTGTTTTTTATGTGTTCTTCTATGTGCTCTATGTGTGTGAATCACTATGTGCTTCTTCAACCGGCTTTCTCTTCCTTTGACAGGACATAGAATCCATTACATTCGTGATATTACAGCTCAAGAATAACTAAAATACTGAGCTGTATATGTGATATCATTTTCATGATGATAGGAGTTATTAAACATGGGAACACGGTGGCGCAGTGATTGTGTGCGACCTTCGATGAAATAATTTATTGCTGCAGTACTGAGAGGCGGCTCTAGGCTCGTGGCGGCCCTGGGCAGAGAAAGAATCGGTGGCCTCTTTGCCCACCAATGTTAATATGGTATCTTATGCACGGCGGATGGCCAAGTCCGTTGCGTATACTGCATGGCCACCTCATACTCATGACACAAGCGTTTAACTTTTGCCAAAATTTGCCGCTGCGTTTTTAGCTGTGTCGTTATTTTCCCTTTCTGTTTTATATTCAACATATATTGGAGTGGGGGCCCCTGGGATTTGGCGGCCCTGTGCAGGTGCACAGTTTGCACATGCCTAAGGCCGCCCCTGCAGTACTGTCTCTTTCAAACGTACTAACCTCCAATTCCTGTCCTTTCTTTTCTTTCTCCAAGTAACCGATCGCCACACAATCAGCTCTGTAATAGATGTTAAGCCATCTGTAAGCTTATAACGCAGATTCTTCAAAACTTTTAAGGAACTTTGAAATATCTTCGTAGTACATGTTTAATTATTCTATCCTTCATGCCGTGTCCTTTAATTATTAACAACGTAAATTATTTAAATGAAGTTAAAGTTTTATCTGTATAATATAATAAGCATATTTTGCTGCATTTCATCTTAAAAATGATATCGTCACCATATGTAAATACGAGCTTTACAAAGTGGCTCATGTTGTGCAATATTATAACTGTAGTGTAAGTTTACAGTGAGGTGATTGTACTTATAAGTACAAATAATTCTACAAGGAACAGTTGATGGACTGATTGAGTACGTTTGGAACTCTTGGGATGAAACTGTTTCTAAACCGCGAGGTCCGTACAGGAAAGGTTATGAAGCGTTTGCCATGTGAGAAGTAGTTCAAATAGGAAGCATGGCTGAGGCCGGGTGTGGTTGATGCTGTATATCGATAATTCTCTTTCCGATCAGCTGCTCCGAGTGGTGCAGTGAGAGTAATATGGAAAAAGATGATCTGCTGTGGAAACACCTAATGGGAGCAGCTGAAAGAAGAAGAAGAAGGTGCAGTGTGAGTAACAACATCAAAGCAGTTATGGTATTTGGAACAGTTTGACCATTCCGTGGACCATTATATTGTTACTGGTTAATTGCAATCAGATGCATTATACTAATAAACAATATATGGTAAATTTCAGTGTATTTATAAAGTCGCGTCAGGGATATGGGTCTGAATAAGAAAGATAAACCACACAGGAACAGTAGCACTGCTTTGACGCTGGGTGCCGCCAGTCTGCAGAACCAAGCAGAGAACTTGCGTACAACAGGGTATGAGGTACCGTGGAAATGTGCGTGGCTTTACATCAAGTTTAGGTTTTATACATCGTGATTTGAACATGGAAACATTCTTACGCAACATTTATACATGAGGCCCCTGGTGTTTTCTTTGTCTAAGAGTGTGCCAATTTATTCTTGGTTTTCTCATCACTTGGTCATATTCTCTGCACTTCCAAGGTACACTCTAACTGAAGTTTGTAGAAGTTGGGAACTGGGTAAGCTGCCAAAGAAGCTAGTCAAGTGAAAAACAAGAAAGGGAAGGAGGCACCACAGGTCTTTTTATGCTGTTTATTTCTTTGTAGTTTATGTTCTGTTTTGTTTATCCCACTATGTTGCATGCTTTATTCTTGTGCAATAAAGTGTACGTATTCTGCGACAAGTGAGATGTGAGGAGGATACTCTCTGGTCACAGTGGTTTACTAGGTTCACCTTCCAATTACCCACAGGAGTTCTTCAAAATATGGATTCAACAAGGCTCAGCAGTCTTCAGTGGCTCTCTAATCCAAAAACACATGCTAATTGGATTTGGATCTGTGGACTGGTGAGGCTACTCCATTAAAATGAATTTGCTCTGACTTACCTGTAAGCAGTCAAGGATATTCCTAGTCTTGTAGCACTGACAACTGTCTTTCTGAGAAGGACCAGTTACATACACAGTAATATATCAGAGAAAACTTTTTTGCAAGAGTCAAGTAATTGTATTCCTTAGTTTCTCTACTGCCCCTTTTATCAATATATTTAGTAGTTAGTTGACTGAAGTAGCCCATCCATGAGTATGCACATGTCGTGTCACCTTCTTTTACCTAAAGCTTGTTTCCAAACACTGATGATTTTTATTTATTTACCTATTTTTGATGCATCTTCGAAATTGTCCTGGAAAAGGTAAGTGATATAGTTTTTCTAGCATGTCTAATAGTTCGATGCAATTTCAACATACATTCAAAGAGATGCTGAAAAATTGGCAAATTGACTACAGTTTGATAGATAGCTGTTTTTTTTAGTTGAGTGATTCACTGTGGGGGAGGCAGGTGGGTACCTGAAAGGGTGCAAGAAACCCCCATGTACTGGGAACGTCAGCCTGAGTGGCATCCTTTTGTACTGACATACATTAGGATCCATGGCAATGTGCTAATTTTTAATTAAAAACAGTGCACACAGGCTTCGCTGGGTGTAAGTGCATATGGTAGCATGAACAAGCAGCCCTGTGGTGTTGATGGGAGAATTGGTTGGACTTGCAATCATGTGCAGACTCACATGGTTCAGCCAGTTTCCTCAGTAGCACTCAGAGGTCTGCAGTTAAGGGACCTGCGCCCAAGCAGATAAAAGAAGCCTAAGGAAGCCTGAAAGGAAGAGTGTGAAACAGAATGAAAAGAAAGTGATGGAGACCAGAGGTTAAAATGATGGGGAAGGAAAAAAAGTAAGGAAGACAACAGAGTTGGATTGTGGCAGGACCACTGCTCCAATAGAGAGGAGGCAAAAGGTCGGGAGTTGATGATGCTCCTGGGCCTGGGTTGCTCTTATGGAGTGCTTTAGGTGCAGGAGCAACCAACTACCTTGGGTGGGCTCTTGTTGATGGCCAAGGGATGGTAACGAGAGAAAAGTGTAGGGCTCAAGGGATCCTTGTGGATGCCTAGGGATGGCGTCAAGGACACAAACCTGTTTAAATGGATGTCTGCACTTGTCTGAAGAAATCTCCTGCTGTAGAGCACACCTTAGGTGTGAGCAGCAGGTATGTAGTTTTAGAAGGAAACACCGTGACTTGTAAAAGGTTTTATGGATGGATGTATTTCAACCCTGATTTAAACCTATAATTACTTATTATTTATTTATTATTTTAATCTCCAGTGTGGATACTGTTTTTATTAGAACTGTTTATTTTTTGAAGAACGGATTTTGTACTGCATTGCACTTTATGTACTGTGAGGACAATTTATTAATAAAAAAACTTTGCAGAATTTGCACCTACTCTGCTATGCTATGTATCTTCATTGCCCAATCAATTCTTGCTTTATGACTATCGGGGTCCTGGGTTCAAGAGAGTGCTTCCAACTGTAGCCAGCCCATCTCAACACCTCTTCCTCACTCAAGTTCTCCAAAATGCTGTTCTAAATCAGACTGCACGTCATGTATATTAGGTTGTGTATCCGTTAACCTTTCAGCATGTATCACCATGTCCTCTCTGATCACTGCTAGGAAACTCTAGTGGCTCCCACTTAGATCTGAGTACTCTTTTTCAACAATTTCAGAAATCATTCTTAAAGGGTTCTATCTGGAAGAAATGCACCTTTTAATCAAAACAGGGTTTTAACATTTGTTAACAAAGACATCCATCCAGCTGTCCCACACATTTACCAAACCTACTGTATTCACTCTAATTCTATTATTATGGGGAACCAGAGTGATTCCCCTACAGTGCTGAAGGTAATGTAGAAATCAACCCTGAACAAAGAACTGGTCCTTAATACAAGCTGAACAATAGCAGTAAAAATTTGGTGTTAAGATTTCACTTATACTTTCTGATATTGTCAGATTTATTTATCGGTAACCAAAACAATATCCAGTATGAACAATATTTAACTGTTGGGGCTTTTGTATTTTCAGTAGCCACTTGGGTAGACCCCAGATATAAAACCATCAGTAGGGAAGAAGACTTCGTAAAAGAGTACAGAACTACCAACATTTAATAATGTTAAACTATGCTACCACTGCAATTCATGTTTAATTTCATGGATGACTACCTTCAAGATTTGGAACAGCTCTTACTTTTGACTTTTGCTGAAAGCATATGTGGGAACCATTCAGGTTCTTAATGACTGGGTAACTTCTAAAGAAATCAGCTGAGCCACAAGGGTTTCTTGGAGTGTCTTTAGGAGCAAATCAACTACAACAAATTCCTCAACAAAGTAAGCCCCAACCTAGTAGGCTAGCAAGGATGTTATTTCCTGAAGCAGAATAATATGACACAAATTAAACCCTGATGACCTCATGCTCTGTATACAATATTATATTTAACAGTGATGAGACATTACTAAGATTTAGTACTCCTTTTTAATTGAAGCTTAGGAGTAGAATGCCTAATAATAATGCAAGTTCAAATTTATTGACAGACATACATACATAGTATATTGAAATTCATAACCACCCAGAGACAGACAATGAATACAACACCATACGTTAAATGCAGAATAAGGTCCTATAATATAAATGCTTTAAAGTCCAGTAAATATGGTCCCAGAACTATGTGAAAGATGCAGAGTGACTGTGCAGGCTGATGGAGCATCGCTAATAATGCTGCTTGCCTTTTGAAGTCAGTGTCTAATACATGTGTTCTGAACAGAAGGGATTTATGTACTAGTAATATTCTGAGCTGACTTCACCACTGTCTGTAGGGTTTTGAAGCTCTGATCTAAGCAGACCCCATACCATCATGTTATGGAGTCAGCATAGGTAGTCTTCACTGTGCACCTATAGAACGCTGAGACCTCAAATTATTATAATTTCAGAGCAGATGTATAGCGAATCAGTTTCTACTGTGGATACAGCTGCTCACTTGAAGTTGAAAGAGGTAATCAGGTTGTGCTTCACTGGCTCAAAATGTAGAAACAGTTTAGTAAACACTTTGAAGGAAAACAAGCTACTGTCTGTAGCTTCATTACAGGATAATTTTGCAATTAAGCCCCCTCTCAACTATACACTATATAAGCCCTAAAAGACACTAGGTATCTTAACCCATACTGATAACATGCTAACACCTTCTGATCAGCTCAGTTTTAAGCATGGAATTTCTACAACAGTTATTTTTCCATTTACAAGTAAGGAACTTCATAAAAAGGAATTTGCCTAACTGTCCTAATCCACCACCTGCACTCATACTCGAAAAACAAATTCACTATTAAGGAGGAAACTATTGTCAGCATATCCATACTTTATCTTATATTGTCACTGTGCTCACTGCTAGACCACCTTCTGCAATGCTAGGAGAAAAAACTCTCTATCAATATCTCACATAAGGAGTAGAAGTCCACAATTCACAACATCCATTCTTCTTCAGTTTGTGCAAAACACACTGTACTTCAGCTAAATTCATACACGTCTCTCAAAGATAAAACAATATCTAAAATATATTGAGTATTGGACCTTCATTGTGAGCAATGGCAGGTAGCTCTGACCTCGCTTGGGCATATGTTTTGGGACTGTCCAAAAGTAAGGCCATTTTTGGAAAAGATTTTTCTTATCTGTCAGATGGTATAGGATGCACAGTTATCGTATGGTAATATCTGGAGTTATTTTACACAAGATTAGATTAACTGGTGATAAACTGATCATTATTTCCTTCAGTACATTGTTAATGCTTTGACTAATACTGCTTAACTGGAAAAATTTCAATGTACCATCTGAAACTCACTGGGAAAATTATATTTATATTACCTGAAACTAGAAAAAATCAAATCTAACCTGCATGAAACTGTGCAGAGCATAATGCAAGCAAATCAATAAAAGATTTAAAGGTCAAAACTAGCTGAGAGACGTGAAACAGAAAAAAGTCAAAACCAGGAGATTGAAAAGAACCATAACAGTGTAGCCAAAGTTCTGGAAAAAGAACAAAGTCAGAAGAACAAAGCAAAAGTCAGGAACCTATAAGATCAATTCAAAATCATGGAATTCTCAGGGATGATTTTAGCAAACTTTGAGAAACAAGCCCCCTAATGATAGGAAAATCTACCCACTGTAGGCAATGACAGCAAAACTGTGGTGCTCCCAAATAAACATAAGATAGCCACCAGAACAAAATAAAATCAAAAAATATATAACACAGCGCTTTTTTAGAACTAAGCAAGATTTAATTAATATTATTCTTTGAAAAAGTTTGCTGAGCTCCTGTCTGTGTTTCTGCTATACTCCTATGGTTTTAATTAATAAGAAGTTGTAAAGACAGTGGACCTCTTTTTTACTGCTAATTAGCTCTCTAATTAGTTGTATTAGAGGCTGTGCGTTTTAGTGATGTTTCGGTGCTATATGGAGTTAATATCTCCAGTGTTTGGTCTCTCCATATGTCCTTTCTAGAAGTCTCAGTTCTGACTCTGCCTGCCCACTGAGCATCTCTCCTCTTGCCAGATGTGTCAGGAATAGACAATGCTTCTCCATTTTTGCTCGAAAAGTTCTGCAATGACCTCCCTTTCACTGAACAAACTTCACCAAATAAACTCACGTTTAGAAGTCTTTAGAAAATGCACCTTTTCATTAAACATTTTTGAAGTGCTTAGTTTCTTTTCTACAGGAAATATGCTGTTGTACTGACAAAGAATTTAGAATACTGATTTTTGTCTTAGCCTAGTTGCAGGTATAATTATATAGTAGTACTGTAGTACTACTCTATCTTGCTCAGTTTTTATCTTTTTATTTGCTGCTTTTGGTGTTTGCACCTTCTTATTATTCCTGCATGTTTTATAACTTGCTTTGTAAGTCATTTTGGATAAAGGCACCTGCAAATTAAATAAATAAATAATAACAGTAATAATAAAAATAATAATAATAGGAGTTTGCATGTTCTCCCCTTGTCTGCATGGGTTTCCTCCCACAGCCCAAAGTCATGCAGGTTAGGTGTTGTGAACGCTGGCCCAGACACAGACAGATGGACATCATATTTTCACCCAACACACCGTTTATTGTACAACTATTTACAAAAGTCACATGCTCACAAAACCCCAGTGCTTCCAGCACCGATCCCCCAAAGTCCAGGCTCACAGTCCTTTGTGCCTTTCTCCTGGCCGCCTCCAGTCCTCGCTCCAGCTCTGTCTATTCCTTTTATAGGAACCCGGATGGGCTCCAGCTGCTTCCCGGCAACCTCCCGCGGACACACCCCCGTGTGGCGGAAGTGCCGGCTGCACACCCGGAAGCCGTCCGGGTGTCCCCTGTCGTCTTCCCCCCGGCACATCCTGGTGTGGCGGAAGTGCCGGGCTCCTGAGATAATCAGGCACTGGGGCGCCGCCTGGCGGTGGCCACAGGTCCCTACAGTGCTGGGCTTCCAAGCCCTCTACCCGAGGCCTGCAGTATAACCAGGACGGACGTCCCCTCTCGGTCTGGAGGAGGCACAAGCCCTCCAACATGGGATATACCGGCATCAGGGCGCCGCCTGGCGGTGGCCACGGGTCCCTACAGGGCTGGGCTTCCAAGCCTTTTACCCGAGGCCCCCAGCATAACCAGGACGGACGCCCCCTCTCGGTCTGGAGGAGGCACAAGCCCTCCTCTGGTCCTCCTGGGCATCCCGGCCGGGGACCACAGTGTATTGGTGATCCTAAATTGTCCCTAGTGTGTGCTTGGTGTGTGAGTGTGGGCACCTTACCCGGGGTTTGTTTCCTGCCTTGCGCCCTGGAATTGGCTCCAGCAGACCCCCATTACCCTGTGTTAGGATATAGCGGGTTGGAGAATGACTGACTGACTTATTACATCTTTTCACTTTTTACCTGTCCTACTACACTTGGTGAACAAACAGGCCCTAGCTGAATGTTACTTGATTATGTTTACCTCTTTTGTACGTGACTTTAGATAAAAACGTCTACCAAGCAAACAAATGTAAATGTAAAATGTAAATGCAAAGTGTATTGCAAAGTATAACCAGACTGTCACACACTGCATTTCCGGTCCCTTTCAATCGATGTCACTTCCGTCCCAAACTGATGACTTCATTTCCGGTTTCTGATTATGACGTCATCTCCGCCCCTCACACTCAACATCATTTCATTTCCTCTGCTTACTTCACTTCCTGCCATGTATCCATAAAAATCCCGCAGAACTTTGTTTGCTTGTCAAATGTCCAATTTATTCACTATGACCGTAATTTCAGTCTGCAAAAACTACTCGGATCCTCAGACATTATATGGGGAACCCCCGAACCCTTAATCTGTGCTCTCTGTCTGTTTATTTCATTACAAGACACATTTTGTTTTTGTCCTCAGCCCTGTGTTTATGTAATGGACAAATTATAACTTGGGGATATTTATTAGCTGGGTGTGTTTGTCGCCGAGTATATATTTCCTGCATGCATGTGTTACCTTGTGCTTTTGTTGGCATGCATTTTTTTTCTTTTATCCCATGTGCTTATGTTGTGCTACTGATTGACAAGAGTGAAAAAGCTGCAATACAGGAATTAAATGAGAAAGTGGTGCCACCTTGCCTTGAATCAGAACATAAAATAATCAGATTTATTATACTGTATATCTTATAATAAATTATTGCTAACTGGAAAATCAGTATGGAGTTAGCGTGAGGCTGATTTTTAAATCTCGAAAACATTAGGATCTTTGACTTGACTTAATAAACATTTATATTACAGTGTGGAGCTTTTACTATAAAGCAGGTGGTATGGGATGATAGCCAAGACTTTAGGTACTATAAAAGTTGAAAATGGAAAACTATTGCACATCTGTTGATAAATACATATTCACACCTGCTAAAATGTGCCATTTATCTAAATTACTCACAACAGACCACATTACAAAGTCATCAGCATGAAAATATTTCACGCCACTGGCATAAAGAGATGATTGATGAAATACATCAGTAAACAGATGTTATTGTGTTTTATTATTAAACATGTAGTATTTAAAGAAAATAAAAAATAAACTTTTTAAAGCATCATTTCTTTTTCTGTTTTATGTGGGAGAATCCACTTATTTTAGTGCAAAGTAAAGAGAAGCTAAGGCCTGCCCTAGCAGCATCAAGACAGAATCCGACCCTCCATTGCAGGACAAACTCCTGCACACTCCCACATTCGCTAACAGATCAACCTCATTTATACATACTATATCTGGGCAAACGGACAATGTGTACACACACAGTTTTCTGCAGCTGCCAGGCATCGTTGCTGACCATTGTATCACCTCACCACACACTCAGATTATTGCCTGTTTCCTATCATTTACATTTAATTACACTCTGCATTTTTAGCACATTTTATATCATTTTAAACTGTTTTGTATTGCTAAAATACCAAATGAACACCCTAGGTTTGTCCATTAATGTATTACTACTATCTCCTTCAAGCTGCTGTCCGGCATTTCTAAATTGCCTTTTACCCATTGCTTTCATGTATCTGTTTTTTGATTCTCTTTTAACACTTCTAGAACAAAAAAATAACTAAATTGCTATTCTGTCCTTGTTTATTTCCATCTTGTTAGGAAATTATGTAAATTATTTTTTAGTTTTCGCATATACTCATTGAGATTATAGTTTAATATATTGTTTAAATTATAAAACCAGGTGGTATCCAGCTGGTGTCCCATCTACCTTGAAGTTGATACTGTAGAGAGGGTCAGCAGCTTTAAATTTATTGGACTGACATGATTTATAAAAGATGGCAGGTTTACCCTTTACTGTTTAAATCACAATCATCTTGTAAAGTTGCATTTGTGAATGCACCTCAAACCTCACCCAATTCCACACTGAAACAATCTTAAATGGACTATGCTAATCAAGCTCATACACATTTAATCACAATGCTGCGGTGACAGCCACTTGACGCATCCAGCAGTGCATGATAGAAGTTCTCATCTCCAAATTAGAGGCACACAAAAAACCTTTATTTGGTGGCTTAAGCGAAATTGCCAGCAGCAAGCGCAAATATGTTGAATGGCAACATGTTACTGCCGTTGTAAATGCCATGAGCTGCAGCCACACCATCCCTGAAATAAAAAATGTTTTGATCTCTGGGGACAAAGAGAATTTCTAGTCACTAGTGAAGTGTGCATGTAATGGGAGGAGGAAGAAAACACATCTACACTCTCGGATTTCGATCTGTGAATGGCATCTGTAAATGTAGATGCTATCCTATGCAGAATTAGGCCTGAGCAGTCCTGACAATTGTCAGTCTTATCTTGGCTGACTTGCATGTTAATAGGATGTAACTGCTTATGACGAACAGGTGCCCTTTTTGCAATATGAGTGCATTAAAGTGATCTGATTACATTAGGAAAATGGACACTGGTGCAAATTGCCTTTTTATGTTGGTAACATGTTATGTTATATGTATGTACACCTACACCATACAAAAACTAGATGTAGCACTTTGTTAGTCAGAGTGAACCTCTCTTCGAAATGTTGTGTATGCATGAATCAGAGGTACCATAAATATACACTCATTCCCAAGCCAAGTTGTGTCACACCCCAGTGTTTGTGTGAGAAGTTACATATGCACATTTCAAGCCACTTTTTGTGCATTTGCAAGCTTTATAAATGAGAGCTTTATAAATAAAGTGGACGAAACATATCTACAATACTCTGAAGTAGGTCACCACTTTCCTAAGTGTCAAGAGACTGGATAGTTTCATCCATGCTCACCAACTTTTACAGGTGTACAGTGGAGTCCACCCTCACTGGCTACTTTACTTCCAGGTATGGCACCTACTCAGCTCATGGCTATGAACACCAGCAGAGGTTGGTGAATTTGTTTCAGAATATCACAGGCGCACAGTTCCTTTCTTTTTAATACACATTTACATCACACTTTGATTTAGAATTCTGCTCTGTACTGTTTGCTAACTTAGTAGTTTTCTGTTAAATAAACAAAATCTGAATATCTGCTAAATAAAAATTATAATGACTAAATACTTAAAGATCATTGCAGTGCAACATTTCATACACTCAGTTACTTAATTTGTGAGACAAGAATACACTCACAGTGCCTCAATCATAAGAGAGATAGACCTCATTGATCTCATGTTCTAGTCTCAGCGAAAAAAAAAAGACACAGGGGAAAATGCAATTGCATCTTTTTGAATGTTTAAGTAATCAAGAATGATTTTGTCCTGGCTTCATATGTTCATTAGAAATTGTGTAAAGTGTGCCACATTCTACCTTCTTTTTGATCACATCATTTTGTACACACAGCGAATCCTGTTTTTGTGAAGGACTGTGTTTTAAAATGACACTTTCATTTTTGTGGTAATTTTATGACACTCTAACAAAACAAGACATTGCTAACCCAGCCATCACTACTAAGCTGAAGATAAGACAGCTGTGTAGATGCTTCCCTTTTATAGGATGCACTTGCATGGTATTTTGATGGCTCTTACATTTATGTAATGATTGCTGAGTACTGCTATGATTTCTTCCTGCTTGCAATTTCACCACTATCTCTACAAAAAAATTAAGTATAAGAATACATATACAAATGTACATGCATCACCAAGAATCTTTAGCCTAAGTTCTATTATATATTAATTTTTACTTAATTTTATTTGAATATTCAAATCTCATTTTGTGCCTAATTTGATAGATCTATGTAGCTGTTATTTAGTATGCTGTTATGGTTTTGAAATATGTGATTTACCATCTTTTTATACAGGTTCAAATTTTAAAAGCAGTCATTTACTGAATGAGGCAAAGTAAAAAAAATGAAATATATTAAGACTTAACCATTACCCTAATCATGCATACTTATCATTAAGGTACTTTTCATATTTGTTAAGGAACTGAGGTCATTTTGAGTACAAAATCAGAATAAATAACAATAAATACACTAACTAAAGATACACAAGATCTAAAATTGTGAACTTACTTTCTTTCTTGATTCCTCACACAAACAATTATCAGCACTGATTCTGGAAGTGCAAATCATCAGTTAAAAGCTCAAATACAGGTAAGAATGCTTTCTGGATTAGTATAAAAGCCTGCAGGAATAATTAATTATACAAACCATCCTTATTTTCCTTAACAAACAGAACAATTACAGCAGCATTTACACAAAAGAGCAATTCATCCACAGATTTACTCTAGGAATCTCCTTGATCCTGAGCAAAGTGCTTGTCTGAATGATTAAATTCCATATCTGAATTCATTGTAAACATTTGTATGTTTTAATATTTCGTTTTCAAACAAGAAAATCATCTGATTGTTTAAACTTTAACGTTTTTGAGGGTGGCACGGTGGCGCAGTGGTAGCGCTGCTGCCTTGCAGTTAGGAAACCCGGGTTTGCTTCCTGGGTCCTCCCTGCGTGGAGTTTGCATGTTCTCCCTGTGGGTTTCCTCCAGGCACTCCGGTTTCCTCTCACAATCCAAAGACATGCAGGTTAGGTGGATTGGCGATTCTAAATTGGCCGTGGGTGTATTTGTGTGTGTCCTGCGGTGGGTTGGCACCCTGGGATTGGCTCCAGCAGACCCCTGTGTTCGGATTCAGCGGGTTAGAAGATGGATGTTTTTGATTTTTGGGCTATGGTGTGGGTGGTTTCCCTCACATAATAACCACAACTACTCCCATCAACTAAACAGCAATCAAACCATTGTTATATAGCAATTGTTTCGATTTTATGTTAAAGGGAAGTTAATCTGAATAACCATTTTTAATTGTTACAAGTGGCATCCTTATCAGTGTCCTTGTCCTCAAAGCAAAACCAACAGGAGTATATCAAATTTGTCAAAAAGGATAAATCTGGACATAAAGAATCAAATTGGAATATTGGTATGCACAGGCGATCCGGCCTCACAGTAAATGTAAAGTTTCATATGTAGGAAGTAAAAATGTTAGATTTGACTACACAATGGAAGGACTGAAATTTGAAAATACACCTTATGTGAAGGATTTGGACTCATAATGGACTCATCAGCATCCATACCCAGACAGTGTACAGAAGCGTCAAGAAAGCTAATAGGATGTTGGGATATATATCACGATGAGTGGAGTCAAGGCAGGTTATGCTTAAGTTATATAATGCACTAGCAAGGCCTTATCTGAAGCACTGCGTCAGTTTTAGTCTCCATAGTACTAAAGAGACATAACAGCACTAGTGAAAGTCAACTGGAGAGAGACTAGGCTGGTTCTGGGACTAACAGGTATGAGCTATGAAGAGAAACTGAAGTAGTTGAACCTTTTTAGTTACGCAGACTTAGATAAAGAGATGATATATTTCAAGTGTTTAAAATTATGAAAGGAATTAGTGCAGTAGATCCCAATTGTTACTTTAAAATCAATTCTCTTAACAAGAGCATTGTGATAAAGTTGAGAAGAGCAGATTTCACATGCATGTTAGAAAGATTTTCTTAACAGAGAAGCATAGACACATGGGACAAGCTACCAAGTAGCGTGATGGAGAGTAGGACTTTAGGGACCATCAAAACCTTGAATTGATTTTACTTTGGACAATCTAGGCGAATAGAATGGATGAGCTCATAACAACCTTGCTTTAGCTAATCTCTCTAACTCTGAATTTAAATGTATTTACACTCAATTAGCCATTAAACCACAGGCTGGCTTCACATCTGTACCTTGACACTCTCTGTTGACTTTGCATATTTTCCTGCAGTTTACTCCAGGTAGTCCAGTTTTCTTCTCACATCTCAGGCTTGTATACTAGAATACTTTATTTGGTAAATGTAAACCGGCTTGTTGCTGCCAGAATTGGTTTTGGCTCATTTAAGCCTAAATTGCATTTAGCAGGTCTTTCATTGTATGTATAGCATGCATATAAATCAGCCTGGATGAAGTAAATCTGAATATTCCCTCTAATATACTGCCAGCCATCCCATGTATGGCTTCTGGCTTGTGTTGCAAACAATGCTCTAGGAAGAGGCTGTAGCTGCTCATCACCCTTAAGCTTAAGCAAGTTTAAAAAATGGATGGATAATCTTAATATCCCATATAAAAATGGCGTGCAGCATGCATTTGACTGGTAATAGTTAATTTCTTTTAAAAAAAAAGCATCCCCACCTAGCACTGCTCAAATCATTGCCAAAATGAAGGTTTGAAACCTTAAAAATATAACCATGTAACCTGCTCTTGATTCCCTTCAGAGTTAGCTATTGTCAGGGATGCCAGGGGCGACGACCCGGCCGGGAGGCCCTGAAGGACTGGAAGAAGGTCTACGCCCGCCCTGGATCATGTGGGGGCCGCCACCCTGGTTGCTTTGGGGGCCACGGGTAGAGGGCTTGGAAGCCCAACCCTGTAGGGGCCCGTGGTCACCGCCGGGGGCACCCCAATGCCTTGAGAACCCTGGACCTCAGCACTTCCGCCACACAAGAAAGTGCTGGGGGGAAGAGAAGCAGGGACACCCGGAGAGCTTCCGGGAGAACAGCCGGCACTTCCGCCATACTGGGGCGTGTCGGTGGGTGATTGCCGGAATCCACCTGGAGCACATCCGGGTGCTAATAAAAGAGGCCACCTCCCTTCATTCGAGGCTGGAGTCGGGTGGAGGCAGGACAAGGCAAGAGAAGAGAGAGTAGAGGTGGCCCGAAGAAAGGGCTGGACATGTGTTCTTTCTTGCAGGCAAGGACGGCCCGGATCCGCGTCGGTGGCAGACACATGCTGGTCGGCGGGGCTTAGACGGCACGGCGGTGCCTGCAGGAGTCGTGGAAAAGGAGCCGCTGCAGCATGAAAAACAGGGAGGCTGCAAGCAAGCACGTCGCCCCCTTGGAGGGGAGCCAAAATGGCCACGGGCCAAAAGTCCCTCCCCATTACAGGCAAGAGATTGGATGGTGTGTCTTGCGTGCCTGGAGAGAGGCGGGACGAAGGAATGTCCATCACATGCCGGGGGGAGACCCGATTGGGCCGGAGGAAGAGGCCCACAGGAAGTTGCCGCCGTTTGGGGCTGACGGACAGGTAAGCTCCGCGTTGGTTAACTTCCTGTCTTTGCCGGCTGCTCTGTCGGAGCTGGAGGCGTGCCTTCAGCCCGCGGAGCAGCGTTTGTTGCAGGAGCTACGTACCCTCCGGGCAGAGCTGCGAGTACTGGAGATGAAGGCGGTCGTGTCATTTGAAGAGCTGTTGAAGGCGATCAGACGCCGCGACGCTGGATTCTTCAGCTGGAGGTGTACAGCGGGGAAGGTTAGTACAGCCGTCCCCGTACAGCATGAAGGAGGGTCTGCTTAAAATGGCTGTGATACCAACGATCAGCATCAAGTAAGCAGTCCTCCGACAGTGGATGCGGCGCAGGGGACTGTGCGTGCAATGAGGGGAGAGACAGCGAGAGGGCTGGCAGGACACGGGCTGTTGAGTGCCCCAGGTCTTAGCGCCCTCCGCCCCGAGTCGGCAGCAGTCTCGCGCCGCTCTACAGGGATGCAGACAGGAAGGAGTCTCTTTCTTTGCAATAAGGAGACTCAGACCATCAGGGCGTCCCAGAGCGACAGGAGGAATCGAAGGGTGAATGCCGGTTCCTCCGATAGGATGGGACGTGGTGCTGGGTGCAGGGGCAGAGGGAACCCGTGAGGTCAGCAGAAAGGAAAGGTCTGCAGACGGTCCCGTCTAATTCACCGACAGGAGGGACACGGAACCCACGGAGGGGGTGCCGAACAGGCAAGTGCCGGGGTGCCAGTGCGTGGCACAAGGGGACGCCAGGGAAGGGGGTCCAGGCAGCGGCTCTGCCCTCGTCTTTCTGTTTATTGCAGGACCGGACCCTGGACGAGCAGTAGGACCCGCTTTATTGGGAACCTGCCCTCATACGACGGGCCGTCCGATGGGAGGACTCTCCGCTGGTGTGGGGATGCCGCCACGGCTGGCGGAGGCTACAAAGGGGCCAGTGGCTCCAACCAAAGGGGCATGAAAACCTCGGAGGGGGTGCCAAAGGAGTGGGCCCTGGGGTGCCGGTAAGAGGGGGGAGGGCAGCCTGTGCGAGGCACAGGAGGACACCAAGTGGTGGTGTCCAGGTGGCGTCTCCGCCCCTATGCCTGTTGGGAGAACAGGGCTGGACCCCGGCTTCCCAGGAGTAGGACCTGCTTCGGGGGTAAGCTGCCCTCGCGGGACGTGCTGCTCCTCCCGAGTGGTCTTCGCTGGATGTGGGGCACTGTCAGGGATGCCAGGGGCGACGACCCAGCCGGGACGCCCTGGAGGACTGGAAGAGGGTCTACGTCCACCCTGGATCACGTGGGGGCCGCCACCCTGGTTGCTTTGGGGGTCATGGGTAGAGGGCTTGGAAGCCCAACCCTGTAGGTGCCCGTGGTCACCGCCGGGGGCACCCCAATTCCTTGGGAACCAGAAAGTGCTGGGGGGAAGAGAAGCAGGGACACCCGCTTCCGGAGAGCTTCTGGGAGAACACTTCTGCCACACTGGGGCGTGTCGGTGGGTGATTGCCGGAATCCACCTAGAGCACATCTGGGTGCTAATAAAATGGGCCACCTCCCTTCATTCGAGGCTGGAGTCGGGTGAAGGCAGGACAAGGCTAGAGGAATGAGAGTAGAGGCGGCCCGAAGAAAGGTGTTGTGTGGCCAGGACTTTGGGGGGTTTGTGTAAGACTTGTAAATATTGTAAATAAACATGTGATGGTGGAAAGAGAACATGTCTGCCTGTCTGTGTCTGGGCCACGTTCACACTATGCAATGAGCTTGCCTGGTTTTCACACCTCACACCAAATGTCTGCTGTTTTGTAGTTTTCTTTCTCTTAATCCATCCAAAGAAAATGTACCAATTATCTTTCATTCTAAAGTGAATCAGTAATAACCATAAGTTGTTATTTGTGCTGTTCATAGTGAATCTCAGTTAGTCATTTGCAATAAAATTCAAGCATGACAACTAATATAAAATGTCACTGACCCTCCTCTGTTCTGATATTTGTTCTTGGTTTCCTATTCTAGTCCTTATATACTATCACTACTACTACTCAAGCCCATGGGATGTGATACCAGAGATAAGGGAAGCTTTGGGATGAACAACAAAAGAATGAATGCCCTTTACGGAGTGTGCATTATGTACCTAAGATACTGTAGAATGCCCACGAGGAGGTGGATGGCCAGTTGGCTGAGGTCACCAGAACTGTGACTTTGTTTGATTTTGACTGTGCCTTTGTCTAATATCACAATGGAGCCCTTGGAGGATTATTTTCTCAGGGGATGATCCAGACTGGAATTTTTGCCTTCCACTCCTCCATTATCATCTGGCCATATCTCAATTATAACATATTTTAAATTTTCAATATTTGTTTAGGTAAATCCAGTGTAAATTGCTTTATTTTGTTAGGTGTTTAACTTTAAAACGGTTTAAGTAACCATGTCGTGCATATTAATATTGTAAGCTTTAGCATGTAGTGTTTTTGTATTATAACTATAAATTTGTGCAGGCACTCTAAGCCAGTACTCAATGAAGAGCACTAGTCTAAAATAAACTGAATTAAGATTCACTGCTAGGTCATATTGGAATGTGTAGATCGCTGTTCCCTAAAAGAAGTTTTAATGAAGAAATTCCTTTGTTGCCTAATTTAATGATGCATAAAATATGGCTGTCATTGTGAAATAGATAAGAAATTCTGTCAGGCATTAATATTGGATCATTTTAAATAAAAGATGATTTGATTCATCATTGTGACTTATTACCCTCATTACACCCTGAAAAGCTTTATACTGCTCCATGTGTGCAAGAAATAACTGATGAAGCTTTGTATGCATGATTTTAAAACTGAATGAAGCCAGAAATCACATAAAAAAATTGAGGTGGAGCAAAATTAAGAAAAATTAAAAACTAAAAAGTTTTTTGGAGCTATGGCATGGGGTTATGTGGTTAAAGAAAATTGAAATAATTTATTCATGTAAATACATTCTAAGGTATAAATAATTCTTATAAAAACAAAAATACATAAAATTCAGTGTTTTATTGCAATGGAGACTAAGTGCAAGATGAAGTCATTAAATTAGCCAGGACTGCAATTATCTGCGCTGGTGTTCATCTCATATATTACTGGTTTGAACCATAGCCAGCAGTCACATAGATATTTCAGGAGCAAGTTATGGAGTTACCGGAATATGTGAAAAGTAGAATTATTCAATGGAACCAAGTATATTTATATTTAATGGTTACTAATTTATGTTAAAAAATAAAATTTGTAAAAAGTCAAAAAGTCACGAGAACTCTTACTACTTCTTCAATTGTAAAAGATGGATAAGACTATGCATAACAACACAAGCTGAGTCAAACTTGGTGTTCCATGCAAATTTTAATTTCATTTTGCAGCACTTGCTTTAGAATATCTTGACATGGAAAATCCATGGACATTTCATCACATTTTGGTTTAAGAGTGCGTGAATTATAAAAAAAACATGGGCCCAATTTTTCAAAATGAGCTTCTTTCCACAGTCCATCCACATCCTCAAAGGGGACAGTGCCTGGAGCAACATGACGCTCTATTGTCAATTCTCATACATTATGTATTTGTATACTTATATTAATTTCATATATATTTTAAAATATTCATTTTTCTGCCTCACTACACGCTGTTCGTGCAACACAGCCACAGAGAGCTTAAAAAACTCACCACATCCACATAAAAACGATAAGGGTGAGCTTTCTCAAAAGCTTCTACTGGACATACCTAGCTGTAAACCGAAATATATACAAAAGAAACATACAGGTATATACAGGTGTACAACCAAAGACAATAAATAATGATTTACAAAGCAATATACAGCAGACAGCATACATTAAACAATAAAGCTTTAAAAGAAACTTACAAGGTGAGTGATTTCCATGGTTGGATCAAGACAAAGAGAAGCGTCTAGACAGAGGTTCAGATTGCTGAGTACCACAACTAACCAGACCCAGGGGTTTCTATACCCTTAAAGATACGCTTCAGACGTGACCGAAACAAGAGATGAAGGGCTGCCTACTTGAGACACATGGGGTGTATTGTATTTAAATGTTTATTATGGGACCTACATGCTTTACGTGAGTTTCATAGACATTTAGGACACTACTGTGAGTGTGGAACGTGACTGACAGGTGGGTTAATAAATGATAAGACAAAAGGGAAGCACAGCTCAACAAATAACAGTAACAGCTAACAACATGTGCTACAGAACAAATATAATGCACATTACTGCTCACATTGTACATATTGATATTCATACAGCTGAGTAGTTATTATTTATTGTCTTTTTATGTTCTTCTTAGAGTTCATCAGCTAAGCATTTCACTATTGTATTTATTGTCTATAATATCTATAACTGAATGTGTCAAATAAAATTTAATTTGATTTATAAATACTTTTGATTTTTACCTTTTTCGTTTTACTGTTGTCATCTGTTGTGAAGAAACAATGCAAGTATGAATGTCACTGTCAATGAAGTTGATTTGACATTAAAGACATGGTAACACAGTGACTACCGCAGATTTTATTTTTTTCTCTGGCCGTCTGGAGTTTTTTTCGTTTTTTCTGTCCATCGGACCTTACTCCTTTTCTATGTTAACTAATGTTGTCTTATTTTAATTTCTTATTTTGTCTTTTATTTTTCTTTTCTCCATTATGTAAAGCACTTTGAGCTACTTTTTGTATGAAAATGTGCTATATAAATAAATGTTGTTGTTGTTGTTTGCTTCATGGATCCAAATTCTGCTGTCTTTTCATTATATATTTTATTTTATTAAAATAAAAAAAACATTCCATGCAAGCATGTCAAGTTTAACAAAACTGGTTTGAAACAAATCAACCACCAACCATGAGAAAGAGAGTCAGGTCAGCAGAGTAAAACTTTAATAATAGTAACATATGCAAATAAATAAATGAATTAATAAATAAAGATAGATAGATAGATAGATAGATAGATAGATAGATAGATAGATAGATAGATAGATAGATAGATAGATAGATAGATAGATAGATAGATAGATAGAAAAGAGGGGAGAGAATCCGCTTCCTCAATTTAAAAGCTTATTCTAAAATGTTATTTATCAGATCTTGCCAGATTTTGAAAATGTTTTGTACAGATCATCTAAGTGAGAATTTTATTTAGATAGATAGATAGATAGATACTTTATTAATCCCAAGGGGAAATTCACAAATCCCAAGAGGAAATTCTTTCCAATTTTATATAATATATAACATCAGTTACCAACTGAGTTGAGGTGAGTTAGGATTCTTCCAGTTGAGCAAGATAAGTCTGCGTGCCAAAAGTGTAGTAAAGGCAATTACAACTTGTTTGTCCTTCTCCACTTTAAGCCCATCTGGAGGTACACCAGACACAGCTGTTAGTGGATTAGGAGGGATTGTGACACCAAGGCTGTCTGATAGGCATTTAAAGATTTTGGTTCAAAATGATGTTAATTTGGTGAAGGCCCAAAACATGTGACCCAGTGAGGCTGGAACTTAATGGAAACGTTCGCAGTTTGGATCTTGCCCGGGAAACATTTTGGGCAGTTTTAAACGAGAGAGATGCACTCGATATATAATTTTGAGTTGAATAATTGTATGCTTTGTGCATACAGAGCTCAAGTGAATTCTGTGCATTGTTACTTTCCTCTCCGTTTCTGAAATATTGAGTGAGAGATCCTTTTCCCACTGTACTCTTGGATCTTTGAAAGGGAGGGACTGTAAAGTGGTTTTATATATTACAGAAATGCTGTCCGAGTCCTTGAGGATGAGCAATATAGAGGTAGGTTGGAGGTAAGGGAAATTGGGTAGGTTTTCTTTAACAAAGTTTCTAATTTGAAGGTAGTGAAAGAAATGTTGGAAAGTTTAATTTGGAGTGTAATTGTTTGTAGGAATGCGAAGACGTCTATGTACAGATCTCTAAGCGATTTAATCCCAAATGTTTTCCAGATATTAAAAATTGCGTACGTTTGAGAGGGTGGAAAAAGGTGCAGAGGTGCCACAGATAAAAGCTTCTTTATCTTAAAATATTCCTACATTGGTTCCATATTCTGAGTAAGTGAAGCACAATTGGGTTGTTACTATATTGGCAATGACTTGTACTTACTGGGCTACACAGCAAGAAATATAAAGAAGTACTGCAGGATTTTATTTCTATTGCAAACCAGGCCTGTGAATATTCATCCATTTGTGTCCATGTCAAGGTTTTTATAGCTTGTATATTCGCCGCCCAGTAATACAATTGAAAGTTAGGTGAAGCCATGCCACCTTCTTTCTTAGGTCTTTGTAGGGCCACCTTTTGGATACATGGATGCTTTGAATTCCAAATAAATGAGGTTATGGTTGAATCTAATTTCTTAAAAAATGATTTATTGATGTATATTGGAATGTTTTGAAATAGAAAAAGAAGCTTAGGAAGGATATTCATCTTAACAACGTTAATTCTTCCAGCTAAAGTGAGATGAAGGGTAGACCATCTATGCAAATCTTGCTTAGTTTTTTCCATGCAGACAGCAACATTTTTTTGATAACGAGCTTTATGTTTACTCGTGATGTTTACTGCTAGGTATTTAAACTGATCTGCGATGATAAAAGGGAAGGTGTCCAATCTAATTTTGTGTGCTTAAGATTTCACTGGAAAAAGCACACTGAACAAAAGGCTGCTGTCTTTTTGGTCCTGAGCACATTCTCCACATGTCGGAAGGTTTCTGCCGTTTGTAACACCTGGCTCTATAATGAATTGACCTGAAGTTCAGGTTTGGTTTCTGTCTTGTTCCCAGCATGGCATGAATATGCTTTGCTCAGTCACATTTCTGAATTTAATTAAAGTGGTTTGAAACTCTTATGTTTTGGAATTACAGTTTTGCAAGTTTTAAGTAAAAATAAGAAATAGAAATTAGTATTCTTCAACACTTCAATAGAAATTAGAATTACATTGTATAAAGTAACAATTCATTCTAAATTAATAACTGATAAGGTCTTCTTGTTTGTAACAGAGACATAATCAGACATTCAGAAAGTACTCATTTTTATCACATGTGGCACCGTTGCAGGCTTATGCTAAAATTATTTAAATTAATTTTTCCTCCATATTAAGCAACACTCAATATCCCACAATGACAAAGCAAAAACAGGATTTTAGATATTGTTGCTAATTTGTTAAAAATAAAAACAGGAAATATCACATCAACACAAGTATTCAGACCCTTTACTTTCAAAGCACCTTTGGCACTGGTTACGGCCTGGAGTAATTTTGGTAATGGCACAATATGCTTTACATACCTGAATAGTAACTGACACAAATACAACCTCAAACTACACAAGAGTTTTGCACAGAAACCAAAGCACAAAAGCAATTTTTTCAGCTGTCATCTACTCACTAAACGTAGACCCATACCCGTATTTATCATGCATCTCAGAGTCGGAAAGCGGCCCTAACTGGCTCAAACATTTCAGAGGCCCTACACTTAGGAGTAGGAGTAAAAACATGTTCCTAATTTAGGAAACTACTCTTAACTTTACCAGGATTTTGGAGAACTCTTGAGCCGTCCTAATGTGCTAGATGCTGCTGAAAGATGGCGCTAAGGCAGAAATTGGCATGAACATCCTGGGAAAGGTGGAATGTTCTGAAAACACTGGACAACAGTGAAATATATTGACTTGACAGAGATGGAATAGCTGCATCAAATCTTGTTTGTTATGTGATGGCTCCCTCTACTTGGAGAAATTACAAATGGTGTGCTGATATGAAACTGTTGGTTATATGTAAAAAGGAGCTTTGCAACGGTGATGAGTAGGGTATGTCAAAACCAACCATTTCTCAAATTTTACACCAAACTTTGGACACCCTTACAACATGTAAGATAATATGCAAAGTTATACAATTCCCCATCACTCCACATGAGGTATTTTTAAAGCAAGCTGCATTCATGCAAATCAGCACACACTTAAAGATCATGCATGTGAATTAGAGCACACATGTGAATCATAAGCAGTATCACAGTATCAATTCACTGGTGGTCTTGAATGCTAACTGTACTCTAGTAGTCAACATATTACCCTGAAAATAAGTGGGGCAGGATGGGGGATTGACAATAAAATGTCATACAGGTATGCTGAGCTTTACATTCCATGAAAACCTGGAACATTTGCATTACAATTTACAAGCCCAGGAAGGTTCAAGAAGGTAGGTGGAGACTGCAGACATCATTGATAATGCGCTGCTTTTAGATGGTGGCAGTTATGATTCCTATTTTCTGCAAGTTTGTAAAATGTGTAACAAGTACTTTACAGTACTTGTTACACATTGAAAATCTAAGACATATTTGGATCAAAGGATTCTTCTTCTTCTTCTTTTGGCTTCTCACATTTAGGGGTCTCCACAGTGAATCATCCATCTCCATCTGTCCATGTCTTTTAGATCATTTTGTGCCACACCGACTACCTTCATGTCCTCCCTCACCACATCCATAAACCTCCTCTTTGACCTTCCACTACCTGGCAGTAGCGGCATCCTCAACATTCTTTTCCTGATGTACTCCTCATTTCTCCTCTGCACTTGCCTAAACCATCCCCATCTAGCCTCTCTACCTTGGTCACCAAACTGTTGTACCTATGTTGTCCCTCTATTATACTCATTTCTAATCCTGCCTACCATTGTTACTCTGAGCGAACATTTAAGCATCTTCAACTCTGCCTCCTGTCCTTTTGTCAGTGCCACCATCTCCAAACCATACAACATTGCTGGTCTCTCTACTGTTTTATAGACCTTCTCGTTCACTCTTACAGCTGCTTTTCTATCACAAATCACTCCTGCTACTTTTCCCCACCCAGTCTACCCTGGACCAAAGAATAAACTTATTTAATAAAATATTTTTACTTAAATAGGAACAGATGCCACAAAAATGATTAATAAAATAATATTTCATTAAAGATAGAATTACATATATATTACAACACTACTTCAGTTAAAAACTACATTGGACTTACAGCATTTTCAGTCCATGTTCCCAATAATGTAATATATTGTAAAACAAAAAAAAAATCTTATATTGCTGATCCTCCCTGCCCACTGTTGAAGGAATCTATTTTAGTATTAGCACATCAATAAATCTACTTACTTTTGACTTACATCTACCTTCTGTAACACATGCTATAATACAATTTAGATCTTATTCATGTTGGCCATAATAATAATTTCCTGTCTAACAATTGACCTTTTGAAAGACCACAGCTTGAATTTACACATTGGCAGATGTCTAATGTAAAATCAAGAAGCCCTTTTAATAGAAGACAATTAAACAATGAAGAGTAAGAGGTATGGCTACATTCTGCAGAGTAAAAGAATAGTCTACTAATAGTTTAAATATTTAAAAGAATATTTCAATGGAGTATCATTTTTAAAATGGTGCATTCTTTTTTCTACATGTATTCATGCTTTCTGTATTCATTGAAATAAATGTATTGTGCAATATTAAATAGTCTTACCCAGAGTTTGAGTTTGGAAACATTCTTGTTAAGGTTTATAAAACATTTCCAGCCTAGTGTCCTATTTTCTTCTATGCACTATTGAGTCAGTGAAATTAATTTTTTTAAATTATTGTTCTCCGATGCCATCTTGCAGGCTCCATTGCCTATACACCTTTGGACATTGCTGGGGGGTGAGGGCATTTTATGTTCATCACAATTATGAACATCATCAGTGCGATAGGCCAGATACTGCCTCATTGTATCACTGTCAACCTGTGATTTGGATAACAAAAGTAAAAAGCTCTCGACGTACTTATCTATCTTACTTATTATCCCTGATCCTGTATTTTCATTTTTAACTACAGTTCTTTGTTTGCACAGTGGTTCTGGTACTTCAAATTAGGATTGACTTTTGGATTTGAATCTTTTCTGTTTTCTGGTTATGTTTGACTTCCTGGTCCTGTGTATTCTTTCTATTTGTCACTCTTCTTCTGGCAGTACAATTCTAAAGCTGAGCTCAAAAATGGGTACTGGGCTTTAAAACCACACAAAAGCTACCTTTTTTCAGCTCACTGGATTAGCCTCACCACAGGCAGCCAGACCCCAATTCAAAAGTAAACTTCAGGGGCCTCATGTATAACGCCGTGCATAGAATTTGCACTATAACATGGCGTAAGCACAAAGCTGAAATGTGTTTACGCACAGAAAAATCCAGATGCAGCAATCTTCAGGAATCTGTGCGTACTCCAACTTCCACGTTCTTCCGCTACATAAATCCCGGTCAGCATGAAAAGTAACGCTCATGCACGCGCTTTATGTAATACCCCAACTCCTCCCAGAATTACGCCTCTTTGAATATGCAAATCAATATAAATCACCCTTAAGCTCAGCCTTCTGTGAAAAGACAATGAGAAAAGCACGGGGAAAAATATAAAAATTTCAGTGAATACCAAGTGGAGGCAAAGGAAAAACATATTATTTGTTTACTTAAACCGTGGTATAATCAACAAAAGGAAGTTGATCGAGTGACATAGCGTGCTGGAGAAACTTGAAAGCTCACGTTCACAAAATCGCACAGTGCCGGAAATAAAAAAGAAGTCACATATCAAAGTCGCCGTGAAAAGAAGAGTTGTAGCCCACTGTCTGAATGTCATATGAAAGCTTATTAGGGTACAGAGAAAAAATAAGCACACAGTGGGGAAAAAGCAAGAAATGCCAACTTCAATCTCGAAACTTCCACTTTAATCACGTAGTTTATTTTGTCATTAAAATAGAACGTCATAAACTTCATCTTAAAATCGTTTAATTAACCATTTTCTCAAATCACATCGTAAATAAAGTATAGCACGTTAAATGCTTTGTTTTGTATGTGATCTTCTATGTGCTCTATGTGTGTGAATCACTACGTGCTTCTTAAACCGGCTCTCTTCCTCCGACAGGACACAGAATCCATTACATTCATGATATTACAGCTCTCTGAATAACTAAAATACTGAGATGTATACGTGATATCAGAGATGTATACGTGATATAATTTTCATGATGATAGTTAAAGCACATTATTAAACATGGGTTTCACGGCGCAGTGATTGTGTGCAACCTTCGATGAAATTATTTATTGCAGCAGTACTCATGGGTGGCTCTGTGTCCAATAGAGAAAGTCCAATGTCAATATGTTATCTTATGCATGGTGGATCGCCCAATCAGCTCTGTAATAGATGTTAAGCCATCTGTAAGCTTAGAGCGTCGATTCTTCAAGACGTTTAAGGAACATTGAAAAAGCTTCGTAGTACATGTTTAATTATTCTATCCGTCACGCCAGTACCAGTGAAGAATATAGATTATTTAAATGAAGTTAAAGTTTTATCTGTATAATATAATAAACAAATTTTGCTGCATTTCATCTTAAAAATGATATCGTCATCATATGTAAATACGCGCTTTATAAAGTGGCGCAGGTTGTGTAATATTATAACTGTAGTGCAAGTTTACAGTGAGGTAATTGTACTTATAAGTACAAACAGTTCTACAAGGAGCTTGAAGCTGTATACCGATAATTCTCTTTCCGATCAGCTGCTGCTGTGATTCACACTCAGATACAGTGATATAAATACTCTGAGTGGTGCAGTGAGAGTAATATGGTAAAAGATGATCCGCTGTGGCAAATCCTAACGGGAGGAGCTGAAAGAAGAAGAAGAAGAAGAAGAAGGTGCAGTGAGAGTAACAATGCTAAAGCAGTTATGGTATTTGGAATACTATGGCTGTTCCCTGTACCATTATATTGTTACAAGTTAATTACAATCAGATGCATTACACTAATAAACAATATGCGGTTAGTTTCAGTGTATTTATAAAGCCGCGTCAGGAAAATAAGGAGTAACCACACAGGAACAGTAGCATTGCTTTGACGCTGGGTGCCAGCAGTTTGCAAAACCGAGCGGAGAACTTGCGTATGACAAGGTATGAGGTACCGTGGAAAAGTGTGTGGCCTTACGCCAAGTTTAGGTTTTATACATCACGATTTGAACGTGGAAAAGTTCTTACGCAACATTTCTGCGCACACGCACCGTTTATACATGAGGCCCCAGGCCTAAACAGACCCAAAACAGAGTCCAATCACAGATTTATTACATTGACAAAAAAATCAAATTGCACAGATTCGATAGATAGAATAGTGAGTAGATATGTCTTGTAGCAAGTTTGTCATAAAGTAGGGTTTTTGTTTAATTTCATGGGCTGCAGCCAGACCTTTCTCAGACTGTTCACAGTATAAATCATTTGACATAAACATGCAATTCAATTGGTTGTTCAGCTCAGTTCCTGAATTTCAAAGATCTAGGTCTACAGCTAGACCCTTCTCCAAAAATGGGGCTGAGGATTTTAAAATTGGCCACAATTAGGAGGAGAAGGAAACCATCAAACCTCTAGTCCTAAAGGAAAAAGAAAACAAAGTTTTCTGTAACTGAGTATTAATTAAAGAATTCCAAAAATGGGTCATAAGAAAAGGCAAATCAACAGCACATGATCAAAAGTAGGTCTTTCGTTAAAGCAAACATATCCAAGCGCAAAGTAACAAACAGTATCTTAAAATGAAGAAAGAACAGGAGTCAAAAACAAAAACGTAATCCTGAAGCTGCTACTCCATCACCTGGTTCTTTGCTGCTCCACTTAAAGACAGTACATTTTTCTTTTTTATGTAAGGTCTGTGAGAAACAAAAAGTCAAAAACCAAGATCACTGTACTCTGTACACGTGTTACAACTACTATATTGATATGTGTATGACGTACATTAAAATTAAAATTGCAGCTATGGCAGAGAAGTGAGACACAAGTGAGATATTTTCCACAAGACCTGGATATATGGCATATAAGCAAGACATTTGACATATAAGCTAGATTTATGAGATATAAGTTAGACATCTGACATATAATATTGATATTTGACATTTACACTGAACATCTGCCTAATAAGGCTGATATTTACCATTTTTTACAAAAAACAAAAAAATGTGAAAAAAGCGCATTTTTTATTCGACATTCTTTAAATGCACAAATAAGGCTACAAATAAACAATGCACAGTTTTATAAATGACAACTCATTATTCTCAGCTTATTTTAATTTGAGCCATTTAATATAAAAAGAACTGTACAATAAAACCCCATAGTGCATTAATGAATCACATCTAAATATTTAACTACCACTTTAAAAAAGCCAAACAGGTAAGCATAATCCAAATACATATTATTTGTAAATATGACATTTTTTTCAGGCAACAGATGACTTTTAATGTTTTTTGAAGAATCATCACTGGAAAGGATTTTTAGTTTTACTTTTGCACTTAATTTATCAGAAAGCGTTTTTGTTCAGAGCAGTTCAATAACTGTCAAATTAGAACTGCAGCAAAAAGGCTTAGGATTTACTGAACAGTGACCTTGAATTTATAAAATACATGGAAATCCAGTGCACTCTGCTTCACACAGCATGATAAATAAATTATATATATGAAGATGCTCCTTTTTTAATTGTGTGTGCTGCTAATTATATTGGTAACTTAAACGTATTGACTTTTTATGTCTAGGTTTTCACCTCCAGTCCTGGTGGGCCGCAGTCACTGCAGGGTTTCCATCCTGCCACATTCCTAATTAGTGACCAGTTCCTGCTGCTAATTGACTTCTTTTCTCTTCATTTTAATTGTTTTGTTTTTTAAGACTCAGTGCTCTGAATTGCTTCTTTCTTCTTTAAATGGCAAACAAATATGAGATATGAAGTGAGCCAACAGATGACCAGCTAAATCTGTGCCTCAAACTCCAACCCATTTTTTTAATCAGCAGACAATTCTCATTGTTAATTAAACTCGTTATTTAATCCAATAACTTGTTGGTGCTGTCTTTCTGCCATAAGAAACATTTCCAAAACTGTTCATTTTCTCTGTTCTAAGAAAACACTGTCAAAATGTTTTGTCTAGGCATGGACTAGGAGTGAAGGTTATCCATTTTGGTGACCTCAAGATTGCATCTTTGCTTTTTACAAATGATGTGGTCCTGCTGGCTTCATTTGGCTGTGATCTCAGGCATGCACTGGGGTGATTTGCTGGGGTGGCTAAGCTAAGGATTAGCACCTCCGAGTCTGAGGTCATGGTTGTCAGCTGGAAAAGGGTGGAGTGTCCTCTTCAGGTTTGCGATGAGGTGCTGCCTCGAGTGAAGGAGTTCAAGTTGCTCAGGGTCTTGTTCATGACTGAGGGAAGAAGGGAGCTGGAGCTTGACAGACAGATTGGAGCAGTGTCTGCTGCCATGTGGGTGATAACTTAGTTCCTGTTCCAAATATCATTAACGCACTTAGTATTTATCTCTGCCCCTCCGAAACACTAAATATGGCACTATTAAATGCTAGAGCTTTAACTAACAAGACTTTTTTTTATCAACAATAAACTTATTAGTGATAATAAAATCCATTTTATTGCACTAAGTGAAATGTGGCTTAGCTCAGACAGCACGGCTGTTTTAATCGAATCTGCGCCTCCGGATTACAGTTTTACTCGTGAAGATCGCCAAGGAAAAAGAGGCGGTGGCTTGGCAAACATTTACTCGAGCCGGTTAAAGTGTAAAGATGTCAGTTTTGGTAAATCCAAGTCTTTTGAGTATCTCGCCATTGTTATCAATGGAGATTCTCACGTTCTAGTATTATCCGTGTTTAGACCTCCAAAGTTCAGTGCGTCTTTTTTTGAGGAATTCTCTGACATAATGTCAATTTTAATTACGAACTATGACACACTCTTAATAGTCGGCGTCTTTAATTTTCATATACATAATCAGTGTGACCAAAAAGTAAAAGAACCTCATGGACTCTTTTGATTTGAGACAGCTCGTAAATCAGCCTACATGTACACATAAAGCAGGTCACACGTTAGACTTAGTGATTGCTAAAGGACTAAAAGTTGATATAAAGCAGATCATTGATATTGGTCTATCAGACCATTTTCTTCTACTTTTAATATAGAAATAATGATAAAAAACACTCATGAGAAGCATATTGTTAAAAAACGCTTCTTTGACTCATCAGCAGCTTTAAAACTTACAAACATTCTAAGCAATCAGTCCGTTTATAGTGCCAACTATAATAGCGAGGATAATGTAAATAGTAAGGTGGAAAGATTTAATACTAAAGTGAGAGCTGCTGTTGACAGAGTTGCACCTGAAAAGACAGTTAAAAATCTTCTAGCATTGTTATACCATGGAAGACCCAAAGAGTGTCTGATTTTAAAGAGAACATGCCGTAGAGCTGAGCGTAAATGGAGGAAGACTAAACTAACTATCCACTATGAAATATTAAAAGTTAAAATAACAGAATACAATAACACTGTCCGTCTTGAGAGGCGCTGCTATTTCTCTAAGATTATAAATAACAATGCTAGTAATCCCAGAGTCTTATTTTCTACAATTGATCGCCTACTAAACCCAGGTAACTCAAAGGAATGCCTCCTAAGTACTTCCAGTAAAACCTGTGAGGCTATCGCTGTATTTTTCAATCAAAAAATTAATGATATTAGAAATAACATAGTATATCTCCCCAACACTAAGGATCCTCCTAAACCCCAGCATTCCGTTATAAACAAATTAAACTCTTTCACTAGGATAGATTTACCTGATTTACAAAAATAATTCTCAATTAAAACCTCCACCTGCGTCCTTGACCCAATACCAACAAGGTTTTCAAAGAAGTATCAGGTGCTAATTGATAATGTTCTTGACATAGTAAATTGTCATTAGATACGGGGTCTTCCCAGACTGTCTTAAGACTGCTGTAGTTAAACCCCTACTTAAGAAACATAATCTTGACCCTCGCTCTTGAAAATTTTAGACCCATCTCTAACCTGCCTTTCTTAAGTAAAGTTCTGGAGAAGGCAGTCATTATGCAGTTAAATGACCACCTCAATAAACATGCTATTCTTGATAAATTTCAGTCGAGTTTTAGAACAAATCACAGCACAGAAACTGCACTCGTTAAAGTAGTAAATGACTTGCGGGTAAATGCAGACAGAGGCCATTTATCTGTTCTCATCCTCTTAGATCTGAGTGCTGCATTTGACACCATTGATCATAATATTCTTAGAAATCGCCTTAGTCAATGGGTGGGCCTCTCTGGCAGTGTCTTAAATTGGTTTGAATCCTACCTGACAGGGAGAAAATTCTTTGTTAGTTGTGGTAATTACAACTCAAGACACATGATATCCGATATGGTGTTCCACAAGGCTCTATCCTGGGTCCGCTGTTATTCTCAATCTACATGCTTCCGTTAGGTCAGATTATCTCAGGGCACAACGTGAGCTACCACAGCTATGCTGATGACACACAGCTGTACTTATCAATAGCACCTGATGACCTACGATTCTCTTGATTCACTAACACAATGTCTGACTTGTATCTCAGAATGGATGAATAGTAACTTTCTCAAGTTAAATAAAGAGAAAACTGAAATCTTAGTGATTGGCAATAATGGATACAATGAGGCTATTAGAAATAAACTGGATACATTAGGATTAAAAGTCAAGACGGAGGTAAAAAGCTTAGGGGTAATTGTTGACTGTAATCTGAATTTTAAATCACATATTAATCAGATCACTAGGACAGCATTTTTCACTTAAGAAACATAGCAAAAGTTAGACCTCTTATATCATTGAAAGATGCTGAGAAATTAGTTCACGCGTTTGTTTTCAGTCGACTAGATTACTGTAATGCACTCCTCTCAGGACTACCCAAAAAGACATAAATCACTTGCAACTAGTGCAGAATGCAGCTGCTAGAATCCTAACTAGGAAAAGAAAATCTGAGCACATTTCTCCAGTTTTGATGTCACTACACTGGTTACCTGTGTCATTCAGGATTGACTTTAAAATTCTGCTTATGGTTTATAAAGCCTTAAATAATCTCGCCCCATCTTATATATCGGAATGTCTGACACCTTATATTCCAAATCGTAACCTCAGATCCTCAAATGAGTGTCTCCTTAGAATTCCAAGAACAAAACTTAAAAGAAGTGGTGAGGCGGCCTTCTGCTGCTATGCACCTAAAATCTGGAATAGCCTGCCAATAGGAATTCGCCAGGCTGATACAGTAGAGCACTTTAAAACACTGCTGAAAACACATTACTTTAACATGGCCTTCTATAACTTCACTGTAATTAAAATCCTGATACTTTATATATCCAACTCATTATAATAACTATTCATGGTGGCTCTAAAATCTGTACTAACCCCTACTCTCTTTTCTGTTTCCTTTTCCGGTGTCCTTTTGGTGGTGCCACCTACTCAAAGCACTGTGATGTTCCAACAATGATGGATGGATTAAAAGACTCTGTGAGAACCCTAACTACAAAGAGGACTATTTAATTTATGTTAGGTAGAATGCCCAGAGGGGACTGGGCGGTCCCGTGGCCTGGAACCCCTGCAGATTTTATTTATTTTTTTCTCCAGCCAACTGGTGTTGTTTTTTTGTTTTTTCTGTCCACCCTGGCCATTGGACCTTACTCCTTTTCTATGTTAAATAATGTTGTCTTATTTTAATTTCTTATTTTGTCTTTTATTTTTCTTTTCTTCATTATGTAAAGCACTTTGAGCTACTTTTTGTATGAAAATAAATACAATAATAAATGTTGTTGTTGTTGTTGATGTACCAGTCAGTCATGGTGAAAAGAGAGCTGAGTTAATAGGTAAAGCGCTTGATTTACTGGTCGACCTACACTGCTACCCTCACTTTGGCCTCAAGCTTTGGCTAGTGACCAAAAGAACTAGATTTTGTATACAAGCAACAAAGAAATTTCATATGGCAAATGATACAGTGGTTGCTGGAATTTTGTACAGTGATGACAAAAATAAATTTTATTGTTCTGAAATAAAACATGGATGGCACTGTGACTCTCGAGGCTCTGGATTAAGGATGAGGAGCTACAGGAAAATGGTTTAAAGCTATCGCTTTAGTGTTTCTTCTACTTTTTATTCACCCAGCATATGCTGTTCGACACCTATCTTATAAGTTCCCAAAATGAATGTCCCTTACCCAATCCATTACATGTCTGATAAGTCTGCAATAAGTGTAAGACATGGATAGTAAGGGCCAGAAGATATAGCCTACATCTACACTACTACATTTTCATTTAGACTCCAATTTTGCCTTTCCTCCACACAACCGTGGCTTTTTTATGGCAAAATAGAGCCTATTGAAAATCCTCTCCTGAGCCATATATTTTTAAAAACACCAACTTATTGTTGCAGTGTGAATGAGTGAAAATGTAGAGTTTTTAAAATACAGACTGTAATCGCGCTCTGATTAGTTTATGCTTATTATGTGGCCCTTCTCTGATTGGTCACCCTTCAGGAAAGAAAACCCTATTCCAACATAGTGGACATAGAGGAGTTGCCTTCAATTGCACTTGTGTTGCTTACCTACAGTAAATGCATCTAAATTACATTGACCAGATTTTTCTGGGTGCAACCTGGGACACCAGGCGGGGGGCCAGGGGGGCAGAGCCCCCCAGAAGCCAGATAGATTTTAATAATGGAAATGCCTACTTTTGTGTTTCCTGCATCTTATTCTGTACGAGTTTCTTCCATTTGAAACACTCATATTATTAAACCACAAACATATACCCATTTTCAAAGTAGGGTTCTATACCATTGTATGCTATTTTTCGTGAAATTACAGGCTAGATCTTGCCAAAAACAGTTCGTGAAAATTGACTGAAAGATGTGCTTTCCTGAAGAGCAAATAAACTCATTAGTGTCCATTATTAGGTCAGTTACACTTGCAGGATAAACGTGCTTATTCACAATATTGCATCCCATGTACATGTGCTACTGCTAGTGCAAGTCCCGACTTCAAAAGAAGAAACCGCAAACCAAATTCCAAAGAGGCAAGGGAAGAAGCAATGTTACTCTGCACTCTAAACTAAAGGAAAATAAAGTAAAATACAGCTGTAAGTGTAAGGAACAGGCAAGCATCTGCAAATGTTGTTGTGACTTGTGTCAAATATTCATTCACTATTAATATATAAATTAATATTATCAGATTCGCAACTATGATGAAATTTACAGAGTACAGTCTGCAGACTTGAGACTATACAGTAAAGTGTGTACAGCAGTACTTACTTAAAGAATAAAGAGCTAAAATTAAACTTAAAAAAATAAACTTTGTCAGCACTTTCAATTTTGTCCCACAAAATAAATTGGCAAGTTTAACTCTTTTAAGTTTAAGCTTTAACTTCAGTGAAAACGGCTCACCTCGAACGTCGTATTGACGAGTGAATGACTGAATCAGGCATCAGCTCTTATATCAGGCTCAGAGCAGGAATAATAAGATAATTCCTGGCTCAGAGCGTAGCATAGCCAAAATGTGTCGTATCACAAGGCACGGCCGATACTATCCAACGATGCGTCCACCTTCTCACCTTCTGTGTGTTTCCATACTGCAAACAATGGCCACCAGCAGGTAGGTATCAGACTCAGAAGAAGGTCGACTAACCATCTGACGTCATGATGGGTAGAAAGTATGATTTGGAATCAGAAAGACTGAATGGGGTCTAGGCCTCTAGGGAAAAGTACGCATTTTGACGGAAAACGCCACAGGCCGGGACATTTCCTGATCTTTTGGGGACGCCGGGACAGGTGATCCAAAAATAGGGACTGTCCCGGGTAAACCGGGATGTCTGGTCACTGTATCTAAATTGTCTTTTGCACAATATAAGTATTGCATACATGCTGTAAATTAAACATATACTGTAGATGTCAGATGAATGAATAACGTCTTTACATACTGAAGTCTAAAACAGAACTGAATATAACAAAAAAAAAGGTGGTATATATGGTCAGAGGAAGGAAATGACATCATGAGTATGTGGCATTCTGGAACCAGACGTGACATCAGGAGGAGGTGGGATCTGGTGGACTGGAACCGGGAGTAATATTATTTATGGACCGGAAGTGATGGTTATCCTGAGGGTTTTTTGTTTTGTTCTGTAGAAACAAATGAGAATGAGTTACAGGACAGCACCAACCTCTGGTCTGGCGGGAAAATGCACTTATTTGAGCCCGTAAACTATCTCTTACTTGCAAGTGTTTGACAATACACAAAAGGCAAATAATTTACTGGTCACTACAGTTCTGAGATAAATCCCATAGCTAGCAGTGCAAACATCTTTTTTAGGAGCACACTTCCTCTTCCTGTTTCCGCTGATTTGTGCATGCCCAATGTAGGTGAAAGGCTACGTTATATACATTGTCGGTCATTCTGGTGTTATTAAAATGACCACTTATGAGGTATGTCCTAAATAAGTACAGCCTACCACACCCAGGTGTCTGTGCAACCTCATTAGACCTTCTCCGGGCACCTGTGTGGTGTCTTCCTTTGACGTACAAACACTGCCAAGCTGGTATGCTGTCATGTATCCGACTTATGTCTCTTTAATCCCTAGCAACCCTTTCCAGCAGGGCAGCCTCTCACATCAGCATGTGATGAGAATTAGGCAATGAATATTCCATAAGTACTGACATGCTGCATTGAAGTAATTGTTTAGCAGCAGTGTCTGAACTTCAGAGTTGTAACTCTGATATGGATGTGAACAACACTAGAGGACCACAAGGAGCAGTCCTGACTCCTTTTCTCTTCACCTTGGTCACTTTGGACTATAAATTGATCACCAGGTCATCTCACTTGCAGAAATTCTCAGATGGTTCTGCACTAATGTTATGTATTGATGAGGAGGATAAGAGAGCGTAGGGGTTAGGTGATTAACTTTTTTTGTGGTGCAAAGAGAACTGTTTGCAACTTAACATCAGAAAAACCAAGGAACTGGTTATTGACTTGCACCAAAGAAAATCTACATTGGTCACTGTTTAGCAAATGGATGTAGAGGTACCTGTATCTGTAGCTCCAAATCAGTGACTGGCTGGAGTGTTCTTGTAATACAGAGGAACTATATCAGAAAGAGCAGAGGAGACTCTTAGGAGTCTGTGTTCCTTTAATGTTCTACAACTCTGAGATGGCCAGTGCAATTTGGTGGGTTTGGCCGGTAATATCACTTGAAGAGAGGCCCAACAAATCAACATTAGTATTGGGACACACTTCTGACCTCCTAGTGGTAGCAGTGAAGGAGAGAATGAAGACAAAACTGAGGGTAATTACAAGCAATACTGCACATTCTCTCTATGTCACCCTACTTTCAGACAACAAATTATTCAACAAAATTGTGTCAGCAATGCTAAGGACACACCTTTATATCAATGGCAATCTACCTTTACAATGCCTCAGTGTGACTGTGACTGTACTTTTCATTTATAGCCAAGTCAGAAGTTTTTCTTTCTTTTTAGTAATTTTGATGTTTATTTATTTGTTTTATTTATTGAACATCTGTAAAAGCTCTTGGGACAAATAAAATTCGGTCTAAGTTAAAATTAGCTTGCATATACACTTAACTGGGGAAAACCAGAAGCTACTATGTATTTTACTGTAAAATTAAACTAAAAAATTTAAATTAAAATATATTCTCAAATCCTTTTAACATAATGAATGGACAAGAGGCCAGTCTTTTGCACGTCACACACCTACACTCGCACTGTCACACTTGGGCCAAATTTTAGTCAACAATAACATGGCACTCAGAACTTGCTCTGCATATCTGAGAAAGTTGGAGAAAATTGGAGCACCCATAGGAAATCCTACACAGACATGGGCAGATGTATAGACTCCACATAGACAAAGACTTTGGATTTTAATCTGAAATGCTGGATCCATGAAGGAGCAGTGTTAACTACACCCATCGATCTAGTGTGCAATTGAGAGGGCAAGAATGTATCCCAGCAGAATGCAAAAAAGGAGACAACCCCGGATGGACATCCATTCCTGAACAAGGAATTTTGATTAACCCTCTATAAAATATATTTCCAGAACTCTAATCGGCATGAATGAAACCATAAGCAGAGAGATTATCAAATATCAAACATAATCTTTTATTTCCATCATGTTGCATTATACTTAGCATTGATAGAAGCTACAACACTTCAAAGGAGTTCTCTGTCCTACATTTTAGAGATTTTATTTCATGGTGTCCTTTACGCAATTGACCTCCCACTTATTGGCTTATAGCTCCTCGAAAATAAAAGTTACATAAGATCAAATTTTCATTGGGTAAAAGATGTTATATACTATTTGAAATTGGAAAAAAATCAAATTCTCACTTAGAGGATCTGTGCAGAACTTTTTCAAAACCTGGCAGGATCTAATCAATAACATTTTAAAATAAGCTTTTAAAGCACTGAGGAAGCAGATTCTCTCCCCATTTCTTTTTCTTCTCCATTTATCTTTATTCACTTATTAATTCGACTATTTACTTATTTTCACTAGCTTTAAGTTTTACTCTGCTGGCCATGCTCTCTTTCCCGTGGGGGGGGGATGGGTTGATTTGTTTTCGATCCTATTTTTGTTAAAATTGATCTATTTGTATGGAATGTTGTGTGATTACAATAAAATCAATAAAAGGTTGGCGTCCTTCAACATCTGCAATAAGATGCTGCAGATGTTCTATCAGATGGTTGTGGCAAATGCCATCTACTAGACACCTCACATCTGGACAAACTGGTGAGGAAGGCAGGTTCTATTGTAGGCACGGAGCTGGACAGTTAGACATCTGTGGCAGAGCGACGGGCGTTGAGCAGGCTCCTGTCAATCATAGAGAATCCACTGCGTCCATTGAACAGGATCATCTCCAGACAAAGGAGCAGCTTCAGTGACAGACTACTGTCACTGTCCTGCTCCTCTGACAGACTGAGGAGATCATTCCTCCCCCACACTATGCGACTCTTCAATTCCACCGTTAACGTAACGTAAACGTTAACATTATACAAAGTTATTGTCTGTTTTATCTGCATTTTTATCACTCTTTAATTTAATATTTTTTTTTATCAGTATGCTGCTGCTGGAGTATGTGAATTTCCCCTTGCGATTAATAAAGTATCTATCTATCTATCTATCTATTTAAAAGTAAAAAAATAAATAAAAATAAATAAAATAAAACCAAATTTATCAGATTAAAAAAAGTACATTTACTCATTTAAATAGAACTAACAATACAAAAGAAATGACTCAGACAACAAGTTTTGCAGACATAAATGCATTTCTGGGTTTGCTTATTCTGCTAGAGTCAAAGTGTTTAGACCCTGTGAATACTTTCAAATATTCATATTTGGGCATTCTTTGAAACCAAAGACATTATGCTTCAAATGTTTCCTTCAAAATACATGCCTATCAGACAACAAGAACACAGCTGCCAATTAGAAGGCATTTGTTTCTACTGGTAAAGTCACACAAACAAAAGAAAAGCATGTTCTATGGATTTAATGCAGTTGCCATCAACATTAACCAAGCACCGTATATTGGGCTCACTATGACTTGATTCCACATAACTTGTGATTGACAAGACAAAGTGCTGTGGATTATCGCACTGTGGCTATAACTCCTTCGAAATGATTGATTTTACAAAAGGGAAAATTAATCAGTAATACCATCAGTATTGTTTTATCCAATGTCAGGGATGCCAGGGGTGACAACCCGCCCGGGAAGCCATGAAGGACCAGAAGAGGGCGTGCGCCCACCTTGGACCACGTGGGGGCCGACACCCTGGTGGTTTTGGGGACTACGAGTAGAGGGCTTGGAAGCCCAACCCTGTAGGGGCCCGTGGTCACCGCCAGGGGGCGCCCCGAGGCCTTGAAAACCCTGGACCTCAGCACTTCCGCCACACCAAGAAGTGCTGGGGGGAAGAGAAGCAGGGACACCCGGAGTGCTTCCGGGAATACAGCCGGAACTTCTGCCACACGGGGGCATTTCGGTGGAAGATTGCCGGGAAGCACATGGAGCACTTCCGGGTATGGATAAAAGGGGCCGCCTCCCTTCATTCGGGGCTGGAGTCGGGTGGAAGTAGGACGAAGCAGGAGAAGCAAGAGTGGAGGCAGCCCGAAGAAAGGCATAGTGTGTGGCCAGGACTTTGGGGGTAGTGTGTGCACTGACTTTTGTAAATAGATTATGTAAATAAACGTGTGGAGGGTGAAAAACAACATGTCTGCCTGTCTGTGCCTGGGTTCCATTCACACCAAGTAGATATGAAAAAGACTTCTTCTTCTTGCCTGTAAAGGCTCATAGAAGTAATCTCATAATAAATTATTTTGCAAACAGAATGCTCTCATGAACATTTATTATTCTAAATGCATTCTCTAATTATTAGGGATGCAGCCTTTGCCTACACATTCAGGCTGGAATCATCTTCAATTCCCTGTGAGGTACATGCCATTGAGTAGATGGCCCCACAAGACATGGACTGGACTGAAAGCAAATGAGATGGTCAGAACAGGATGACAGCTGCATTGAATTTAATGTCTATTTGAATTAATGAGATCGATAGCAGAAGGTCATACAGACATGGTGTGTTATCTGAGCAGGAAGAAAAGGACCTGAAGAAACAGGTATTGAACTATTGAAGCCCGATTAGGAATTCAAAATAATTTTAATTTAATTTTTAACAGGGTGACGGAGAATTACAAACATCAGTATCAAAAAACGTGGTTGATTTTAGAAAAGCATTTAACAGTGTGCGGTGGGAGACGCTACAGAAAATGTCATGGGAATATGGTATCAAGAACTTAATATGACATACAAGATTTGTCACAAATATTATTCCATCTTTGTCAGATCAATGTCTTTTTACAAGTTCATTGTTGTCCAGGGATGCGCGTGCCGACTTCTGACTGAGCGCTATCTTCTGGATGCTCCTGGTGAGTTATGACAGCTCACAAGCTCTCCTAAATCCTGGTGAAGTTAGAAATAGTTTTCTAAATTAGGACGATTGAGAAAATACTTTAACTCTTACTCCTAACAGTAGGACCAAATTTCCACTATTCTGAGATTTTTAGCCAGTTAGGACCGTTTCTGCTTGTGAGACGCTTGATAAATACAGTCACAGGACTAAGTTGAAATTATTTGCAGCAAGTCCTGTTCTGATCTGGTGTTTATTGTCTGCGGTCAGTCAAACAATATTTAATGATCTGCCACTATGCACTCCCCATACATTTCAAGGAGCAGACCACACAAAAAAGTAGCTTTTTTCACCTCACACTACAGTAAAAGTTCCATCCTCATCACACGTTATTGGGAAAACTATATTTAATGATATCAAAATGACTCACATGTGAAGCAGACTGAAGGATTATTATAAATACCATTTGCTATAGGTTTTATATAAAGTCTTGAAATCCTCATATCAGTATTATATAACAACTAGCAAAATACCCGCGCTTCGCAGCGGAGAAGTAGTGTGTTTTTTCTGTCCCCCCTGGCCATTGAACCTTACTCTTATTCGATGTTAATTAATGTTGATTTATTTTGTTTTATAATTGTGTCTTTCATTTTTCTATTCTTTAATATGTAAAGCACTTTGAGCTACTGTTTGTATGAAAATGTGCTATATAAATAAATGTTGTTGTTGTTGTTGTAATTAAAATTACTAACGGTCACGGAAGTCCAATGAGCCCCAGTAAGAGCCACAAAGTCTGCTTTCTGTAATGCATCTAAATTTGCTTGCTGTTCCGTGTCATAAAGCTGTTGAATTTTACTTGAAATAGTCTTTCGGCACAGCAGTTGGAAAGTTGGATAACCTGACGCTAACTGTAGCACATTTTCCAACCCCCTATCTTCCACCACTGTTAGTGGTCTACAGTCCAAAGCAATCCATTTTGCGAGAGAATTTGTAAGTTTGACCGATGTTGACTTACGAATTTTGGTCCTGAAGCCAGTCATTTCATCAGGTTTGGGCTGCCGACACCTTTTGTTGGTACTCGAACCCGTACTGCTAGTGCTAACAGCATACACAGTTTCTGTGCTCGCTGTAACATGTTTTGCATTTAGATGGTACCGTAAGGTTAAAGAGCGTCGGTGTTATGCAAACTCCTTTTTGCACAGTTTGCACAAAACCACGCTTTTATCAAGGCTTCCGTCAGGTAGTCTTTCAAAATGAAATTTGCCTCCGCTCAGTCCTAACAATGTGCTTTCTTCAGACTCTTCCATTTTTGTAGCTCTGATGTGTGAATCAATGTAATCGATGTACCAGGAAATCATGCATTGACAAAAGTTCCCCTTTGCTTGGAATGCAAAGTGAGATTAAATGCGTTATTTTTTTAACGCGTTATGGATCACATGCATCGAAGCTTCTGAGCTGTGCTTGTGCTAAGAAAAGGAAACATTTTAAAAATAACTTAACATGATTGTCAATGTAACCTTTTGTAGGGTGTGTCTCTGAGACTTATTAATTATCATCGCAAAGCAGAGCCTTACTGGAAATTGGAGGCATTTGAATTGAAAAGGGAGATCAGAGGGTATAACAGGGATGCGAGGAATACAAACTCTCTCCCCTGAGTAACCGGCAGTAAAAATAGTTGCCTCAATTAGGTTCTTTTGCAGACACGTGACCTGAAGTCTCTTGCCGTTACAAAGTCTCAGTGGCTGTAAGGTTTTCAGTAATATTATTGGTGTCCCAACCCTCAAAATTAGATTATGCTCAGTAGTGCCTGGAGGATTCAGAGTGTGGAGAAGCCCTAGAGACAGCGTGTGTATTAACTTATGGATTTTTCTGTGAGTATTTGGTGGAAGCGTCACAAAGTTGCTTCCGCAAGACCCCCACAAACACAGTCTCTCGAAATTTGCATAAGCACAGTCCTTCACTAGCAATTTTAACTTAGTTACAAAGTGATCAAAACTCTCGTTTATACCCTGCGTCCTCTCATTAAACTTGTATCCCGCGAATATCGTGCTAGTCGTGGCATGACAAACACCAGCGGCAGCCTGTCTATGAACTTAATTTAAGAAGCGTGTCTACAAAATTAATTTAAACTTACGGTTTACACCGTGCTTTGTTTCCGCATTAGCTGCACTTATGAATATGCTTGTATGCGTCACTCGCTTGATTTTCTTTTTCTGCCTTCTCAATTGTGTAAAGCGTCTTTTCTTCAGCGCTCTTTGGAGCTCTGCCTTGTTCTCTACATACTGCGGTCACAGTCAGTTCACGTGATTACTTGGGAGGCGTGATGATACGAGACACAACTCCGCCTCCCACGGCCATCGAGAAGCAGTCTATTACAGTATATGGGCAACAAAATAGGTTCTAGTTATGACCAAAGCACTGTAGAATTTCAAAATGAAACCTGCCCAACTTTTGTAAGTAAGCTGTAAGGAATGAGCCTGCCAAATTTCAGCCTTCTACCTACACGGGAAGTTGGAGAATTAGTGATGAGTCAGTGACTGAGTGAGTGAGTGAGTGAGTGTGTCAGCGAATCAGCGAGTGAGTCAGTGAGGGCTTTGCCTTTTATTAGTATAGATTCACAGTAAAACATCACATGGAAAACATCAAGGAATATTACAACATTTTATTATAACATTTAAAGACAGTATACTCTATCCAGCAGGGGGCGCAAACTCCCTAGTTGGAATAAGTTCTTTTGTAATTGCGGCATGTTACATAACCCGAAATATATAGATATAACATAAAAAGGTGATACCCCTCCTTTAGTGATACAGCGGTAAGAAATCACATAGGAGAAATAATTTGGCTTTCTTTAATGACGGTTTACGCGGCATAACAGACAAGGAAGCTATGACAATACCTTTTGGGTAGTTTGTATAGAGTCTGCCATTTTTGTCGCTGTGCTGGGAAGGATTTTCAGGATCACATGATGGTATCTCCCATCTGTCCGTCGGTTTCAAAGGTGTGCCGGGCAATGTTCACAAGCTTTATATCTTTCTTCAAGTACAGGCCCCCACTTAGGTAAATCACGCCATTCCAAACAAGGAAATGAAGCTCCAATGTCATGCTGACGCTGACACACAAAAATAGTACAATGCCCATTTTGCAGTTGTCCCTTTCTTGTCTTCTAATGCTTGCCTAGCAGTTCTAAATGATGAGCTCTTGTGTGTTAATTCTGGCTTTGTGTTAGCTGTAGATGTGAGTGGATTTATAAAATATTTTTTGTACAGAGCACAGTGACATATTAAACTTATATACTTATTACATATACAAATGTTAAATTATAAACACACAAAACTGAAATTGCATTAAAAATTTTTAAATAATGATTCAAAAATAACAAAAACAATAAAACAGAAAATACACATAAACCCAGGCTGACATATAACATATTGCAATGGTATAATATAAAATGAATAAATAAGATTCATTATTGACAAATAGTGATCAATGAAACTACTTGCGCAAAACTGAATTTTCAGTGAAAGTTAAGCCAGTGTCACCTTATGTAAGTTCTAGACCCTGGATATGTCAGACCTGCTGACTGAAATTGCTGAACTTGTCACAGAACCATGACAGTTTACATGACTTGAAATGGCTGGTGTGATGGTGCAGATCCTGCTCCATGCTGCTCCCTCATCTTGTTTTGGAACCTGACACCGTTGATAACGTAACTGAATGAGTTAGCAGATGAGGGCAAATCACATATGGAGCAAGGAGATGGTGTAAAAGTGTCCTGTGCTTTTAGTAATAAAACCATCAAAACAGTGTTCAAATAAATAGTGCAGTGGTTCACAAAGTTAATAAATAATCCATTGTAAGATATGGCCGGCCATGTACCCCGGCCAATACCCCCAAGCCGCCAGGTGGAGCCCTCCTTGCAGCATGGAGGTCCCCAGAAGACCAGCAGGGCATTATGGACCATGTAGTTTTTATGCACCGCCCTGCTGGATGCCATGGGGGCCACGAGAGGGAGCTGCAGGGAGGACCGAAGAGTTCTTCATGCCCTATGACCCGGAAGTTCGTCATAGGAAGAGCGACGGGCTTCCGGGGTGAGAAAAAACATTATTTACCCTGACCCGGAAGGAATTAGGAACTATGGATTGATGGGACAGAAACGCCTCAGGGTCAGGGGCTATAAAAGGACTGTGCCTCAGTCCAGACACTGAGCTGAGTTGGGAGGCAGGGTGGCTAAGCGTCTGGGAGTGGAGGATTGGTTTATTAATTATTATTATTGTTTATTGAGAATTGTGGAGAGGAGCGTGCTTTGTGCACTTTATTATTATAATAAATATCATCATTGGATTTTACCTGGTGCGAGAAGCATCTTATTCTATTACACCATAAAAACAGTAAAATCCATGAGATAAAAAAAGATTTAAAGGATGACTAAAATCAGTGTCACAGCAGTCAGGTCATTCCCAAATTGGACAAGCCTAACACAACGCCCTCTTCATCTCCCCAGATCACCCATAGCTCACACAGCAGCAGAGACACTTGCAGTTGTAGTCCTCTCCGCCCAACCCCCATCTTGGCTGCCTACATCGGTGTCTACAAGACCACTCGGGGTTGATTGTCTTCCCGTCTTATGCATTATGCAATGCTCATGCATTTGTTCCTCGGACCCCTAGAGAGGATGCCACCTTGATCATACCCATTCTTCCAAGAAATGTCAGCGGGCACGATCCACCCCTAGAGCACCAAACCCTTGCGACTATGTGGGGCAAAAAACCGATCTGCCTTTCTCCATGCTGGCTGGCTCAACTTGCCTCTCCACCGGCTGCTCTTCTCTTCTTTCTCTGTTCTGCCTCTTTCCTTCTGTGCTGGCCTGTATTTATATGGCTTTGTGGGTGCAGCATCTCAATCACACACCGCAGGAAGCCGATGATGCAACTGAAGATGATCGAATCCTTATGCGCAGGTGAGTCTCGCCCCAATTACCTCATCAACTCCCCACGGTTGCGCAAGTGCACCCACAATGACAGACATGGCCAAGCAGATTATTTATTAAAAACTAGCCATTAGTATGGAGCCTTGGACCTGCTATATCACAGCGTGGCATGTCACATTTAAAAAACACATACTGACCTCCCACCATAATGTGCTGCCTCAGGGAGCCAGGGTTAACAGGTATGGCAAATTTGGCTTTTTGTTTCCATTCTGTCTTCAGACAGACAAGTTTCACTTCTCTTTGTAACGTCCAAAACAAATGCGTTTGTTATTCCATATCACTGTATTAAATGAATTATACTCCCAGATGAGCATTCATTGGTTGTCAGCTTTCATGCACACAGAGCCCATCCCTACCACTACTGTAAAGAAAAATTAAACCTGTTTCATTTGTTTGACTTTGTTGGAGTGAGTAACACACTAGTTGAAATGAGTCACTGGGCATGTCACTTAATGAGACTGTTCTTCACTCATTTAGATTATAAAAGACTACAATTGAAGATTGTTGGAAAAGTCATCAAATGTGACATGCTCTTTATATTTTTGCTTTGCAAAAAAAATTGAGAAGCATATTTTTCATCTCATCTACTGCCTTTTTCTCCATATGCAGGAGCATGGCAAAAATTATTCTGGTACAGAGCATGGAAAAGTTGGGTAACAGCTAGAGAACAGATAATCAGCTTAACAGAGTTAGAGAAAGTCAGTGCAGGTGGTGTTATCGCTCACCCAAACTAAGGGGTGAAAAGCAAAAGGCAGATGAGCATGCACAGCCACATAGAAGGAGCCATGGAATCGGCAGCAGCACTGAAGGGCAGCCGAGAAAGAACACAACAGTTTGAGCTGCAGAATAGTATTTACTGTCATTCTAATACTGGAAAGTATACCTGCTGTTTATTTTATGACTGCAAATAGCACTTGGGTGCTTCTTATTATTTTTGAAGAGAGCAGGTTTGATGACTAAAATCTCCATTACTGTAATGGATTGTAGTTGAATTCATAGCAAAAGGGGTGTGAGGTCTCCAACAAACCTCACAAACCAGGTCAGGCCTCCTATGTCTGTCTGGATTAGGCTTCACTCAATTCACTTGAATCTTAATGTCAAAATCCCGCTTTGGCCTACATAAGACTAAATTGGTAGAAGCCTCAGAAAAATCTTAAATATCTCAATCATAAAAAGATCTCTTAAAAAAAAAAAGAAAACTGGGGAAACCTTTGGTTGACGTGACAAGCTAAACTAAAAATAACTAAGTAATTATTAGAAATCCAAAAAAAAAAAACCACAAAGGTTCAAAAGGAAGCGAAAATAGTTGCATAAGAAGGAAATTATCAGCAGCAAACAAGTCCCAGTACATTATCTGTAAGAATAAACCAGTAACAGAGAAAAACATAATCAGAAAGTACGAACAAGAAACATAGTACACACAATAACTCCAATGGAACTCATGCCTGAGTTCTCCATTGGCTTTGAACTAAATAGCCAGAGGGAGGGCACAGACATGTTGATGTTAAGGTGGCCCTGCCTGTTGGCGGTTCCACCCACAAGGAACATGGTACATAAGTAAATTTAAAGCAATAGTACGTAATAATAAACATGTCAGAAAACACATAAAAGTAAAGCACATGACAACTCAAAGACAACAACAAAAAACACTTAAAACAATAAAGTAAACATGTAATATCAGAGCAACTGCACCTGCGACAAAGAGTAAGTGAATTGATAAACCTGACTGCTTTGACTGTGTGTAGGGTTTGTTCTGCTATTCAGGGATGATCCCAGCTTTGTATGTGATGCAACTAGAATAGCCTTAGGCTCTCAGTGACCCTTTAACAGAAAAAGGATGTATGGGTATAGTCTATGCATGGTGATATATTTTTTGACTATCTTTAATAACTAAACACAGATAACCATTCTAAATAAATTTAGAATTAAAATTCTTTAAAATGAATCAGCAATAATGAAGTAAAATTTTTCTTTATTTACATAGGAAGATGATAAATGATAAATCATTTGCAACGAGTGCAGAATGCAGCTGCTAGAATCCTAACTGGGAAAAGAAAATCCGAACACATTTCTCCAGTTTTGATGTCACTACACTGGTTGCCTGTGTCATTCAGGATTGACTTTAAAATACTGCTTATGGTTTATAAAGCCTTAAATAATCTCGCTCCATCTTATATATCGGAATGCCTGACACGTTATATTCCAAATCGTAACCTTAGATCTTCAAATGAGTGTCTCCTTAGAATTCCAAAAGCTAAACTTAAAAGAAGTGGTGAGGCGGCCTTCTGCTGCTATGCACCTAAAATCTGGAATAGCCTGCCAATAGGAATTCGCCAGGCAAATACAGTAGAGCACTTTAAAACACTGCTGAAAACACATTACTTTAACATGGCCTTTTTATAACTTCACTCTAACTTAATACTGATACTCTGTATGTTCAATTCTTCATAATAACTATTCACAGTGGCTCCAAAATCCACACTGACCCCAACTCTCTCTTCTGTTTCTTTTTCCGTTTTTTTTTGTGGTGGCGGCCTGCGCCACCACCACCTACTCAAAGCATCATGATGCTCCAACAATGATGGACTGAAAGCCAGAAGTCTACGTGACCATCATCATCAGGTCCTTCCATGAAAATATGATGATTTATGTTAGGTAGAATGCCCAGAGGGGACTGGGCGGTCTCTTGGTCTGGAACCCCTACAGATTTTATTTTTTTTCTCCAGCCTTTGGAGTTTTTTGTTTTTCTGTCCACCCTGGCCATCGGACCTTACTCTTATTCTATGTTAATTAATGTTGACTTATGTTTATCTTTTATTGTGTCTTCTATTTCTCTATTCATTTTGTAAAGCACTTTGAGCTACATTTTTTTTGTATGAATATGTGCTATATAAATAAATGTTGATTGATTGATTGATTGATATAAAAAGTAAGTTTTATATACATAGTACAAATTATATAGCATGTCCCATTGTGCTTTTAATCTATAACATTACTGATACCTTTTCTAGTAGTATTAGTGCTATGCTAGAAGGTTAAAGTGGACTGGCCCATTTTAGCTGCTGCAGCTTTAACAGAATGCTCAGCTCCAGTGTTGCCTTATTTTTAGAATAATCTGTAGTGCTTGTGTCTAAAAATAATCACACAAAAATTGTAAATATGCTTCATTATGAATGTAATGAAGTTAGTGTAGGGCTGCGTCAGGGCGCATCCATCTTTAAAGTAAAAAACATTAAAGGTTATTTCCACACTGAAAAGGAAATTAGCCAAATGATGCTCTTTGGGTGTATAGATAATGAAGGTTGTACACACAAAACATGTCTTTTACCTTCTTTCCTTTCCTTTCCAGTACAGAAATAACCTTTAAAGTTTTTTCCTTATCAGGAATGTAATGTAACATATGATTGTGTTCAGTACAGTACAATCAAACATAAGGATATATACAGCAACAAATAAAAAGGACCCAAGTTTATCATATTCATACAGTATAATCCAGCTCAGTGACGTTTACTTGACATGCATGTCTTCATTGGTTTATTACATAAACATGACTTTTTTATTTACATTTACTTTTGCTCAATAACCATATTGATCTAATAAGTACTTGTTTTTTTTTTATTTGTCCATAGGCTGAGCAGGTGGTACACTTTCAAGCACTGAATTCACTTCCTGTAAAAATGCCAAACACTATACATGTGCTATTTGTTGTTTAAAAAAATGGTAAATAAATAAATATACCCACTTGGACCTCTCCTGTAGGGAACCTACACTGTAATCTTGTTGGCTCTGAAAATCACTCTGTAATGCTACTTGCTCTTAATGTTGCTATTTAAAATAAATACAATGAATGGTCACTTGCGATTTATTACTTAATAATGGCTGATACTGTAAAAGACTTTTACTGTTAGGTCCATGAAAGGCACTTTGATACCACTTTCTAAGAGAGGAACCACAAGAAAAAGTCAAAATAAACTCAAATGATTTTCCTGACCTTTTGTGCCACCTGTGTAAATTTAAGGGAGCTCAAGTTCTTCTGGAATGAGATTAGGGCTACAATTTTTCCTTTTCTTTTGCCATTTCTCCTCATTTAACTCACATTATATGAGGGGGAGTCAAGCTAAAGTTAGAAAATGGGATTTATTAGAAAATGGAACAAACCTTAACAAAACTGATCATGTAATTTCTCAATGTAGTCTTGACCCTTCTCAATACACTTGCGCCACCTGCCTGGAAGTGCCTGGATTCCAGCAGAATAACTTGTGCACTGCTTTCTTCATGTGGTCATCTGTCTTGAATCAACGACCACTCAAATGTTTTTTTTTCCACCAAAAAAGGTGGAAATCACACAGTGCCAAATCTGGCGAATAAAGAAGTGCGTGGGTGGGCAGGCATTGTCTTGCAGCAAAAGTACTCCTTGAGACAGCAGTCCCCGCTGCTTGGATCGAATAGCAGGCTTCACATTGGTCTCCAGCAAGTCACAGTAAATGCACCAGTGACTGTAGTACCCCTCACAATAACTTGGGTGCACGAGTGATGGCGAGGACAAGATAAGAGCTCCTCTGTCTTAAAGTGCTTCTTATATTGGCTTCAAATTCTCAGTGACTGAAGGACAATTGGATTATTAGTGTATTGATGATAATTTGTATTTACTGGAGCACAAAGCAGAGAATATAAAGAAGTACTGCAAAGATATTGCAGACCAGGCTTGTGTATATTCATCAATTTTGGTCAATATCCAGGGGCCTTATGTATAACACCGTGCACAGAATTCACACTAAATCATCGCATACGGACAAAAATGGAAATGTGCGTAAGCACAAAGAAATTCAGATACTAAAACCATCCATACGCCAACTTCTACGTAGTTCCGCTCCATAAATCCTGGTCAGCATGAAATGTAACCCTAACCCTGATTCCTCCCAGAATTATGCCCTTTTGAATATGCAAATCAATATAAACAGCCCATTACCTTCAGTGTTTTGTGAAAAGACAATAGCAAAAACACAGGGTAAAAAAGGTCACCGTATGCTAAGTGGAGATCCTACTCAGTGAAGTGGAACCCAGGAAAAACATATTTTTTGGTGGCTTGGGCAGTGGTGTGGGCGACAGAAGGAAACTGATGAAGTTGCACTCAAAAATTCAAGTTCAGAAAGTTGCACAGTGCCCGAAATAAAAAAGAAGCTTTCAAATGTCAAAGGTGAAAAGGTGAGTCGTAGCCCACTGTCTGAGTGTCATACAAAAGTGTATGAGGGTACAGAGAAAAGAAGAAAAAATTAGGGACACAGTGAAGAAAACAAAAGGTTGAAATGTAGACTTTAATCTTGAAATTTCCACTTAAATCTTGTAGTTCATTTTGTCATTAAAGTAGAACATTAGAACTTCATATTAAAATTGATGTTTAATTTAGTAGAGTTTCTCAAATCTCATTGCAACTAAAGTAGTATGTTAAATGCTTCGTATTCTAGGTGTTCTATGTGTGTGAATCACTACGTGTTTCTTAAACAGGCTTTCTCTTTCATAGACAGTAGCTTGCATGGAAGTGATCGCAATACAGAATACATTACATTCATGATATTATAGATCTCTGAACATTTTAGAATAGTAAGATGTATACTTGATATAATTTTCATGATGAAATGCATTAAAGCACGTATTAAACATGTGGGGGCATGGTGGCACAGCAGAAGCAATGAGCTGATGCCTCATCCAGTGATTGTTCTTGCTTCCCCCATCCAGGGATTGTTTATGGCTCCCGCAAGATGCTTGCTGGGACACACGCAACCCTGAATGGAACAATGTAATGCAGCAAAACTGTCTCTGTCAAATGTACCAACCTTCAATTCCTGTCCTCCCGTTTTCTTTCTCCACATAACCAATCACCACACAATGAGCTCTGTAATAAATGCACAATACACGTTTAATTATTCCATCCATCCAGTGTTGCACCAGTCCCAGCAACCATCAAGCATGAGGCAGGAACAATCCCTGGATGGAGCGCTATCTTATCCCTACCAATGGGAAAGTCTTTCTCCCGTGGGGCGACTATGATCTTTTCCTGAATAAGATCAAGCACAATTGCATAGGGTGCAACAGGATCTTCCATCTGCAACTAAAGTCACTTCAGTACACATGTACTGTGTCAGCGTACTCATGTCAATCAAACACAGGAAGCTCTGCAGTTTACTTGTGACTTTACGATGTAGGAAGATAAGTAAATAAATCAATGTAAATAACATTCGATCTGACTTTGATATACAAAGTACAGTGACGGCAGCTTCCAATTGCAGCTATAGACTCTTCAGTATGCGAGTGACTCTCCACGCTAGTGTTTAGATGTGGACGACGTATGTGCCTAAAAAAGAAGTCTAACTGCATTCTTGTATCATTGTTCGTGTACTGAAGTATCAGCAGGCATTTTTTGTGGCATTACACGTGTAATTTGTGAGCATGCCTATGTCAATCAAACAGAGGAAGCTCTGCACTCTACTTGTGACTTTACTCTATAGGAAGAAAAGTAAATACATCAAGGTAAATAACATTCAGTCTGGCTTTTATATAAGTGACATATAAATGTTTCTTATGTAAAGACCATCACAAACAGGACTTCGCACAATACGCTGGCGAGCTCTGTAAGCTGTGCTGTTTCTTTGAGGGACAGGTGTGGGGCAGACTGACTGGCAGGATGACGCCGAACCTCACCCTGTATCCAAACGGTTCCATCTTTCACCTTAACGCCTGGTGCAGCTGCGTTGTTCTTATATGTGAGTGGACGTTTCTTGCGGGGAGGGCTTCTGTTCTCTTTCTCCGATCTGAGTTCACCTCTGTTATAGCTCATCTTCATTTGAAAACAGCAGTGTCAGATTGGGGCAACCATGAATACAACTGGGAGGATAACACTGAATAAAAAAAATGCTAACCTTTACAAGTACCATACATTTACACCAGCTGTTACAGACTCAAATCAAATGTATGTTTTTTTTGTATAATAGTAACAATAAGAGCAGCTCACTACTGAAAACGTTTACTTTGGGACACGTGAAGACTTGAACCAGTGACCTTTTGAATAGGAGTAAGCCGTTCTTACCTCTGTACTACCAAAGAAGTCACAACAACAAGCCACACTAATCTGATTTTTTTTTCTTCGGTTATAGTCTTGAAGAAAAGCACACATGTTCTGTTATATTTGTACCTGTTGTGAAAGTGCTTATTTGACATTTTGACTTTAGTCTTCACACATTATACAATTCATGTCAAAATTTTGTCTTTAGTTCTAAAAAAGGAAAAAAGTTTGTCTTTTAGGTATCCATCCATCCATTTTCCAACCCGCTGAATCCGAACACATGGTCACGGGGGTCTGCTGGAGTCAATCCCAGCCAACACAGGGCACAAGGCAGGAACCAATCCTGGGCAGGGTGCCAACCCATCGCAGGACAAACACAAACACGCCAAGCACACACTAGGGCCAATTTAGAATCGCCAATCCACCTAACCTGCATGTCTTTAGACTGTGGGAGGAAACCGGAGCAACTGGAGGAAACCCACGCAGACACGGGGAGAACATGCAAACTCCACGCAGGGAGGACCCGGGAAGCAAACCTGGGTTTCCTAACTGCGAGGCAGCAGCGCTACCACTGCACCACCGTGACACCCGTCTTTTAGGTATGTGTTCAACATTTCTGTCATGCTACACTTACATAGATCTTTGTAGACACGGAACACACATGAAATGCATGTGTTCCAAATAACAATATATTTTTTAGCCTATACAGCTCTAAGTACCTGGCTCCCTGATAAACAAGGCTTGAGTTGGGAGAGGTTTTTGCTGTTTCTGCGGCAGTGGGAGGATTTGGATAGCAGGCTGCTTGCTGCTTGGGTTTATCGACACATTTACAAGACAAAAGACACTGAAAGGAGAGGTGCAAATGGATTTAAGGTGGGCCGGATTTACGAGTTTTTTCGTAAGCTTTGGTAATTCTACTGTTAAACATTCTGTACCTCTGAACTTGCAGAAAACAAAATGCAGACTTGTCAGTAAGTGATCAAGCTACTGTATATGCTGTGCCTGCATTTCATTTTTCTTTGTGCAACTTGCACTGCAACCCTTATAGTGTGCACCAACAAAGTGGTGTCAGTTGAAGAAATAAACACAACCCTGTAATACATAACTCAAGTGTAATCCATAGAATGTTGATTTAACAAGCCAATGTTTCCTAATCCTTTTGTGTTATGTGTAGGGAAGGACATTTTGTGCTTATTATTATGTCTAAGTCAAGAATCTTATTTTCAGAATACAGGTGTAAATTTAAAGTATTACTGAAAAATAGTGTATTAATTTGCAAACTTACTTTGGTAATGATTGAATTACTTTCACACTTTGGTATTGCTAACTGTGCACCATCCAAATATTTTTTGTTTACATAAAGAATAGAAAGGGAATAATTAAAAGCTATTAGAAAAATAAACGCCCATACTATACATTTGTAATTAAGCAAAGTGGACTGAGTGTATCTTTCAATGGGCTGGCAATCCATCCAGGATTCCTGCATTATTATATTGATGGCACAATATTGAAAACTCAGGACCATTAGTTAGGCAGAATATGTGTAGAATATGATAAACAAATTAATGGATAGAAAAATGGTAAAAGTTACTTTACGGTTTTCAGATTATACATTTATTTAGTAACTCTTAGAAATTTGAAAGGAAAAGGAAAACGACCCTCAAAAAACATTACTTTGTTTTTAAATTGGGATGGCACTCATAGCAGGCTGTACAGTTGTGTACCATGCTAGATGATAAAGAAAAATGGAAATAAACAATTATGAAATGCCAACTGTTTGGGGGGGCAAAGGAAGTTAGGAGAGTCATATTTTGAATGCCAGAAATGATGCCACAGTGCTGCGATGTCCAGTATGGCGCATCAAAGTCCAGGGCTTAACAACAACGGTTTATTTCTTGCATAGCCCAAAATTACACAAGGAATGTCTCAGTGGGCTTTAACAGGATTTTTTTCGCAGCCCCCATCCTTGCCTCTCTATGAAGACAAGAAAAACTCCCAAAAAACCTTGTAAGAAAAATACAAATGGGCAAAATCTTGTTATGACTTGTTAAATGACTCTTCTCCTGTTCATCCCATTACTTTTAGTTACATTTTGGTATCAACATTAATACTGGAGTTGTTATTAAAACAAATGTTGCCATAGAATCTTTTAAGAAAAGCCCACTGTCAGAAATGAAACATTTTGTTTAATAAATTTTCCACTTATTCTACTTAAACATGGTGACTCTACATATGTTTTATTTTGGTTTTGGTACAAATAAAAACCTTTTTGCTCATGGTTATTTTACTTTTTGATACCCTTCTTGGCTTCAGACTCTTGTATTGATCTTAACTTCAGTTTTTGCTAGTGTTATTGATTTTTTGTGTTGGTACTTTTGACCTTTTGATAATACATTGGCTTTGGCCTTTTGACTTTTCTTTTTCCTGTGCTTCTTCATTTCCTGAAACTCTTTTCAACTGTCCTTTTAAGGGCACCTCAGTTTTTTTTAGTTGTCTTTTTAGGGCATTTTTTTCCAGCTGCTCTTTTACAGGTATTAATCTGCAAACTATCATTTTTGGGACAGGCCTGTTGCTTCTTTTTCAGGTATAACAACCATTTATATTAGAGAAATGCAATAAAGATGTGATTAAAGCAATATAATTTATTTTCTTAATCTCTCTCTATCTCTCTAAAAATCCTGTGACGAGATGAGACTTTTTTTGAAGATTTTTTCAAGTCCCGCAAGACAAGACTTTTGACATGAGATTGTTTCAAGTCAGACCCTCCTCTCAACCATATTCAAACATGCACATGGTACTCTCACATCTCATTTGTGTCAATGCTTTTGACAGACACCCTTCTTGCTATCTCATCTGTTATAAATTTTTACATTTTCCTCAATTTAAGTTCCCAATTAAAGAAAATGTATTATTTCCAAATCTTATTGAAGAATTTCATCCTGAAGGAATATCAACAGAAGAAATGAGTACACGGGGAATCCTAGTACTGAGAAACGATAAAGTCAAACGAATTAACACGAAACTTGTTGATTGGTTACATGGCAAATTGGTTAAATGTGTATCAATAGACTATGCTGAAAGAGTTGGTGGTGATCATGCGGAAGATGAAAACATCAGCTTACATTATTCCGAAGAATAACTACAACCGTTAACACCACACAAATTACTGTTGAAAGAAGGATGTATCTAAGAAAGGTAATGTAGTACATCTGCCCAGATAACATTAGACAACAAAGGAGATCTTGATATGCCCTTCATATTAAAATGTTAACCATTTCCTGTTAGAATAGATTTTCCAAAGACAATTAACAAATCACAGAGACAAGCATTCAAAAAAGTCGGTTTATTTATTAGAGAGAAAGAAATGAAATTCTCTCACGGGCAGTTATACGTTGCGTTGTAAGTCCAAACACAGAATCAAAATTCAATGTGATATTGACGAAACATTTACTCAAAAAATTGTTTTTACTGAAGTTATACAGTAAAAGTGCAAGTTCAAAAAATATTTGTGTATTAATTTCAAAGCCAAACAGACACAACATGAAACAGAATATGAAACATAATTTACTGTCATATTATTACATTTTACTATTTTTTAATATTTGTTAATTACTCACTATAATGTAAAATAGCTAGTTCTATTACGCATATGTAACAGTTCCCATGAAAATAACAATCTGTTTAAATTGTACATGTGCATCCCCATACATCAGTGGCAGAACTGTGTCTTGCGCTAGGAGGTTGGTGTGTGTAGCGAGCAGGGGGCAAAGCCCTCTAGTATTATTACCAATTAACTGATGTATACTTAACTGTGTAAGGCAAACTAAAGCTTATTCTAAACTCTATTTTACTTATACTGTAATTTGATACAAACAACTACCGGTATGTTGTCTTAATGAAAAAAATAAAAAGCTGTTTTTATGATGTAGGGTTATGTTCCATATGGACAATCCATGTAAATGTTTAGTGATAAAACTCACACGTTTAAAAGCACAAGAAGCTATTGATATTCATGGGACTCTTGTGGGAAAGTAAGAGAGCCTAAAACTGGTCAGCCTGAGGTTATGATGTGCACTTAATGTAATTAGAATAGACTCCCAGTGACATTACTGTAATTCATGTTGTGACTCAAATATTGGTGGTTTGTAGTGCTTTGCATTATGAAAAATGTTAAATTAAAGAATATAAAAAAACTATCTAAAATGTAATCTATAATTTATACAAATAAAATTATAGGTAAGAATAAGCTTAGATCACCAAATACATTTAATACCTGGAGTGTAGGCTGCACTTCGGTTTTAGTCACAGTATGCAAGCCTTACTCACTACACCCATGTCTTGCCTTCTGCATGAACTGGATTTTTTTTTAATGACTGTGATGAGGCGTGTTAGGGGTCCGTGGCAGTTTGCTGGTTTTAATGAAAAACTGTTGGACTTGGGGTCTGTGGAGACAAGCGCGGCTGAAGATCTGGATTGTTCAGTGTAAAAGGACACTGATTGTTTAATTGGTCAGCTGCTCCACATTAGCACTCTGTTAATAGTAATTAGGAGCTGACACTCACACATGGCTATAAAAAGAGCCCGACTGAAAGAGGAAAAGAAAAAGAAAAGGAAAGAAGAGTGTGATCACCAGTGGCTCTGAGAGGTAAAATGGCGGAGGATGAGCTGATAGACATTCATCTCACTGATTAATTGAAGAGAGCAGATTGGAGGGCTGAGTGAGCGCTCTGAGAGATGTGAAAGCACTCTTGTTGGCTGAACAGCTGAAAAGTAAGTTGGTGAGAGGATGTAAAGCCACAAAAGCTAATTGAAGGAAGAGGTTCTGACAACAGCATTTATTTCTATAGCATGTTTTTCATACAAATGATGTAGCTCAAAGTGCTTCACAAGATGAAAAAGGAAAGAAAAGAATGTAAAAATACAATTAGGCAATACTAATTAACAAAGAATAAAGTAAGGTCCGATGGCCAAGGAGGACAGAAAAAACAAAAAAAAAAACACCAAAGGGTTGGAGAAAAAAAAAACAAAATCTGCAGGGATTCCAAGGCCACGAGACCACCCAGCACCCTCTAGGGATTCTGCCTAACATAAATGATCTCAATCAGTCCTCATGGTTTTCAGGCTTTACATGGAAGAATTAGACGATGATGATCATGTGGACCTCTGGCTTTCAATCCATCAATGTCAGGACAGCAAGGTGCTTTGATCTGGTGGTTGTGGAACAGATCGCCAGCACAGAAAACTGGAAAAAGAACAGCAGAGAAAGTAGGGGTTAGTACGGATTTCTGAGCCTTAAAAAAAAATAGTAATTAAATGCACATACAGAAGGGTTACACTAAAATGAAGCTGTGAGAAAGCCATGTTAAAATAATGTGTTTTTAGCAGTTTTTTTTTTTGTTTTAATGCTCCACTGTATTAGCCTAGCAAATTTCTATTGGTAAGCTATTCCAGATTTTAGGTACATAACAGCAGCTTTTAAGTTTAGCTCTTGGAATTATAAGCAGACACTCATTTGAAGATCTAAGGTTACGATTTGGAGTGTAAGGTGAAAGACATTCTGAAATATAGGATGGAGTGAGATTATTTAAGGCTTTGTAAACCGTAAGCAGTATTTTAAAATCAATTCTAAATGTCACAGGTAACCAGTGTAGTGACATGACGACTAGAGAGATGTGCTCGGATTTTCCTTTCCTAGTTAAGATTCTAGCAACTGCATTCTGCACTAGTTGCAATTGATTTAGATCTTCTTTTGGTTAGTCCTGACAGGAGTGTGTTACAGTAATCTAGTCAACTAAAAATAAAAGTGGGAACTAATTTTTCAGCTAATTGAAGGCAACCACAGAGAGACACAGAGGCATCTAAGGATGGGCAGGATGCCCTGGGAACAGCAGGTACCAGTGGAGGTGGTGGTTCATGTCCACTGGTACAGGAAGAAGTGCCAGATCATGGGGATGTGGTATGTTGCATCTATGGGAATTCCTAGGATCCTGACGAGACGAGGAAAGAAACGAAAAAGAAAAGAGTGACATAGAATTTACCCGTTCTTTATTTGTTTTAACTTATTTATCAGATTATTTTATTTCTTGTGATGGACACTGTTTTAAGAATTATTTCATTATTTATTCCAAAAACTGAACTGCACTGCACTTTGTTTTGGAGAATTTTGTGAAAATAAAAAAACTTAGCATTTTACACTATCCATTGCTGTGTGTTATTTGTCCTCAGACACATCTGTCGACAACTCGGTTAAAAGGGGCATCACAATGATAAGCTCATAAACTGACAAAACCAAACTCAGAGTTGTTTTTTGCTTTACTGCCATGTGCCTAGTGCCACCAGCATAAACTTTATCTCTTGAGTATCATGTTTCAGAATAAGTAAACAAGTGTTCCTTGCCATGTTTGAGTGTTTTCTTACATGTCTTTCACAGCAAAACGATCCTCTGTGTGTTCATTTTGACTTTGATTCTGGGTGACATTTCAGACTTGTTACATTTTGACTTCTCAGCTTTTCTGACCCATGCTTTGTCCTTTGACCACATTATTCCCTGTTTCCAATTTCCATTGCAAATTCTTTCTATCTTTTTCTTGTTAACAGCACAACAATAATTTTAATTATTATTTATTGATATTTTTGTTTGCTGCTTTATCAATGTGCGCCATCATTTTGTGAGTTGTTTTCATGAACGCCACGGTATTGGTTCTTGTAGTGACAACTGTTGCTTTTATACTTGGCAGTGGAGTGAAAAGTAGGTTAAAAGAAATGTGAGTGAAGAAGAAATAAACCAAGACATTGAAGCTACACTTTGACAAAAAATAAAGCAAATGAACAGGAAGTTAAAGCTACTTTGAAAAAAAAAAGACGGTTGAAATACACTTACAAAATGAATAAAAAAATATATTATGACCTTTATGAATATATTTTAAAATATGTTATGATATATATATTACCATATCTTGCCGTGTATTGAAATGTATTGAAAAATATGTAAACTACCGTATATCTTCCAATAGTAGCCCCGGCGTTTATTCAAAAAATTATTCGGAATTATTGTGTTTAGGGATTTTTCAGGTTAAATGATAAGGCATGAATGGTTTGTCTTGGGTCTGGACACATATTGTATATTTTATACACAGTATATCTGAAAATGTTTATTACAATATGGTAAGGGAAATATATGTTTCCTTATATTTTGGGTATAAGCTTTAAAGCATATACTGTATCTGATCTACATATAGTATATGTTCCATTATATTTAGAGATATCACCACATATTTTTGGGTATGTTGCAATATAAAGGCACACAGTATCAAATACAAATCTCTAACTACAACAGAGAGCAAAAACACAATGTTAAGATACCAGAAAAAATGGGAAAACTGAACATTATTAAGCAGTGCCATTGTGGATTGATGTTGTCTGTCCTGGCCAATGGAACCACAATCAATTGACTGTCTCTAACACTGCTCCATCAAATGAAACCCAGAACAACTGCTGCCTTCACCATTGCTTCGTCACAGCTGATTGAAATGCTTCTTTCTCATAAACTCTACGTCATGTCCCTTTATTGGGTAACATTGTGGGCTTTTTCTTCAGCCCAGAAAGCAAGATTCCCAGTGTCCCTCAATGGCATATAAAGATTGACCTTTGTTTTCATCTTACTGGTCTCACACTCAGAATTGCCATAAGTATACCTCACACTGGATTTTTTCTTAATGGGCCACAGATAACTAAATCTTTTGAGTTCAATGTATCTGTAACCAATTTCAAAGTTATTTGTTCATAGATAAATACCTTTATTTTTTCCCAGTCTTTCACTGAATGGTAAATTAGAAAAAAAAATAAAATAGAAACTTTCAAAATTGTGAATAAACAATGACCTTGGATTGAAGAAGTGAAACAATACTACAGTATTATTCTAGGACAGAGGGGTGACATTGTTTTGAAATGTCATCATCAAGCACAAATTTTAATAAAAAATCAACCTAATTAAATGTGTAGTCTTGTTTTCAGGTTTAAATAATTTACACAAACATTGGATTTTATGGTCATTTTAGGGTCAGCTCCATTAAAAATGAAAAAAATCATAATATTCGCAAGTGGTTCTTTTGTATCCTATGCACAGCAATTACACGTTAGGGAGCCACTGGATGTCCATTTATCATGTGGAACTCCCTCCCTTGGTCAAGACTGATATCCAGCTTGATCCTGAAAATTCATCTTTACTCTCTTTTCTCTCATTCTTTATTGTCTATGCCTGTTGTAACACCAAACTAGTGCCAAAATGCCAAGATACATAAAATATGGAGATTTCAATTAGATAATTCAGTATAAAAAGAGATAAACAAAAGAAACCGAAGTAAACAAAAAAGGCACAACAATTAACCTTTAGCCTCACTGGGCCTAGATATACCATGTGAAAAGATTAAATAACACGGTGTGAAAGGTTTGTAAGTTCTGCTGTTTATTATCCTTAGGCATGAGGAAAAAGGTTCTTGCAAATATTGTAGCTTTAGGAGAATACTAATGTGCCCTTCGACCACTTTGGTCAACAAAGGACATCATCATCATAAACATAAACCTTTTTATGAAGTAGCTGTCAGATATGTTGAAAACCAGTCATTATCCTGTTTGTAGGTTAAAGTGGCTTGGAAGAAAAATGGCAAACACAAAAGTCATTGTACGATAAACTATATATTATAGTTTATGTATAACCTTTAAATTTAAATCACTTAAAATTTCAGATTAAAGGAATACTCCACCCAAAAATATTTTTTTAGATGTTACCCTGAGTACTTTATGAATCTCATGTTTTCAAGTAGAACAAAGAGAAAAACATTTATTATATAATAGACCCCAACAGTGACCAACACTTTACAACGGCAAAAAACTATGAAAAATGTCGATGGAAAAAAGGGAAAAACTCGCATGTCCCATAATTCACCTGTCAATTATCCAGTCATTTATTTAAAATGTGCAAAACACATGCTTCTTTGCCAAAATATTTTAAAAAATCAGCACATATCAAAATGGGAAACTAACGCCTTAGGGGATTTATCCCACCCCTCTCCTCATTCATTGGTTAAGAGTCCTGTCTTCTTTCAAAAAAGCAATCCCATGAGACTTTAATTTCTTGTTTATGATGTGTGTTGGCTTTCCCGGAAGTTTGTATTTAACAATATTTTAGCAAAGAAGTACTTCTTTTGCACATTTTGACTGACTGGAACACAGACATATGAATTATGTGATGCAAGTAACCTTGTTTTTTCTTTTTTCCGTGGATTTTTTCACCAGATTCATTGTACAGATTTAGTCAGTATTGGCTTGTATTATATCAAGAATGTTTTTTTCTCCGTTTTGTTTGAGTGTAAGAGACAAACCTATTAAGTTAATGATAATGGCAAATTCACATACATTTTGCTTCATTTATATAGAATGTAAGTTTCATATATCAATATAGATAATTAAAGATTTTGTTTTACTCCTATAAGCACGGTTATGGGGTATCCTTAATGCTCTGCTGTATTCCTCTATTTAGACAATAGAATGATCTGAGATTGTAGGTAGCTAGACAGAAACGTGAACTGTTAAACAGAAAAGTTTAAAGGCAAACGGTTTTCTGACCATGTATACAGTTTGTTATGTACATATTCCTTTAATCTGCTCAAAGTCTTTTTCATATTGATTCATGCTTCATGGAATCAGTTTAGTGTATTTAAAAAAAAAAATCCGAGTTTGTCAGAAGCTTTTTGTTCATAGATTGTACATGTTTATCATGGTAAATAATTTAACTGTAACATGGATATGTTCAAAATAAGCCACATCAGAAGGAAGTCAGTTCTGGACAGGGCTGTGGTTGTAACAGGCACACATATTTAGAAGTCAATACACTATAAATATGGCGCAAATGAAAAGTTCAATTTCTTATATTGTTTCACTCTGCCTGTACATTCTGGGTGGCGTACCAGTTCTCCAGTGTGCTACAAAACCCCTAAATATCAGACACTGGGAATTTTTCATTCCCTTGCTTTTATGGCAACGTTTCTACTAATTTTATGTAAGGGCAGACAGATGAACAAATAGGTAATTTGTCTAATGATCTGCTGCATGCGCACAAATTACCTACATAACTCTAACAACGCTTTCTTTTTCGAATTTCCAATTCAGTGTACCGTATATAAGCCAGTTAATTGTATTGTCATGTCGCAGTACTCTGCTCCCAAGTCTGATCTTTATTATTTATGATATCTGACTTCTCATAATGTTATGTATACATTATTATAGACTTGTTCTTGATTTTTGTGGCACATTCTTTTTCACTTCAAATATCAACAGATCCTTTCATCTGACAAATGATGAATTTATTCTTTCAATTGCTGTAATTCTGTATGCTTACATTCTAGCACCATACTCTATATTGGATAATCTCAGAACAAAATCAGGCTTTTAAATTTGCTTCTCTCTCAACATTCTAGCGATTTTGTTTTTATTGATTTGCTTACCAAGAGCTGTTTCATCTTTTACACTTGTCAAAATGTATTCTTCAGTTTAAGTTATGAAACATAATGTACAGAGAAAAATCTTTTCAATACTGTATATATAAGTTGTGTAAATCCTCAGTAATCAAGGGAAACAATATTTGATAATGTAATTTAATATTTTTAAATGCACATTGAAAGCTCTTTTTTCAGGAGCTGACATTGCCCTTAATGAAGATTCATAGCTCATGAAAAAATACTCACTCTGTTCTTTCTTTCTCATATTATACAATAGGTATACATTCAGTGTAGCTTTAATATTTATTTTTTCCTGTTTGGCTTTGAGATGACACCATGGTACGGTAGATAGCAGTGTGGCCTCTCAGCTCTCGATCACTGGTTTCTAGCAGGAGCTCATTCGTTTTCTTTGTGGAGTCACTCAAAGGCACCATTCTCAACACACTTTCTCCAGTGTGTTAGTCATGAACAATAATAACATGCATTGAATTTGCAATTCTATCAGATGAAGTATCCAACCAACACTATAACCTAATAAATAAAAATTGAAATAGAACAAAACATAAGGAATTAAAATCCTGATAGAGGAAATACTAATCACATTGGGGTCCATTGACGGTGATACAGAGGGAAGTAGATAGTGTCACACATGTGCGAGTAGGAGGCAGCTAAAGGGTCTGAGTAAGTATAATAAAACATCTGACCAGGGGGCGGTGGAGTGCGCTGACTGTCTTTCTCAGTTCCCTACAGACCTTTCCCAGGAAATCCTGCAAGGTTCCGGTGCCTCAGAAGACGTCACTTCCGAAGCCGGCCCCTTTGCTGACGTCACTTCTGAAGCCAGCCCCTTTGCTGACGTCACTTCTGGTTCTGGCCATTCTGATGACATCATTTCTTCTCCAGGGGCCTCATGTATAAACGGTGTGTACGTACAGAAATGTTGCGTAAGAATGTTTCCACGTTTAAATCGTGATGTATAAAACCTACACTTGGCATAAAGCAACACACTTTTCCACGGTACCTCATACCCTGTCGTAAGCAAGTTCTCCGCTTGGTTTTACAGACTGGTGGCACCAAGCGTCAAAGCAGTGCTACTGTTCCTGTGTGGTTACCCTTTATTTCTTAGAACCACATTCCTGAAGTGGCTTTATAAATACAATGAAACTAACCGCATATTTGTTTATTAGTGTAATGCATCTGATTGTAATTAACCTGTAACAATATAATGGCCCAGGGAATAACCATAGTATATCAAATACCATAACTGCTTTAGCGTTGTTACTCTCACTGCACCTTCTTCTTCTTCTTTTTCTTCTTTTAGCTGCTCCCTTTAAAGGTTGCCATAGCGGATCTACTTTTTCCATATTACTCTCACTGCACCACTCAGAGTATTTGTATCACTGTATCTGAGTTGGGAATCACAGCAGCAGCTGATTGGAAAGAGAATTATCGGGATACAGCATCAAGCACACGCTGCCTCAGCCACGGCAAAACGTTTCAAAGCCTTTCCTGTACGGACCTCGTGGTTCAGAAACAGTTTCATCCCAAGAACTTTAAATGCACTCAATCAATTGCACCTTGTAGAACTGTTTGTACTTATAAGTACAATACCTCACTGTAAACTTGCACTACAGTTATAATATTACACAACCTGCGCCACTTTATAAAGCGCGTATCTCCATATGATGACGATATCATTTTTAAGATGAAATGCAGCAAAATATGTTGATTATATTATATAGATAAAACTTTAACTTCATTTAAATAATCTGTATTGTTAATAATTAAACATGTGAGGACATGGTGCTGCAGCGCTAGCAAGTTCACGTATTGTCCCTGCCTTGTGCTGTATATTTACTGAGGCTGGCGTAACACTGGAAGGATAGATGGATAGAATAATTAAACACGTACTATGAAGATATTTCAAAGTTCCTTAAAAGTTTTGAAGAATCGTCGTTGTAAGCTTACAGATGGCTTAACATCTATTACAGAGCTGATTGTGTTGCGATTGGGTATTTAGGGAAAGAAAAGTAACAACAGGAATTGGAGGTTAGTATGTTTGAAAAAGACAGTACTGCTACAATAAATTATTTCATCGAAGGTCGTGCATGGCGCAGCAGCATCTTGTGTGAAGCATGAACAATCACTGTGCCATCGTGTTCTCATATTTAATAACATGCTTTCATTCCAATCATCATGAAAATGATATCATCTATACATCTCAGTATTTTAATTATTCAGAGAGCTGTAATATCACAAATGTAATGGATTCTGTGTCCTGTCGGAGAAAGAGAAAGAATGGAAGCACGTAGTGATTCACACACATAGAGCACATTGAAAATCAAATACAAAACAAAGCATTTAACATGCTACTTTAGTTACGATGGGATTTGAGAAACTAGTAAATTAAATGATTTTAAGAGGAAGTTTATGATGTTCTACTTTAATGACAAAATAAACTACGTGATTAAAGTGGAAATTTCGAGATTAAAGTTGACATTTCGTGCTTTTTTCACACTGTGTGCCTGTTTTTTTTTTTGTCTGTACCCTAAGAAGCTCAGACGGTGGGCTACGACTCCCTTTTCATGGCGTGTTTGATATCTGACAACTTCTTTTATTATTTTAGCACTGTGCAACTTTGTGAACTTGAGCTTTCGAGTTTCTCCGACACGCTATGCCACTCGATCAACTTCCTTTTGTTGTTTATTCCACTGTTTAAATCAATAAATAGTATGTTTTTCCTTTGCCTCCTCTTGGTATTCGCTGAAATTCTTATATTTTCCCCCGTGCTTTTCCCATTGTCTTTTCACAGAAGGCTGAGCTTAAGGGCTATTTATATTGATCTGCATATTCAAAGAGGTGTAATTCTGGGAGGAGTTGGGACGGGCGTTATGCATGAGGCCCCAGACCTTTAAAGCCTCCATCTTGGGCTACTATAGTCAGTGCTGTTGTGGACTCTGTTATATGCACATCGTGCTTCAAAAACATAAACTTTTGCAGCTGGAAAAACAATATATGGGTGGCTGCCCCAAACCTTTATGATGTCTTTGCCGTATTATTATCACAATAAATAGGAGCCCCAGCCGAGTTTCTTGACACACTTCTGCTGAATGATTTGTTGGCTGAAAGTCCTCAGTGGTACTGTGTCAGAGAGGGGATATGCAGCATTGTTCATAATGACACTCAGCGTTGTCTTCATGTTTTCCTCCACTACTACCTCCAGGGAGTAACTTGAGGCTAATTTCAAATCAATTTTTTTCACTGTTGTACATCCTACCAATTTTGATCTCCTTGTATTTGTTTTTTCTTTTTCCTTTACCATGATTCTTGTATTTTTTTAGGATGGCTATATTTCAATTAGCTGGCAGGTTCCTTTCTTCTTGTTGTACATGACGATGTCTGGATGGCTGATCATTGCAGTTCAGTTAGTCTTGAAAGGTACATCCCATGTAATGGTGCAGTCTTCAGTATTCACAACTTTCTGAGGATTTCATTACACACGTTACAAGCTGTTGGCAAATCATCCAAACTTTTAAAGAGAATGATGCCATAAGAGAGCATTTTTTGGTTTCAAAAATAACTATCTCCATAAAGGTTCCAGAAAGAATCCTTATTTATTTAGACCCGTTACAGGCTCCATACAACAAATAGCCATGCATAGGCTGTAATAGATTTGTGAACTAATGGGTCATGATTTTAAAAGAACTCCTGTTTACAATAACACAGTGGTTTCTTAATTGTTTAGTGTCCTGTTAGGTAGCATACCATACATTATAGATTTCAGTTTTTTTCTACTTATTACAAAGTGTTTTAAAGCACAAATAACCAACTTTATATGCAAAGGACCCTGGCCAAGCGATAGTTCTATGAGGAACCACACAAGATAAGATTCAAATGAGAAGATCAAAGAGTTGCACACACCACGCCACACAGAGTTGCCTTTCAATTGTGTGAATTATGGTTACAAGTCTGACTCTCCAGAGGTATTACATACAAATGTAAGGAGAACATGCAAGCTCCGCACAGACAGTGCCTTAAGAAGGAATCACATCGCCCTACTGATATTTTCCTACAATGGCTTAAAAGTTCAATATTTAGACATTTTTTTTTACAATGGAAACACAATATAAATGTTTTAAAGCTACCACCCTTGTTCCTGATGCCATCAGAACAGGTGCCAATACCCACCACCTGATATCTGTATTTATTAAAGCATGTTTAAGAACTGTATGGACAGATGGACATCTATTATTGCATGTTGACTCCAATTTAAAATGACATTTTATCTCTTTTAAGATATGCATGTTACTTTATATCCTAAAACATTCAAAAAAGAAAAATGTGCACTCTTAAAAATAATGGTTCTTTAATGACACGTTACTGGGCTGTGCGGTTCCTCAAGGACCATTTGCTTGACAGCAAGCTAGTCCTTTCTTTGCATATGAAATCAAATCTTTGGGCTTTGAAAAAGTTCCAAATATGTGGACAAAAGAGAAATGTTAATGTACAGTATAGTAGACTGTTTAGCAAGGTATTAATAAATCAAGAATACCTGAACTTAGCCTGTGTTACTGTATGCAGCAAGAGATCTTTCAAAATCAATAACTCATTGATATTTCACAGTCTGTTATGATTTAATTATGGTAATTTATGGGATATTTTACAGATGTCATTAAATAAAGGTACTTTCTGGTTCTTCATGTGAATAATTCTTTTGAAAACCAAGAATGGTTCTTTTATGGCACTGCTCTGAAAAATCACTTTGGCACCTTCACTTTTAAGAGTGGCTTGTCTATTTTAAAATGCGGGTTTAGGCTGATATCCTTTTTTACGTAGCGCTTAATTCCAGAGAAAAAGTATTTTGAATGATATGCTAATAGCTATTACTTTTGCGTTCTTTGGATGAAAAGAAATGTTACAATTGTTAAGGTTGCACCGCTGTTAGGCACAGAAAAATGAAATTGAAAATTAATACTACATTGCCATCTTGTGGAAATGTGATGACATTGCCTCATATCGCATGGAATTGAATACGTTACTGAAGGGTTGTTTAATACAGTACTGCCACTTACATTAGATACTTTAGTAACAGTCATTTGATTTTAGGAGAAACAAGGGAAAGCCCATCGAATCGCTTTTAAGAATTTGATGACAGCTAGTGCTAATATTTAAATAATAAACGATCTTATTTATACGATCTAGTTACAGATGTGAATAACATTGAAAGAAAGAAAGAAAGAAAGAAAGAAAGAAAGAAAGAAAGAAAGAAAGAAAGAAAGAAAGAAGCACTTATTGCCAATGTCCATGGTGGCTTAAACAGAGTTTTTCAAAGTATAGTGTTATTGATAGTATTATGTTTATCATCTCCTTATTTCAAAGATTAATGTTCTTGTAATGAATTCATTATACATTACTTGAGTCACACACATATATAAATATGAGTGTATATGTATGTGCGAATGTATATATGTGTATATAAAACGCTTGTTCTTTGCTAACTGTCCAGACACGTAACTCTAAATCCATCTTTTAACCTCATATCACGCAAAGGTTGTTCAATAAAATACATGTTTATATTAAACTGTCGTGGAATACGATTCATTTGTATAGTTCACACATTCTTCGCATTGCATGATTGTTTAATGTGATGTAAAAAATGGAATGGCTGCTAAAACATGTTACTGTTACCAGCCCAGAACGAGGGCCGGACAGAAATCCCAATGACGTTTTTAGGTGGTCGAGAATTCAATCGGACAGAAGCCGCTGCGTCACCTGCTCCTCTGTTTGTCAGAAGCGATTGAGAAAGTCGGCGCCAAGGGGAGTCTCAGAGCAGAGGGGCGAGTCGAGTCGTGACTCCGGGCTGTCTACATCTCAAACTCTGCTTCTTCGCCTACATCCTCCTCTCGATCTGCTGCTGCCCACTGATTATATTATTTGTAAAGAAAACCTCAACAGTTTACTCGACGCAAGCTGTTAAAAGCTTCTGCAAAAAGTTAGTAACAATGGGGACAATAAGGATGAAAATATTACAATAAGCAGGTGGTACAAATGACAGCGGCTAGTGGCTTGAAAAGTGGTCGGGAAAGGACACTCTTTACTAAGCACTGAAGACAGCGTTAGGTTTGGTTAAATGTGTACATTTGGATCTAGAACAGAACGTGTTGATAGCTGGAAGCAGTTTGTTAGTTTCACTTAATTCTTACTTACTTATGCAGGTTTTCCGCTTTCCCGAATCAATGTAGCGCGACTACAACAAACATTTTTAATCTTCTCTCTGTATGTTAGAATCGGACAATAAAATACATATTTATATTGTGTTGGATTGTATGTAAAATTATAATCATTAATAATAATATTTTGTATTGCACTGTGCCGTTCACTGCGTACACAATCATAGCGCGTTGCAAAATCTGAAGCAAGAAATGGAGAAATGATACACCCAACAAACAGGACGAAAATAAAAAAAGGTGTTGGGAGGAGACGCGCTCTGAGATGAGTAAGAATTAAGCATAACAGTTAAGGGGACGTACGTGAAACATGAATGAGAGTCAGTATCAGAAAAGTCACCGTAGATGTTAAAGAAACTAAATGTGAGGATAACCTGAAAAAGAGAAGTGATTGATTATCATACGGCAAAGTGTCCTTATTTGTTGTAGAACAGCTATAAAGTTAATGCTGTAATGCTGGATACTCGACTGAGGGACAAACAAAAATGTTTCAAAGTCGCTGTATCAGACATACAGACAGACAGACAGACAGACAGACAGACAGACAGATAGATAGATAGATAGATAGATAGATAGATAGATAGATAGATAGATAGATAGTGTGATCAAAAATATGTTTTTGCAGAACGCCATATCTAGAAGATCTGGACGTAATTAGTATATAGCTTACTATAACTGTTCACACTTATGAACTCGGATCCACATATTGTACATTTTTATTTTGTCAGTGCATGGCTGATATCGTAAAAAACGTCCACTTATAAGAAAAATGGAATTTTCGAAACCAATATACTCCATTTCTAGCCGCAGTTTGTGCTATTGTGGCTCCGGCTGCTTGATGGTTTCCGCTCCAGTTCTTGCGCATCATCCAGGATTCAGAGACTGTGCCGCCGCTGCTAAGCAACCAGGCGGTTATTAACCACAGGAACAACAATTTTGCTAATATATGGATACGCATATCGTGGTTATTTTGTTGCCTAATAGGTGTTACAAATCACTGGAGCACACCCAAGCATTATAGTTTCCAGGGAAGGGATTAGCGTAAAGGGTTTGGAACCTGCATACAGTAGTGAGCAGAAAGACGCACACATAGAGTGCCTACTAACATATTAAGCAAACCTCCAATGACAAAAGGTTATTATTATTTATTGTGTTGGCCAATAAAATAAATAGTGTTTATGAAACAACGGCAAAGGCAAGAACACGCGATTCAGAAAGAGAACGCAGTCGGACACTCCACTCCATATGTTGAATGTTGACCAAGTAGTCTTTGCACAAATAATTACAATCACAGGAGCCCCCCATCCCCCCCCCCAGCCCCCACTTCACCGCCCCCGTCTCTCTCTCTCTCTCTCATCTCTCTCTCTCTCACTCACTCTCTCTCTCTTTCTTTTGAATATGGCGATCTCATAGGAGGTTCCATTCCCCTCGTTTCCAATTTTAATATAACGATAACAATATTCTGGATGTCTGGGTTCACGATTCATAAAGAAACAGAAAAGAAAGGCAAAACCCAGTTCCTGAAAGGATTGCCATTAATTTCTCGGCGTGGAAGAAGAAGGGAGAAGGGGAGCTCTTCAGCGAATTTAGATCCCGGCAAATCTCATTCCTCGATACGTGTAAGTCTCCGTGTCATCCCGGCGTTGCATTTTTTTATGTAAGAGGGGGCTTTTTTCTTTTCTTTTAAACTGTCAGCTGGCTATTTCTATGTAGGTATCAATTATTCATCAATTAACAAGAGAAAGAAAGAGAAGAGATTCGTGACTTCATGAATCTGAGCGTATTTTATAAAGACACTGAAGACACCTGACCACAGTGGCAGACTGCGGTGTTCTATGGACCCCGATTTGCCAGAATTGTGTCCGGCTCAATAGCATCGCAGAAGCTCAGCTGTACACAGCAACGGCACAGATGTGCACATGACAGGCGCGATCTTCGCTTTGCTTTTTTCTTCTGCTGCCGGTGAGGCTCCTGCATAAATCCACCATAATCACTTCATCAGGTTCTCGAAAGGAACAGCTGAAATATGACGATATCAAAGTAACTTACGCTGTCACACACCAGAGCCTTCATTAAAGTGAGCATGTGGCTCCGTGTGACAGTTGGAGCGCTCACTTGGCACCTTTCAGGTTTATGACTATTGATGGACGGTTTAGCATAGGTGTTATGTACAGGGTGGCTTTAAAATAGTTGTCTTTAAAAGGATAATTTCCTATACTGTATATTATGAAGAGAGAAAAAAGACACTCTCACTATGACTGGTGATGATTCACAGTTATTTTTTTTTCTCTTGAACTCATGTGTGTAAGTTTCTGTGTGTGTGAGAGAGAGAGAGAAAGCCTGTACGGGGTACATAGTATAAATCTTTGAGTGAATAAAATTAAATTGGAGTACACTCGATTCTTCAGTATTAATACTTTCACTTTATGGAGCGCCTTGTATGCCTCCACGCATTACTATCACACACAAACATTGGCGACTTTTCTGTTTGACACTGTTATGTTAAATTTGTGCTTATGCCTTTGTCCAGTCCAGTCTGGGACTTAGAAGATGGGTAATACTTTGGGGAATGTTACAATTGTTTATAAAGACTGAGACAGTTGGAGCATAGGCAGGTAAAGGGACTTGCTCAGGGTCACACAGTGAATCACAGGTGGAAACTGAGCCAGCAGCCTAGGGGTTAAACCCAATGCCTTAGCTAATAGGGCACCTATATTATTATTATTATTATTATTATTATTATTGTTGTTGTTGTTGTTGTTGTTGTTGATTTTATTTATATAGCACCTTTCCCATGCTTAGTGCAAGTAAATTCATATCATCTGTTTGTGTAATTAATTTCAACCAGAACAGCTTTTAAGTGTGATATTTGTGAAAGTTCTTTTATGTTAACACATGGTTTGTAAGTATTCTTAATATTACTAAAAAATATATCTCTTAATATCTTACCATGAATGCAAAAAAAAGGATAGATAGATAGATAGATAGATAGATAGATAGATAGATAGATAGATAGATAGATAGATAGATAGAAAGATGATATATGACATATGAAAAGCTTTATAGCATTGAACAATGGATAGGCAAGGCACTATATAATAGATAATAAAGGCAGTATGTAATACACAGATGTTACAGACACCCTACGACAGACTATTTCATATAAAAATAGTAAAAACACTATAGTATTTATCAATAGATATACAGATACAGTAAGTATATAGGAAAGACAATATAGGAAAGAGATTAATAGGTGATGGATAGGAAAGGCACTATATAATACCTTGACAGACAGATGAACAAATAATAAACATACTATATTATTGAACACTATACATTTAGGCTGAAACTACAGGAAATAGTAGGGAATACATAGGAAAAACACTATATGATGAAAGAAAGAAATAGGAAAATCTCTATTACAGATAGATAGATTGGAGAAGCTCCATATTATCAACCACTATACTGTATATGGCTAGGAATGGCAGAACGTATTAGATAGAGAAGATAGGGTAAGAGAGATAGAATGGAAAGGCGCTAAATTATCAATCAATCTATGAAGGATAGATAGGAAAGGCACTATATAATGTTTGTTAAGAAATATAAACAGGACAGTCTCTTAATTACTAATAGATAGATAGATAGATTTTTTAAAATATCTTTATTATATCAAATAATATAAAATGATAATAAAATCAATACAGTTTGCACTCAAATCAAGTGTTATATGAGAAAAAACACCTTTTCCCATAAACAGTTTAAATGTGTTAAAAATTATTTTAAAGTTCTTTCCCAACACTGCATATCCCCCTCCAACATCACACATATTTTTTAGATAGGTAGATAGATGCCAAAACACTGTGTTACTCTTTTGTTATAATTTATCTGTCACTTACTAAGGATTAAGCAGGCCTAGAAAATGGGATGGTATTGTATTTTTCAGCTAACAGCAGTGGTGTTAGGCGAAGGAAGTGATGCTGATGCTATTTTTATATAAGGTCAGTTTTAGCCCCAAGATACGGAGTTGTTTTTAACACTATTATTAGTAATGCCAAAGTATTACATGGGATGAAAGTTCACTGTTTAGGGCCTCTCTCTTGCTGGCACAGATTACGTTCATCTTACACTGTAGGATCAAATCCATTTTACTTTCACTTTTTAAAAATTGGTGATAAGCAGATTTTCTCCAATGAATGTGTCTGACTGAGCACAATAACAGATCAAGCTGTTCCGGTTTTGTATATTCTGTAGTGGTGAATCATATAGGGGGCTTGTTTCTAAGACAGTATAACAGTATAATACAGCATCCATTAAAATGAGAACTCTCATGGATTTGTATATTTCATAGAAGGTGTTATATAGATTACTACTGGCTTATCTTAGCTGTTTTTCAAGTGATAATTAACTTACATAATAATGTATGTAAATAGTCAGTGTTCATGAAAAGGGGCCAAAAGGAAGCTGGCACTGAGTGCAGCCTACTTCAGCTTGCCTAGCAGAGCCTGAGTGCTGTGTGTGGCAGCAAAGTTTCTCAGTTTTATAAATGTGTGCTTTCTGTAGTAAAGTACATTTTGGGTGCTGATTACCCATACATGATTATTGCTCAGGATAATGTCCCTCTCAAATGTTTCAAGTGATGCTGGTTTGATACTGTACCAGCTTGTAGGATATTCATCAGGTAGCCTTTATATTTAGATTCATTTAAGGTGCATTGTGTTGGCATTGGACTCTTAGAGTCAATAAACAAAAGCGCAGACGTGAATGGTGTTTTCCTCTTTAGGTTGTGGCTTTTAAGTCAGTCTCTGTAGAGTTCTCAGTTTTCTACTTCAGCAGTAACTTGGGCACCACTGGCATCGCCTCCTCCAATTAAACTGCTGTATTTTGAAAAGGTGCACAATTTGTGGTCTGCTAGTCAACATGAAGTGATATCAACTGTGTGCTGGAAAATACTTCTGTGTAAAGGAGGCGATAGATTTCAAGCTGAAACAGTAACACGATATTTATAGCAATATTATCTCTGGATTGCCACATTTTCATGGATGATCAGCAGTTGGTCCAGGATGAGGAGCCATTTGAAAACAGATGTAACTCAGACAAGGACATGGCTGTGTCAGAAGATGCCATTTGTGAAAGTGTAAGTGTTTCTACATTGTAGATGATTTTGCTTTCAGATAGCAATTAGAAAAGAAAACTGTTCATTAGTAAAGACAGGGCGCTCTAAAGATGTTGTGCATGAAGTAGAGAACGGGGTCTTGTTTTACCCACAACAGCTCATGAACTGAAAAAAATATTCTGAACAATGGAACATTCAGATTTTCTTGTTTGCATCAATACTTGATTAAAAAAAAAAGATGTTTATTTGCAGAAATGTCTTATATTGGATCTAAGAAAATAGCTCATTTTTTTGTGGCCAAAGTAAGTGCATTATTTGTAATAAACAATGTAACAATTCCCACTATGTGTTTTAATTTTACATTTTTCTATTGTGAATATTAATACACTACTGCATTTTTCCTGCATAACAATTTCCATACCTTAATTTAGAAATGTAGAGAGGTTTTGCGTTTTAAACTCTTGTCAGTTGCTGTAAGAGAACTGGGATGCCCCAGCAAACCTAAAGCTAGCTTGGAAGTATTTTATTATTGTGCACATGTTTGCTTTGTAAGGCACCTTGATGTAAGTGCTAAATAAAATAAGATTTCTCAACTATTCTGACATTAACAAAGTCCTCAGCACATACTGTAAAATAGTTTAGCCTAAAGGCAGAATAAAATAATAAGTTCAAGACAATGCGTCTGAGAACCTCCAACCCAAGCAAAAATTTGGGATTATTAATAATAAGACATAATAACATTATGCTTGGTATTCAAAGGATTCCAAACATGCATTTATACTGAGTGTAATTTCTTGCAATTACCTTAAAAAAACCGTGACAGAAAATCAGTGGATGGAGATATTGTGAATAAGTAGCCGTCATAATAATAGTTAGTTAGGTGGTATGGTGGAGCAGGCATTAGCTTTACTGGGTCCCTGCCTAAATGCCCTGGTCCAATTCCTGGTCCTTACTCCATCTGTTAAAATTGCTTATTGCTATTTCACCAGGCCACCCAGCTTCTTCTGCTTTCCTCAAAATGATGTGCTCATGTTTTAGGGTAATTGCCAACTGTAAATGGCATCTGAAAAAGTGAGTTGTGCCCTGGTGTCTCTAATGTACTTGGTCTCTGCTTTGCGTCCATCGTTACCACAACAAGATCGAGATAACTGGTATCCTGCTATGAAAACAAGTTAGAAAATATAAGCATGGCATAAAATGCACTGCAGCCTTCAATGGACTGAGTGCAATAGGCATGTTCTAGAACCTTCTCAGTCCATTTCAGAGTTTTGGGGACCAAAGGCTATCTCACCAGGATGGGGCAAAAAGGCTGAAAACAGGCCAGGACAGGACGCAAGTCTATCACAGGGACCATAACTCACACACACAGCATATTCACACACAGTGATGATTTGCAATTGCCTATTAATAAAAAAAAAAATGAATTCCTTCTTTTTAATGAGTGGGTCTGGCCATAGTAATTTTCATGAAACTATTCAGTTTTGACAAACAAGCTGTGGTTGAAATCTATTTAATCAGCATAGACCTCAGCATATTCAGAATTAACGTTTGAAGTACAACATACAGTAAATTGGAAAGTATTTGCACTGCATTTTTCATTCCAACACATGGCACATTTCAAATATTAGAACTGCTTTTAAAGATCCCATACTGTAGCTGCATTTGACAATGGACTCCAAATGGTTAAAAAATAATTCAAATGAAGCTACCAGATTGATATTCTGGCACTAGTGTGACCCGCTGTACAAACATACTCCATAGTCTAAGTGAAATTCAAAGAAACAGTTCACACACACACACAAAGTTGATAATATATGCAAAAAAGAAAGGGGAAAAGGGAAACATGATATTTGGCTTAAATAATTTGGTTATTTTCCTTAGGGTTTCTATGTACTGTTGTATGCAACATTCTATGTAACAGTCAGAAAACTATATGCCCTTAATGTCTATCTGTCTGACCATTTGTGTTTCTTTCTAGCCGTATAACTTTAAACTACTGTCACACAGAGTTAAGATTATGAAATTCCATCTTCCAGAACATCCATCCATCCATTTTCCAACCCGCTTAATCTGAACACAGGGTCACGGGGGTCTGCTGGAGCCAATCCCAGCCAACACAGGAACCAATCCCGGGCAGGGTGCCAACACACCGCAGGACACACACAAACGGCCAACCTTAGAATCGCCAATCCACTTAACCTGCATGTCTTTGGACTGTGGGAGGAAACCCACGCAGACACGGGGAGAACATGCAGACTCCACGCAGGGAGGACCTGGGAAGCGACCCCAGGCCTCCTAACTGCAAGGCAGCAGCGCTACCACTGCGCCACCGTGCCGCCATCTTCCTGAACGTATAGAGGGTTAAACTAAATTTTCCATTATCTATGCTAAGCTATATTATATTCAAGTTCAAGATGAGCAAAGGAAAATTTACTATTAATTTAAAGGATTTGGCTCATGCACATACCAAATGGCATATAATATAGCACCCATATGGACATAGAGATACACAGACACACACAAACAGACACATGTCTTTTTATTAAGATGGGTGTAGTAAACTTTATTAAAGGCAACTGACCGATGTGGATATCAATTGTAAATCATAGTGTCAGTGAAACAGTGAATCATTATAATCTTCAGATAATGGAGCTTGGTTTAGTGAAAGGTTAATTCAGAGCAAATGCTTATTTACTCTATGCATGATGGATAACATGCCACAGGGTACTTCTTTCATATCTTGTAAGTAATCTTTTGTTTCCCTTGCTTGCATTTTATACTTTTACACTTATGCAAATAATTTAACTTACCTGTTACAACTTACAGTATCGGGAGGTGTGAGACAGTTCTCTTCCATTTGCACTCAAGTAGCCGGAAAGTCTTTACATACCAGAAACAATTTGCTGATGCAGAGGTAGACAAGTTTACAGATCTGCCAATGGTTTTCAATGGGAGATTTCAAAAATTTAAAACTTTGTAGTGTGTGATCTTTTTGAGATATCTCCCTGAAAAATGAAACTTTCTTGAAAACCTTATTTGAAGACTAAGTGTTCCACATTTCACTAAAATTGGTCCTGGTGGTAGGGTGAGTTGTTTCATATCACATCTGGTGAGATTCATATCAGTATAAGTAAACAATAATCTGAATTTTGGCATTCTTAAAGCTGTTTTTTCACAATTTTGCTTGTTTAGGTGATGCTGTTTTTTTAGTGTTTTTTATATAAAACAAATTGGTTCTTAACAAATAGTTTACAATTGTAACCAAAAGGGCATAGGCCAAGCCATGAAACAAATGTCTTATTACTGCTATTGGAGGAAAGAGGAATGCAGGAGTTTCAAGGTGACATCCATGTTTGACTAATAATACGTATGGATCATGGCACCAGAGAGTGGTGAGTAGTGATGAGCAGAATTTGCACATTGGCATGTATACAGTCATCTCAGAACATTGGAAAACGTATTCTGGTGCAGAGCATGGAAAGCAGGGCATGGATTGGGAGCTCTTACCTTGTAAGTACTTTAAAGGTGATTTTTCATTGCTAAAGTCCATTGGCCTGGGTATGTGGCTAACAGCTACTGTAAGGGAACATTACTTTTAAAAATACTTTAGTTATATTACTCATTACTTAAAAATAAACTAACTAAACATGGTATATACTTACTTATTATATAATGTAACGTGTTACAAACAGTGCACTACTTTTGTGTCACCTTTTCTTCTTTTGTATGAAAACCTGCACATTTCACTAGCCAGCTCATATTTAAACCTTCTTGAAATTGGCCAGAAATACAACAAAGTCTGACCATTTCCTTGTCTTCTATAAGTACATTTTAGTTCTTCATGTATTGTGAAGTAAGTAACATTCATCCCCTGTTCCATACCTACCCTGACCTCCCAAAGATGCCTGGTGTGAACACTGGATGTTGTGCAACCTGATCACACTGTTTCAAAATATGTATAACCTATATATTAATAGGTGTCTGTTACTGGATTGCACACAGCACCAACTTTTCTGCTTGGGTGTGTGAATGAGCCCTGCCATGGTCCGCACGGACTGACCACCACGTTTGCTTCTGGCTTTACACCGAGTTCAGCTGTGATGATAACTGGCTTCCTGGGATGGATTAAGTTTAACCCTCAGCACATCAATCAATCAATCAACATTTATTTATATAGCACATATTCATACAAAAAAATGTAGCTCAAAGTGCTTTACAAAATGAATAGAAAAATAGAAGACACAATAAAAAATAAACATAAGTCAACATTAATTAACATAGAATAAGAGTAAGGTCCGATGGCCAGGGTGGACAGAAAAAACAAAAAAACTCCAAAGGCTGGAGAAAAAAATAAAATCTGTAGGGGTTCCAGACCAAGAGACCACCCAGTCCCCTCTGGGCAATCTACCTAACATAAGTCAAACAGTCCTCTTTGTATTTAGAGTTTTCATGGAAGGACCTGATGATGATGGTCACGTAGACTTCTGGCTTTCAGTCCATCAATGTTGGTGCATCATGATGCTTTGAGTGGGTGGTGGTGGCGCAGGCCGCCACCACAAAGAAACCGGAAAAAGAAACAGAAGAGAGAGTTGGGGTTAGTACGGCTTTTGGAGCCACTGTGAATAGTTATTAAGAAGAATTGAACATACAGAGTATCAGTATTTAGTTAAAGTGAAGTTATAAAAAGGCCATGTTAAAGTAATGCAGGATTAAATGTGTACTTGTAAACTTTATTGGCTTTTTTCACATGCTTAACTTCTTCCTCAGCTGTCACCAGATAGCCTGAGCGCACACGTAAACAATGTTGTGCAGATAGCAATACTAAAGAAATAGGAAAAAATGGCAATACTTCTGTGAAATGATTGAGTAATTTTTTTATTTTGGAGTGGCTAGAATCAGCTTCTATATGTAATGCGGTAATGCATATCTAGATTTCTTTTAGGTAATTTGGGTATTTTTACTTAAAAGAAGTATTGCATTAGGTTACTCGTTACTTTAAAAAGTAATCTGACTAAATAACTCAAGTTACTTTTAATGCGTTACCTACAACACTGCTGACTGCAGTTCTCCGGAAGGTTCCTATCTTTCATCTTTTATAGATTTTAGGAAAATGAGCACAAATGGTTGTACCTTTGACTCCAAATAAGCAGTATGAGGAGGAACTGGCAGCATAAATGTGCAAGCAGGCAGAGTATGAGGGGGATGAGAGCACATGAAGCTCAATTAAAGGATCAGGGGAAGATCAGAGAAATAGGAATGCAGTTCCGGCTGTGGAATAACCCTTAGGAAGTAATATACATATCTTGCTTTCCACCTCAAAAAAATATAAAAAAAACCAAAACTTCATTTTAGTGAGTTTTTTAGGTTTCACAAGTATAAAATTGTACATTAAAGGAATTGTAGGGTTAACATCGCAAAATGTTATGTGAATTTAAACATCACTAGTGTTGACTGTTAGTTGAGCATGTAAGTAAGAACTACACTGTGGTCTGAACACTTGAAAAAAATTGAACCTACACCTTGAAGTTGAGGATGTTCCCTCCTGTTGAATTTTGTATTGAAGTATTCTCCCCTCTGGAGGTTTTCACTTTTTATTATTATACAAAATTGAAACACAATGTATTTAACTTGGTTTTTCTGACACTGCTCAACAGAAAAATACTTGTTAATGTCAAAGATATTAAATTACATATAAATTAATTACAAATACTGTATAAAACACAAAATAACTGATTGAATAAATATTCAAGTCAGTTTTTAGTAGATGCAACTTTGGCAGCCATAACAGCCTTGAGTGTGTGAGCATAAGTCTCTGTCAGCTTTGCACATCTGGACAGTTCCATTTTTTCCCATTCTTCTTATCAAAACTGCTCAAACTTTGCCAGGTTGCATGGAGGTTGCACGTGAAGAATCCTTTTTCAAATCCACCCACAAATTCTCAAATGGATTGAGATCTGGACTCCGACTTGTCCACTGTCATTGCTGTTTTACAAAGCCATTCCTGTGCAGCATTGGCTTGATGCTTGGGATTGTCGTCTTGCTGGAAGACAGATCTTCTCCCAAGGTGCAGGTTTCCTGCAGGGTGAATTGGTTTTCCTTGTTTGTTCTTTTATTCATTTTAACTTCTACCCTCACAAGCCTTTCAGGGCCTGCTGCATAGAAACATCCCTACAGCATAATGCTACTACCATCATACTTCACAGTGTATTTGAGAATGAGCAGTGTTTACTCACACCAAACATAGCATTTAGTCTGATGACAAAATAGCTCAATTTTTATTTTTTCAGACCATAGAACCTTGTTTAAGCTGACTTCAGAATCTCCCAGGTAACTTCTGACAAACTCTAGCTGAGATTCACTGTGCATTATGTTGCTTTGGCACTTACCCATACAGCTGAGACAGTTGTTGTCTGCACAGTCTCTTGAACCTCAGCCAATGTAACTTGTAATAACCTCAGAGCTCTGGGCAGCTTCCATCACTAGTCTTCTTCTAACGCCGTCTCTCAATTTTTGTGATAAGGTCTACTCTAAGCAGACTTACAGCTGTGCCATTTCTTAAAGACTGATTTTCAGTCACTTGGATATTTTCTTATCTCCATCCACTGCTTTACAAATGAGTTGCTTGGAGTGTTCTCTGTTGAAACCCCTTGACTACAGACAGGTCTTGAGTTAATGATGTGATTTCTAAAACGAATTGGCTGCACTGGTGATGATTTAGGCGTGTCATACTTAAAAAGCGGGGAATACTTATGTACTCAATTATTTTGTGTTTTATAATTGTAGTTCATTTAGACCACTTTCCAGATATTTGCTTTAATTTTCACATTGAAGAGTCTTTTTCTGTTAATCAGTAACAAAAAAGCCAAATTGAATTCAAAGTGATTCAATGTTGTAGAGCATTACAATGTGAGAACTTCCAAGGCGGTTGAATACTTTACATAGGCACTGCATCCACTTATCTAAATGCTCACTGAAAAAAGAATGACTATGCTGTATAGAGTTGACATGCTCCTTCTGTCATTGGAAAATCCAATTTCTCCCATGATTCCCCAGCTCATTTTACTGATTAGTTTTCAGCAGTCATTAAGTGTATAGTTCTAGAGACCTTTTTCCATTTTCCCAAAATAAATTGGATGCAATGATTGAGGCTAGAAAATTCAAATGGCCAACTTTTGTTAGAGTAGGTCTGATTATTGATCTTGTTTAGCTGCAGTGTGATTATGCAGCCTCTACCCGTTATGTTGTGACCTGACAGATGTGAGATCTCATTGGCTTCACAGTGACTACTCTCAGATACTCTGCGGCACCCCATATTGTTTATTATGGGTTTACTGATCAGCCTGATATCTACTAGGCATAGATGAGTGCATAGTAGATTTTAGGGATTATTAAATTCTGGGATTATTGAAGGAGTTTATGAGATGTATAGGTGCACCGTTTTATTCAGTTTGCTTTCCCTTCTTGGGTATGTGCCTTTATGTGCTGTTTTAGGGGAATTACTGTTTTGTGTGACATAGCTACAGATGCTCATTTCCTTTCTTTATTATTCATGATAGCCTACCATGGAGTACTTCCATTATGTTCACTGTTAACATAAATCATTGTGAACAGGAAAGAGCACCTTCTCTGGTTTTATTGTTCTTGGACGTGCTCATTTTCAGGCACTATGTACTGGTGATGAAGTAGCATAATGACACATATTAAGAATGTATGTCAAGTTGCATTTATAAAGACAGCAATGATGTTGCTTACCTAAAGGCACTATACCAAGATTTTGATTGTGTGCTCTGAAAGAATACAATAAGTAAGCACATTAAAATATGTGAATAAGCAAAATGTCATTCTGAAATGGGAGCAGGGAATTCATGGAACAAAACAGTGATATGTAAAGATGTAAAGAAACAACTGTGGATAACAAAAATTGTTATGTGCTTCAACACTGAGAAAAGCTCTGGACTGTGTGAGATGTTCAGCCCGGACACAACCAAACGGACACCGACAGTTCATAAAACACACGCTCTTTACTAAACAAGTGTCCCCAAACATAAGTCCTGCACACACACACACAGTGCTTCAGCACCACGACACTCTCCCTCAGGCCTTTTAATTTCCATGGGCCGCCTTTCTTCCTCTCGTCGCTGGAGCTTTGTCCACCTCCAGCTCCCGACTCCAGCTCCCTGACTGTAGGAAGGCGGCCCCTTTTATGTCCACCCGGATGTGCTTCACATGCTTGTTGATGACCTTCCGGCGGATCTTCCTGGTGTGGCGGAAGTGCCGCACGAGCACCCGGAAGCACTCTGGGTTTCCCTGGAAGGTTCTTCCTCCACTTGCCCAGGTGTGGTGGAAGTGCAGGTCTCCAGGCCTCCACGACGCTCGGGGCACCCCCTAGCGATGGCCACGGACCCTAATGGGTTTGAGCCTCTTTGCTCCATTCCCATGGTTCCCTCTTCAACCAGGGCGGTTGCCCCCTCATGGCCCGGGGAACGTATAGACCGCCTTAAGGTCCTTCCAGGAATCCCGGCTGGGTCTGGCCCCCAGCCTCCTGCCACACTGCCCCATCACCAGCGGAGACCTGTTGGGCGCAGCAGCCCATCTCACGAGGGCAGGTCACCCATGAAGCGGGTCCGAATCACGCTCGCAGAGACGTTGCCCTGATGCCACTGCCTGGCGTCCTCCACTAAGCCAAAGGGCCAACGCTCCCCTCTTTGGCCAGCAAAACCTTGGCACTCGCTCCGCGGCTTCCGTGCTCTTTTCATTGGGTTGCTCGCACTCCCGTCTTCCCTACTGACCTAAGGGCTTATCTCTGCACCTGCAGAGGGCGGCCCGTCTCCATACATGAGCGCACGGGCTCATGTCTCTGTTTGTGGGAAGATCCGGCCTTACACCTCTGGTTCCTCCCTTTCCTCAACTAGAGAGTGTACGGGATAAGACCTTGGACTTTAACAGAAAACTGCCAGTTCAATCCCCACCTCTGGATCACTGTGATACCCTGAGCAATTTACTTAGCCTGTGTGTGCGCCAGTTGTAAAAAATGTTTGAAAACAATTGTAGTGAATCCTTATCCTGTCCGTTGCCATGTGCAAATGTTTCTATAAATGTAAAATAATAAATGTCCTTTTTAAAATGTTGTCATAAGTATACTAATACTTACGTGTAATTAATAATACTAACTTCGTAGAATGTTTTTTTAAACTTTGAAATTTAGCATCTAGTTTTAATGCAATTATTAGTACCACTACTACTACTACAATTAAACAGCAGAGCTGTTAATGCTACTGTCTCACTGATCTGGCGTCCTGGGTTTGAATCTCATGCCCAGTCATTGTCAGTAAAAACTGCAAACAGAGTTTTTCTCTGGGTACTCCAGTTTTCATCCCCGAATGCGAGCTAGTTCAATTAACTGGTTATTTCGAAATTCATGCCAATGTTAGTGTGAGCATGGGTGTGTATGTATGTGCTAATAAGCACTGTGATAAATGTTTCAGTGTTAGCTCATGCCCAGTGCTGGACACTGCTCTGCCCACCTGTGACTCTAAATTGGATTAACTGGGTTTCTAATTCATGCACATGTCTATAATAATAATATAATTACATTAACACCACGACCCTCACCAGGAAAAGTGTTTTGAGAAGATGAGATGAAATGAGATATTGCATTTATGTTATTCAAAGAGGCTGCATTGTCACATCCTTCAACTTCTGAAACATATCCACCCATCCATCTTCGACTCTGGGACATGACTGAGCAAAGTATACAAAAAATGTGGACCAGTCTATCCCAAGGTACCTGCACACACACATACACATACACTCACTGGACAAAGTAGTAGGAACACTAAATTAGTACCGGGGAGGGCCTCCTTTGGCTCTCAAAGTAGCCTCAATTCTTCAAGGCATAGATTCTACAAAAAGTTAGAAATCGAGGTCCATGTTAACATGATTGCATCACACATTTTGTGCCGACCTGTCAGCTGCACATTCCAACATCCACATCCCAAAGACATTCTGTTGGACTCAAATAAGGGTGGAGTGGTGGCTCTGAGGCTAAGGAGCTACGCTGGTATCCTGAAGGTTGCCGGTTTGAATCCTGCCAAAGGAGATCCTACTCTGCTGGGCCCTTGAGCAAGGCATTTAACCTTCAATTGCTCCAGGGGCGCTGTGCAATGTCTGACCCCAAGGGGTATGTGAAAACAAACAAATTCCTAATACAAGAAATTGTATAAGGTGAAATAAACAAAAAAATAAAGTAAAATGGTGACACTGAACTCATTGTCATTTATTTATGAAAACAGTTTAAGATGACTTTTGCTTTGTGACATGGTGCATTGTCATGCTGGAAGTAGTCATACAGTAGTCGAATACAGTTAAATTGGGGCCTTGAAGGGATGCACATGGTCTTCACCAATAGTCAAATAGTCTGTTGCATTCAAGTGATGATTAACATTTCAATGGGCCCAAATTGTGCCAAAAAATCTTTCTCAGATTCCGACCCTACTATCTATGTGCCTTAGTAGAAATTGAGATTCATCAGAGCACACTACATTTTTCCAGTCTTCAACTGTCCAGTTTTGATGAGTCTATCCCTACTGCAGCCTCAGATTTCTGTTCTTGGCTGACAGAAGTAGAGCCTGATGTGTTCTTCTGTTGTTGTAACCCATCTGCCTCAAGGTTTGATGTGTTGTTCATTCTGAAATGTTTTTCTGCTCATCACAGTTGCACCGTGTGGCTATCGGAGTTACTGTAGCCTTTCTGTGAGCACAAACCAGTCTGGCCATTGCCCTCTGACCTATCTCATCAACGTGTCATTTCATTTCCATCTGCAGAACTGCTGCTTTACTGGATGTTTTTTTGTTTTTCATACCATTCCAAGTAAATCCCAGAGACTGTTGTGTGTGAAAATCCTAGAAGATCATCAATTACAGAAGTCCAACCCTGTCTGGTGCCAACAATCACTGAGATCACATATTTTCACCATACTGGTGTTTGATGCAGATATTACTTGAAGTTTCTGACCTGTATCTGCACAATTTTATGCACTGCACTGTTGTCAAATGATTATCTGGTTAGATAATTGTGTGCTTAAGCAGGTGTACAGGAGTTCCTAATACTTTGCTCAGTGGCTGTATATATCTCTAGGTATGAGGGAGGAACATTGAAATATCTACCCAGGAGTCTGTGCCTGTAAGACAGCTGTGCTAACATAAAGTTTATTAATGTATTTTATTAGAAACAAAGTGCAAGACAAAATGCCATTTGTACATTGCAGAGACGAGTAACAGGCACATCCCATTCCATGACATTCAATTTCTATACTGACTTTTTCCCACTGGAGAGTCATAGTCTACTGTATACTGCACATACTGCAAAAGCCACATCTGGATCCTAACATCAGTATAACTAAGGCATTTGTGGATTGAGTGGGCACCTTCAATGAACTTAAAAGTTTTTCGACTGCGAGGGGTACTTCCCAGAGAAAACCTACAAGAACTCTGGGAGAGCACACCAAGTTCACACAGGATGCATCCTTCGTGAGGTAAACTGGGGTACAAATTCTGTGAAGCATCAGTCCTAATCATTACTTCTCCACGCCACCCCTACAAGTATTAGTCATGCTAATTGTAGGGGTCCACTGCCATGAATTGTGTCATCCGCTGCTGGGGCTGGGTTGATGACAGGGCAGGAGCCTAAGGTTTTGATGATGTGACTCTGCTGTTCTGTGCTTCAGGCCTTCAGAACAAAGTGTTCCAAAGCCTCTGTTAGGTACCATATTTTCAGTAGATTTACATGTAGCCATAGTCAGCACTCGTTTATAGAAGCTTAGTGTGTGTGTTGTCCTGTCTGATAACTGACACTTCTCCCCCTCCTTGTTACTCCCACAGTTACTAACTGTACAGGGTGTTATTTAGCAGTCTTGCCTGACGGTGATGATTCCCTTTACTTATTTTCTTGTGGCTCCCGCCTGCCTTTAATTGCAGTTTTATCATTTCACAAAGTTACGATTTATCCTAGCCGTGAGTTTTCTTTAAACCTACATATGTTGGTCAAGGTCATAGACTGCTACCACAATTTTTGGATTTACCTTCGTAGTCCATTCTGTTCTGGTCAAAGTTTTGAAAGAAGTTGAAGGTCACTTTTGATTTGCTGCTTAAGTGTCACAAAGCAAAAAAGCAAAGTAAATGCAGGTATCACATTGCTCCAAATGATGATTATGATTTGGATCAAGAAAAGAAGTTAGAGGTCATTATTATATCAGAACTTCACGTGGTGAATCTAGATAACCACGTTAGCTCTGAGTTGACCTTCTGAGAACTACCACCTGCAGGTTTTCTACAGAGAGACTTGTACTCCCAACAGTATGTCAATGAGAAAAAGATATCCCGGCGTCTAATTCGACTGGAACTGGACCTGAACTTCAGTACAAGCACATGCAGCCACTCACACCAGGGCAACTTAACGTCAGATGTCTGCAGTCTGTCTGCATTTTGGGACAAAACAACAACAACAATATTTATTTATATAGCACATTTTCATACAAGTGATGTGGCTCAAAGTGCTTTACAGGATGAAGAAAAAGAAGAAAAAAAAAGACAAAATATAAAAATAAAATTAGGCATTACTAATTAACATAGAATAATAGAAAGGTCCGATGGCCAGGGAGGACAGAAAAAACAAACAAAAAAAAAAAAACTCCAGATGGCTGGAGAAAAAAAAAAAATCTGCAGGGGTTCCAGGCATGAGACCACCCAGCCCCCTCTAGGCATTCTACCTAACATTAATGATCTCAATCAGCCCTCGTGGCTTTCAGGCTTCACATGGAAGAATTTGATGATGATAGTCATGTGAACCTCTGGCCTTCAATCTATCAATGAAGGGACATCACGGTGCTTTGATCAGGTGGTAGTGCTGCAGATCGCCACCACAGAAAACTGAAAAAAGAACAACAGAGAAGTGGAGGTTAGTACACATTTCACGAAAAAAAAAAGATAATTAAATGCATTTACAGAATATCAGGGTTAAACTAAAATGAAGCCATGAGAAAGCCATACTAAAATAATGAGTTTTTAGCAGTTTGCAAAATGCTCCATCATATTAGTCTGGCGAATTTCTATCGGTCAGCTATTCTAGATTTTAGGTGCATAACAGAAGAAGGCTGCCTCACCATTTCTTTTAAGCTTAGCTCTTGGAATTATAAGCAGACACTCATTTGAAGATCTAAGGTTATGATTTGGAATGTGAGGTGACAAACATTCTGAAATATAGGATGGAGCAAATTATTTAAGGCTTTGTAAACCATAAGCAGCATTTTAAAGTTGATTTTAAATGGCACGGGTAACCAATGTAGTGACATCAGAACTGGAGAGATGTGCTTGGATTTTCTTTTCCTAGTTAGGATTCAAGCAGCTGCATTCTGCACTCGTTGCAATTGATTGATGTCTTTCTTGGGTAGTCCTGAAAGGAGTGCGTTACCGTAATCTAGTTGACTGAAAACAAAAGTGTGAATTAATTTCTCAGCATCTTGCAAAGTTATAAGAGATCTAACTTTTTCTATATTTCTTAAGTGAAAAAAAAAAAATCCAAAAGGAAGAGCAAATAAGGAAAAGAGAAAACCTTCAAACTCCTCACAGAACACATGATTTTAGTGCTGAGTGTCACGTTATTGTACACCTAAAATGTAATTTATCAGCAAGATTTAGATTTTTTTATTTGCCGAACCTAGACTTCAGTCTTTTTTATTCCCTTTGGTCCAAATAAACTGCTGCCAATATGTGAATCATGACTAAATGACATTTATAACTGTTTGAATGTACATGAAGTAATAATACATTAAGCGCTGTTAGTTAATGACTTATTATAGTGTTACTCGAAAATGCGAGGTTTGGTCTAAATATTTGCATTTCTGTCTGTATGCAATCAAAATCTGATCTTCATGTTTGCAGAGACGGCTCTCTGGGGTGACAGGCATTTGCAAATGAACAACAGCGTAGACATGTAATATCATGTTTACTCTAATGGATGACGTACTAATCTCAGTCGCTGATGATCAGAACTTGAAATCAAGAGGGTTATATTTTTGCACTTTACATTTTTTGTTCCCCAAGATGCGGTTGCTTTTTGTCCATTTCAGCTATGCCAGAAATTATTTCTACAGATTTGTTTCAATTTCTGTAACATCCTTTCAGTTTTGCCTAGGTGAAGCTACTTTCTTGTATATATTCTATTGATTTTCTTCCATCTTTGCTGATTTTAGGCATATGTTTTTGTGTATTAACCTTAATCGTTTTATGTCCGTCTTTGTTCATTTTAGACAGACGCTTATGATACATGATGAGGAAAAAATGAATTTCCACATTAATTCCAATCTGATGGCTCCATTCTGTGAATCTGAACCATGAAAGAATAGATTTTCAGATCTAAGTTGGATCCCAATACTGACATGCAGTGCCAGATAGCTATTCATCTCCTTGGAGGTTTTCCCATTTTATTTTTATTAAAAAAATCACATTGGATGTAATTTGACTTTTTAAACTGATCAACAGAAAAAGACCCTTTAATATCAAAACGAAAATAGATCTCTGCAAAGTGGTCTAAATTAATTACAAATATAAAACATAAAATAATTAAGTATTCACCCCCATGAGATACACCTAAATCCTTGCTAGTGTAGCCAATTCATTTTTAAAGTTCCAGAATTAGTTCAATGGAGATCACCTGTTAGGGGTTTCATTTTATTGTCATATAAATGGGCCTTACCTTGAAGGTCCTACTTCTAAATCAGTATGGTCGCCTAAAGTACACAATGAAGACAAAGGAATACTCCAAACAACTTTGTGAAACGGTGATTGAAAAGCACAAGACAGGAGATGGAGACAAGAAAATATCCAAGCCACTAAATATCCCTTGGAGTCCGGTTAAATCGGTCATTAAGAAATGGAAGAGCTGTAAATCGGCCTAGAACACGGAAATCATGCAAAAATAAAACTAGTGAGGCCACTCAAACACTAATGTGAACTCTCAAGGAGTTGAAACCTATAGTAGATAATACTGGAGAGACAATAACTGCTACCCGAATGCTTCATCTATCACAGCTTTAGGAGAGAGTGGCAAAGAGAAACCCACCGTTAAAAAACACACACACACAACATCTAAGCTAGAATTTGCCGGAAGTTACATGAGAGAAGTTAGCTGGAAAAACTGATGAGACCACAATTGAGATTTTTGGCCCTCAAAATGAGCACCATGTTTGAGCACTGCACATTATCCAACGCACCATGTCCACTATGAAGGTTGTTGGTGGTAGCACCATGCTGTAGGCATGCTTCTCTGCATCGGCCCAGTAAGGCTTGTAAGGGTCAAATAAATGCATCAAAACAGAGGGAAATCCTGGAGGAACACTTGATGTACTCTGCATGAAACCTGCGTCTTGGGATCTGAAGATTTGTTTTCCAGCAAGACAACCAACCTCAAGCATAAAACTAAAGCTGCTCAGGGATGACTTAAAAACAATCATATTAATGTCCTGGCGTGGCCGAGTCCAAGTCCAGGTCTTAAACCAAATGATAGTTTGTGGCTGGACTTTAAAAAAAAGGCGTTCACTCACAATTCTGATAAGACCGAGCAGAGCTTGAGCAGTTGTTCCAAGAAGAATGTTGAAAAAATGGAAAAGACCAGAAGTGCAAAGATGATAGAAAGAGAAACCTGTGCTGACTGGCTCAATTCTGTCATGGCTACAAAAGACGCATCTACAAAATAGTGGCTTGAAAAGAGAACTTTGTCTGGTTTTAGTGGTTTCAGGCACTATGTGTTGGATTTAGTTGTGTCTTATACAAGCAATTATTTTGTATTTTATACCTGTATTTAAAGTGGACCACTTTGCAGACGTCTTTTTTCATTTTGACAGTATAGTCTTTTTCTGTTGATGGATATCAAAAAAGTAAAATTTAATCCATTGTAATTCAAAGTTGTATAACAACAAAAAACAAAAAACTTCCAAGGGATGAATACATTTTATGACACAGTAGACAAGTTAATAAACATTTCTTTTGCTATTCACAAAAGAAGAAGAAGCAGGTTTGAATTGGGTATTTCAATTATTAGAATGGGGTTCAATGAAACAGTCTCTGAAGCCAAAGCTGTAGCTCATCTCACCCAAGGAGCTAAGGCTGTGAATTTCAATGTGCCCTTTTGTTATTTGAATGGCAAGAAAAAAAAATCAAATATGAGTTAGATAATGCTAAAAATTAAAAACTAGTGGTAAAAAAACTTAGCCATAGCTCTTCTAACACAAAGTGCTTGAATAGTTTCTTTTATTAGGAAAATGTCTTAAGTTCAAGATGGAAATGACCAGTGAATATTCTGATCATAAACTGAAATTTAGAAACAGTAAAGGCTTTATTTTCAGCACATGACTACTACAAGAACAACTGATACAAAATAATAACTCTAATAGCTGTGTGGCAGACATCTTTCAAAGAGCTGGAGGGCCTCACTGTCGCAGCTCTATGACCAGCTCTGTGTTTTCCCATCTGGTCAGATGTGGCCTATACAGCTGGATATTTATTTCAGCTTTATTGATGGAGTACAAATATATTCAGGTAATTTAATTCCATTAATTAATTAATGAAGTACACAAAATATATATTCAGGCAATTTTCAATGCATAGCATTTTAACACACACAGGGTAGGTTTGGAATTGCCAATTAACTCAGCCTGCACATCTTTAAGATGTGGGAGAAAAACCCCAAAAACACGGAACAAATGAGCATAGGCCTACTTTCAAGAGACAACAAATGGGTACAAGCTACACACCCAAGGACACTGGACTCATGTGACAGACAGAAGCACTGTGTGCCCACTGTGCCCACTCACTCTAGCACTTCACTCTTGCCTGTCTCAAAAGCTTTTTGGTCTTCAGGGTTGCTGCTTTGCACTTCATCCTGATGTATTTGGCTAATTAAGGAGAATTATAACTGTTTTCAGATGTGATGTGAAAGTGCTTTTTATAGTGCTTTGTATGCACAATAATCTGCAAAATACCATAATAATGTTTCTTATCTTTCTGTACAGGAAATATTCAATCTTCCTTAAGAAGCAATGAAATATTTAAAAGATATAAATGTGGTTTGTGGCACTATAGCTTTCATGGTAGCTGTAGTAATGCTAAAAGTAATTCAACACTGGCTTTGAGTGCTTTGGTAGGCATCTGAAAGGCCATGTCAGCAATGTAATAATCAAATGTATTGCCACCTCAGCTTCAGAGTATATGAATATTTAAAAAAGCAGAAAACCACAAGCAAAATAATACTTGCTAAATGTTAAACTAGAGATGATAAGGTTTTTAAAATGACATGCCTGGTGGCATGAGCCGCTTCCTCGTCCATGATTATGAAATGGTGAAATTGTGCCTCAGAATCTGGAAATAAAATGGGTACAATTTATTGAAAAAAATGCAACATTGTATCATATTAATGCAATTCACCAAGAAGCTTTTCTGGTAGAACTAAAATGGTTTCTATCTTGGTTAATATAGGCAGTTGCAGATTACAAGATGCACTACACTCTTAAAAATAAAGGTGGCAGAGTTGTTCTCCAGAGCAATGCCATATTGGAATCATTTTATGTTCCCAGAAATACCCATCCATATGAAGGTTCCAGAAAGAACCTTTATTAATGTATATCCATAACAAAAGTTCAACAATAATCATGAATAGTGACAACTGATTTGTGAAATACCAATGGATGAATGATTTTAAAAGAACTCTTACTGCATACGTACAATAAAACAAACTAAGTTCAAGTTTTCTTAATCTGCTAGGAGGCCTGGAAGTCCTGCTAGGAAGCCTAACATACATTAAAGATTTATGTTTTTTTCTACAAAAGAAAGTTTTCCAAAGCACAAAGAAATGTGTGCTTTGTCAAGCAATAGTTATACGAGGAACCACACGAACCAATAAAGAACCATATTGTGCCATTAAAGAACCATCATTGTTAACACATGTAACCATTCTGTAAAGTCAGTCATCCTGGTTGCCACTGGGCAGACAAAAGATGGCGTCTGATATAGAGAGAGGAAGATCTGTTGAAGTGGCTCCAAAAATGAACATCCTACCTCCAATTTAACAAAGGGTGTAAACATTTTTATAAAGTAAATGCTGTGTCTTAGGCATCAGGTCTGTGTGTGCCCAGGAGCTGAAACACCCCAAAGTTTGTAACTTAAAAACATAAAAATAGTACACAGCCTACATAAATTGTAACTGCATGCTTAAAATTCTTACGTTCCAGTTGAAAAAGTCTTTCAACTCGGCTTACAGGAAGGACAACACCGGTCTGCTAGTATTACGTGTTATTAAACTCGTCTGTTTCAGTTTTCTCTATGAAGGCTCGTAATGTGATCCTCCCCTTTGAATGATTCAGCATCGATTATTTCTGATATAAGGGATCCATTGTATTTCTGATTAAACAGACTTTTCAAATCCTGTAATTTTGCTTCACTGAAAATTGTTTTATCATATTATAAAACTTTTTCTGTTATGAATACTGTAAATTTGGAAATAAATAAAGCTTAATAATAAAAAAATACAACTCACCAGATTGTGATGCTGTTTGATTCTCCTTTGAAGTAGCAGTAACACTGAATGTGGGAAGTGGGAAGCTGAGGTTTAGTCCTGGTGGCATTTGCATGTGTTGGCCTAATTATGTCCACCTTGTATTTTTAAACTAAATAATTCAATAAATTGATAATGTGGGAGACAAAAGATAATTTTGCGAATAATGTGGGAACATGACCTCTGTATTATGACTTAGTGGGAATAAATTAAGAAAAATGAATTTCTATTTAATGATTTAAACTAAATATGATATCAACAAACCATAGGATGCAATCATCCGATTAAACAGCTTGCTGACCACAACATATTTCATTTGAAATCAATGCAAATAAAGTCTACATGCTTACCAAGTAATAGAGACAGAGTTGACTTTAAATAAGATTCTGTTTCCATTAATTTCATATACATTCATAAAGTAGAGAGCACAAAAGAACACTGAACGTAAACCAGAGTTTTAAGTAAATCCATTATGCCAAATGAACTTCTCATTTCATCTGGTAACTTGCCTGAATCCTCAGTAATGACCGATCGCATTGTTTTTATTTCTCGCTTCTTTTCATCTACATGTTCTCCACATTTCCTCCTTACTTTTAGGTAACTTTGCTGTAAAGATTATGAGTACCTTCTTGTATTGTTTCCTCAATCAGCAGGTAATTATTAATGAGGTCCAAATAAGAAAGTAGCCATATGCAAGCCTGCTAACTCGGTGCCATTTACAGTTGTCAGTTTAAGTCATAACGAAACAGCTTTAATAAGGAATATCAAATGTAATGAGGAAAGAAAAAGTTGAATATGGAGGAAATACTGATCGACTGTGGTCCACAGAACCTTATGACACAGCCAAAATGTGAGATCAAGCCATCTCATTCAATGATGTGCTCATTATCAGCAACATTGCAACACTTCAATATCAAGCCTACTTGGCACTGACACGGAGAATAGTAGAAACAGATAATGTCAAATAAACTCTACTGTCTCAGCTGACTTGAGGGTCTCGTGCTCAGTTGCTTTTGTTGGCTGCCCTTTTATAGAGGAACTGGAGTGTTTAAACAAAACTGCTGGTTCACCTCCTGTCTCTGCATCACTGGTGACCATGCTCCAGTTGTAAACAAATATATGTAAAATCTGTAATATAGTTCTGTGCTTGTAGAGTTCTGTAAGATCAACTCTTTAGAAATGGGTCCTATCAAAAATAAATATGTGCTTCGTGTATTTGATAAATAAACTGGTGAAATGTGTGATATCCTCACCATTATACATGGTTCGATTCAGCAAGTCCTGCAAAGTTTGATTCTGATTTTAATCCAAAAGTATAATTTAATTGGTTTCAATTGAGTCCCTTTCATCATATAGGAATATTATGTCTATATATTAAGTTAACAAACTTATCTTTACAAGTTCCTCAGTGGCTTAGCATTGCTACTTGATGCTACTTGACCTCCCAGACCACCAAATATGTAGATGATAAGTTAATTGTCAATTCCAAATTGACCTTAAGTAGGCATACATATGAACAGGACCAGTAATGCACCAGTGCCCTGCCCAGGATTATTCCTGCCTTACCCCAAGTGCTGCTAGAATGGGTTTTGATTGCCACCTGTTTTACATAAGCAGGTTCAAAAATGTTATATACTTATTTGTAGTACTGTAGCCACTTTACTGCAACACCAGAGACAAGCAGAGTGAGGTGTCCACAGTGGCCCAGAACCCTGTCCCTTTACCCTCATTTTAGTTATTATTTTGCTACTTCTGCTTCAGTATTTAGTACGGAATCCCATTAGAACCTAATTGATTTCTTTTGAGCACAAGTTGCTGCCTCCAGTTTTTTTGTAAAACATAGGCTTCTAAATATGTAGAGGTTGCACAGTTCAACACATTTTTGATTGGTCTTGGCAAAAAGATACAAATACTTTTCAAAAGAACTGTCCACCAAGGATATTGTTTGGAGCACTTTTGTATTTTCAAAAAGACCAACTGTGTTCATTTATTCTAAGTTTGCATACCAATGAACTTACGACACTATTGTCTTCATAGCTACTTGGCTAGTTAGATTACTGTTGTCTGAGCTTATTGGGGTTTGGACTGGATTCATGTTATTTTTCACATATAACGTTGGGCTAAGACCGCGCTCAGGTATGTCTTCTAATAACTAGGCAAAATTATAAAATATTTTAAAATTCTTTTTATGAGAAAAAATTTGTAACGTATTTTGCATGCTTACTTGTTTACACTCCCCTCTAGGTAAAGAGCATTCTGGGCCATACACTTCTATTTGTCTGCACAAATAATGAGTGAAAGTAGAAAGTTTCATTCACATACCGTTTTGTGAGTTTGACACTAAAACCCTTCTGTAGATGATTTCACAAATGCAAAATGCAAAAATCACAAAATTTGTTTTTTAGTTTTAAAACACTTCTCTCTAAAGCCTCGTTCTTGCTGGCTTGTTTGTCTGTGTTCTTTTCTGCAGCTGCATAAAGTATGTAATCTGTAGCACACTGGTAAAATGAAGTACGTTTTTAAAAAATGAGAAATGTTGTACTTCTATACAAAGACACACTAAAATGCACTATTATGCACATTACCGTGTTTTCTTCGCAGGAGGAATCGCTAGTGCCAAGCGCTATCTATCTATCTATCTATCTATCTATTAACCTTGTAGCCATCTTATTCTAGTTAAGGATATGTGCACTTCCAGAGATTTTTTTTTTTTAAAATCTTTACTTAAATACCAAATGAGAGAAATATTCAGAATTTATGGATGATAATGCTTCCAGAAATGAACTACATTTCTTTCTTCTTGTGTGAATAGCACACATTTCGCTGGGAGCAAAATGCAATTTATTTTTGTCAGTTTTTTTGCAAATTCAATTTTGCACGAATTGTTTAAGATAGATAGATAGATAGATAGATAGATAGATAGATAGATAGATAGATAGATAGATAGATACTTTATTAATCCCAAGGGGAAATTCACATTAAATCATCACTAGTCTACAGTATAGGTTTACTGTACTTGTCTGTTTGTTGGGAGCGAGGTGAAGGACAATACACCGGACCAGCTGATGTTTTACACTGGCCACTAGGCCCCTGTTTGAGTTTACTACATCACTTCACTTGTCCTCATTTCATAAGAAAAATAATATATTGTAAATTCAAGACAAAGAAAACATTGGAAGAATCTACACCAGGAAAATAAGAGTTTCATGCTAGTATATAGGTGTTGATTGGTCATGTGAAGTGGCAATACTATTTAACCGACAATAATGAAAAAATGCATACCTAACTACAATGCAAGGAAGAAAAATTGTTTTGAATGTCACCAAACGTGGAGCTATGAGAGTTCTGAGGAGTAGGAAAGAAAGCACTAAATCAGTGTTACTATGAGCCGAGTAACAAGTCTTTGAAAACTGGGAAAGCTGGTGTTAGAGTGTCATTGGGGTCCGACAGAATAGGCTGGGGTAGGCTGTGATGATTCATAGTGTGATGTGTTCGAATTATACAGCTACTTAAGTCAACTAGAGCCATTTGAAGACAACATGATACCGTACAAGATGGCATTATAGTTGAGCCATTTGCGAGAGTGATGTGCTTGTACCATTTGGTTTGTTTCAGACTTCCTACAGCTGTCTTTTTCAACTGTTACAATCTGTGGTCAATGTAAATGTGATGTAAACGCAAATCAGCATAAACTAAAACTGTGTTATACATAAACATATGGACTTGCACCATCTACAATGTGATTTCTTTTTTCCCAACCAATTTGTCCCTGCTCAGCAGAACAGACTGTGACAAATCGCAGATCTTCAAGTTTCTAACTACATAAATGTGTTTGTCGAGTCAACATTTAAGCCAAATTAAATAACCTTAGAATTATGTATTGGATTTAGATCTCATTTCCAGACAATTCAATTGTCACTGGGTCTGGCTGTAATCTGCAGCTGTTAACACATTTTTTTTTTCTTAAGGACTGACCTGAAGATATTAATTGCTGGAAATGTGCATCAAACATTCAAATTGAATTATCAATTCTAATTTCCAGCTCTAGCGTTCAGTATTAAATGGCAAAACAATATAGAGACTTGATAGCCAACTAGACTCTGCCTGAGGATTTGCAATATTAGAATTGTATGCTTCCTTTTATTAATAAGACATTGAGCAACACAAAAATAGAGCTCATCACGATGCAAAAGTGACTATTGTACTGTACATACTCAGAAAGAAACGAGACAGTGAATGTTTTAGCATATTTTCGTAAATGCACATATTATTATTTAGATATTTTATCCCCAGTATCACATACTGGGTGTGATTGTCAGCATGCTGTATGATCAACTAGCATCCCAGTCTGGACTGAATCCTGCTTTCTGCCTGATATCATTAGGATGGCCTCTAGTTGTCTCAAAACATATGGATAAGTAGAATTGGAAGTATATTCTGTATATTGGTACTCGTTAAATGTGTTTAGGCCTAGCTGTCCTCCTGAATGGAGTTTCCATATTCACTGCATTCAACAGCATTCCTCTTTCAGTCAACCATTTACATTATAAGCCATTTCTCCTTGTCATGGTGGTTCAGTTTTGACCCTTTATTTATCCTTCAAATGAAGCCCAACAGAGGGTTGCAGCCTGTGCTGGATCAGTCACTTCCTTTGTGTTACCATTCACAAGTGACATTGTAAAGGCAGTCATTACAGCTTGACTATACCTGTATAAAAATGATCTTTACAAAACATGGGACTGCGGACTCATTCTGGGAAATAATATGGAAAGAGTTCACCCAGGACAGATCAGGAAAAGCAAATCTATATCCTGTGCAAAAAAGAAGACTGTAAACAGTGTATAATGGAACATCATGCGACAAATACTGTACTACATTGTTATCCTGGAACTGCTAACCTGTGTGTGGGAAGCTGCTTCTATGACGGCACACAGCTCAGCTGTCCCAGTATTAGTCAGCATACTTATCATGCAGTTAACACAGCCAGGACAATTTTGTTTTTTTGTGCTGTGATCGGTGACATATTGTTAGTAGCTGTTTGTGGAGATTTTTACACGGCTAAACAAACAAAACCTTCTGCTTGTGCAGTATCTACAGACTTTGTATGGGCCTCTGGTCTGTAACAACTCATTAGGTGCTGTTCACACACTCGCTCCGCCGTGCTGTTTATCAGTATCAGCCCTCACTGTCCAACCACACCTCAGGATATTCAGCTCATTTTCTAGAACTTACTTCCTAGTGTTTATCACTTATTTTGTTATGTAATTGAACTGTTTTGAGTTTCGTACTTGTGTGTCTTCTATAATGCAGGGCCTTGTATCGTTAGCTCATTGCAATTATCATAAAAAAACAAAGTTGGATTAGTTCATTAGATGGTTGACTAATGGATCAATAGATTGATCAGTTGATGAACAAATTGGTTAATTGATATTGTTAACATATGCAAGGACTAAATAATGCAACTGATGTAAGTTTCAGCAGTTTTTTTTTTCCTGAACAGAAAATAGAGAAGGAAAGCCTTCACAATGCCATAGTGTTATTACTTTCAGACCGATGGCCCCTTTGTGAACAGTACAGTGTATTTCTAATCCTTTTTACTTGCTTACATATTCCATTTGGTAATATTTCACATTCAGTAATCCTTAACGATTAATACAATATATACAGCATCTATTAAAAATATTCACCCCCTTGGAAGTTTTCACATTTTATTGTTATACAGCTTTGAATCTCAATGGATTCATTCTGGCTCTTAAACTTACAGCTTTAAAAAGATTAGGCCATATCTGAGCAGGTAGGCACGCATGAAAGCAGTCATGGATGCCAATGTGAAGGTCTTTGAAAGATATCTGTCATGTAGCCATCAGAGTGTTTACTTTGTATTAAATCTTCTAGAAGTCATGTGCTGAAAGCCTTTATTGGTTTATAAATTTCACGCTGAGAGAATGATCAGAATATTTACTAGTCATTTCTATCGTGAACATAAAACATTTTCCTAATTAAAGGGTCTCATTCAATTCATCAGACTGTCTGTGTCAGAAGAGCTATGGCTATGTTTTCTCACCCAGTTTCTGATTTTTGGGAGTAGCTATCTTATATTTGTTTTATTCTCTTCTTCTTTTCCAACCCGCTGAATCCGAACACAGGGTCACAGGGGTCTGCTGGAGCCAATCCCAGCCAACACAGGGCACAAGGCAGGAACCAATCCCATGCAGGGTGCCAACCCACCGCAGGACACACACAAACACACCCACACACCAAGCACGCACTAGGGCCAATTTAGAATCGCCAATGCACCTAGCCTGCATGTCTTTGGATTGTGGGAGGAAACCGGAGTGCCCAGAGGAAACCCACACAGACACGGGGAGAACATGCAAACTCCACACAGGGAGGACCTGGGAAGTGAACCCGGGTCTCCTAACTGCGAGGCAGCAGCACTACCACTGTGCCACTGTGCCACCGTGCCGCCCTCTATTTGTGTTATACTTGCGTGAATTAATTCTGTGAATTCTGAAACCAATCGGCTGCACTTTTGATAATTAAGGGATGTCAGTGTGACTACTTATGTGATTGATAATTTTGTGTTTTATATTTGTAATTAATTTAGACCACTTCGTAGAGCTCTGCTTTCACTTTGGTATTGAAGAGTACATTTTGCTGATCATTGGATTTGTATTATTGCTGGGAGATCAATATCTGATACACATCTTTTCAACTTTTGCTCATTTAGCCTTTATTAAAATATCCTGCTTTCCATTCATTGTCTAAGCCAACAAGTTTAGTGTAATGAGAGTCAAATCATTATTCTTTCTAATCCTTCTAGTTGCTGCTACATGTTTCTCATTAACAACGGTTTAGACTTGAGCGGGCCACCTTCTCTCTAATGAGTTTCAACTCCTCAATGGCTCTTTTGTATACCGCATTGCAAAGTTCCAAAAAACTTCACATATTCACAATAAGAAATTAATTTTTAAAGTTAGTTTTCAATTTCAAAACTTCACAGATGTATACATTTTTGAGAAGCCTTGTTAAACACCATGCACAATTTAGACTCTTGTTCAATTTGTGGCTGGGCTGCCTTCTAGGGGGCATTTGGATGTTGTACTTGTATTCATTAGAAATTCTCACACAATCTTATGAAATAATATTACGACAGGCACCACTGTGGTAGGAATGTATACATGAGTGTATAATATGATACAACTAGTAAGGGGCTTGCAGGCATTGTTACTGACGTAGGCTTTTCTCCCAGTTTTCCCAAAAAGAAAGAAAATACATACAGGGAGTACAGATCAATTTATGGATTTGTCAGTTCGTATAGTGGATTCAGAAAATATGCAGACCCCTTCACTTTCTATACACTTAGTTGTGTTATAGATTTAATTTTAAATGGGTAAATTTTGCCATGTTGCCCATTAATCTGCTCTCAATAACCCATAATGGCAGTGAAAACATGCAGATAGTGAAGGGGTCTGAATACTTTCAGATGTTATGTTTTATGATGTTATATATTTTCTAATGATGTATTATGATGTTTCATCACTTAGATTATCTTTAAGTTTATACAGCTATACAGAACATTCAGAACTGTTATGATCAAAAACTTGTCTATAATGAATTAACTAACATGAAAGGATGCTTACAACCATTGAGATTCTGTAGATTACAGAATCAGAAACATGGGTACTCAACTCCGGTCCTGGGGGTCCGCAGTGGCTGCAGGTTTTCAATCCAACCAGTTTTGTAATTAGAAGCCAGGCCTAGCAGATATTGATACTTGGCATTTAATTAAATGGCTTGTTAGTGCTTTCATTCTTCCAAGACAAATCTTTATGACACGGTAGATTCTTCATTTTCTGAAAACACTATCCATATATTTTCTGAACTGGAATAGATTTGTATCTTTTGGTTCTTCCCTTCTCTCTCACTTATTTTAAAACATTTTATTTAAACAAAATACTTCATGATGCATGTTTACAGATTTAAATGGAAGCACGGTGACTGGAGAGCTGGTGGTCCCTTTGCCATTTGCCCCTCATTGTTATCTGATGGCTGGTTAAGGAAACAGGCAATAATTAAAACAACAATGTAGAAGTTTAAAACAAAAATACGAAATTAAGGTTCTGAATTGTAACACACAAGCAGATCATCTTCTTCCATATCTTTCTGTCCTCTGCATCTTGTTCTGTTACACCCATCACCATCATGTCCTCTCTCACCACATCCATAAACCTTCTCTTAGGCCTTCCTCTTTTCCTCTTCCCTGGTAGCTCTATCCTTAGCACCCTTCTCCCAAAATACTCAGCATCTCTCCTCTTCACATGTCCAAACCAACGCAACGCAACGCAATGCAATCTTGCCTCTCTGACTTTGTGTCCCAACCATCCAACTTGAGCTGACCCTCTAATGTTCTCATTTCTAATCCTGTCCATCCTCCTCACACCCAATGCAAATCTTAGCATCTTTAACTCTGCTGCCTCCAGTTCTGTCTCCTGCTTTCTGGTCAGTGCCACCGTCTCCAACCCATATACAGTGGTGTGAAAAACTATTTGCCCCCTTCCTGATTTCTTATTCTTTTGCATGTTTGTCACACAAAATGTTTCTGATCATCAAACACATTTAACCATTAGTCAAATATAATACAAGTAAACACAAAATGCAGTTTTTAAATGATGGTTTTCATTATTTAGGGAGAAAAAAAATCCAAACCTATGGCCCTGTGTGAAAAAGTAATTGCCCCCTGAACCTAATAACTTGTTGGGCCACCCTTAGCAGCAATAACTGCAATCAAGCGTTTGCGATAACTTGCAATGAGTCTTTTACAGCGCTCTGGAGGAATTTTGGCCCACTCATCTTTGCAGAATTGTTGTAATTCAGCTTTATTTGAGGGTTTTCTAGCACGAACTGCCTTTTTAAGGTCATGCCATAGCATCTCAATTGGATTCAGGTCAGGACTTTGACTAGGCCACTCCAAAGTCTTCATTTTGTTTTTCTTCAGCCATTCAGAGGTGGATTTGCTGGTGTGTTTTGGGTCATTGTCCTGTTGCAGCACCCAAGATCGCTTCAGCTTGAGTTGACGAACAGATGGCTGGACATTCTCCTTCAGGATTTTTTGGTAGACAGTAGAATTCATGGTTCCATCTATCACAGCAAGCCTTCCAGGTCCTGAAGCAGCAAAACAACCCCAGAACATCACACTACCACCACCATATTTTACTGTTGGTATGATGTTCTTTTTCTGAAATGCTGTGTTCCTTTTACACCAGATGTAACGGGACATTTGTCTTCCAAAAAGTTCAACTTTTGTCTCATCAGTCCACAAGGTATTTTCCAAAAAGTCTTGGCAATCATTGAGATGTTTCTTAGCAAAATTGAGACGAGCCCTAATGTTCTTTTTGCTTAACAGTGGTTTTCTTCTTGGAAATCTGCCATGCAGACCGTTTTTGCCCAGTCTCTTTCTTATGGTGGAGTCGTGAACACTGACCTTAATTGAGGCAAGTGAGGCCTGCAGTTCTTTAGACGTTGTCCTGGGGTCTTTTGTGACCTCTCGGATGAGTCGTCTCTGCGCTCTTGGGGTAATTTTGGTCGGCCGGCCACTCCTGGGAAGGTTCACCACTGTTCCATGTTTTTGTCATTTGTGGATAATGGCTCTCACTGTGGTTCGCTGGAGTCCCAAAGCTTTAGAAATGGCTTTATAACCTTTACCAGACTGATAGATCTCAATTACTTCTGTTTTCATTTGTTCCTGAATTTCTTTGGATCTTGGCATGATGTCTAGCTTTTGAGGTGCTTTTGGTCTACTTCTCTGTGTCAGGCAGCTCCTACTTAAGTGATTTCTTGATTGAAACAGGTGTGGCAGTTATTAGGCCGGTTAAAATAACCACAGTTAGGTTATTTTTTAACAAGGGGGCAATTACTTTTTCACACAGGGCCATGTAGGTTTGGATTTTTTTTCTCCCTAAATAATAAAAACCATCATTTAAAAACTGCATTTTGTGTTTACTTGTGTTACATTTGACTAATGGTTAAATGTGTTTGATGATCAGAAACATTTTATGTGACAAACATGCAAAAGAATAAGAAATCAGGAAGGGGGCAAATAGTTTTTCACACCACTGTAACATAGCTGGTCTTACTACCGTCCTGTAGACCTTCCTTTTCACTCTTGTTAATTAAAACTAAGCTCAAAAAATAATTAAATGGGTTTTAATTAAAAATTTGGTTAAAGCTAAACCATGCAGCTATGACAGGAGCTGAGTGCCTCTAAAGCCACAACTGAACCCCCACTAGTTTCTCCCACAAGGCTTGACAAAACACAGCAGCATGCACACAGAAAAGTAAAATGAAAAGGCAGTGATTCTCAGAATTTAAAAACCATCATACAATAGTTATGTTAGGTTTGTGCGTCTGTGTGTTTATTTATATGAAACACTTTTCAAACAGTTCATACTATCACTTTAATAAGTAGGTACTTGAAATACAAAGGTGCTTTTAAGCACAACATTGTCTTCATTTGTTTCTTTAATGTGCTTTTCCTGGCTCTTTGATAATATGGCTTTTAAGACATATGTTGTCCTAAACATTTCAAGCTGCTATTTAGGTGTCACAAAATAATTATTGGTGTGCCTTGTTGATAAACCGCTGCCCTGTGTTCTAAAGCCTTGTGTGCATTGTTAATGAGTGGGGCTGTCAGCCCCCCCCCAATTAGGTTTCTTCTTGATGGAGACTTAAAATATATGCAACACTTCAGAATGGTGATCAAACAACATTAAAAGTAAAGTGTGGAAAGTTGTGCGGAAAGTGTTGGACAGCGGAGCATCCTAAATAACTGAAAAATTCAAAGTGTACAACGCATACTTTAAAAAGGCATAAAAATAATGAGGACACTTCATTATGAAAGTTATTATATGAAAATATTAAAAAGAAAAACATGCTGGAGACTGAGAAACATTTGAAAGATTTCAATAAGCATGGCAAATGTCTCACTAAATCGATGTAAGTGACCGTGATACAAAATGCAAAGCTGTTTCAAATGAAGTGATGTTATCATTTTGAATTTTGGTTATTTTTATCCCATTCTTGGGGACATCTGTCTCGACTAAAACTCTCCAAAATGTTTCCAGGGCATGATCCAACCTGCGAACGTTGCAACCAAGCCCCAGCCTCACTGGGTCACATGTTCTGGGCCTGCACCAAATTAACATTATTCTGGACAAAAATTTTTAATTACCTCTCAGACAGTCTTGGACTCACAATCCCTCCTAACCCATTAACAGCTGTGTTTGGGGTTCTTCCAGAGGGTCTTAAAGTGGAGAAAGACAAACAAATTGTGATTGCATTCACTACACTGTTGGCACGCAGACTTATTCTGATAAACTGGAAGAACCCAAACTCTCCTCTTTTAAGTCAGTGGGAAACCGATGTGTTATACTATTTGAAATTGGAAAAATCAAATACTCAGTTAGAGGATCTGTGCAGACTTTTTTCAAAACATGGCAGGATCTAATCAGTAATATTTTGAAATGATTTTATAAAGCACAGAGAATTTGTTGATTTAGGTATTTTTACAAGCCTTAAATTTTACACCGTTTGGCTTGCTCTCTCTCTCAAGGGTGGGGATCGATCTGTTCTTATAATTCTTTTTTTTTTGTAAAAACTTGTTTATTTTTATCCCATTCTTGGGGATTCCAATGGTAGTGTCACCTCTGGTGCCTTTTGTATTTTTGTTGTTATATCTTCATATGTTGTTACAGTGACTTCGCACATTTGCAGCGGGTCTACAGTTGACATGACGGCAGAATTTTGCTCCTCTGCAGCCTTTATTTGTTTCGAGATTTTATCTTGGTTTTTGGTCTCTTCTTAGCTCAAAAACTGATGATGTCTGCTCACCTTTTTAAATGTATTGTTGTTAGGAACCTGTATTTCATAAATTTGCCGTGCCTTACGCTTGTTTTTGGGGTTTACATAGTCCAGGTTCTGATTCTGCAAATAGTTTTTTGAAATTACATTTATTTTAGCTGTAATTTTATTGGGGCCATTTCCTCTGCCATTTTGTATTTTATGGATGTTGCCTTTTTGTTTCCATTGTTGTTAGGACAGCCGCTCATATTTTCAGGGGCATGTCCTCAAACGTCTAGACCCTTGTCTAATGATAAGCATAAAGGGTCATGGAAGGAAGTATTTCCTTTCAGAAACTCTGGATAGCAAAACCCTTTTTTAAACATTCTTTTGACAATGTGGAGAAACCTTTAAATTGTTTTTTCTAGCTTTGACTTGTGCTTAGTTTTGACAATTGTTTCATCTCTCATTTTGACTTTGTTTGCAGTCTCTGTTGACTTCCCAGGTTTGACTATTTTTTGTCTTTTTTCCTAGTCACTGTCATAAAATCTCTTTGCTAGCCTGCCTAGCATAAAAATTGTTTACTGGCCAGCATATGCAACTCTTTTGATTTAGATGTTAAAGACTCAAAGGGATCAAACACTCAAAAGAGACCAAAGAAGGGAGAGGAGAACTGGCAATACCTCTGAACCAAATAAACAAAACTTTTACATAAAAGTAATTGAAAAGAACTTAAAACTCCTCCAGATTTACAAAATTCAACACAAAGATAAAAAAATAAAAATGAATATTTAATAAACAAATACAAAATAATTCAGGCATTTTGTTGAAAAATTTCAACAAAACTGCAATGTCAAAAACCAAATAAACCAAACCAGAAAACAAGAGCCAAAAGTAAAAAACCAGAAAAATCAAACATGAATGTTCCACCGACTAACAAAACTTGCAAAGGGGAAATTTTGAGCTAATTTCATTTTAAATTTATATTAAGCATTAAGCATGTTTTTCTCTGACATTTTGAACCTCTTATAGGCTTTAAGGGATGACAAACTCAACTTTGATGTCAGTTTTTGTTTTTAAAAATTATTTTCAATTGAGATTATTTTCTTCTTGTTTTGCGTATGGGTGTAGCCATTTTGTCCGTCTTGTTGCTGTGATGTGACTCCCAGTTACCACAGATGTGGTCTAAGAGGTCACAATCTTTTGCATCGTTAGCATGATGGGTTAAAGGTCAACACTGAGGTACCTTTCTCATCCAAGATTGCGTATAACTCAACCTTTGCTTGCATTTTCTTTTACAAACAAATGTTTCCGGTTATTAATCTTAGAGCCCTTAATTTTTGACTACAGTTTCTTGTCTTGAGTTTGAGGACAGAATATTTGAATTTTCTGTTATAATTCTGTCTTTGTTTTGACTATGTCCCTTCTTCTGATCTTTTGCTACATTGTGCTGTTTTTCATTTCAAAGAACAACCCAAGCGAGGAGTTAGCTAGTGCTTCAGTTCTTTGCTGAGGTGGATTTAAATATGGCTTTTCAGGACACACCTGAAGGTCCTAATTGAAAAATTCTGATTTCATCACACAACAGCCACGTGTTGTATGACCTCACCCCCTTGTGGTAGGTCATGGCACTTTAGCAATGCTAACACGAAATGATGACACCCACAAAAAATGACATCAGCAAAAAACTCACTTTGTAAAAAATGTATTTTGTCAAGAAAATAATGGAAATATTTAAAACCCCAAATAAAAATACTGGAACACACCCAAAAAAGTTATCTGAGTAAAAAAATGACAAAAGAAACCCTTCTGTACATCCACAATTAAATCATTTGGTGGGGATTGTGATCTCATGTTCTTTGTTCTTGATGAAAAGACTTCATTTCTTACTGGTGACTTCTTGTTCATATTTTTCTATTTGTTTCTCCATAACTTTGTGTCCACATGGAAGGCTGCTGTCTTGCAGCATTGGCAGCTTTCCACTGCTGATTTATCTAGGCCTGCTCATGTCCAATAAATATCTTTGTCTGTAGGCTCTGATAGCAGCACATATGAAATCTTTGAAAATGTATCCCTGATTTTTCTTTCTGATTTTCTTTTCAATCCAGACACCAGAATACCAAATGATACTTTACTAAGTGGGGCCTCAGTAGGTTCATTTTTTGGGAAGACAAGCTGCCACCTTTGACATTTAAGTGACATTTACTTTACATTTATTTATTTAGCTAACATTTAATCCAAAGTGAATTACAAATTACTGATAGAAGAATCAAAATGTATTGAACTAGAGCTGGTGTGCTATTCCTTAAATGCTAGGTCATAAGCCGGGTAAACTGCTGACTTAACGAATACAGTAAATAAATATGCAAGTGCTAATGATATATGTACAGTTTACAATACAATACAGTTTATTTTGGTATAGCCCAAAATCACACAGGAAGTGCCGCAATGGGCTTTAACAGGCCCTGCCTCTTAACAGCCCCCCAGCCTTGACTCTCTAAGAAGGCAAGGAAAAACTCCCAAAAAAATAAATACAATACACAGAAAAGACAGAAATGTTAATGCTTTCGATTTTTTAAGTTGTACATGTTTTACAACTATTTTGACATGAATAAGACGGCAAATACTCACTTGTTCTATGTGTTGTTCTATGCGTTATTTATGTGCCGATTTTCATGTTTTCTTTTATAGATGGGATGCCTGTCCATATCAAGGCACTCTGAAACACACACATTCAAATTAACTCCAAGTGGGTGATTAAGAATCACCGGTTTCAGCTAACATGCGCATTTGAAATATGGATATGGGAATTTTAGGTGATATTTCCTCTTTTCATTAAGATGTTATGAATGGATTCCAGTGTTGTATAGTAATGAAGCAGAAATACTTTAACTATATTTAAATATGTTTTGAGATTATTCTCACTTAATTAGTGTATAACATTTTTGAGGAGGCAGTGGAGCCACACAGTAAGGTGGGGGTTAAGTGACAGAGAACTCAGCTGATGTTGCAAGAAGTGCCCCTCTTGCAATGTTCAGAGGCACTATCTGCTCAGTCAAGGAAGGGAGCCTTGTTTAGCTCAGGCGGAGAATAAACTGCTTCGGAGAACCGTTATAATCCAGACTTTACTGATTCATGGCTGGCTACTGACAGTTGCCATATAGTGTAAATCTGTGACCTGAGATGGCTTGTGATGTGAGCCTACGGAAATACAACTGGCGTAGTCGGCAGGATTTGCACTGTGGTGGGATGGACGGTGGTGAGATGCTGTAAAGTACAGTGACAGCCAAGTAGACAGCTCAACTGAAATTACCAGACGCGCTCTACTCACATTGTTTAGAAACAGTATCTGCTTGGCCATGGCCGGAAGCTTCTTTTAGCTCAGGATGATAAGAAGTTGTGATCTGAGTGCCGTTGTAATACAGATATCAGAGGTTCATGGCTGGCCACTGGCAGTTACCACAGGGCTAATCTGTGAATTAAGATGGCTTTTGGTGTGAGTCCACGGCAGTACAATTTTAAAACACAAATGGTTAGCTTATTCTATTGTTTTTTGCTAGACAAATTCATTACAGCAATACTGAACCAGAAAAAGAAAGGGCTACACAAATATGCACAATGTTTTGTTCAGTCAATCATCTAAAATATAGGCATTCTTTAGGAGAATTTTCATATACAAAGAATCTGCAACAATTTTCAAATGCTGACACCCAGTTATCTATGCAGTTGTGCCAAGCACAACTCCCCATATATATGGATATTTGAGACTAAACAATATGTTGGTGATTTGCAATCCATTTCTCATTATTTCCATAGCTAATGCTGATGTGTTCAGACTCTTTCATAACTACAGCTTGCTGAACAGGAAAGGGCTGATCTGCAGGCTTCAGCAAGGTGTCCTTGTGTGCTGTGGTTCACTCACCGCTTTACTTGTGTTGCTCACATAGCTCCTTATATCATCCTGAGCATGACGTTTCCAAAATGCATTGTGAACTAGTTGGAAAAGCCAAAGGAAAAACCGAAAGGCATTTCCTGTGAATGCGAAACTAGAAGTAATAAAGTCTAGGTAAAGTGCTTTATTAAACAATATTTAATAATGGGCAATGCCTTGTGTGTGTTTTTATTCTGATGAATAATGGTATTATTAAACTATTTCTATTAAACTTAATGTACTGTAGTTTGCTCTTATTTGAATAAAAATGGGGGCCATTTTTGGGGAATGCTTAAAAATGTTTTTCATTAAATTAATTGCAATCAGGTGTTCATATTACAAAAATTGTAAAAAGCAAAATGTGCCTTTAAAGTGCCATTCATTAGTTTTTCCAATACTTTATTTTGTAATTTAAATTTCAACAGATGCCCAGCAGTGGGCTGGCGCCCTGCCCGGAGTTTGTTTCCTGCCTTGCGCCCTGTGTTTTCTGGGATTGGCTCCAGCAGACCCCCGTGACCCTGTAGTTAGGATATAGCAGGTTGGATAATGGATGGTTGGATGGAAATTTCAAAAGATGTTTTTGCAATGTGAAATGAAAAACTGATCGATGTTTTTCAGTCTTGCATTACGATCACTGTTTGTTCGGGTAATGTAGTCACTATTGTAAATATGGTTGAGCTTGATCAAAAAAGCAGCATTTGTCTGTCAGTTTGAGGATGTGGACTCGGCTGTGCTTATCTGCAGCACTACGCCTATTTGGTAAATTTGTCATGGCCCAATAAATGAATATTCATCTTCCTGTTTAAACTTATACTGATAACTAATTTATCGTAACATTTATTGCACTTAATTGTTAGTAAGTACAATACATAAATAAATTTGTGAATTTCATCTTGGGATTAATAAAGTATCTATCTATCCATCTATCTATCTATCTATTTATCTATCTATCTAAATAACCAATTTAATTTTTAATACTTTTAAAATAATATATCGGTCTGCTAAATGGACACTATTCAATCATATCATTCAGCTCATTCTGGTGATAGTTTCAAGTCATCTGTGAAAAATAAATAGTAATGCGGACTCTCTGCCCACAATGAATTCATGTCCGTATATTGGAAAAAGAAGTAATAGATGTGCATTTATGGTATCAGCTGACAACTTATTTTTTACTAGAGAATGGTGTGTAAAGCTGGTTCTTTTAACGTGTGAAAAGTTGATTCTCACTCTCACCGTTGATATCTAGGGTGAATCTATTCACTGATTTGCATGAAAACTACACAATGTGTTTATCTTGGTGATACTTCTTTGCACTTTTTTGCAAATATGAACAGAATACACAATATAGCAGTATCTGGTATGAAAAATATGAAACTCCACAAGACAAATTGTAGCTTTAATTAGTAATTTTCATATTTTTACCATTTTTGAGAAAATCACAGCCATATAAATCTGTAGTTATTTCACCATCAAATCTCAAGTCATCGATTTATACCCAAGTACATATCTAACTAAACTAGTTACAGTATATAATACCTCCAACAGTCCATTTCATGAAAGCACTTTTTTTCCATTTAAGCATCGTAGTCTGATAAAGTTTACTCCAGTAGTCTCAAATGCAATCTAGAAGGACACACAAGTCCATGTGTAGGGCCAGAATTTTACAGTACAAATAAAAATGGTCACACCATACTCAGAAAGATTTGTCAGACAATATCCATGAAATGGGATATTCTTAGGCTCTGTGCTTCAGTCGAGTTTTATTTGCTTGGTAAAAGGCAGTGAAAAATAATTTCTGAGTTACAACAAAACAGCTTAGAAAACTAATTCTGTTTCCCTGACAATGTGGATGCAACAACACAGATGTTTTCAAATAAATTTAGTGCTGCTTACTTACACTTCTGGAAGTTCACACTCTCTAAGAAATGGTTCTTTTACTCATACATTTTTGCTGAAGCCACTCTTTTGAACACTTGCTGATTCAGCAACAAAAGGACTCTAGAACTATAAAAAACAAAATTGCATTTAGCTTGACTTGTGCTAATAATATATCTTCTTCCATACAAACAGCTGTTGATGGTGTGGAAAGAAGCTCATCTTCAGCACAAGAATCTCTTGTGATACACTCAACAAGATCTTTCGGCACCGACAGGTATTTTGTTTCTGAAAATGTCCAAATGTTCAGTTAGCTGGAAGAATGGCTGCGGTGACAAGGTTCAAACACCACAATCAAAACAGTGCCAGGGTATGGGGGCTTTTTACTATGCTTGCTAATTCATTGGTTGTAAAAACTTCACCCAAATAAAATCGTCCACATTTCCCACTAAATATTCTCATTAGTTAAATACATAAAGTGTCAACATTTAGTTTACGTGGTTTTCTTACTGGCGCTGGCTCTTGTCTATTTTCTCATATGACTTCCAGCTTCAGTTTATATAATGCTTCTTATTTCAAACAGTGCTTGAGTTTAAATAGCAAGCTGATTTCTCTCAGAAGAGATGTAGTTTGGTACTTGTATTTATTTGTGTGAGTTAAAACATATTTATGTTTATATATATTCGCTCCTCTTTTAAGTCAGTGGGTAACTGATGTTTTATATTATTTTAAATTGGAAAAAATCTAATTCTCACTTAGAGGATCTGTGCAGAACGTTTGTAAAACCTGGCAGGATCTAATCAGTAATATTTTAGAATAAGCTCTTAAAGCACTGAGGAAGCAGATTCTCTCCCCATTTCTTTATCTTCTCCATGTATCTGTATCTGCCTAATAAACTCATCAATTTATTCATTTTTACTATTTTAAAGTTTTACTCTGCTGGCCAAGTTTTCATTCTCAGGGGTGAGGGTTGATTAGTTTTCAGTCCTATTTTTTTTTGTAAAAATTGATCTATTTGTATGGAATGATTACAATAAAATCAATGAAATAAAAAAATATATATATTTATGTGACTACAAGAAAGATGTCCGCTATAGCTCATTCCCCAGAGCCTTGTTTTTTGCTTTTACTGTGTTTATTTTTTTCCCTTTTAAATTTAAGTTCTATTAATTATTTTACAGTCATTAATTATTATGTTTAAATGTCTTTTGTTTCTGTAATCATGGTAGTGTTATGACTTTGTTGTCATATTTTTTCTGAATGTTATAAATTTTTCTATGCACTATTTTTTTTTAAATTAAGAGTATCTTTTGATAAAGTTATTTCTTTAATTAAAAGTCATTAGAGGTTTTTCCACCATTTCTACTTTCATTATTTACTGATACACCATTTACTATTGTTATGGACATCTCCGTTTTCTGACAGGTGTGCCCACAAAGTTGCTGATGTCATTGGGAATGACACTATAAAAGCTGCTGATGTGGAGTCTTCAATGTCTACGTTTGTTGACACCTTTAGTATTCTTGGTGGATCTTTATTTAATCAGTTTTACTGGAAAATGGTTTTTCTTTTGACTTTTGAATATGATATGAGTTTTGGATTATTGTTTGGCAATACAACAAACCAGTGTGACGGGTCTTGGTTTTGACCCGTGGTTTGTTTGACTACATTTTATTTGCTGTTCCTCTCCTCTTTAGTCTGCTGCTTGGCAGAACAGGAAGTACCTGCAAACTACTTAAAGTTCTTTCTGCCACTGCAGTTTCACAGTGCCATTAGTTACTTTATAGCTGTGTTCTTGGCTGTGCATTTTTGCCCGGTAGTATTTTTTTGTTGTCTTTCTGGCCTCTATTTTTTTTTCACTTTTGCTTTGTTCTCTGACCTTGATTCTTAGAATTGTGATGTTTTGTTTTTTGTAATGTTTAAACAATTAAGATAATTTGGTGTTTTGTTTCTCTCTTTTGATTTCAGAATTCTTGTATTGTGTTATGGGAAAATATCTATCTATCTATCTATCTATCTATCTATCTATCTATCTATCTATCTATCTATCTATCTATCTATCATTTTTGTCACTTATTGCATTATTTTTGTACTTCTTGTGAATTAAGAGTAGTTCAAAGTTTTCCATTAACTTTAGTTTACTTTTTTAATTAATAAAATCTTTATTTTTAAGTTTGACCACAATAGAAGTAAAATCCTGCAGTACTTCTTTGTATTCCCTGCTCTGCGCTCCAATAAACACACATTATCGGCAATACACTAATAACCCAATTGTGCTCCACTCACTTAAAATCTGGAACCAATGTAGAAAGCATTTTAAGATGGAGAAGCTTCTATCTGTGGCACCCCTGCAAGAGAACCACCTCTTTCAAACTTCACAAACATATGCAGTTTTTAATATCTGGAAAAAATTTGGAATTAACTTGCTTAGAGATCTTTATATAGACAACGTCTTTGCTTCCTATGAACAATTACATTCCAAATGTAACATTCCAGCTACACATTTCTTTCACTATCTTCAAATCAGGAACTTTGTTAAACAGAACCTTCCAGATTTTCCTCATCTTGCACCCTCATCCATGCTGGAAAAAATATTGCTCAATCTCAAGGACTTAGACTCCATCTCTGCAATATATAAAATCATTTTACAATCCCTCCCTTTCAAAGATCCAAGAGGACACTGGGAAAAAGATCTCTCAATTAATATATCAGAAAAGGAGTGGAAAGTAGCAATGCAGAGAATTTACTCGAGCTCCATATACGCAAAGCATACAATTATACAACTTAAAATTATATATCGAGCACATCTGTCTCGACTAAAACTCTCCAAAATGTTTCCAGGGCAAGATCCAACCTGTGAATGCTGCAAACTAGTTCCAGCCTCACTGGGTCACATGTTCTGGGCCTGCACCAAATTAACATTATTCTGGACAAAAATTTTTACTTACCTTTCAGACAGTCTTGGACTCACAATCCCTCCTAACCCATTAACAGCTGTGTTTGGGGTTCTTCCAGAGGGTCTTAAGGTGGAGAAGGACAAACAAATTGTGATTGCATTCACTACACTGTTGGCACGCAGACTTATTCTGATAAACTGGAAGAATCCAAACTCTCCTCTTTTAAGTCAGTGGGAAACTGATGTGTTATACTATTTGAAATTGGAAAAAATCAAATACTCAGTTAGAGGATCCGTACAGACGTTTTTCAAAACATGGCAGGATCTAATCAGTAATATTTTAAAATAAGTTCATGAAGCACAGAGAATTTAGTAATTTAGGTATGTTTAAAAGCTGTAAAATTTTTATGCCGTTTGGCTTGCTCTCTCTCTCAAGGGTGGGGATCGATCTGTTCTTAAGTCTATTTTTCTTTTTGTAAAAACTTGATTGCTTTGTATGGAGTGCAATAAAATTAATAAAAATAATAATAAAAAAAAAAAAATAAGTTTGAATTTGTGTGGCAATGGTTTTTGATGGTTGCCCATCCTTTTGTCCTTTGTTTTGAGCACAATTTCTTTAAAACAATATAAAGCAATTTGTCTTTAAAATAATTTAAAGTAAAAATCACAGCATCGTATTGATTATTGTCACAACGCTTAACATTAGCTGAAAATACTGCTTTATTTAAAACACTGCTTATCAGAAGTCCTTCCTCACCAGCACGTATTGATTGAAAATCCACTCACCTTTTCAACTATTTTTTTTTTATACAAATCACAAGAGAGGTATAAATACAATCTGCAGAGAGAAACTCACCGACTAGTGCTGAAATTAAAGTAAAAATATAACACAATCATGTACTGGAGTAGTAATACTCTGGAGGCAACACAATTACAATTCTGAGATTATATCATGGGCAGTATATGCAATTATTAAGCAATGCTTAATACTAATAGTCTGTTTTTTTAAATTGAATTAGTTTGGTAAATGAGCATTTCCAGTTTCAAGACATAGGGCTATAAATTCTCCTTGATTCTTTTTACATATACTTTCGAGACCTCTTTTTACAATCTAGACTAGTGAGTCACCTTACCAAACATTGAACAATGTGGCAGTCATTTGCAGGGCTGTATAAATATATACTGTTCGTACATTCTCCTATATTGTATCTACAAATTACATTTAAAATGGAGTGAATTCATTTCATAAACCAACAACCTTTATTTTATACATTAATCGCCATCCAATTGAACTTTACGTAATCATGCAATTGTTGACTACAAATAGACTTGCATCAGGCAGGTTAAGTGATTGCCTCAGGGTCAAATAGTGAGTCACACCTGGGACTAAAATGGCATGCTAGTGATTTACAGTCCAGCTCCTTAGTCATTAGCCCACCCTGCCAATTCTAGCAACTTAATAAAGACTGACTGGCCGGCCGGCAGTCTGCATGTCAAGCTTTGGCTGTCAGTAAAAGCCTCTTGCGCCACACTGAGTGCCTCTTCCCTTTCACTTTCTTTCCATCTCTACAGGTCTGTTCTTTAACGTTAATGTGCAATAGACTGTTTTCCCATCTACATCTTTGTCTTATGTGGGTTTGCTTGTGCTTGACTTTCAGGGTTTAATTGTTTCATTTTGGGTAGCATCCTGATTATATATATATATATATATATATATATATATATATATATATATATATATATATATATATATATATATATATATATATATTCAAGGCATTCGTAGTCTGAATCACAATCTGACTGTATGGTTGGTTACCTACCAGGTAACGATTGTGGTTGCTCAGCAAGTCGGCTAACATCTGCCACGGTGCCCTCTTTCAGTTGCGAGAAGCAGATCATAGAATGGTTGAAAATAGTTTTACTGTCAAATAATGCAAAGAGTACACGACACGTGTTTTGCCCTAATTCTGGGCTCATCAGGCTCATATATATATTAATTTGCATTATGGAAAATACAAATCAGTTGAACAGATCTGATTGCCAAATGGTGCCTTGTGTGAGGTTTTAATTCTTTATTCAACATAAAGCTACAGCAACATGTAGCAGCTTGTATACTACCAACAAAGGGAACAAGACTTGTTAACTAACATGGATTGGATGGACTCCCTTAATAAAATCTCAGTCGGGAACATGCCTGACCAATGCAGGTGATAATGAGTTCTAAGCAAAACACCTTGAGATTTTCTTAATGCATCTAATGAATGAATAGTAATTAAATCTGTTTCCTACAAGCCCAGACTAAAACATATTTTGAAACATGTTTGTAATTAGTGTAATTTATAGGGAAGGATTTAAAACATTTTATTAAGAAAGGTATTGTGTGTGTGTGTGCCTTGGTGGCCAAACAAATGACTATAGCTAAAGTCAGAAAATGGACGGCTAAGTATTAAAAAGCTTATAGATTACACATCTGCACTGGGCCAGATCTTAGCAAATTGTCTCTTGCTTTAAAAATCAAAAACATGGTAGGTACAAACATTTCTAATTTTCAGCTTGAAATAGGAACACTTAGAATAATTTTCTTTCTGTTCTTTATGATTTTGATAGCACTGTGTTGAAATGAATAGATTGAATAGATTGCTCAACGCATTTCAATTATTAATTACATCATATGTAAGAGAAAACACAAACCTATGTGTGTAAGACGGGGCACTGTTTGTAATCTCCATACTTCTCAGGATTTAGACACTCATGTTTTTGATAAGATTGCCACAAGAGTCAGCACTGCTGACTGACAGCTCTAAGGTCTTGGAGGTCAGATCCCACCGGATGCTCTGTTCATGTAGAACGTGCATATTATCCCTGTGTCTGTGTCTGTGTGTGTGTGTTTTTCCTACAGGTACTTTGATTTGTCCCTTTCCCATTCCAAAGATACACCTCTAAAATTAATAAGGGACCCTTAATTGTCTTGTGTGTGTGAACTTAAACTGTTGTTAGCTGCTGTCCAATTCAGGGTTAGGTCCCACCTTGCACCCAATGTTTTCTGAGTAAGTGCTGGCTCCTCGTGATCCTGAACTCAATAAATGTGGTGTGGAAATGGTTAGATGATTTTCAGTAGTAATTGTGTTGTAAGCATAGCTACATTTACATCCATCTGCCCCAGTATATGGATCGCTGTATGGGCCTATTGGGCCCAGCCTAGGGACAAAAAGGAGAGAGGGGGCCGCCTCTTGAAAATAAAACTATCTGAGTCTCAAAAACCCGGTTTAGTGGTAAGGATTTTGGGCTCCCTAGAAGGTGAAAAACAAGTTGTAGGTATTTGTAACAAACCACTGAACCATATAGTTGAAGCGTAAACCTTGGAAATCTCTAAGAAGTGCCTGGATGAGATACTGGGACAGCTTAACTATTAGTTAGACAAACAAGTGTGATGGAGGGAATAGTCTCTTCTCATTAGTCAAATTTTTTATGTTCTTTTGTAAAATTGTGGCAGCAGTCTTGAAAGGAAATAGATTCAGGAGAAAATTAACTGTATAAACTATCCAGGGTCAACTACTGGGAGATCTCAAATCTACAAAACAAGTTTAGTGTGCAAAACCAAAATCATAGCTGATGGTGTAGCAAGTGAGTCAAAAATCAGGATATGCTCAAAAACTGAGCCAAAACGTAAATTCACAAGGCATTCTTACATAGACATAAAAGAATTCATAACCATGGATGAAAATGAAGCACAAAAATAACAACAGAGTCTTTTTAGGTTAAATCCACACAAACTGGGATTTAGTAGAAAGTCCATGGAGATGGCTGAGTAATGCCATCATGCATTGTGCTCTCCCTGCACCCTGTCTAACAATGACAAGCAGCTATCAAAAAAATTGATTCAAAATGGCATTGCGGGAAATCGTGATTTCAATATAATGATATTAAAAAGGCATTCAATCGAAAAAACAAATGTAACCACAGAATTTCTTCACCTTTAAAGCCACATTGTTTGAATTGTTTTTGGCCTGTACTGGTTGTTTGGGTAGTTAAGTTAGGATGCTGCACAGAGATATTTTCTTTCTGTTCTTTATTTCACCTTATAGAGTTTCTTATATTAGGAATGTATTAGTTTTCGCATACTGCTTGGGCTCAGAGCGCAGGGTCAGCCACTGTACAGCACCCTGGAGCAAGTGCAGGTTAAGGGCCTTGCTCAAGGGCCCAGCAAAGTAGGATCTCTTTTGTCAGTAACAGGAATTCGAACCCATAATATTCTGGATACCAGTGCAGATCCTTAGCTTGATGTTGATGGCTTTTAAGTTATTGTTTGTAGGTTATCGGCCAATGTCGCTTCACTCTTGATGTTTAGAGAGCAGCTTTTGAGGGACACCAAAATCAAGTACCACACCATTCATTTGGCTTTAATGAGGACTTTCTTAGTTCAGGTGAACTAGTGACTGTGATTTTTGTGATTGCTTGTAAATAAGTAAAGCAGGCAATTGATAGTAGCATTATTTTACAATTTTTTTGTTGCGGTAAGATTTTACAGAATGTGTGTAAAAGCAAAAAAAAAATCAACAGAACAGGTTGGGGGGTTTGGCAGTGGCTCATTTCCATGTAATGAAATTTTGTTGAGTAGAAAACACAGTAATGTGCAAGATGGTGTGTTTTGGTGTGTCTTTATACGAAAAATATGTAGCCTTGTTACAGCTTTAAAAAACATACTGCTCTCCTATGTGGTTAAGTACATTGCACAACTGCAGAAAGGAATAAAGGTAAATGCGGAAGTGTGAACAAAGCTTTTGAAAGCAGTACTCCTTATTTTTCACCCCCAAAAAACTCTTTAGTGAGTTTCATGTTTTTTCAATTGCAAAATCACTTGCGAAATTAATGTTAGTGTCAGTTCCACAAAACTGCATGCAAATCAAAACTTGTCTGTTCCACGCATCACTAATTATTACTATAAACATTTTGGGTCAACCACCCTGAACTAGATTGAAAGAGTTTAATGAAAGGTAAATTGGTATTTAACACTTTGGTTTTCTGTTGATGATATAGTTAGCACTGCTAATTCCCACCTCTGCTGACCTGATTTCAGTTTCAGGTGTGTGGAGTTTACATGTTCTCCCTGCCCATAATATTGCCCAGAGGACCATCAGAACTTCCCAAAGAATGGTAGATTAGGTTTATAGGCAATTCTAAATAGTCCTCAATACAAATAAATGTGAGTATGTAAGAGTAATCTCTGCAGTGGACTGCTACCCTATCTGGGCTTGGCTACTGTTCTGGATGAGGATAACTCCTCATTGGAAAAACAGATACATTTCATAAACCGTTATTGCCAAATTTTCATAAAGCAGAACATGGTCTTCAAGAACTCTGTAATCTTCAATGGAAACCACAGAATAGTACTTTTGGCTGATTTTTATGCAGCTCATCAACCAAAAATATTCTATACTACACAGTTGCCTCATGAAACCAGCATTCAAGGATTAAATTCTGCAACCATTTCATGTCTGTGTGGAGTTAACATATTTCTCCTGTGTCTGCGTGACTTCTCCTTCTTCTAGTTTTTGCCCAAAATTCCAAGGCCTTGCTTATGAGGCTCATGTGACTCCGAGAGAGTGTGAATATGGATGTGATTGTACACTCCTGCAGTGAACTGGCAGTCCTGCTAGGGTTGTTTCTTACCTGCACAAGATGCTGCCAAGATAGGCTCTGTCTGTACAATTCTGGACTGAATTAAATAGCTTTGAGAACGTTATGTTATATAATTGTTTCATGGATAACATGCATTTTAATGAGTCGTTAAAAAATGTAACATTTAACTGTAAGTAGCTGACTAAAGTTTTTCTTTCTGTAAGAAACAGAGCGCAAAGACAAACAGGATCACCAGTGAGATAATGGAAATGAACAATTAGCTGATACACATTTTTTTTCTGTTAATTTATAGGTCCATCAGTTGTAATTACCTGAGTTTCCAATCCCAAGTGTCTTTCCTGGAAACCTAACTAGTAATGAAATCTCATTATATTGCTCCCCTCCGAGTTTAATTAGAATTCATTATTCCAACTGTCTCTTGATATCTGAAAAACAACAAATCATGTATGATATAAACAGCCTCAATAACAAAACATTTTTATGCTGGTTATTGTGTTAAAGACTTAAAGCCACTTTTAAGTATACAACATAATCAATAAATAAAGCTAAATTATTAACACAGTACCTCAAATTACACACTAGATAGTTGTTAAAAACATAAACAAATATACTGAATATTATACATTTTGTGTTAAACATATGTGATTTTTAAATTGTGTTATCCTTGGGATTCCAGGACATAATTCAATTTAATCGCTGATGTTTAGAGAATAAAAAACTATAAGCAGTGTCAGTCAACCCCAGGGTGCCTTCTCGAGCTTTTTGTTGACTGGGTTTTTGATAGTGACAGACCAGAAGAGGTTTGGTCAGTGGTGGGGTCGCTTCCTTTCTTCTGGGTGGGCATCTTCAGTTCTGAGGGAGGAAGAGGAAAACAAGTTAGGACACTTTGCTAAATTCAAACTTTTCTCCCATGTGCCCTTCAACTCAGTCCTTTAAAAAGACTCACTATGCCCATGCACATGGCAGTACTTTTCTGGGACCATTGTCCACTAAGTTCTTCCACAAGATAATAATCAGGGTGTTCATTTTTTGAAGGTTTATTTTATCGAAGATGGCCATTAATTGTATTATTTTTGTATCGTATCCTCTATTGTTGACCAGCCAGTGTTACACCTCACAAGGAAGGCTAAAGATAAGAGAACAGTCACCTTGAGGCATTATAAACACATATTGCAGATAGGAACTAAAAAGATATGCTGCTTAGTATAAATGTTCATTAGTGCAAAAATGATTAAAAATAAGGCTTTATGTGAGTTTTTGCTGGATATTCTAGTTTTCCACAAGCCACACAGGCTAGATTAACTGGAAATTCCATATTGGCCATTTGAGAGTATGTGTCAGCTTTGCTGCTGTCAACCTGTTATTTTAATGAGTTTTAAATATTTGTTTTGTTTTATTTGATTTTTTTATTGGTATTGCATCATTTATTACATAATTTAGTGGTGGCATTTTAGTGGTCTTTTCCAGTTGCAGGCACACAGTTGCGTGGGTGACACAGTACTTACATTATTCAGGACTGAGAGGTTGACAGTAGCCAGTGTCAGAACTCTTCAGGTTTTCTAACATAAAAAATTAAAGTAAAAGTAATTTCAAATTTCCGACTTTCTTTGTTCTCAACTTCAATTTTTAGTCTGTTTTGTTTACGAATCCTCACTAGATAACTTTTTTTCAAATTTCTTGGTTACCATTTCCAAACCATAACGTCTTGGTACACCTTTAGCAAATGATAGCTATTTTCTGCATCATTTTATTCACTGGTCATAGTATTCATTAAACTTTTTATATCCAGGCCCATATGGAGTTCTAGGCTGGAGAATTTGGTGTATTGGTACAGAGCATGCTCTGCTTGAGTTCCATAAATGGTGCCCCTCAGTGACCAGAGCACACACCCCTTAATTTCTGTAAACGGCTTCCCTCTGTTGTCCTTTCTAAATGATAGCCTCAATCCCACTGCAGTTCTAAACTGGATTAAGCAGGTTTCATTTTTTTTAATGAACTATTTAAATAAATCACCATACACAAAAAGAATCAAGCTATATTATGCTATTATAAATTTCACTGCCTTAGAAATAATACTAACTACTGTACCTCTGAATCATAACTACAAAGGAAATAGTAATCGTAAGGAACGGTAATGATTAAAATGTGACACACACTACAAAGAGAAGCCATTATTAACTAATACATATATGTCCTTTATGAAACCTATTTTAAATTTCAATGTCTTTTTATACCATACCTGTAAGGATTTTTTAAACACCTTGGGCCTCTGCTATTTTTAATTTATATAAATGACTTGGTATGGAATATAAATAACAAACTGGTTAAGTTTTCCAAATGAGGGACAAATCATTGCTGACCTCTGAGAGAGAGAGTCATACTTGATTGATGTGTACAGCGCTGGCTCTAACTGTTTTGCTGCTCTAGGCAAAAGTGAAAACGTGGAGTTTTGAAGGGAATTAGGTAATTGCAAGGCAGACTGAAGAGCACAGGAGGTTGTTGGGATCATACATAGATGTCGGAACACAGAGCTAGAGGTGTCCAGCATGAAAGATCGAATAGTGAGTTACCAAAGATCACCCAAATCCACCACCTCCCAACAGCAATTGGTACTTTATTATAGCTGACAAATGCTGTCACTGGAAGGCATCCTACTCTGCTGGGCCCTTGACCAAGGCCCTCAACCAGAAAACTGCTTCAGGGGTGCTGTACAATGGCTCACACTGCACCCTGACCCTCAAAAGGTCATGCAAAAAGAAAATTTCCCTTGGGGATTAATAAAGTATATCAAGCCAAAAAAAAAGATGACCAACACCCCCCCCACCTCCGTCCAAATAAATTTAACTATCCTAGGCAACTACCTAGTTCACCTATATGGAAGAGCTGCCCTTGGAGTCCCAGCTAGAGAAACCTTGTTTAATTGCAGGAATTTTACTTGCTCCAACTGCTAGCTGCCCCCATAGCCCAGAGTGTGGGAAGGCCAAAAGTTATATCTCAAAAACCCAGCTTATGCTGAGAGGTTCCTGTGTGCCACTTGAAAGACAGATCTGTGCATAAGGAATAAACAAACAAACAAACAGAGATGATTCTTTGCAGATCTGGGGATGTGAGTTCCATTCAGAGTTGAACTGCTCATGTTGTGTGTTATGGCTCAGGTTTTCAACTGATGGCAGGTTAGGCGAATTCAGCTACAGTGTCTGCTTACAAATGCTGTCGTTCTGTGAAGGTCTTACGCCATTCAGTTTGAACTGTACGCTGGAATCTGAATGAATTCAGACCTCTCCACTTTTTCCCATTTTGCTATGCTTTAGTATTTTATTTGTAATAAATTTTCAAAAATTTCTAAATTCCCGTTTTTGCTTTCTCACTCTGGGGTATTGAGTGTTGCTTGATGAGAGAAAAAATAATAATTTTAATGATTTCAGTACAAGGCTACAACAAATGAAAAGGAGGTCTGAATACTTTCTGAATCCACTGTGATTTTTTTTCTATAATTCTATTGAGAAATCTTGCATAACGTTCAACAAGTTGATTTGAATGGCATGGGAGCATTCCAAGGGGTTTACAGTACCATCCTGACAGGCCTTATTATGTTATTTTGATTACTACAGGTTGATATTTTTAGAGATCAAGAACAATAATAACAAAATCTGTAAATGTTAAGTATATCATCATAACACAAGAACCATGCAACATAAAACCAAAGTAGCTGAAGCAGAGTTTTATTTCTATTGCCTGTTCTCTATTGAATTTCCACATTGTTTTATTCCAAGGCTAACTTAAACATAAATGGATGGATGTTTATATTTAATCAGTCTTTCCATCTTTGTACATCAGATCCGTAGTCATGCACTGCAGCTAAACCAGCAACTTCCGTATAGCAATTACAGCACGACACCAGGAAGGATTCACCCTGTTTTTGAAAGTAATTATTAGCTAAGCGAGTTCCCTTCTCTAACTATGGGCCCTTCCTCTGTCAGGATTTATCTTGGTCTTTGTTACACCACTTAATTGCAGTGTTGTTTCCTTTTTTGCTCACTCACAGAAATACGTGGCTCCTAATTTAACACCCATCACAATTCTAATGAAGCTCTGTGTGTTACATACATATAATTATCTAGCTGTTCTCCGTTTGCATAACTAAGGGGCTGCTGAGTGAATTGTCATGAGATCAGAAAGTATGGGCGCTTCTGCCTGGGGTGGGCTATTAGGATTCACATTAGATGTGCATTTTGTCAAAGATAAATGGGTATGTGATTTGTCTTACATTTTCAGGTGAAACAAAGTACAGTGTTTAAACCTTATGTAGCAACACTTTCAGCGATTAAGGCAGAAAGACAAATCATGCTCAGATTCTCTCTTTATGCCTTGCATGCTTTACGTGCATGCTTTTAACTTTCCCCCTCAAATGCTTCTCTTTACAAAACATTCTAATAATTTGCTGAATTCCTGTCAGATTACCTCAAGATATTAGACTCTTCTTGACACCTGAGTAAAGAAATATGACTCTGTAGGTATAATTTTGCTCAAGACTTGATTGTGGTGGTTAGCACGTTTGTTTCATCTCCCAGCCTAGCACTTTTGTCTTTAATATTTCAATATCTACACATACAAACACACACACACACACATACAGCACACATTACATAATCAAGAATTCACATTTCCTTTCATATCTCAAAGACCAGAAGAAACATTTGCTGTTACCTTGCAGCTAATCCACCAGGGGTAGGCTGTGGTTTCCTGCAGCTCCACATTGGAAAATGCAGGTTCTGAAAACGAATGTAAGAATGTGTGCCTATGAAAGTAGTGCTTTGTGGTGGTCTTTTGTTCCACCCAGGGATCGTTTCTACTTTGCAACTGGGATTCGAAAGAGTCTAGCTTGCTGCAGCTTTGTAACGCCACAATGCAAAAAAAAAATTAGAAAAGAACTGTGTTTTTTTAACTCCTCTACTGCCTGAACTCTTCAATTAGGACACAGTATTAATTGGTGTCTGTAAATAGTTAGCACTGCACCCCTAATTTTCATGACTGAAGTTTAAAAGCTAATCAAATACTCCAAAAGCTACACCAAAAAATGAAATTAATTATTTACTGTATTGCCAAATTCAATGACGATAACGTTGAATCTAATCTGATCTAAATGTAAAAAAAATCAAGTTTAATTTATGTGACAGGAATTAAAAACCAGTCAGAACATTTACATATGGCATAACACTGGCGCAAAGTGGTGGCTCTGAGGCTAGGGATTTGCACTGGTAATCGGAAGGTTGCCGGTTTGAATCCTATAAATGCCAGAAGTGACTCTACTCCTTTGGGCCCTCGAGCAAGGCCCTTAACCTGCAATTGCTCCATCCTGGTTATGACATTAATCTGCATCCAGCCCTGCATGTAGGCCCTCCAACCTGCAGGGAAAAAACCTGGGGGTTGGTATTAGGATTGGCACTCCATCCACCATAACAATCCTCACACTGGTTCCATTCTGTTGTATGGCTGCACTTGGGTCCTAATCTGGGATCCTGAGTTGGTTTGTGCTGTGGTTTGTCAGTGCGTGCTCCTTATCAGTATGTGCTTAACATTCAGGTGAATTCGGGGACTTATTTAACTGTTCTGAAAATTAGTAGTTCATTAAAGACAGAGATATCACATTTTTGTTTTTTATCTTTATAACAATTAGCCACACTCAAAAGGCTGCAAAGTAAATATGTCATAATGGAATATATATATATATACTGTGTCCCCGTGTTCTTGATGAAGTCATTTTAAAATAACACTCTCGATCCACTGCACTAATTCCCTTCATAACTTTAAATAATTCAATCATGTCACCTCTTAATTTTGATTTGCTAAAATTGAAAAGGTTCAGCTGTTTTAAATCTTTACTAATACCTTTTAAATACAGGCAGTCCCCGGGTTACGTACGACATAGGGTCCGTAGGTTTGTACTTAAGTTGAATTTGTATGTAAGCCGCAACAGGTACATTATTTTAATAAATGCTATTGTTGACCGACTGTAACCAAGTGCTCTGCCAATGAATGATGGCGTTTCACCTCTCTCTGACCTCTTTATTATTTCTAATTTATTTTCCATAGTGATGATTTTTCTCTTCTTTACTCTATCACCAGCACTTGCATCAGACTTGTGTTTCAGAGACATTGTTGAAGGGTGAAGCCAAAAGGTCTGCACAGCACTGGACACGCTATCAGAGCAGGAAGGCACCCCTCGTCAGCACATCTGATGTACTGACCAGAGACAACTTCCTGCTATGTGCATAACAGTACAAGCAGGCTTGCTATTGAGAAAGAATGGGGGCGGTGAGGGGTGGTTCATCACCAGCCCACCTCACAGTCACCTCCACTGCAGTATGCTGCCTGCAGCGTCCCCCACCGAGAACGAACACGGTGCAGCCACTGCCCCCATTCAACAGGCAGTCATCCGAGACACACTACAATGCTATCCCCCGCCTCCCCGTTCACCCTCAATGGCTTCCGTTCAGCCACAACCGGGTCACCTTTTGCAGCATTACCAGCCACCCACCTAAAACGAACAGGGCAGCTGTATGTGGTGGGTGGGAAGTGAAACCGTTTGCCGCCGGGAGCCGCCCGAGGGACACTACACTGCGCAAGCAGCAAAATCGCCCCCCTCCAGCCTCCGCCCAGCCACCGCTTGCAGCGTCCCCAGTCTGAAGATGACGGAGCGGTAGTTACTGAGGGGCATGCGTCGCAGCTGCAGCTTCGTTCGTAAGTCGTAGGTTGGATGTCCGTAACCTGGGGACTACCTTTATTTCCTAATAATATATTCCCTGTAGTCCTAGAATGAGCCTAATTGCTGTTCTTTGGACTTTTTCTAGCACTGATTATGTCTCTTTTATAGACCAGAAATGAAAACTGAACACAATACTCCATGGACAACCTCAACAGAATATTATAAAGGTTAAACATAACCTCCTTCGACTTGTTCTCAACACATTGTGTTAACCTAACATTCTGTTAGATTTCTTAATGGCTTCTGAACTTTGTCTAGGAATTGATAGTGATGAGTTCAATATGACTCCTAAATCCTTCTCATAAGGTGTATTTCCAATTTTCCGATTCCCCCATTGTGAAAACAAATCTAACATTTTTCCTTCCTATGTATAATACCTTACATTTATTTACATTACATTTCCTCTGCCAAAAATCTGCCCGCGTCTCTCTTTTAATGATTCAAAGTATTCTAGACTATTTGCCTATCCACCCAGCTTGGTATCATCTGAAAACTTAACCAGCTTGTTACTTATATTCCAGTCCAAGTCATTTATGCACATTAAAAATTAGCAGAGACCCTAACATTGACCCTAGGGTGGTCAATCACCCAATTCTGATAGAGTTCCTCGCACTTCTACTTCCTGTGTTTTAGCCAGTTATACACTCACCTACACACTACACACTGAATTCCCAATTCTTTAGTTTGATGCCCAACCTTTCATCTGGGACCTTATCAGATGCTTTCTGAAAAACAAGATATGCACCAATTTGATCAAATCCTTTTGTTGTATCCTCATAGAATTCCAGCATCTTAGTAAAACAAGACCTCGCTCACCTAAACCCATGCTTACTGTTGTCTAATTCACCTGTGTTTGCTATATGCTGCTCAATCTTATTCTTTATATTTCCTTCCATGAATGTACCTGTGATACACGTTGAGCTTACTGGCCTGTAATTACTTGAATCTACCCAAGCACCTTTTTTATATAAACAGATAATATTTGCAATTTTCCTGACCTTAGGAATTTTCCCAGTGAACAGTGACTTCCTAAAAATATATGTTAAGGTTTTATATATGTACTCGCTAACCTCCTTAAGCACTTTAGAATAAATGTTTTCTGGTCATGGTTATTTGTTCAGTTTCAGACTATTTAATCTAAATAGTACTTCTCCCTCTACAATTTCTAAATCACTCCGTCTCTCTTACCACTGGGAGGTTATTCACTTCCTCACATATCAAGACTTCAGAAAAATGACAAGTTTAGGGCATTCACTATTTCACTGTCTATATATTTTAATTCCCTTTTCTATTTCTGATACACTTCACCTCCTTCTTGACTGTTCTTTTACTACTAAAATATTGAATGAATCTCTTATGGGTCATTTCTCACCTTATCTGCAGTTTTCCTCCATAACTGCCTTTTATCTCCCTAATATTTTCTCTCTCATGCTCTCATATGCCCTATGATTCATATTGGAGTTATCAATCTTATACGCCTTACACGGTTGTTTATTCTTTTGCAGATTCTTTTTCAGCTCCTTATATATCCACTGCAGAGGTTTTTTTTTTTTATTTCTTACTGATTCCAGATTTTGGGATGTTCCTGTCCTGCATTATATAAAACATTTTTAAACCAGTTCCACTGCTCCTTGACTGTCTCCACACTTGGATGCTTATCACAGTTGAACCCTTTTAGAGTTTGTTCTAATTTTTTATTACCAAAGATAAAATTAACAGTTTTAGTCTTTGCATCTATGCTCCAAAATACTGTAAATTGTATTATATTATGGTCAATTGATTCTAGTGGATCAATCATCTCTACACCATCAGTTCTATCCTGGTTATTACAAAATACTACATTTTCCCCCTGTGTTGGTGCTTTAACATATTATGTTAAAAAACAGTCACTGGTTACATCTAAAAACTCCTGTTCTACTCCATTTGAAAGGTTAAACTGGTTAATACTTGGGAAATTAAAGTCCTCCTTAATTAAAGTATCCTCCTCTAAACATTGAAATTAGTGTCTGAATCATCCATAACACACTCCTAAGATAAAACCTCTACCCCTAATGCTTTCCAGCCACATCCAGATGTCCCCAGTAAGATGTGGCTCATCATCCAACTGAAGAAGACATGCATTTTACATAAAGGACCCCCTGCCACTTTTCATGAATGTCTGTCCTTCCTAAAAATGTAATAGTGTCTACATTATCCTCATATAATGTTCCAAAAGGAGTCCCAGTATCCCATAAATCTATACCCTTCTCTCCTGCACCAAGATTTGAGTCATGTGTGTAGCCTTGTAATCTCCTCAGTCTTGGACATGCATGCAGCACAGGTAGAACGTTGGAGAAGACTACCTTGTCAGTTATACTCCTCACCTTGGCACCTAACTCAATAAATTTGGCTTGCTGAAGTGACAACCTATCCTTTTGTATATCATTTGTTCCAACATTGACACTGACAACTGGATCCACCCTTGCTCCAGCCAAAAAAGGTCTTCAACTTTACAAAAGAAGGCAGCACACTGTGTGAGACTCTCTGAGCAAATCTTTGTTTCAGATCCCCAAATGACTAAGCACCCCACTATCACAACCCCTCTCTTTCTGGGGACTGGTTTTGAGTTGACCCATTGGGGCTTCTAATGCCTGCCTACCACCTTAGAATTTTCAAAATCACTGTCCAGGTTTTCAAGGTCCTGAAAATGTTTTTACACTTCCAATGATATTGATGCCCCAGGACAGTGTGCACCCCTTGTCTCTGCCCTTCCGGTCTGTAGTCTCCTGCTGTGCAATCTTAGGGGTGCACGCCATTTCCATAATGGACACCAGGGACAGGAGTGCCAATTGTCTACAACAACGTAAGTCAGTCATCTCCTCCTCCTGTTGTGTGACCAAGATCTAGAGGTTCTGGATCAGCTAGCATCTTCTACAGATGTAGCCTTTAAGGAAATTCCAAATCCAGTGATGTAAAAATGGCATAGATTTTCTCCTATTGTTAATTGTTGGTTGTGGAGGGTATGTGGCTAATTATAATTCATATATCTAAAACCGTTTTGAGTAAAATACACAATGGAGAATTAAAATCTATGTGCTTGTGTTTGGGATTTAATTGACCTTTAGGATGGGTATTGAACATATAAAAGGACAAATATATTATATAAGTTCAAATAAGCTAAATTTGAAAGAGTACATTAATCAGTAATTGAGATTGCACAGGATGTTTGTATTTAAGATAAAAAAAATGTTGAAACTTCACCAATGCTCTTTAGATAGAAGTTTTTAAAATAAAAAATTGTAATGCAAGATATCTCAATGAAAGCTGAACTTTTTTAACAAAAAAGTTTAGAAAATTAAAAAAAAAAAGTTCTTTCACAAAAACAGACAGACAAATGCAATTTATACATTTGTCATAACTCAGCTTTGCACAGAACAAATGCACTTCTCTTAATTTGAACAAACACGGTTCTAAAATATCTCTAGCTTCAATAATAAGATAATTAGATCAATGAGATTCAATTAATCACTTATAAGTGTTCAGGTTAATGCATTAGCTGTTTGTGAAGTTTACAAATACTGTACATGGTTATGGTCATGCATTTTTTCACAGAAGGTTGCATGTGCGGTAGCAGTAATCAAACGCACTTCCGTAGGTCTGTAGTTCTCTCTCAAATATCTGTGTTCTTTAAAGAACTGTTGCCTTACAAGTCCAGCACCATGAGTTTGAAACCCATACCTGATGGTTGTCTGTGGAGTTTTTTTTATCAAGTGTTCATACATCTCAAAAATGTGCAGGTTAGCTGGTAACTCTACATTGGCCTGTGTGAGTTTAAGCTCAAGCAAGCCTGAGTAGGCCTGAGATGGGTTGGTTGGTTGGTTTGCTCTTTACCCGCATACAATACTTCTAGACAATTAATCAATTCTATATTGGGATGGTTGGATGGGTTGGTTGGCTCCTTACCTACACACAATACTTCTGGACTAGCTGATCAATCCTGTATTGATTTGAGAATATAATAAATGACTGTTATAAATGCTGGTGCCATGGCTACAAATTGTAGGAGACTCCTTTAGCCAATAGTTCTGAGCTGAATAGGCTATAGTACATTACTTTACAATTAAGACTAAAGGTGGCCTAATAGTATAACCTCTCTTTGAAGAAGTAGACCTATATCTCAATTTAATCATAGAATTGTAGAGGTTGATAATTGTCAACAGCCAATTAATCCTCAAAATGTCTTCATATACTGACCCAGTGCCGTGCCTTATGGGTCTATGTTGACTTTTTTATAATGATTGTCCATCTAAACCTCTAGTACCAATGATCCTAACTTTTAGAACAAATGACATTTAGGATATTGTATAGTGATTGTGGACAAAGCATCATAAATGGAGCAGAAAATTCATTAAAGCCAATGGTGGGTCAGAATTGACCTGAAGGACATGGCAGTGTTCAAAATGTGACATTTAGAAACTTTTTTACTTTTTGTAAAGTTAGCCTCCATATTCATGTTTCTGAGCTGAAAACATGACATGTAGGATGTTTTTATGGGTTGTGAAAAAAGAAACTGCACTAAAAATCCACTAAGGTCAATGGTGGGTCAAAACTGACCCAAAAGACAAGGCAAAGTAACATATTTCAAAAGCTGTATAAATTATGAGATGCTCATTTTTTAAACTGTTCATTAACTGGAGAAATATACAAAAAGTCACAATGTTTCATCCTGAGCAGATTAAATTTGCTTTTAATGATTTCAAAGACCAAATTGGGTCAAATTTGACCTGAAGACATTGTAATGGTTAAGATTTTGAATGTGGCAATAATACAGTAAAACTTGAAAAAAACTCATAAACTGCTCTGTTCATTAATGTGTAAATTTGCTGAATCCACTTAATCCAAAATCAGTGCCAAAGGGAATGCAACTCTCTCCGGGTAGCATGACGTTGAAGACAGAGTGCCAGTCCATCACTGGGCACACTAATGGTTGTTTGTTCTTTGTTGGTATGTTTTGAAACAAATTTAAAAAATGATTTATTCAATAGGAGAAAGGAGTAACAAAACTTTGTATAGTTTTTTAATATATGTTCAATTATATTGTATCATAAAACAAAAGATGTCATTGTAAAGAGTCAGAATTCCTGGAGGAAATCCCTGTTTCTTGCAAGGTTATATAAGAGGAATTACATAAGCACACAACTAGCAGCAGCTTTAAAACTGCAAGGGTAAACAATTGAGTAGAAATGAGCTTCTATCCAGATTTGAGAGAACTATGCTCTTGGATGGTCGGGCCTTTACATAAGCTGTACCAGGTGTAAGAGTAAGGTTTGGGTCACACATCATGGGACACCTCATTCTGCCTTCTCTAGTGAAAGACATTTTAGTATTTTACCATAAAATCAGTCCCCATAAACACAGTAGAATGATCATTTTCCTAATTTGACACCTCCTGCCTAATAGGTCAGAGACAATATTCAACAACACTACTGTGAATGTAGGAGAGACCATCTGTGATAGTATAACAAATGCTTCTTTTGTCAACCACCTTGAACTGAAAAATTTGCAGGTCAAGGAATCACCTTGTTAGTCTAGTAGTACAGTTTTTTTTTTTGCAACACAATCTATAGAAGATGAATATTATTTGCTATTAAGTTGAACTCCCTTTCCAATAAATAAGATTGAGTAGGAAGAAGTGGCGCTTTCAAAAACAAGGACTTTTCTATCTATGGCAGCATTCCTGATTCAATGACTTTCTAAGCAGCATTTCAGGATACTCATCTTCTGAGTTCAACTTTGCTGCCAGTCCTGTTGTGCATACAACAATTTGGGAATTTTATGGTAAGGAGAGGTTGGGTTCCACCAGAATGATCACTATACTGAGGACATTTTATAAGTTTTCAGAGTCTCAGCACGAGAACTCCGCAACACTTTATTTGGGGCACCCTTTTGCAGTAATTCCAAAATTCCAGCAGTACCTGACTAATCACTAATCATAGAAAATCCTATACTTGCTTTTTGTTTTTAGGTCTTGGCCAACAAAGTGTGACATCTGATTTGAACTGTTGTACCTTTACTTCTCGTTGGCTTATTATGTACTGCAAATATTGAACTTCTTTTGAAGCAAAAAAATGAATATAGTCTATATTTTGAATTGCTGATTTAACACTGTAAAGTACAGTCATTAAGTGGCAGAGGTGTTCTTTCCTGGTGCTATAATAGACAATAATGTTCCTGAGGTAATGTTACAGCCTAAAAGGCATTATGAGGCCACAAGTTTGGCCGCAGAAGAGTTGAAAGTGATCAAAGCCTTGTGAAGATGAAAAGGGATAGCCACAGTACTGTGTAAATGTACTAAGAGTGCTAAATGCAAGGTAAGAATTAGTGTTGGGAGCCAATACCATTATGTAGTCCCCAGACTTAAATTTGTGCAATGTTGCTTTGTTTGATTTCACCTGCTAAACATTTTGTAGGGGTTCTTCTAAAATAGGGAGCAGCTTCTCAAATTGCTATTTTACTATAAGTGTGCATGACAGGCAATGTCACAGTTTACTTTTGTTTGTATTTTGAATAGCAATTTATAGCCTGCTTATTCATGTAAATAGTTATTGTCACAAATATACTTCTCTGGAGCTACTGAAGTAGCACTCCAACGAGGGTCTTCACAGTAGCAGTGTGAGAATGCGATCTGCTGCACAGTTCCCTTGAGGACACGTGTGTTCCTTGGAGGCCTACAAGCCAGCCACACACCTAAAGCTGAGAAAGGCCTGACGTTTTGGTGGTCATCTAGCTCTATAGAGAGGAGATGGGAGCATTATTTAGTTGGTGGTGTATACAGTTCTATGAGAGTAATATACTGTATGTTAGGTTAGTGAAATTAAGAAAGTACTTACTTATAAAAGAGAGAAAGTATTGATCAAATGCACGTTGGCATGTACATACTCATTAGTGAAAGAAATGGATGATACAGAGAGCATTCACCTACTTTGAGTATGACATAAGGTGATATGTCATTGTTTTTAATGATTGGCTGAAACTTGTAGATGTTAGCTAGGATTGGCCAGCTAAAATGTGCCAGAAAATCTTGGGCCCCTGACAATTATGGCTAAGCACCTGGGCCCCCTGGCCTCGTACTACGATTATTTTGCCTCCCCAAGCTGATTAAGTGACATGCCTATGCTACACTCAAGCCTAACGTCAATCAAATTGAAATTTTGCGCAACCATAATTAAATTTATGTAATATTGTATTGCATGTCGTGTGTCATGATGTGTGGAGGGTCTGGTAGCTCTTAATTAAAATCACTAACAGAGTCAACGTATCTTTTTGCAACGTTTTCATTTCTTAATGTATATATCATACTATGATATCAATGATCACAGTGCCCTCCTTTGGACCTTAACATTTGCATCATACGTGTTCTTGACATGCATCACCACATCTTTCAAATTATGTGACAGATCCTTTGAATATTTTGCATTTAAATTTGCACAAGAGGCTGAGATCTCCTCTGTGCTCATGCTCCTAAAGTTTAAAATTGGACAAAAAACGTGACATGTGTTGTTTAGGCTTTCAAAATGCCCAAGCAATTCTGAAATTAAGGAATCCATCATAACGTAAAAAGTGCCTCTTCTGAATTTTACTTCTGGATCTTGGGATTCCTGATCATCTGCTGCTGTGTCACACCCGTCGGACTCAATAAGACGTCTTGGTCTTTTGCGATGCCGAACTGATTTTAATACTGCAGCGAGTTCTATTTCATTTGTCTCAGCTTTAGCTTTAGGTGTCATGGTTGCCTCCCCCTGGTGGCGGCTCTGCCTGAGAATAAAACTAAAGAGCAATCACAAGAGTTTGTCTTTTGACTGTCTTTGGACAGTGTGGTGCAGTGAAGATTCTCATGCTTTTGTAAATAGGTCAGTGCAAGGGTTCTATTGCAGGCAGAATCACAGTGTGGTAAATATTACAAAATACTGGTTTGGATTTATGTTTGCTTCTCCCAAGCTTCCCAGACCATATCCAGGATATGTCACAGTTGCCGTTCATATTCTGTAGCAGCTCAAAAGTTGAGAACTCCATGGATGCTTCTGGTATCTCCTTATAAAGAGAGAATCAGGTCCAAATCCCTTCCCACTGTTGCATTTATCTTAACATCCCTGTTCAATGTTTAACTAAATCATCACCCAGTGGACGATATAAAGAGATTCCATATGTTTGATATGCAATAATTTGCCATTTTGTTTGAAGATCTCAGACATAAAAGGACTCCTGCAGTCCTGTTAGGTCTTGTTAGATCTCCCCAGGACTCCAGCATGCACAAAATTTCCTGTTAACTCTTTTGCAGTGTCTGTAGTGTTTGTGACCAGTATCAGTATGGCTTCAGGATGTCAACTGGGATTATCTAAGATGACTAAAAATTATTTTTGGTCACATGCTAACTTTTTGAGTGGCCCCACAATATCCAGAACGTTCCTCTTAAACCAGGTCTTGACAAAAGAAAGTCAAACATCAAGGTTTTCACTGGTATCCTGGCATCTGTAACACCTGATACTCCAGGCAGGAGGCACGGTACATTCATACCCACCCTAATCAATAAAATCCAAGCATTCGGAGGTCAAAGTCTTGCTGATACAGAGGAATCTCTTCATTCAGTCGAAATATTATAACCTTAAAAACTCACCACTATACAGAGGGATAGCAATTATTTGTACATCTAGCCCTCACAAATTACCATACAGTATGATAAATTATTTTTACTTACAAAGTAAGACACATATGGTATGCTGTCAACAAAATATTAATACATATATATGCAGAATAGTTTTAAGATATGTCATTGAAATGTATTATTGTTATCACCGGATAAGCACCAGATAAAGGGACCTCAATTATGTTGTTTTTTCTTGTTTAGAGTTTTATATAGAGCACGGGTGCCGTGGATGTAAGACCCATGTTAAATAAAGTTCCCCTGCATATTTAAAAAATCATCTCGCCATCACTTCATTTTGCACAATGGTGTGAAAACAAGACACTGTCTAACAATGTTTGACCGTTAAGTGAGGCTTCTGTGTTTTTAGTGTGCTTTAGTGAATCATTATCTCACTGTTTAAATAGGGAGTTAATTCCTTACTTGTAAGAGAAGTCTGTCCTGCCAAGGACTTCGTGATGTAGTGAGCAGTTGGGGTTCCCCCTCTTTTGATGCCAACAGACACTCCTCGTCTTGAGGCAAAAGAACTCTGTAAGTTACACTATTGTACAATAAAAGCTCATAATCGACTGGTGCTTTTCATTTTACCCACTAAGCATAAGTAATCTCGTATTGATTACTGTAATTCCTGCATCATCAGCCTCCCTGCAAAATCTATACAGAAGCTATGGTACATCATTCAGAACTCTGCAGCCAGAGTCCTCAGCCATACAAAGCGTTTGCTCCCATCTCCCCTGTTCTCTCCCAACTTCACTGGTTACCGGTTCCATCAAGGAATAAATTCAACATTCTGCTTCTCACCTTCAAAGCCCTACATAACCTTGCCCCTCTCTACCTCTCTCAACTGCTAGCTCCATACACTCCTTGTTACTCTCTCCGGTCCTTGAGCAGTAATCTCCTTACTGTCCCACACACCAGACTGTCCACCCTGGGAGGCAGGTCCTTCAGTGTTATGGCCCCTCAATTCTGGAACTCTCTTCCTTAGTCTCTCTGAGATTGCTCCTGTTTTTCCACCTTTAAATCTCAACCCAAAACTTTCCTTTTCGATGAACTTTTATCTTTTTTGTGATTTTTTTTCCTCTCTATGTAAAGCAACCTTGGGTTTGTGAAAGGTGCTCTATAAATACAACTTATTATTATTATGTAGCGTTTCTTCAGCTAGGTTTGTGCTTTGTGCCAACACAAGGATAAGAGACATTTTCTAGCTTTAAAGCACTTCTGTAATTATGGCGTCCAAAAACTATAGGGAACTGCAGCATCATAGTTTAATTTCTGTCCTGTATCAACCAATAATCACCAAGGTAGAGAGCTAGAAAGCGCTAACCTGTAGGCAGTGTAGTGTATCCCTATTGGTAGGAGTAATAACTACTGAGCTGTACATTTGTATAACTCTTTCAACTATGGTCAAATGAACTGGATATTTGTTCATTTATTGTGGCATCACCAGATGCTTAAGATATTAAAAGTAAATAAAGTAGAGCTTTAATATGTTTCCCACTGAGAATCATGCACTTATACCACTTTAGATTAGAAGAACTAGAGAATGCATAGTGCCATGTGTTTCAGCTCCTTTGGCTTCTCCATCCCAGTGCTTTATGGCAATATGTATGAAGACTTCTCAGACTTGTAAAATACATTTCTTCTGGCAACATTCAAATAGCTATTAGGTTTGGCAGCTAACTCTATTGGCATTCAGCTTGGTTGTGGGGTGGTAGATGGTAATTTGTTCCTTTATTTCTGCAGTCTGTGATGCTCCTACCTCAGCTTTGAGGTCCTGAAACCTAGTGTAGTGGTGTTTCTGCACTGAGCAGCAGAGAGGTACTTGCAAAGACTGAACAAATTGTTTTCATGGTGGTGTTCTCACTCTCTGATTTGCTCCTCCAATGTTGATCTGTACATTTTAAAGAGACTGGTCCCACACTGGTTTGGTTGTTTATGTTCTTTGCATTGTGATTGGCTTTTCATTCTTTTCTTTATATATTTGTTCGCATAGATGTCTTTACGTTATTATTTTTAACAGATTTCCAAGCTGTGATGAAGTAACTACCGGTCTCAAATGATGTATTTTGTAAATTTTAAAAGATAAACTGCTAAATAAGAATAAGCTATTACATGCAACCACCTATGCAGGTTAGACAATACCTTAAAGGTCTATTCCATTAGTTAGTTGGTATCTGCACAAAGTAATGACAACAGTTTCCAGCACTACATATATCTATGAATTATTGTTTGACTGTTTAACCTAACAAAATGTAAATTACAGTTTTTCTTACTAAATGTTTGAGCACAAAAGGTAATTACAAAAATCAGAAAAATATCGTATGAATAAAAAAATCTGACAAGAATACAAAATAAATTGTTAAAAACAGAGAAATATCACGGTTATATACATGGGCGGCATGGTGGCGCAGTGGTAGCTGTGCTGCGTGGAGTTTGCATGTTCTCCCCGTGTCTGCGTGGGTTTCCTCCCACAGTTCAAAGACATGCAGGTTAGGTGAATTGGTGATTCTAAATTGTCCCTAGTGTGGGTTTGTGTGTGCGCACACCCTATGGTAGGCTGGTGCCCTGTCTGGGGTTTGTTTCCTGCCTTACACCCTGTGTTGGCTGGGATTGGCTCTAGCAGACCCCCGTGACCATATAGCAGGTTGGATGATGGATATACAGTATATATACATAGTGGAATGAAAAAGTATTCATACATCTTCACACTTTATTGTGTTGTAAATTTAATTTTAAATTAATACATTTACCTTTTTTTCCTACCAATCTACACTCAATAGCCCATAATGACAAAATAAAAGTAAGTTTTAAGAAAGGTTTGCAAATTTATTAAAAACCAAATAGTCAAAAATGTCTCATTCCTATAAGTGTGGAGACCTTTTGGTGTGATCTTGAGATGTGTCTAGAACTCGATTGGAGACATAGGCACATACTGTACCTGTATATATAAGGTCCCACGATTCACACTGCATGGACAGGACAAAAACCAAGCCATGAAGTCCAAGGAATCGACATCTGTAATAAAGCTGTGGTGAGATGCAAGGGTAAATGTGACCAAAAACCCAATAGTCAATCTAACAGAGCTTCAAAAGTCCTTCACCAAGATGAGAAAATCTGTTAGAAGGACAACTGTCTCAGCAGCACTGATTCAATAAAGCATTTGTTATAGAATGGCTAACTGCCACATGGAGATTGCCAGATGGCATTTAAAGGAATCTGAGAGCATGAGAAAAAGGATTCACTGGTCTAATGAGACAGAAATTGAACTCTTTGGGCAGAACACATGCTCTATATCTGGCAAAGACCACCTAATACCGTCTGTACGGTGAAGGAAGGTGATGGTAGCATCATGTTATGGGGGGTGCTTCTCAGCAGCAGAGAGAGAGACTGGTCAGAATTAGGGGAAGGATGAATGGAGCCAAATACAGGGAAGACAACGCTGAAGTGGATTTGAAAAAAACCCTCCGACTGTCCTTGAGTGGCCCAGCCAAAGCCCATACACAAACCCTATAGAATATCTGTCGAGAAACCTGAAGATGGCAGTTTATAGACACTTCCCATCCAATCTAATAGAACTTGAGAGGAAAAATTGGATAAACTTCCCAAATCCAACTGTGCAAAGCTTGTTAAAATTTACTTCAGAAGACTCAAAGCTGTAATTACTTTCAAAGGGGCTTCTAGAAAGTACTGAATTAAGGGTCTGAATACTTATATGAATGAGAGATTCATTGAGTTTTAATACATATACAATAATTCCTGAAAATATGTTTTCACTTTATCATCATGGGTTACTGAGAATAGATTAATAGGAAAAGTGGAAAATTCATCTATTTAAAAAAGTAAATCTACAACACAGAAATGTGCTGAAAGGGAAGGGGTCAGAACACTTTCTAAATCCACTATATACAGTAGTATACACTTTATATATACAGTATACACACAAATTAATGTGCTATCATTATTTATATATAAAACACTTTGAGATTTCTTTTAAAAACAGAATGGCACATCAGAGCGGATTTTAATGGTGCCGCTCCTTAAAGACACGATGATCTGAAACATGGATCTTTCGGTTTACTTTTCATGAAATACCTTTTCTTTTTCTTTAAACAATGGCTTTTACAACCCTGTATAACTGCTATTTTTATGCAATTCTATATAAATATTTGGACTAGTTTGCTGGGATTTTTGGGTTTTTCTTATATGACTATGCTACTAAAGTATGTAACTTTATTAGAGTGGCACAGTGGCAGTTTTGGCTAGTGCTGCTTCCTCATGGATCCAGAAGCCTGGATTAAATTCCCAAAGCTGACTGCTGTCTGTGTGGAATTTACACATCTTCTCCTCTGTGTTGGTTTCTCTCAGGTAATCTGATTTTCCACCAACATGTCAGTACTAAACAGCAAGAATCTCACTTTCCTCTAACCACGTGACAAGGCCACCATTACAAAGGGAAGTTCTAAATTGGCCCCATTGAGAGAGTGGATGTGTTTCTGAGCGTATCCTCTGGTTGCACATCCATCACTGACTTGTTTCCAGGAGAGACTCTGGGTTTTGGGTCCCCTGAATTAAGAGTGTTTGTGAATGCTGTGTTATTAATTAAGTATTTAATGGATATATGATGTAATATGTGTGCTTAGTACTTGTTTTATACTATAGAGTTCAACTGCTCTTTACACTATTTGGTAACTTTCATATCAAATATTATTAGAGTTTGACTATTAAATATTTAATATGATAATAATGATCAAATGTTATTACTGCTTATAAAATTGCTATCTTAGTCTATAGTTTTAGAGAAAAGACTTCATAGTTTATAATCAATTCAGATGAACAGCTAGTCTTGTATTTAAAGTTAAATGCTGAAGTACTTTAACACCAATGTATATTCTAATTACCAGAGAAATTTAAAATTTAAATAGTCTTATGTAAGTGTATATTTATTTAATTTGGGCAATTTACTAATTGTGTCTTCTTTTTTTATTTTGGACTCATGTATCCCTGCTTCTTCTAATTCTCTTAAAAACAATGCAGTGTCATACTGTAGTTACCACCAGCCATCAAGGTTTTGAACCCCTCTTTTCCATTACAAAGTTTGCTGTCTTGGAAATCATCAAATAAAGCAAATTCTTTATCATACTTACTAGTTTAGACACATTACATAAGAAGACAAGCAGCAATATGCATATAGTATGATCTTTGGACTTTGTTTTCAGGATGGGCTGACATAATATGTATCGCATTCTGAACTGAAAAGTAATTCACTTTGCTTACCTTGCTTGAATGAATTTTTTCAGGTTGTCTTCACATGCTTGCTTTAAATAAAGAAAAAACAATTTATATATAAAAATATTTAGCATTTTGGTGTTTTATTTGAATTCATCCACCTTACTAAAATGCATGAATGGCTTGAAAGAGAGAAAAAAACAAAGGTCAGTGACACGTGATCAGCTGAAATATTTGCAACAGATCTGATACATATGGCACTATGGCTGCAACTGGAAGGGTGAACTCCGGTCCTGCTGTTGATTCATGTAATCAGAGTTGACTGCTAGCTGTCAGATATCATTATTCAGATGTTAACATTGCATGCAAATGAAGTCGGAATATTTATAGGCTGTAAATTTGACTTGCCCAGTTCCTCATTTATTTATGACCTATTTCTCAGAATACAAAGATAAAGCAGGGGACCAAAAGATGAATTTATGGCTTTATGTATGATTTTGCATCTGCAAGTATCTAATAGGAGTCTTAAAACACTTTGCCCGTTGTGCTCAAGATTCCAATGACAAATATCATGAGCTTATTATTAATTGTGCTGCAATGCATGCTAGATTTCTGACCGTTTCCTAAAGTCAAATGCGTTTGTTGTATAAAATCAATCAATAAGGAGATAAATAGGTAAGTATCATTAAATATCATAACTATTGTTTGTAGAGTGTCAGTGTGGCATTGTAGTAGCACTGCTGCCTTGCAACAAGAAGAGATGCAGTTCAAGTCCTGAGTGTTCCAGGCAGACATGTAGGTTAGGTAGGTTGACAGTGGTAAATGGGCTCTACTGTGTGTGTGTGTGTTTACCCAGTGATGAACTGGCGCCCTGTTCAGGGACTAATACTGCCTTGCATCCTATCCTTGCTAAGATAGGCTCCAGCTTCCCCATGGCCCTGCTCTGGATTAGTGAGTTTAGAAAACTGATGGATGAATTATTATCTCAGTTAATAGAGATTAAAATATTTATGTAAGTCTACTTTAAGTCAGGATGACCCTAGTCTCAGTAGGCAATTAAGATGTTCAGCACAAGTTGCAATCATTTATTTGAATTCATTTTTTTTTTGTGAAATATATAGACTTAATTTTTGCCAGCTGCTGGTATTTGAATTGTATTCTGTATTTTCCCTTTAAGATAAATAAAGTACTATCTATCTATCTATCTATCTATCTATCTATCTATCTATCTATCTATCTATCTATCTGTCTGTCTTTTGAGTAGCCTGCACTGAAAATATAGTGTGGCAAGAACAGCACTTTACAAACTCTTAAGGTATTTAAACAGTAAGGAACCCAGATAAACTTATTTCAGAGTAATCTATATATATAAAAGCCAAATGCCACTGATTCACTCATCACAAAATCTCCCAAACCACAAGGACTTGGGACTTGAAATTTGGTATATAGGTTACCCATGGCCCATAGGCGCTTGCTCAGAAATGTTTTTAAAAATTTGGTGGTCCAAGCGCAAAATTCCTTATACTTTTTTAGACACGTTTGTATGTCTGACCGCTTTTCACGAGAGAACTACTTAACGGATTTAGATTGGGTTTTTTTCTATAATTTGCTTAAACATTCCGTTGATTTTGTGACTTTCTCATCCTGCTAAGTATAATAGTTCGCTTGCGGTACCGATTTTTTAGCGTGAATCTGAGAGACACTTGTCGGGCTGCAGGGAGGGGGGCGGGGTCCTCCTCACTCACGCATCTGCCTTGGGGCTTAATCTTAACTCCGTTTAGTTAGTGAACGAGAGAACTACTTAACGGATTTAGATTTTTTTTTTCTATAATTTCCTTGAACATTCCGGTTGATTTTGCAACTTCTTTCATTGCGCTAAGAATCATTGTTCGCTTGCAGGAGCGATATATTCACACTAATCCGAGACAGAGGCTGCGGGCCGAGGGGAGGGGGAAGAGTGATGCCAGGAGTAGAGAGCTGAGCGGGGCCCTGCTCGCTCTCCTGTTTCCCTAATACGTGGGCAAAGCCACAGGGGACGGCTAGTATTTACATAAAACATGACAAATTTGACAAACTAGAGGAGACCATTCAGTCCTTCAAGCTTGTTTGTTTAGGTAATGTCTGAGCTGTCCTAATATCTCATCCCAACATGTCTTAAAGGTTGTCAAGGTTTCAGCTTCAACTACAGTACATACTGTATCTCAGTAGTTCCTTCCATATTCACACAAGTTTTTGAGTTAGGATGTGCTTCCCAGTTCCCGTCATAAACACACTTCCCCTTAATTTCCGTTGGTGTCCTCAAGTAAGTGGTTCACCCTTAAGGTTAAAAAATTCTGCTAGATCTACTTTGTCAGTGCCATTGCGAATTTTGAACACCTAAGTTAGGTCCCCACGTAGTCTTGAGACTAAACAGGTTTAACTCTCTGAGTCTGTCAGAGTAGGATATGTCCTTAAGTCCTGGAATGTGCCTGGGTGTTCTCCTTTGCCCAGCTTCAAGTATTGCTATGACTTTTTTGTAGCATGGTGACCAGAACTGAACACAATACTTGAGATGTGGTCTCACTAATGCATTGCTTTGTCTAAGTGTTACGTCACTTGATTTATATTGAACAGTTTTTACGATATAGTCTAATATTTTATTTGCATTTTTAATAGCTTCTGACTGTTTTTTAGATGATGAAAATGCTGTGTCAATATAATCCCCTACATCCTTTTCAGAGGTTGTGTCCGTTAGGACCAAGTCTCCCATCTTGTGTTTATAATTGGAGTTCATGTTGCCCACATGTAGCACTTTGCACTTTTCCATGTTAAACAGCAATTTCTGAATGTTTGCCCAACACAAAGATGTTAAGGTTGTGTTCATTCCTCAGGACCTCTGGTCCACTATGAGTGAATGTGTGTGACAGTGTGAGTCTTTCCAGTAATGGACAGCCATTCCATTAAGAACTGATTCCCTGAATCTTCACAGTCCTGTAATGGATGAAAATGGATGGATTGACGGATAAAACAAGAAGTAATGGTTGCTGATATATATAGAGAGCTGAATCATAAAAAATATAGTCAGCTCAAACTGTTAAATATCCAGGTAGAGACATAATATTGGGAATGTTTAATGAAAACACCCAGTTGTAACAATAAGGAAAATGTATTGATCTTCTCTTTAAAAAATGTCAACATTTCTATAGCTACTGTTCCCTCTTCCTATAGTAATCATAAAAATGTAAACAACTAAATCAGAACATCCAAAAAAAAACGTGGAAAAGAGGCATAACCAAATGTTATCATTTAATCAAAAACAAAAACAAATCATGTATATAAACGTCTACGCGTGGAAGTGTGTGCGTCTGTCCGACCCGGAAGTGAGAGGTGTAGTTGAGGTAAGGGCTCCACCTCCGAGGATACGCAAGCAAGGCCAGCATGTCACCAAAACAAAACATCCAAAGAGAGAGTCACTTGCTAATCCGCTATTACAGAAGCTAGGCGAGCACATCGGTAAAACGAAACCTCCGAAGAAAGTCACTCGATTACCCACTAATACAGAAGCGAGGCCAGAACATCGGCAAAATGAAACCTCCTAGGAGAGAGATGCCCAGAGTAGTTCCTTTCAATTACCTGACATCTCTGCAATTCAATTTTTTTTCTGACGATTTCAATAGTTTCTAGGACCCTGGGCTTTTTACAGCACGGGCTTACACAGCTAGTAAAAAATAAAACTTCTGCATATAGTTTGAAATTTTATACCAAATGGATTAACAAAACATAATGTTCTCAACCCAAGTGAACAGTCCAGGATGAGGTGCCAATTCATTACAAGCCCCCTCTCATGCACACTCACACAGGCGTCAGAGGCCAACTATCAGTTAACCAAACACAAACATCTGTAGGGTACAGTGGAACCTCGGGTCACGAACGTCTCGGAACACATACAAATCGGGTTATGACCAAAAAGTTTGCCAAACTTTTGCATCTGTTCACAACCACACACTCGGGTGACGAACAAGCCAGTTTCCCTTCCGGTTTGTACGCACCAATGATTTCCGCACATGTTCAGTCTCTCCCTGTGCATTCGCTGTGAACTGTTTGTGGTCTATTTTGTTTCCCTTCCAGTTCGTACGCACCGGTGATTTACGCACGTGTTCAGTCTCTCCCTGTACAGTACATTGTTCTCGGTCAGACGTGCATTGCACAGAGTGACTTTACCTCAAAACTGTAATCTCCTCTCCACCCAGCTTCATGCTCACTTCCTTCATGCCAGAACTCGACTCATGCAAGGTTAGTTTTTGTATAAATTAAGGATTTTCAGGATGTTCATTTTTTTCCCTGTGCTTAAAACCCGTTAAAAAAGTGTTTACAGCGAGTGGTTCATAAGGCTGTAGCTTGAACTCTTGCGATGTTAGTTTCCTCTGTTCAAGGTTTTCTCAGTGTTATTCAATGTTTTTACATTTAGTTTACTATTACATTGTGCATTCTATGGTATAATTAACTATTTTTGTGCCTAAAATCTTTAAAAAATATATATTTACATATAGCTTGTACGGTGTGGAATGGATTAATTGTATTTACATACAATCCTATGGGGGAAATTAGTTCGGGTCATGACCAAATCGGGTTATGACCAGAGTTTTGGAACGAATTATGGTCGTGACCCGAGGATCCACTGTACCTGGAAAAAGACCCACGCAGTCAAGGGAAGGACATGCTGTTGTTTGTATATGTCGATGACTGTTTTCTGTGGCGCAACTGTTGACTCTGAGTTGCATTTAATTGGGGTGTAATTTTGATCAGGGTAATATACTTTTTTGTCTCATTTTTCACACTTGTGTACAAGACAGTTTATGCCAGAAAAGTGCAAAAACGGATTAATTATGTAATGGAACATAAGCAAGTTTTCACATCGGCATTATTTTTCAGGAATGCCTACAGACAAATAAAATGTTTGATGCATGAGGGTTTAATTATATACAATCTATTGTCTCTTATTTATATTTAAATCATGTTCTCATTTTTTAACAGGTTTAACTAAAGCAAAAAAAAAACAAAACAAAACATTGAAATACGCTTGTTACTTTGCTTCTCACAAAATGACATGAAATAGAATGACCAAGAGGAGGATAAAGAATGAAGAAGAAGCTTAAAATTCAGCTCATGGAAATGTTTAGAATACCCTGTTCTCTGAGACATTAATTATCATACATTCCTTATAATTGTTTGTTGGCAGTGCTCTTGTTGCTAAGGAGCTGGATAACACCAAAGAAAGAGGTCAGGCTAGAAAACAAAAAACAAAAAAAAAAAAAATGAGTATCGATGCTAATCACAAATTAAAACAAATGGAGCCCTAATTTTGACCAGCCTCCATCTGGTCTCACATGGCAGTGGTTATTTGAAAAAGAATCATACTAAAAACCGAACATGATACTTATCTTTGGCTCCTACAACATGCACATTATTTGTGTCATCATGCTGGAAGTAATGCTTCTGTAGGTGACAAGCAGCTGGTGGGATTTACCAAATGGGGCTCTTTATTGCTGTGTTTACATGAGAATGCTTTACCCCTTGATAGCAGTGACTGTTGTGATAAAAGCATCAAGGAAAGTGTTGCTATATTTATTTTTAAGGCATGTATGTCTCAACATGTTAAAAATGGAAAAGCTCACAATAAAATATTATTCACTTTTAGATTCCCACCTTTTGAGTTAAGATAACATGCTTGATAAAGCAAATTATTCACTAAAGTAGTAGAAGTTTTGCTTGAGCAAGATTATTGTAAATATCTATTATATTTAAAAATATTCCAAAACAATATCATAATCATTACTGGGAAATTTACATATTTAACGTTTTTACAAATGATATCATTGTATCCCACTAAATTAACATGGGTGAAAACAATGTAATTACACGTGTTAGGAGACTTCATTAAATACAAGCTTTTAAACAGCACTTTAAAATGTTAGACATTTAAGAGCATAGCTAAAATAGGCTTGTGGGTAGTTTGGCAGTAGTGATAAGTGAACGCTGCTGAATTTGCTTCCCCTTGAGTCCTGCAAGCTGCAGCAAAATGCATTTAAGCCAACAGGGAAGGAGAAGCTGAACTTGTTTTAACTGTATTTTAATGATGCAAATGTCTGCTAGTTGTTCCCGAGATCTAGGAAATCATCTGTTGACTATGCTAGACCCATTATTGTGGCCAAATAGTGACCTGAGCTGTGTGGCAGCCATGCTAACCCTTGTGCCTACCCAAATAAAATTAATAGATGTAAATATTAGAACAGTAGACAGCAGCAACAGGAACAGGAAGCATGAATTCACAGAGGTTTGGACCCCATAGAGTCCTTAGCAGGTATTCATCTTAAATTACTATTTGTTTTTTTTTTACCCTAACACATTTGCATGCTTGCGGCTGCTACTACCCAAAAAGCATAACTCTAAAGCACATGGATTCATCACTCCTTCCTCTCTGCATCACCTGCAAAGTACTCTGGGTAGTACTATTAAAGGGGTAGGCCTTATTACACACAGTTCACATACAAATCCAAACAAAAAGACATTACCTTTAACACACAGATACACTGTCACATGTCCAGTGTCCTGCTGCTTGCTTGTTTTGTGTAATCTTTAGCATACCAGTAAAACAGTTCTTATAAAATCTATACTGGAAGAAGAGTTTCATCCAATTTACTGGTTTAACTGGCATACTGACCACTACTTGGATCACCAGAGACTGACTGATAGAAACCATCATGAGGCCCTGGGGAAAAAAAATGTCACCTGCATGGCGAATTTTCAAGAAAATATTCAGTAAAAGGTCACTGGCGATCCTAGAAAATTTGCTGCGGAAAATCATTTTGGCAAATGTTGCCCATCAACACTACTCAATAGCTTTCATAGATAGCAGAGTCCAATTCAAATGATTTAAAAGTGGCATCAACTGATGTCATGTTGTTACTTGTTGGTTGTATTTGTTCTGAGACTAATTGTTTTTCCAATATCTTAAATTACATTTTTGCAAGAGAGAATTAAAATCTCAGGGCAAAATTGTTGGCTGCTTCTCACCATGATGGAGAGCAGAACTGGAGCTTTCCTTTGAGAATTGAGAATCCTTATATTGTGAGATAATGTACTCGTGAGGTCATTTTAAATGTAAATGCTGCTCACATAATTCCTTTCCTCTTAATTTTTTTTTCTTTAATGGCTAACTTACCCCAAACAGTTGGAGAAGTGAGCAGGTATTCAGTCAACTTATATACTTATGCCTCTCACTCATTTTACCATCAGGAGTGACTGTCAAATGAGTAAAAGTGGGAATTCAAAGAGCAGTGGGTAGGCAAGATTGGCTTAAACACCCGAAGCAAAGAGTTATAATGCGAGGAACGTCTTCTGCATTAGGTGATGTTAAAATGGTGGTCAATGCTGGGCTGCAGCTCTTTTTGAGGTACATAAACAGTCTTGATAAGACTATAAATAGTAAGTTGGTTTAGTTTACCAATGATACTAAACTAGGTGAAATGGCAGAGAGTGTGCAATCAGCTAAATCAATACATAGGGACCTGGTCAGAATGCAGCCTTGGGCATATTTGTGCCAAATTAAATTTAATGTACATAATTGCAAAGTATTAACATAAGAAGTACAAATTTTAGACCTGAATACACAACACCTTTGAAATATGGGTTTGTTCCTGCCTTGTGCCCTGTGTTGGCTGAGACTGGCTCCAGCAGACCCCCGTGACCCTGTGTTAGGATATAGCGAGTTTGACAATGACTGACTGACCGAATGACCTTATGAGAATGATCTTCGAGGATAAGCTCGGTATTTTTCAAGGTGAAGTTATTTCTTCACATATATGGTAGCAATTTATTTGCCATGCAAAATTGTGTTCTAAAGTTAAGTGTTTTATATACATTTAAAAAAATATCTTGCCTGCACTGGCCTTAAACAGTTGTACATTCCCACTAACCCAAAAACAATTAAGGATATGAAAGGGTAATAACAATCTCAGTGTCTTAAAAACAAGAGTGTAATCCACCTGGTATCCCGCACTCATTCTCAGGAGGCAGTGTGCTGCATCTCTGTGGGGAGGAAGCTTTGCTACATGCAGACCCTGCGGAGGATAACCTCAAAAGCAAGCCACACACAAATAAGCCTACATGTTTTGATGATCCACCTCACTAGGTCTTTCAGGCTAATATGTCACTGTGGCATAGCAGGGTAAACAAAGGGCAGAGACTTAGGTGGTGCCAGTTTTTTTCACTGCTGATAGAGTGAGGTTGCAGGGAAAATACACTAAAGGAGACAGGAAAAGAGAAATGTTGTAAGTGATTCTTAATGTGCAACTTCTCTTCAGATTAACATATCCGTCTATAATATCTCATTGAGCACAGGTTCAAAGTGCTGTAATATATTAGTCATTAATTACAAACAATGCAACATTTATATACATAAAAACACACACTACATTAAATACAGAGTAAAACAGAATGAATTTCAATGATTCCATAAACAGATCATGGCAATATAAAATCTTGTTGATATTATAATTAAGGTATTGCCAATTGATGACAGAGGAAGAGGAACTCAAAACTGCAGTTGGCATACGAGCATGGAGCAACTGTTTCATTTAGTGAAAGAATAAATAAAACATCAATACTTACTACATTAAAACAATGTTGAGAAGAAAAAAAGAATTCATTGAAGTATACAGATGTGGTCCTCAAAAATGATTTACATAAAATAATCTGTAGGAAGAACCTCGAGTGCCTTGAGAAAAAAAATCAATTATTACAGTGTTATGTTACACTGAAAAGGTCTCATTTTTCTAATGTTGCATATTGAGAGGTCCCAAGAAGGATATAACCTCCATTTATAGATGTAACAGTTGACTGTTGATATTCCAGTATGCATCTGGTAGTGTCTGCTGCACTCACTGATGGTAAGTCTACACTGAAGTTCTGCTATCCGGGTTTCAGCTTAGGGCCACAGTTCTTTTTTCTGGGCTAATCATTTCTTGGCCATGAACAGATGGTCAAAAACAGTATTGGCCACAACCATTACTTGTGTTCACTTTAAATATATCCCTGTAAACCAGTTATTAAACAAAGAGGGTTAAATGTAATTATTATTAAAACACAATGTACTGTAGACTTGTTAATCACTTAACAAAGAATAAAAAATACAAAACGTACAAGTCAGAGGCGATCCAAGAAAAATGCAAAAGTTCCAATTTGGAAGAGATGCAGTCAAACTTTGGCTGTATTACTGGTTCTAACTCTACAGGTTCAAGTCCCAGTCTTTCTAGTGGAGTGGCTCGCCACGTTAGCCACCGTTTGCCTCAAGCACTCCACTCACTTTTCAAACTTTGTTCTTCTCTTACTAGTTCCTGGCTGCAGTACCTCCTCACCTGCTAAGCCTTTACCCCTCTTCTTCCAACTTTAAGATGTCCCTGTCGCGAATAAATTTGTTTAATTTGTTTTTTTTATTTTTCACTAAATATTATTTTGTAAAATGTTACTAATCATGTTTTTGTTGTTTATGGTTCAAATATTGTGTTTATTTGTTGTTTATAATGGACATGTTATATTCTTTGTTGTATTTATGCTTTTTGTTATGTGCCCTGCCTCCTTTATGTGGAGTTTCAGTTTTTTCCAGGCACAGGGTCTGGCCCTCCAGATCAGCAATGAGTGCTATTGGAGAACCTTCTATGTGGATTTCTTGATTTCTGACTCTTTGCTTTTATTTTGTGGTTTTTAAATTTGGTGTTCGGACTATTGCACTTTTTGATATTTGAAAATATATATATATATTGGTAATAAATTACACTGCACAACAATTTTTTTGAAATTTCTTGCTTCCTGAAAAGTTTTTAGTCACGTTTATGTTTCACATAAGCTATTAAATTCAACAGAATTAAAAGTGTTTTGCTCCTGATTTTCTTTTGTATTCAATGTCTAGTGCATCATGTTGCAGTGTCCAACAGTAGTCAGCAAGCATTGACAGATTCGAGTTGCCCTGGTATCCGTAGCAATGTCCTGGTGAAACCTTTCACCGTGTTCGTTACTGACAGCACCGAGATTTGTGGGGAAGAAGTCCAAGTGTTAGTGGAGGAAATGAATCTTGAGTGACATGTTGAACTTCATTGTCTTGTATGCTTTGAGAAGTTTGTCTACAAGCTGAATGTAGTTTAGATAGATAGATAGATAGATACTTTATTAATCCCAAGGGGAAATTCACATAATCCAGCAGCAGCATATAGATACAAAAAAACAATATTAAATTAAAAAGTAATAAAAATGCAGGTAAAAACAGACAATAACTTTGAATAATGTTAACGTTTACCCCCCCGGGTGGAACTGAAGAGTCGCATAGTGTGGGGGAGGAACGATCTCCTCAGTCTGTCAGTGGAGCAGGACAGTGGCAGCAGTCTGTCGCTGAAGCTACTCCTCTGTCTGAAGATGACACTGTTCAGTGGATGCAGTGGATTCTCCATGATTGACAGGAGCCTGCTCAGCACCCATCGCTCTGCCACACCAGTTTATCCAGGCATGAGATGTCCTTCTTCTTTATGCTGCCTCTCCATCACACCACCGCGTAGAAGAGGGCACTCACCACAACCGTCTGGTAGAACTTACTGCAGATGTTGAAGGATGCCAACCTTCTAAGGAAGTATAGTCGGCTCTGACCTTTCTTACACAGAGCATCAGTATTGGCAGTCCAGTCCAATTTATCATCCAGCTGCACTCCCAGGTATTTATAGGTCTGCACTCTCTGCACACAGTCTTCTCTGATGATCACGGGGTCCATGAGGGGCCTAGGCCTCCTAAAATCCACCACCAGTTAGGGTTACTAGGGTTAGGGTGGCTGTTACGACATTGACAAGACATATCGCCCGACACCAAAACATCTATAGCATTAAGTTTAGTTACTGTTATATTGCTACAGATACTATACTTTACTATACTGATTCCATACGTACACACTGACTATCTATTGTGGAGTATGGCCAGCAGCTTCTCCTGACCAATACCCCCAAGCCGCCAGGTGGAGCCCTCTCTGCAACATGGCAGTGCCCCGAATTCCAGCAGGGCATCATGGATGTAGGAGTCTTTATTCACAGCCCTGCTGGATACCATGGGGGCTGACAGAGGATGCTGCAGGAAGGCTCAAGGACTTCTATTTTCCTTATAGCCCAGAAGTACTTCCCAGCCAAGCGGACAGAGGAAATGATGTACTTCCAGGCTGAAGAAAAAGGAGTTTTCACCCGACCCGGAAATGTTACAAAGTCACATGGACTGAGGGACAGAAACACTTCCGGGTCAAGGACTTTAAAAAGGACTGTGGGAGATCCCAGGGTTGAGTCAGGTGGCAGGGTGACAACACGTCTGGAAGAGGAGGATTGATTATTGTATTGTGGATTTGTTATTGTGTATGAGTATAATGGAGTGGAGGGTGCTTTGTGCACTGTTTTGTGCAAATAAAGAAAATTATTGGACTTTTATCTGGTGTCTGGCGTCTGGTCTGAGGGTTCAAGGGGACGACAGTACCCCCTATCTGTCACACTATATAAACCAAATGAGCAGGATCGGCGTATGCAAGCCACCTTTATAGCATGCTGAGACAGCGTCAAGCTCGTTCAGACCTGCCCAGGATGTCAACTTCCACAGAACAGCTTCCAACCTGACCTGATTCCATGCCTGGACATGCCCAAGTTGCACAAACCGTTGTTGATAAGTCAGTTATGAAGGCGAAAATGTTTGGATACAAATATAAGAAAAAATCATGACAAAACTGAAACAGTATATGATGGGTAAGTTTTGATGGGATATTCGTGATCAGCACCCAAAAATCTATAAGAAACACCCAACAGTGTTCAAGAACCAAAAACTTTGTTGTGCAGTGTTATGAACACTTTTAAGAGCCATGGTTTCTCTCTCACTTTAAGTTTTGGTACTGACAGTAATTTAAGATTATTTTGATTCAGATTTTTCCCTTGTCCTTTGTCTGTGTGCAGGTGAAGCCTGCTTAACGTTTAAGTAAAAGTTATTTTAAACACTAAGCATCAGTAAAGCCTGGCTGCAGATTTGAGAAGCAAGACCTCATGTTTTTGGTATTTTGTGACATAATATACAACAGTACCCATGAACTGCAGATTTCCCGACAAACCTAAATAATTTATTATGTGACAGACATGTTAGGGGCCTTACTGAAAAGTAATTAAACCTACCCAAGGTTTGAATCAATAAAAATCAAAGCATTGTTTGTCAAAGTTCAAAAGAAGTTGCTAGATTCAAACAACCAAAGTTCTAACCCAAAATCTGTTTCAAGAGAGGCCCTCAAAACATTTTTTACAAGTTGTTCATTTTATTTTACAACAAACTTGAGATGCATTTCAAATTGCATATTTAATATCATCCGGACCATAATGTCACATAATGCATGTGCCACAGGCCTAACAACATGTGGCATCATTGATATTAAACTCTGCAAAAAAAATAAATAAAAGAAAGTGCACAAAATGATGGTGATTGTGATGTCTCTGAAGAAATTTTAAAAATGTAAATAAACACATAGAATCAAACATTGAGTATTATTTGTAACATTTTCACATAAGCTTTTATTGACCAGTGGCTGTTAAATGTTACCTTGGCTTTACTTTTGAGCCCCCATTACCACTTATATGCAGCATCCTTGCTGCCATTTATCAATCTTATAAAATTCTTCTGACCTGTACTTACAGTGGCACTCATAGAATAATAATGTAAATGGCACTTGCTAAACAAATACAATATGTCTTCCTTCTGGTGACTGTTTACCCTTGGTGGCACTTGATGGGGACTCACCAGTGACGTGTGTCTGGCCTACTCTTTGGAATGCTAACCCTGTCAGGCTGATAAACAGTCATATAATGCCCTCTGGCCTTCTACCCCAACAGTACAACATGCCATGCGAAGACTTTAGTATAATTCATGTGTGTGCATGAAACATTACCTACTGGACAGTATATGTGTGCACTGTGCTCTAATTTAATTCTGGAAGCCAGTTCATTTTCAAAGAGAGCAGTGTTAAGTTATTTTCTCAGTGCTGCAGCCTGTTTTTTCTGTGGAGCTTAATTGGCAGTGGTAATGGTGAGGAGCGTGTGAGATTTAGGCTTACAAAAAGCTCAAATGGCAGCCTTATTTTCAGAGATAATTGAGATAAAGGGCATCTGCAATTCGAGGTGCTTTTTGCAGAGACCTTACCACAATAGGTCTTCAACGACTGCTTTATATACCAGGTAGTTGTGTGCAATGCGATCACATAAGACCAAGCTTTACTGGTGAAATATCAGCCTTTTTCAGTTACTATGGAAAAAAATTTGAAAAGGAAAGTCATGCATGTCTGTTTAGTAAATTAAACTGTCATCTGCAGATGAAGGTAATGATGATCTAGCCAAACTCATCTACTGGTGTGGTGAAATGATTTTGAAACCATCAGAGGAAAGGCATTTTAAATCGAAATAGTGTTTTATCTTGGTAGAGTAATATATATTGCTCTACTTACCCCTATTGTATTATTAACATGTAGCCTTAGAATACCTAATCTCACAGACTTACCATTGTTTATAAGGTATTATTCTATATAACTTATCCCCACCTTCCCTTCTATATCTATAACCTCAGGCAATTAGATGTAGTAAAAAGACAAGCAGGAGTTAAGTTACACATAAAATAATGTATTATTGATAATATTCATAAATAATAACAAAATGCAAAGTACATTTGAATATTGGCAACCATACAACCTGATAAAATGGTGATGTGTAATTCAGGTGGCACACAGACTTGTTAGTTACGAAATGTCTCTAGTTAAGGCATCATTGGTGCTCAGCTTTTAGCCACATGTCTGTTCAAAATGGCTGAAGCTGTGCTCTTCATTGTGTTGTCTTCAGTTCATGGTGTGATGGTCTTCTTCATCAGATCAGTAAGAGAAAGATACTTCTACATCATCACAGGTTAGCAAAGAGAGATGCTTCTTCATCATATGTTGGTTAGAGAGACAGAATGTGGTTGAGGAAGCAAATTTATAGGTTTTCTGTCCAACCCCTACAGCCAATCCAGACAGCCATATCTCAGACCAATGGGGGAAATAGTACATCTTAACACCTGCAACCCCCCAAGACCATATTTTAGGCTAACCTGGCTTTATGTGGGGGATGAGAGAAAGACTTTAGCAAAGAAACACTCACCAAACTGGTTTAAGACACATCCCCCAAATCCTGTCGTAAAATTACAAAGAAAAGTCGGAAAATTCAAACACAAATGCCTCTCACCAAAGTAACACTAAATTACATTGCTTCGCCTAAATTACAAATAAAGACATACAAAACATGTATTAAGTTATATGCAAAATCTTACATCACAACAAATAGTCACTTATAATGCAGTTATAGTGCATGAAGAACAGCCTTGTTTATGCATTGGGATTTTACAAAAGAAGAGAGAATGACCAGGAATGATCATCGAGAACACTCATGTAAATTTCACTTTAGTGATATCACAGAAAATCACTCAATACAAGATTTTGCAATGTGATACAATCAAAGGTATTGTTCAATAATACACATTCCAGTACATTAAATACTTTTATTATGTATACAGTTTAAGTAAATTTAGAGTAAAATGAACAGGAAAATGAATCAAGTCAAGTGGCTTTATTGTCATGCCATCCATACACCATATTGCAGCATACTGTACGGTGGAACAAAATAATGGTCACCAGGACTGCAATGTAAGATATACATAAACACAGAACAACTGCGGATGTAGTCCTTTACAATGCTGATACAACACTTTATGAAGATGTCTTCAATGGAAGGCAGAGAAATCCCACAAATCTTTTCTGCAGTGTTCATTATCCATTGCAGAGACACGGAAGTTCCCAAACCAGACAGTGATACAGCTGGTTAGAACATTTTCGATGGTGCCTCCGTAGAATGTGGTGAGAATTGGGGGAGGTACAGTTGTCTTCTTCAGGTTTTTAGAATTTTTTTCAAAATGATCCACATTGTTAGCCTGGCTTATCTCTATTGGTAAAGTATTGCAGATTTTTGGTGCATAACAGAAAAAGGCCTCCTCACCACTTCTTTTAAGCTTGGCTTTTGTCATAACAAGCAGACTGCTAATATATGATCTACTGAGGTTATGAATTGGAATGTAGGAGGATGAGCACTCCAGAATACAGGAAGAAACAAAAGAATCATCAACATTTCCTGTCTATCAGAGATTTAAACACAAACTACCTATAGCATCTTCTATAGCTGTAGAACCACATTATCACTTCCAGAAGTCACACAGTAGACGTGCAAAGCTTCTAAAAGTCTTTGTTCTAATTGACATTCATATTTAATTCTTCCTTGGCTTTCTGGAAGACTTTATATTTAAAATATATATCTTTGTTTTTTTCTGACTTAATTAAATTTTAATGTTTACCTTTTGCTAGAAAGCTTCCTTCAGAAATTATCAATTTTTTAGCATCTTTTTTGACACCATTTTGTTTGACCTTGGCTACCACCATTATGTGCATTTTTGTTGCTATGCTGTTATGGGTGATATCTGGGGTCGTGCTACATGTGTCATTATGGGGCCAAGAATATAAAGTTCAGCTTCATATACTTCCTGGTATGTGAGATTGCATAACTTTGCTTTTCACCTTTTAACCCAGTTTCCACACATCTTACTTTTCATTTTTGAATATGCCATTTACTTTCTGTATTTGACTTTGATAAAGGACATGACTGACTTTATGGTTACAGACTTTGCTCGGTGTTTCACTTACATTCAATTTCCCAATCCTTAATTTAAAAAAAAAAAGTCTCTGTCTTTCATTGAAGACAGTTACAACAGTCTGAAAATGGTGGTGCCCATAAGAAACAAAATGGTGGCGTGTCAAAACAAAATATTTAATGTGAAAAAGTAACAGCCACAGTAAAATATAAGAATAAAAAATGCAAACATAAATGAATTCAGTACATTTCAAATCCTCAGAATATCAGGAGAAATTAAAAATAAATGTGAAATTACATGTAAAATAAAATATAACTTGGGAAATCGTAACACTCTGTACTTGTACTCAGCCCTTCATGCAAAATAAGAATGTGATGCTGGTGGTTTATTTAATTTTGAAAGTGTTTCCTTAACCTTTTATAAAAGAATCAATTGAATTTAAATAACTTACTGTCTACATATCCCTAACTGACACATTATGGACAACTCACTCAATGACAGTATCAAAAAAGCAACACAAAAAAATTAAAAATACAGAAAAAATAGAAACTTAACAAACATAAAAAGGTAAAAGGAAAATAAATATAATTGACAGAGGATATAAATATTAACACAGTTAATGAAAAAGACCATATGAGTCAAAGTATTTCTTGAACTGTTGATGGCAATGTAAGTTAAAATAAAATTGAGTGTGTTTACTCAGTAGTGATGAACCTGGATATGAACAGGGGTATCCCGATTTTGGGCATTCTGCCTTTCTAATTATGGCCCACTTCAGCATACAGTTCCAAGAGAATAGCTCTTGAAAGTCTAAATCAACTCATAACTCAGTCATCATCTTCTTCTTTCGGCTGCTCCAGTCAGGGGTTGCCACAGCGGATCATCTTCCATATCTTTCTGTCCTCTGCATCTTGTTCTATTACACCCATCATCTGCATGTCCTTTCTCACCACATCCATAAACTTCTTCTTAGGCCTTCCTCTTTTCCTTTTGCCTGACAGCTCTACTCTTAACATCCTTCTCCCAAAATACTCACATCTCTCCTCTGTACATGTCCAAACCAACACAATCTCACCTCTCTAACTTTGGCTCCCAACCGTCCAACTTGAGCTGACCAAGTCAGTCATCATCATGGGTTAAAAAAATATGTTCAGTCTCTAAAAGCTTGTTCCCTTAATATATTACAATTTGCATAGCCTTCACACAGTGTTATTCCAGCCATGTGGTATGAGAATTATAGCTTTCTGTACACAGGGAGTGACTCACATCTGTGTTTTTAATTGCGCTTTGCTTTCTAATCTTTAGAAAACATAACATGTAGTCAACATAAACTTATAAAAAAACAAAAAAGTTCTTCAGTGCAAATACGTAGCATTGACCCTCTTAAAACAGAACTAAAATAGAGTCTAAACATAATACTCATCATTTCTGAAGATTAATATGTTTGTCATGTCAATGCACATTATAAAAATGGCTCAGTGATAAGAGTTTTTCTACACATGAGTCATCATGTAGCTAGTTTGGCCTCATTTCCCTACATGATCAAAGGTGTCGTCATTTCCTGGTTTCTCCAAAATGTTGCATATAGACTTATCATAAATATAGTCAGTTTTTCCTGTCAAGTTTTATTTTATAAATCCCTGCTTTCATGTGAAAAGCTGTGTTTGCATATTTTTAGCCCCTTTGTCTGTGTGTACAGTACATGTTTTGTAAATCTGACTCCAGATCAGGATGCTTACACACCATTGCTTTTATTATAATAAACTGTGCCTTGCAACTCAGCTGCAATTGGTAGTGCAGCAGAAGTAATGTAAGAGTAAATAAACTAAGCAGTGATCCAAATGAATTCATGACCCTTAGTAACATTTTAACACCTCTCTCTAGAACTACATCAACATGTCACCTTTGAGAATGGTCTGGTTAAGATCCCGAAACCTTTAAACTCCCATTCCAACACCACAAACTAGCTTTAGGAAATATGAAAATATAGGTGACGATGGATATTTTACATAACAGAGGTAAAGAGAATTTACATTTAATCACACATTCATTTCTTAACCAATATTACATTATATATATTATTATTATTATTATTGTCATTATCATTGATTGACTGATAAATTCAGGACAGACCACTTACCATATACAGTAAGGATATGTCAAGTAGGATGCTTTTCTTTTTTCTGGACTTGCATTTTCCTTAACAGAACTGTGGGGATTCAGGGCCCAACCTGGCAACATTGCACAGAAGGCAAAAATCAACACTTGAACACAATTAAACACAAGACACCATTACGCATACGCCTTATACTGGGACTGTTCACAGAAAACCAAATGCACAAATGGGAGAAGCTTGTTAACCTTACACAAGGTATCGACTGGGCGCTGTAAAGTAACATGATATAATACATATTAACATTGACTGCATAGTCAACAGAATGGCTAATAGACTGTTGACAAATAGCCTTCAGGATGCACTACATCTGTGTTCAGGCTTAGCTGTTGCTCTGTCTCAGGTCATTCCCAGAGGGTTGAAGTGAATTGAAGTGAGAGCTGCCTGATCCCCTCATAGGCCTTCAGTTGTGAAAGTATTACAATACTGTAGTCTAATTAGTAGGAAAGACAAATAAGCATGAAAAACAAAATAGATGTTAGCCACTGTTCTGACAGGTTAACACAAAGTCTTTGCAACTTTGTCCCTTTACTAAATTCTTTAACAAAAAATGCTAATGTACTGGTGTGGCAGAGAAGATGTAATTTCCATGTTAGGTGGCCCACAACTTATGCTTTAAGATTGTGTGAATGGTTATCCAGTTGGGTAGAGTTTGCCAATGGCAAGGATACCAACAGAATGACACATGGCATAAGAAGTCCCACAGAAAGTCTGTAGGACAACAGGATGGAATGTGAGCTGAGAACAAAAGTGACTGGGTCTGTAGTAGACAAATAAATAAGACACCCTGTCAGACAGCAAATCAAAATTTGTCAGGCCCAATGAGACAGTAGAGTTTTGTTTCAGCTGAGTTTTATTTGTAATGGTTATTTTTGCATTCATAAATGTACTGTGTTCTGTTCATTTTTTCCTCCTTTTGTCAGTGTGGAGGTCTGCCATGTGGTCCCTTATGTATTACTGGCTATAAACAACAAGGTTGACATTTCAATCCCCACCCTTGAGTTATTATATGATAGATAGATAGATAGATAGATATTCCATCTATCTATCTATCTATCTATCTATCTATCTATCTATCCAATAGTGCCCTGTATATCTATCCGCAAAACTTTCTGTTCCACCTCATCCAAAAGCTGTGCTGTTGCATGGAGATCTGGGGGTTCTGAAGTCAATTGAAGTAAGCTGAAGTCATTATAATGTTCATGGAACAGGCTTGAGATACTGTATACATTGTGAAATGGTGCATTATCCAGCTTGAAGTATCCATTTAAAAAGGGTGGAACTAAGAAAATAATCCCTGCACTATTACACTGCCAACACCCGCCTGTGCCTGTCGAGACAAGGCAAGCTGAATTCTGGATTTCAGTATTGCTACAGAAATCAAAATGTAGTAGATCAAGCAACATTATTCAGTGTGCTCAATGCATCCCCATTTTCCTGTTTTTAGTGTACAGGAAAGTAAATTGAGATTGTCTTTTTCTGCTGTAGCCCTTCTGTTACATTGTGTGTTCACAGATGCTCTGCTCCACATCCATTATTACACTGTTCTCTGTAAGCCACAGAAACTGTAGTGCATGAATATCCTACTTGGGTAGGTTTTTCTGAGATGACAGAACCAACATATCTGGCGCAAACAAAAATGACACTATCAGATTATCTAAAATCAGACATCTTGTCTAAATTTTCATTGAACAACATCCACATGATTGGCTGTTTGGAGAAGCAGGAAAATGGTGTTAACAAGAAGACTGTGCCTAATAAGGTGTACACTTAAGTGTATACAGTGTATAGTATTCACATGTACAGTATATGTGTGTAACTTTACATATAAAATATTATTATTGTACCCAAAAGGCTGAGAGTTCAAAGAATAAATATTAAGTGGACCCTATGATGAATTAAAAAGATAGAAATGGGGCAATACCAAAAATTCTAAAAGAAATATGAAAAAGCTCTTTGTATTTACCCTTAATCACAGATACTAAACCATCTGTCTCACTTGGATTTAAAGCATCATGCGGATGACGTAAGAGGTGATAAAGTATGACACCACTCCCCCTAACAACAGGACTCAAAACATGATGGTAACCCACAGGCAAAATTAAATTCTCTCACAATAATACAAAAATAATAAAATGATTACCACTAAGATATGGAAGCAAAAATAATTTCAAATGAGTAGGCAGAATTGTTCTTAAATATGAAAAAACATAAACCCACATACAATATATTTTTTGTATTTATTCCATTCATAATACATTTTCAAAGTGTACTAATAACAGGTGCAAGATGTTAATCATATCTGTGTATGTATATGTGTATATCTATATATACATATCTTCATATATAATACACTACCGTGGCTGTTCTTTTGTCTGTCCAGGATTTTAAAGCACCTGTAGATCACAAACCGTTTCACCTATTGACTTGAAATTTGGTACACATATACTATGTGATGTCTACTATCCGCTTTCATGGTGATGATTTTTATTACTCTTTTTATTTATTTTTTTTATTTCATTATAGAATCAACTCTCGGCAGTGCGCAGCAGGGCGGCCATGTGGCACATGCGTATGGGCGCACTTCTCATTCCCTACCACCTTCGCTAATCATCCTTAAGACAGATTGAACACTTAAATGCCAGCTTAAGTGAAAAATTTAAGAAAACATACTCAGTAATTGCAACACAAAAACTAACTTGATGAGTTTTAACGCGAAAAGATGCCGATGAAAGAAGAGAAGCAGCGGGTAGCTAGGGTGGAGAAAAGAAGAGCTGATCAAGAAGCAGCAAGCGCATCAACCTCTGAGCAAACGAATGCTAAACAGAGACAGAGAAAGAGGACGAAAACTAGGAATGCTCAAGTCAAGTGTATTTACTGCAGTATCGTGCAGTATGCCGTTACTGGTATATATATATATATATATATATATATATATATATATATATATATATATATATATATATATATATATATATATATGTATGTATAAAATGACAAAGCACAAAGGGTTGGGCCACCACAGACAAGTTGAAAACGAAAAGGAAAAAGTTAAATTGAATTGATTCGGATTCTTATGCAGATATAAGTTTTAGGTTGGCTGACATCATTTGTTGGTGGAAATTCTTATAAGTGGCACTGGGCCGAAAAGGCAGGGCTTCCTCTCAAGATTCAGAAGTGATGTCAGAGCTGCTCTTGACAATCCTCAGATCTGAAGGCAAAAATCGAAAAGCTGTAAGTGAGACCACGTGATCCAGGGTGAAATTACAGGTATAACATACCTGAGGATGCACCGTACTTATGTGTGTCTAGCAATATATTATATATACAGTATATATGTGTGTGTCTGTGATGTGAGTGCAATTTGTAAGTTACTTTTAATATGAACATTACCTATATAAACACTCATAACTAGGTATGGCAGGCTGCCAAGCGTACACTACTTAAAGGTGAAATGTAATGGTTATTACCATATAGGCTATATAATCAGAGGTTAATATTTTTTTAATTTCTATATTTGTATTATCATTTGTTAGCCAGTCAAACTATTATGCCATTTAAAAATATTTGGTCAAATTGCTTTGGTGCTGTGTGCTCGATGATTACGATAAAAAAGAGTAGGAACATTATCATCATCATAAAAACGAGGTCTTCTGAAGAGCAGATCTCCCCCTTGACTCATTCTCAGTTTTTTCAGTAAACGGCTGTGGAGAACCACAGCTCTGGCTTTTCGGTGTTTTTTGCTCTTTCTTTTAATTGCAAACAAGCTCGAGGCCCCAGGTGTGCTGTACATTGTCTTGCATTAGCAGATGGGCTCCTGTCACAATAATTGGTGTGCATGTGCAGTCTCAGTTATGAGTTTCAAGAGAATATTACATTACTCAGCTGGGTTACTCTACAGAGGTTCCCTTAGTGAGCAAATGGTTTGGAATTTCTGTATTTTGTATGCCTGCAAATGACAATTGTTACAAAAAATGGTGTTCAGTTATACATAGTGACTGGACAGCATCTTTTTTGCCAGCACTGACACTTCTGTTTTCTATTTTACAGCCCATGGGATCAGAGCGGATGGAGATGCGCAAGCGGCAGATGTCCGTGCAGCAGGAGCCTGTGAGCTCGGCACAGACACAGCAGGGCCCTGGGAACAGAGGCCCCAATGCCTGCTGCTTCTGCTGGTGCTGCTGCTGTAGCTGCTCATGGTATGTCTTCTAGCGAGCTCATTCTCTTATTCTGACAAAAAGCAGACAACGACATGCTGACATGTAGACATTTCAGGTGCTGCTTTTCAGATGAATGCCGCATTAACTCAAGTGCTGGAGAAGTTACAGATGAACACCTTTTAAAATGTGTTACAATTACTTTCTAAAATATGAGAAAAAGCCTTGCATCCTTTGATGAATTATTTGCACTCATTTAACATTTGTAGAATGTTACTCTGTGACACTTTGTTCTTGAGAAATAAAAGGCCTTGCCCCAGGATGAGAGCCCTAGATCAGGCCAGGGAAGAGAAAACATGAGGTCACTCCATCAATATAAATGATTAGACTGTCCTGAACAGAATACTGTGGTGTATGTGAACAGTAGTCTTTACATATTTACTCGGTCCCCTTCATCTGATATTTTAGGGAATCAATGCCCAAAGATTCTACTTCCAGCCATTTGGGCCCTTCTTCTTGGCACTGAATGCCTTAAAGAAGGCCAGGCCCTGTCAACTAGAAAGTATCAGGAATCATCAGGCTTCAAAGGTGTTAGGATACCAGGTGCCCAGACCGTGCTGTGACATTAAGAACGTTTAGGAGCAGGTAATGGTTATAGAGGAAGACATGTTATTTAATTAGTAAAAGACAACTTACACAAGCAGAGAACTCACAGAACTGAACACCTTTATCAAGCATCTCAGAATCAGTCCTAGGAACTGCACTAAATTTCTGACTAGGATTAGAATTTGTCCTGCTTCAGCATAGGACAGGAGATAGTTACAAAGCATCCCACTCCTAGCAAGGAGTAGGAGGCCACATTTAAGAATAAATGATGTCACAATTTTACAGCACATAAGTCATAGATTGGAGTTCATGATGATGTTTTGTAGTTTTCTGATACTAAGACAAAGGCTTCACCCCAAAGATAATAGTAATAATAATACTGAAAGTAGAAGGAGAAAAAGAAAGGAAAACATAATAAGGCAGGATATTGCGCTTAGCTGGCAATATTTTTTTCCACTTTGCAACAAATGCCGAAATGGAAAGTTTGAGGCACACACTTCGAATTAGAGCTAGGTCTCATAATGAGCGTCTTTAGATAGATATATAGATAGATACTTTTTATTTGACAATCAATGATCCACAGCCAAACTTTCAGAAGAATCACGTTCTTGCTGTGGTGGCTGTGGGAAACACCTTGTAAAGCAACAATTGCTGAAACTATCGGTGGTTATTCTTGCACCGTTTCTGAAGTGGCATTCAGAACTATTCCATTGTTCCTGATCATCTTCCACAGTCATGTGGCATATCTCTCTCCGTGATCTCCTTATCTTCTGTTAGGCTCTGTTTATCTAATGCTGTGTTATGTGAAAAATCCTTGTGTTTTGTGGAATGCTGAACTCCGTGTATCTGTGTGACTTTTTCAATCACAGATCCAGCCCTGCTTATCTTCAGTAATATTTTGAGTAATATGTTGGCTGCTACAGTACAGTTTACATCCATGAGCATCTGTGAGATGATACTGTGATATTGCTCGCGATCGACATATGCATGCTGATCCACATTTGGGGCAATTTTCTTTATGGGCAGGCCAATTTAAATGAATACAACTTGCTTTAATATCACCTCACATGGAGTGGTGGAGAAATGTATAAATCTGTGTATTACCCCATGTATTGTAATGGCGTTCAAAATTTGGGTCAGAATTTTAGAAATGGTTGATTTTGATATACCAGTATCAGCTCTTGTCACAAAGCTTCTTTTTCTCTTTGGCCAAAAAGTACAACATTATTAACACTTTCTTTTCAGCTTACAGTGTATGGCTTCTCAACATAGATGGATTGATCACATAGCATACACGATTTGTTACTTATATTTATTACATCTTTGTCAAATCAATATATTTGTACAAGCTTATTGTTGATCATTTCTGCTTGAATGCCATCTTCTAGCAATTCCTACCGAGTTAAGACTGCTCATGAGTTCTCCTAAGTTCTGGTGACATTAGAAGTAATTTCCTACATTATAAAAAAAATTGATAAAATGTTTTACTTCTACTAAAAATTGGACCAAATTTTGATTGCTGTGAGATTTCGGAATAAGTTAGGATCATTTTCCTACTCTGAAACTCTTGGTAAATATGGCCACATATAACCTTTAATGGATGAGGCCTGTCAGTTACTTAATTAGCACAGAATTAGGAATTGACTTTGCATGAATATTCATATGGTAGTTGGGTAGGAGGGCATAAAAGAAAAGTTAAGAAGTTTTAAAGTTTTGAATTTTTCTTTATGAAAAGAACCACAGACACATGGAAATAATTACCATGTTGTATGCTGGAGAACAGGAATTTTGGGACCTTGAAATTGTGACTTCATGCTATTTTTGACAGTCTAGGTGAATGGGATGGATGAGCTTGTTCTTGTCACAACTTTTCTAATGTTCTAATGAAAACGTATTGGAGACGATAGTAGATTTAATTTATGTGGTATGATTTGTGAGCAAAAGGAAGAATCAACGATTCATTTCTGTTATGATTGTTAAAAGTTAAATGAAAATCATAATTATATTTTACTTTTGTTGTTTATTTTTTACCATTTGACTGTTGCTCACAATATGACACTTTTAGTCAAATTAATTCTGACAAGAAGAATATTTTATTTAATATCAAGAAACTTAGACATCAGAAAATGCAATTATCTCATGTGCAAATTTGTTACAATCACATTTTAACAACAGGCAACCGAACCAATCAACAGTATGTCTGTCACCTTGCCAGGAAATCACAAAATGGCAATGATCGCATGAAAAATTGTGAAAATGTCAATGTGATTACATATTTTTCAACGGTTTTCATTTTATTTCATGGTTAATTATGTATTTTTCTGGTCTTTTTCCAAGTTTCTGGATGTTTGGAAATACACTGAACATAAATCCATATACCTGTATATTTTTTTTAACTTTCTGTTTCATTTCAGAAGTAATGTTATATTTTTATTGCACCTGAATGCCATTTTAATTTTCATGAGCACAGCCATTTTGTGATTTTATTGCCACGATGTGGTAACGCATTGCTAAGAGTTTGATTTCAGAAGTCCTGACCTGTGATGTCAATAATGTGACATCATAAAGTTTGGTGTTGCATACTTCCCTTGTCCAAGATTTTGGATAAATACCAAAAGAAGCCGTGATTGCTTTCTCTAGTTTCTGACTTTTAAGACTGTAACTTCTTTTTTTCGATTTTTGGGATTATATTTAAAGGTTTGGTAAAAGATATAGCAGGGTTTGATCAATCTATGAGAAGAGTTTGATCAATCTATGAGTTTGTTTAGTGATTAGGATTTTTATACAAATGTTTTTGTGTATTGTTTTTATAATGAGGATTTTATTTCAGTTTGATTTAGTTTTGAAAAGATGTTGTTTGGGTCACGTCTTATTCTTCTTTGTTTAAATGACGCAGATTAGAAGCACTATGTGACAGTATTCTTCACGATGTTAACATCACTATGGTAACACTATAAATTTGCAGTGCTTACAACATGGTTTCAACATACTGAAGATTCTCTTAGTGTAGTTAGCTTCTTATCTAAATAGGCCCTAGTGCTAGGTTTGAAATTTTATGTTGACTCTGTTTTGCTGTTTGACTGTTGTTTACCGTCACACCGTTTTGGTCCTGGTTGCTCAATTCTATTTCTGATTTCCTGGTTTTGACCTTGGCCATACCTGATTGTGTCTGTGTCTTCATTAACCTTTTCCTGGTTAACCCTTTCTTAAAATAATACACAAAGTGTTAGGAATTGTTTGTTTTTTATTCCTTATAGGCAATTTTGCTTAAATTTTCAAGATCCAGCACTGATTTTAGGGGGTTTTAAAGCCAATTAATTCATTTCTAGCATGTATCTTTTTCCTTTCCAGTCCAATTTTTTTGCAAAAATTTTTTTGGGGGCCATTTTGGTTGCCATTTTGTTTTGCGCATTGTCCATTCACCCCAATTTTGGGTACATGTGGTTAAGATGCAAAATGGTTTGGTATGGCTATGTCCTCAAAGGATGTAACAATTACAACATAATTCCAAGGCAGTCTGTACTTATCTGATTTGGGGAAAAAGCCCTATTCAGTCGTTTGCTAAAACTGTTGTGCTTTGTTCTCCTATGTATCACCTGTTCAATTTTATCCTTGACTTAGAATTTTGCTTTTCATTTTTGGCCTTGATGCCTGGTTTTCTATGATCTCTCAGATTTGACCCATTTCTGCTTTCATGTCCTTTGCCTGGTTACTCCAAATCTTGCCTTCCCAGCAGACGTATCACAAGCACATAACGTGTCACAGTAGAGATACCAATTGAGGAAAATGGACCACAATGCAATGGCTCACCTAGTTCTGTTCTTTTTTGTTAACTTAATTTTATTAGGCTCAGTGCTGTTATTCATCATTTTTGTTTTCATATAATAAACCACTACTTTTGTAGCACACTGTTTAAATATTTAAAGCTCTTTTATTAAAAATTGGGGAGGCAAAAAGAGGCACCCCCTGTTGTAAGAAATAATTTATTTCCAACTGTCAAAATTAAAATATTTTTGTGTAGCAATAAGTTAAATATTTATCTAAACTATATGCAATAATAATGATTAAATAAATAATTTTTTTTGTGTTTTGTGCCCCAGAAAGGCATTGTTTTGCTTTGTGCTGGACTGATCTGTAACCTTTTCAAGTTATCCAGACTCCTACAGCAAGTTTTATTATTAAGACAGGGAAGCCGACATTTGATCTGTTAAACAGTATGACCTTTTTATAATCCATTCACACAGGAGGCAACTATTCTAACATTATTGTAAGACTGTAGTACCTGGAAGACAACCCAAACACACACAAAAGGTGAATGTGCAAACTCTACGTCTAAACTACAGATGGAGGTATTGATAGAAGAGAGATGATCAACTGGGACAAAACCTAACAATGCTGGTATACTGCCGTGCATTTAGAAGCTCGGCCCCTAAAAGCCTCCCATTGTGATTCAACTAAACAATGGCCTTCACAGTATACAGATGATTCATATTGGCATAAAACCTTGACGGAAGCCTGTTTCCTACTCCAAAACACACTAATGCAGGCTGGAGTTTTCTTTCCAGAAGCGTAATGGCACATAAATCAAAAGAATGTGGAAGTCCTAAAGTGACCCAGTGAAAGTTTAAACTTAAATAAGATTGATTGTCCGTGGTAAAGAAACAACCCTCATTTATCATGATAGATTCTGTCAAGAAGAATGAGTGGATATGGTTGATGTCTTATTGCTTCTTGCCCAAGTCTTAAATATTCATATCAGTGTTCTTTTATGCTAAGCATTCAATTGCCTTTTTATATTGCAGATAGTGTTATGAAAATCAGGATAAATGTCAGGTTATATCACAAAACAATCTTGTTGGAGGAAATATATGACATTTCTTAAAAATAAACTGAGAAGTTTTTAAATGTATCAGTTATAAAAATACTTTAGTATTCAACAAATATCTGTAGACTTTAAAGTAGATTCTACAGTCAGTATGTTAGTGGAAAAATCTGTCTATTCTACTTAATTTTTTGTCCTGTTTATCCAGTGTAATGTCAAGGCAGGAGACAAATCTGGATAGTGTACCAGTCCATCATGAGGCAGGCTACCAAACCCAGCCAAGTGTTCTCATATCATGTCCAATTCACTGTCTATGGGATGCAAATGAAAAACTGGAGCACCTGGAGATAAACTCCATGCAGACACATGGAAGACGCCCAAAATCCACACAGGCAGTGCCCAGACTGGCATTCAGGGTGTTATCAGTTTCCTTATGGTAGTGATTACACTCTGATCATAAGAACACAAAGTCATTTCATTCATCATCATATTGAGGTCTGTCATAATGGACATACCTCTTCAACCTTGTGTGCTACAATGGATTTGTCAGCTCCTTCAAATACACATTGCATGTAGTGTTGCTTTATATAATGTAACAAATAAAAACATTTACAAATAAAAATGACATTGTTAAACACAGCAGTGAAATGTAGGGAATATAATTTTAGTCATATGTCTCATAACTAGTTTGAACACACTGTATGTTTGCATAATGCATCAATGGCCACATGGAAAATGACTCTTATATTAACTTACATTAAAGGATAAATTATTGAAAAGGTAATGCACCATAATCAAATGATCATACATGTTTAAAGACTTTTTCGAGATAATCAAATGCTGATCTGATGGCCTCATATAAAAGGTAATAATGGTATTGCCATTTCCATTGTATTCTTTTACAGTTATATACAAGTGTTACATGTTTAAATATTTTTATATAATTTAAAATGATTATATTGCTTCCTTCTCCTTTGAATAAAAGCAACCTAAAGGACAACACATAAATCTTATACAAGCTGCTTTAATGTATTTGTAGCTGTGATGCAGAATATGCTGGTATAAAAGTAAAACTCGAATTCATTGAAGACATTTTGATCCTAACTCTAACAAAACTCTTTAAATTCTGCCTTTACTTCAACATGGTTTTCAGTCATGGAATAAGTGGAGTTTAAGAAGCCATGCTAATACCTATAAATTTCCACGTTAATTCAGACCTGGTAGACTTTGTGCTTAGAGACAGCGTTTGTTTGCACAACTTCCTGTCCATCCACTCCTTTTGCCTATAAATTGCCTTTGGCTCCTCCTATCCCGTGTTAAACAAGCAGCTGTCACATAATAAACAGGCAAGAAGAATTAAACAGTTGAACTTGGTAGTGTTATGTTACAGCGGGGTTTGTTTCCTGGTTTATTTTTGGTTTTGGTTTTATTGTTATTTTTCTTGTTTTTGAATTATTTTTCTTATGCTTTTGTTTGCCTGTAATATTTGTTAATATTGTTACATTTATTTATTATTTAGTATTTAGGTGTTGTATATTTAACCCCCTTAGCGTTAACCCAAAGTGCTACTCAAGCTTTGAAGTCTATGTAATTATGGTTAAGCCCATGTCAGACTCTGGGTGACGTGTAATTGGCCGCATTACTGGGTTAAGTTCAAATAACTCGGCATCTATGGGATGAAGTAACATCATGCTGGAAAAAAATCATGAATATTTCTAAGTGCTTTGCGAATTTATGGTAACTCATCAATATTCATGAACTGGTCAAAGCTAATGAAAAGCCATTAATCCAATTTTAGAACAGACTGAAACTGAACCATTGCTCGAATTGAGCGATAGTGATGATGAGATGTTGATTCTGATGGTGAAACTGACATCTGTTCAGTAGATTCCGATAAGCCTAGTATCATTGATGTTAGTGTTTGGTGTCACCTTCATACTAATGCAGACAATCTTCCACCTACTTGTTCATTTATTGGTAATCCAAGTCAAAAGATGTCTGTTGATCATGGTCATCTCACTATTTACAATTTGTCAATGATAGTCTGATGGAGAACATACAGTAGTTATAAGAACTTATATGCAGTGTCATGTTCTACATGCTGTGCAAAGCAAGCTCTGGAACGTGATACTTTACACCAGTAGAGGGACCAAGTGGGATGACAACTACAGTCAGTATGGTGTTTCTACTTCATGTGTGCTGTCACTGGCAGACTGTTTGCTTGACCAAGGTTACTGTGTAATGTTGGGAAGTTTCTATACCTCACCGGAATTGCTTGAGATTTTTATTCCAAGGAAAATCAGTACATATAACCACTGTGATATGTCTGGTCACTCCAATCATGTGAATGCATCAAGCTGCAAAATGATTGCGATCTACTGGAAAGAAAAGAAGGACATCTGCTTCCAATGCACAATTCACAATGCAGCTACTGTCAATATTCTTGTCAGAAGGAATGTGGAAGTCACTATGCCTTGCACTGTGGTAGACTACACTAACACAATGGGCGCTATAAATTGTGCAAGTCAGGCACCGATAGTCTCCCCTATCATGTGCAAGCAACAGAAAAAATATTGCAAAAAATTTTCTTGACATCTTTGAATGTGCCTATGTGCGTCAGTGATTATTTCAAAACATATCACACAAATCATATATACAGTGGAACCTTGGGTCATGACCGTAATTTGTTCCAAAACTCTGGTCGTAACCCAATTTGGTTGTGACCCAAAGTAATTTCCCCCATAGGATTGTATGTAAATACAATTAATCCATTCCAGACTGTACGAACTGTATGTACAGTAAATATATTTTCTTTAAAGATTTTTAAGCACAAAGATAGTTAATTATACCATAGAATGCACAGTGTAATATTAAACTAAATGTAAAAACATTAAATAACACTGAGACAAACACCCAGGCTCCCTGCTCAGCTGCACGCTCACTCTCGCTCGCTCGCTCGTTCGCTATCTCTCTCTCCAGCATCGGCTTTCTCCTCCTGCTTCCTGTCTTCACAGCGAATGCACAGGGAGAGACTGAACACATACGGAAATCATCAGCGTGTATGAACTGGAAGGGAAACTGGCTTGTTTGTCACCCAAGTGTGTGGTTGTGAACAGATGCAAAAGTTTGGCGAACTTTTTGGTCGTAACCCGATTTGTACGTGTTCAGAGACGTTCGTGACCCGTGGTTCCACTGAAGACTCTGTCTTCATTGAATTTCTGTGTAACTGACATTAGATCTCACTGCAACACTGGACAATAGATACACCTTTCCTACTTTGATTATGTGGACATTTTTGCACTTACATGTTTCTTATGTTACACATAATAACATTTTTTATTATTGAATAAAATTCAACATGCTTGTTTTTCTGGGGTAAACATAACACTAAGGTAGCTACGTTGTTTGAACATGTTCTTTGTATTCTGTGGGTGGAACCCTAATAGGTGGGTCTACTGCTTTATATTCAGGCAGATGAGATGGATTTCCTCAGAGTGTGTTTGGAGTTTGTGGAAGAAAGATCTTTACTATGAGTATTGTATTGATTTTTCCTGGTTTCTATGAATGTATTGCTATTATTTTTTGGATTACTGATTATTAGATTATTGATTAGATTTGTTTACTTTATTGCCTTTGTAGGAAAATCCTTCTTGTTTCTTTTTTGTATTTTGGCAATTACACTCACATTACATTTATTTGCTTAGCAGATGCTCTTATCCAAAGTGACTTACAAAAGAGGTCAACATAAGGTCATAACATCAGTCTGCAGGACTGTTTAGGAACAAGTGTTACAGGACGAGGTTACAAAATTGACCACTGCAAGTAAACAGCTCAGAGCAAAATACAAGTGAGTTGCTATTTCTAGGTTACAAAAAACTAAGTTCTAATGTCAGTTACACAGAAATTCAATGAAGACAGAGTCTTCAAAGACTTCTTCAACCGATTTAAACTTACTTAAATGGTTCTTTAATGAGAAAAAATAACTTGAGTTCTCTTTTCTTATTTTGATGGTGCTCACAACAGAGACTCGCATCTTAGCAATAATCCTGTTTGGGGATTTGCTCTTCTCTTGCACGCTATGCTTGCTGGGATAAGCTTCAGCCTCCCACAACCCTTCTTAGGACTAAGTGGGCTTTGAAAATGCTATGGTATTTTTTTATTTACAATAATTATTTCTGGTATTGTCCTTTAAGCCAAAGTATGTGTACTGTTGTATCTCCCTTGAAAGGCATTTTTATATCTGGGACATTTAAAAATATTTTAACCATTAAAGCCTTGTACCCAATTGTTAAAGCCTGTCTGTTGAGTTGAGGGTCAAGCTGCCTGGGGTGAGGCCTGTTTCAGAGGCTGACCGGTGAAGGTATTTCTGAGGACTGTACCCTTTTAGCAATTTTGTATTGCTGCATCAAAACAGGTGTAGGTACTTCACTCTAGAATTATGCAATCTTCCTTTGTAATATCTTGTAGTTTCGCTACTTCTGCATGTGAGTGTTTTTATTTGCCTTTCTTTTTGGATTATGCTTCTGTCTAGGATTTTTCATTACATTTTCCAGTGCTGTGATTAATGTTTGGTGCCTTCTGTTAGTGCTCTATAAAGAATTCTAGAGACACGCAGAACAAAAATATATCTGGAGTAAAAATGGGGATTTAATGTCATACAGGTGTTATGAATTTGTACATATTTTTCTTTTGGACTTCATATTTTGTCCCTCTGGGCATGGATGCTGCTCTTTCTTATTTCACTTTCATTTTGTTTCCCTATTTTACTTTTAAAATTTTACTATTATTTCTCTCAGTCGTTTTGTTTGCATTTGTGCTACCACTTTGTAGCCCCATTACTAAGATGCAAGTCTCTGTTGTAAGCACCAGACGTTGCATTGTGTGCTATCAACACAACAGAATATAAGATGCTATAGAAGGATTAGTATTTAAGATTGTGGACAATTGTTAGTTAGTATTGTCTGTGCAATTAATATCTTGGCTAGATTTTAAGACTGATTTTTGGTTTACCTATTAGGTTTAGTAGCTTTGATTGTTTAATTCTTGGCTTGGACCCCTGCTAGTAAAGATTTATTTTCCTGCTTCATTATTCTTCCTGTCCAGTTCCAACTGTGGCAGAACACCGGGAAATGGAAAAATATTAAATGGAATAAACAAGAACATAGTCAAGGGACAGGTGAGAGGTTTAATAAGAGAAAGAAAACAAATAAAACGCAGTCAAAATTAAAAAAACCTTTAAGCCAAAACAATCCTAGCAATAGGTAGAATTTCATTTCCCTAACTACAATAGTTTTATAAAGGTTTTTTTTGTTTGTTTAGGACAAGATCAAAAATTATCATGTAAACAATAGTGTGCCACCATTGTAAATAGTTTGATGTTAAATGTAATGTTAAATGCAAATCCAGCCACATACTTGACAATGGGTGTTGTCAACAACAGTAACCTGGCTACCTCGATGTGAGAGCTCAACAAAATGGCAGAGGTCTGGTGCTCTGGTGATGTCACCAACCTTATAAAATAAACAAATAATAAAAAAGACTTAAATTGTAACTGAAATATTGCAACAAAACAACTTCTGGATTCATAACACCTAGGCTTAAGTTGCCAGTGGTGCTTTAGAGGTCAGCCCCACCATGTTTCACTCCTGAAGCTCAGCTTTTTCTAACATAAAACTCTGTGCTATAGGACTGCTCGGCATTGCCTCCTTCTGCATCTGTGTAAGACAAGGGAATCATCTACTTCCATCTGTGACCCTCCAACTCTCTCACTCTCCTGTAAAATGTTCTCTTCATTCTGCTCAGGCTGGAACAAATTCAAATTCTCATTATTGTTCCTTTCTCAACACCAGACACTATTTTTCCACCAGCTCGTTCATCCAGTTTCTTCCCTGACAGTGCATATTACTCCAACAGCTGATATATAGAGAAAATAAAGTGAAATCATAGAATAAAGTAAAGTAAAATTAGGAACAATGACAATGCACACCACCACCAGTCTTTTTTTATTTGTGGTGCATACTCAGCAGTCTACATCCTTATTTAAAAATGAATAAGTACAGCAGACAAGCAGCCTGACAAGGAACACAAACTACAAACAAGGTAACACATAAGTCTGTATTTATGGTAAGGCTGCAAGTGCATGGGAAATTACATTTCTACAATTATATGATTTGGTCGAGTGAGGAATCACAAGTCCCAAACAAAGAAAGGTTGGGGCTCCAACCCCCTTTTGCTTCTTAACAAACAATGAAAGTAGAAGCAACCGATGGCGTGGAGACAATGACGAAAATGAAACAAAAAGTGTCCACAGTCGGACTTCTTGTCGTTTGTTGTTCTCTTCTTTTCGTCTTTTAGGTCAATTGTGCAGGAGCCCTGTTTACAGCTCTGCTCACAGAGTGATGCCTCTTTCCATCATCCCCATGACTTATAGGCAGGAAACCATAAGGGGCGGAGTCCTATTACTGCTGTGCGAGGAATTTAAGAGGACATGATTACCGACAGTGCCCTCTCTTGACCTGGGGTGGAATCACATACCTTAAAGTAGCCCTGAGGGTGATCCACAAACATGCATGTGTGACGTGGACTCTAAAATTCTATTTTACTGTTTATTTCAACTTTTGACATGAAAACAGTTTTGATGAGAGCCTGGCTATTTAACTCACCAAAGCAGAAGAAATAGCCTGTAATGGGTGCCTCACATAACTATGAAGTTACTCATTTACTCATATATCTGGATGACATAGTGAGACTATGCAGTTTTATCTGAAAAAATAATTGAGTAAATAGTTTAAATTTACAAATGTATTTATTTAGCAGACACTTTTATCCAAACAGGGGGATAAGTATTAACAAGACAAAGTTACAAAATTGATCATCACAAGTGAAGAGCTTTAAACCAAACAGCACAACACTCGTTAATCTTCCCTTAGTTATGAAAACCTATCAAAGCCATTTATCAATTGGTCAGATATTCACAGAACAAGACAGTCTTCAAAGCTTCTTGAACACAGTGCGGCAACCAGTTGTTCAGATGGAGGTGGGCAGCTTGCTCCACCAGCTAGGAGTTACACAAGAGTCTGGATTGCGATCTCATGCAAAACAAAGGTGGTATCACCAGTTGCCAGAATAAGTGTAGGACCTCATGAATGTCTCCATATACATAACACAAGAAAAAATTGACTACATTGTAGGAAAGCATTAAGGATTTAAACTTAGTCGTGTGGTTACAGGGTGTCAGCGTAGCAATCTCAAAAGTGGAGTGACATGCGTCTGTCTCAACTAGATAAATACAAAGTGTGCCTCTGCATTTTGAATCATTTGCAGTGGCTTGGTAGCACATTGAGGTACTTCTGCCAGTAGAGAATTACAGTTCTCCTGTGGTAAAGTGAGGACTGCAGCTGATTGGCTGATTAAACAAATAATTGCCAAACTCACGTCTTCAGGTTGGTGTGTGGTAGTGTGGCGAGAGCGGTTCCCTTGCCAATGTGGAAGCGGATGGCCCTGCACTTAGTGCACATGTGCAGGATTGCCTGCACCCCTAATTGAAACCGGGAGCTGTTCATTGCCGGGGCTGTGCCACGTCCCTGCGTTTGAAAAGGAAGTGCGAGAGAGGAAAGGAACAAACTAAAGAAAAGATAGTAGAGGTTAAAGGTAGAAGGAGAGAGGCAGGCGTGAGAAAGAGAGCTGGAGTGAGGAAAGGAACCAGATGGATGGGTATGGAGCCCCAAGAAGGAGTGTGTGGCCAGCGTTCAGGAGGGAGTAGAACAGTTCAGCAGGAACGACCATTGGGATCTGAAATGTGCTCTCGCTGGGAGGAGCCAATGGACTGGCCGCTGTCGAGAGTTGATTCTACAATATAATAAAATAAAAATAAAAAGAGGAATAACCTTGGAGGTCAATCATCACCCCGAAAGCGTATAGTAGACGTCACGTAGTATATGTGTACCAAATTTCAGGTCAAGAGTTCAAACAGTTTGCAAGCTACAGGTGATTTAAAATCCTGGACAGACAAACGAACACCCACGGTAGCGTATTATATATATAAAGATGGAACATTTAGAGCACTGCTCTTTGAACACTATTTGGATTTGTTTTTTTTTTTTAAAAAAAGCACTTGTACTTTTCACCATCCCCTTGCTTGGTGTGTTTTATCCTCATCAGTTAGGGTACTGGTGGTGTTGAGTTCGAGAGGCTCCCACAAGTAAAGAGTTAGCAAGGAGCCGATCCACACTGTCACAACTCCAACAACAACAACATTTATTTATGTAGCACATTTTCATACAAACAGTAGTTCAAAGTGCTTTACATATTAAAGAATAGAAAAATGAAAGACACAATTATAAAACAAAATAAATCAACATTAATTAACATCGAATAAGAGTAAGGTTCAATGGCCAGGGGGGACAGAAAAACAAAAACTCCAGACGGCTGGAGAAAAAATAAAATCTGTAGGGATTCCAGGCCATGAGACCGCCCAGTCCCCTCTGGGCAATGAAAAGACCAATGTCTTGCTCTGGTGTTGTACTGCATACTCTGCCAGATATGGTCTGATCTTGCAGCTGTTATACAGAATGAATCTGCAAGAATGAATGGCAGTTGCAGTGTGGTCAGTGAAGGAAAGCTGGCCGTTAATCACCACCCCAAGGTTGTGTACTGTCTTGCTGGGATCCTGGTGATAATGAGCCGAGCTGAACAGAGATGGGAGTGTTAAATATATGGACTGGCGGGGATAACAAGGTGGTCGGTCTTTGCTAGACTGAGCTGGAGATGGTGCTGTTTCATCCAGGTTGAAATATCAGCGAGACATGCAGTGATTCTAGCTGATTCCATGTTGTCCTCTGTAGGGTTACTGGAATAGCACTGATATGAGAAAGGATGCGACTAAAAGATGGGACGTAGTGAGGTGGTGTACAAGGAGAAGAGTGAAGGATCCTGTACTGATGCTTGGGGACCCCCCTGTGCTTGCCTGGTGCAACTTACACATCTCTCCTCACTAGGACACACAGCAGGATCTGCCCGAGGGGTAGGATTCAAACCATCTGATAGCATTCCTAATGATTCCAACGTCAGAGAGGGTGGCAAGGAGGATTATTATACACTTTTCATGTAACTGTAAATATTCAGCTTGCAATACAATTTACAATCTGGATAAAGGAAGTTCCATTACTAAAAAAATAATTTTCTCAGTTCAAGTACAGTGGAAGAAAACAGCCACATCTGCCTCTTTAAGGATAATGCGGGATTTTCTTATGTAATGTTTTAGCTGCAGATATGAGGTAAAGGAAATAGTTGGATTACCAGTGGAGGAGTTTTCAGGTTATTGGAACTTAATTAGCTCAGGGCAGGGAAAAACACATCAACCGTTAGCCCAGAAATGTAGCAGCACTCCATGTAATTCTTAGAATGTTTCTTTTAAGTAATATTCACTTCTTCATTGTGATATAGTGGGCCAACCGTCTGTTCTAATCTTGATTCTCACTTTTTGTGTAAGTGCAATGTTTTCCTCTGAGATGCTATAAGATTACAGCATTAAATTACACAGCCTGAAACCTCTGACCCCAAGTCCTGTCTCTGTGCAAAGTGCTTTTTGAATGAGTTGTTACAGCACCGGCATTACTGTTGTTACGTCCAGAGCTGCTCTCTCAAATCCCTCTTTTTGTTTGATGACATTTTGGTTTCCATTGCAACACTAAGTGAGTAACCTTTCTAACATTTATTAGCTGACTTTCTGATTAATAGCAGGCAAAAGTTGTTAGGGTGAAAAATGTAATAATGCTGAGAGAACAGGAACATTTGGGGTGATGTTGTTATATATACACTGTAGATTTGAAAGGCATTTAAGGATACCATCCTACAAAATGATTAATTTATACTGTAGAAATTCAAATAGTATTTATAAGAAAATCTCTTTGGTCTTCCCAAATCTTAACTATTAACACAATCAGTTTAAATCTTGTGAACTTGAACCCGGACACAGGCAGACGGACATCTTGTCTTGTCCACACACTGTTTATTTACAAATATTTACAAATAACGTGCACCACAAACCCCAGTGCCTCCAGCACCGATCCCCCAATGTCCAGGCCTCACAGTCTCAATGCCTCTCTCTCCTGGCCGCCTCAGTCCTCTCTCCAGCTCCGTCTCTCTTCCACCCGACTTCCGCCAATGACTGGAGGGAGGCGGCCCCTTAAATAAGAACCCGGATGGGCTCCAGCTGCTTCCCGGCATTCCTCCGTAGCCACGCCCCAGTGTGGCGGAAGTGCCTGCTGCGCACCTGGAAGCCGTCCGGGTGTCCCCTGTCGTCTTTCCCCCAGCACTTCCACCACACCAGGAATATCCAGGCACTGGGGCGCCGCCTGGCGGTGGCCACGGGTCCCTACAGGGCTGGGCTTCCAAGCCCTTTACCCGAGGCCCCCAACATAACCAGGGCGGACGCCCCCTCGTGGTCTGGAGGAGGCACAAACGTCACAATCTGTACAAATAATATCTTACCCAATGAAAGCATTTTGCCATGATACTCGCTCCTTGCCACTTCTGTAGTCTATGCTTTATAAGCTTTATCAACATGTTCGTGGAGTGTCTTCCTAGTTGCTTCTTTCATATCTTTTTTCTTCAAAATCTGTTTTTAAGAATCTGTCTTCAAGGACCATGTGTCTGCCTTAGTGGTTGGCAACCATTATCCTGAGCTGTTTCGTTGTGTGATGGGTGCGGCAATGCGCTGTACCAGTGCATGCTCCCCAACCTGACCTGACTCACCTGACTATCTTCAAATATCCCTCATCTTTTTATGCACACAGCATAAACTCTTCTCATTGTAAAATCTATATAGAGATGAGAGGATGACATTTAGGGTTACACTCCGATTAAATAATTAGTTTATAGCTGTTTTTGACAGAATGAAAATAAAGATATTTTTTTAATATACCGTATATACCATACCATATACCATATAAGTCGGTTATTGAAACCCGAAAAACCGATCATAAAATCAGACCCCAACTTATATACCTGTTCAAAAATGCGACACTTAATTCTTTTTTTTATTTTTCATCTTCTTGCCTCCTCTAATTTCTCATCAGTTTCTCAGATGCATCGAATAGTGTTGCAGCAGGGCAGTTACCAATTTCTTTCGCCGCTTCAACGACATTTAATTTAAAAGCAGCTTCATATTTTCTTCTGATCGAATGCTCCATCGTAGATAAGGGATGCCCTTACGAAAAAGGTGTATGAGGGTGTGAGATACAAAAAACACAAAACAGTGCAAACGTTGCTTCGGAATTGAGTATTACCGTGTGGTCACGTAGGCACAATAGAGAGGGAGAGAGAGAGAGAGGTTACACTGATACAGCGCATTCCTGCATCCACATAAAAGGCAGTGTTCTCCATGGATACTCTGTCAGGTGGGCATTAGCATATTATAATCTCTTGGACCAATGGTGTGAGTTTTCCACATTCCACTTATAAGAACAGCATTATAAAATACCAGAAATTATACGATAAAATCATCTGCCGACTTATCCATGTTTGGAATTTTGTTTCCTTTTCTGCTTATAAAATGAACTGACTACTGTAACTGATCCCATTTCAATGACCGAGGGACCAGAGAGGTGTGTGTGTTTTCTACAATAGGATAGTGTTCCTTGCAGGATTGTTTCCTGCACTGCATTCAGTATTTCTGGGACAGGCTCCTGCTCCCCAAGACCTTCAAATTGGTTTAAGCAAGGGTTGGAATCTTTTTTCAGCTACTTGGTAAGTCTGGTGGCTGTCTCACATGTGTGCCAGATTGCACACCACTGGTTAAACACACTCACATGAGGCTTTAACGAGTTTTTTCGTTTTGGCTTATGCTTTAGTTTTCTCTGCTTGAGTGATGGGGTGGCAGGTTAAAACAGTAATATAAATGAATTGAGTAAAGTACTGTATATTCTATTGCCTGGGTGATTTGTAAAAACAAATCACACTTAATTCTGTACTGTATAAGTCCATCCATCAATCCACCTTTTCAGTAGTTTCCTACAGTATTCTGTAAATGACAAGCAGAGTGACTGTCAGAACCTCAGTGGCCTCATCTCAATTACATGCACATTACGAAATGAAATTAAGTACCCTTTGAAAAGTAACCCAAATGTATATCGACTATATACTGCAGGTCAGTTTATTCCCCTGGATGAACTTCATCTTACGCTGATATCACATTACATGACTTCTAATGGGATGGGATGTCAAATGTGATGACTGCAGTTGCTGATTTTCTTGGCTGAAAATGTCAATTTGTAGGACTCAAAAAAGATGGGGATGTCAAGTTACATGACCGCATGATGATTTTCATGAGCTCACCCATTTTTTTTGAAAACTAATAATGTGCTGTTTGACAGAAACGGTTCCTGTTCAAACAATTTGCAGGTATAAAGAGATTAGTCACAATCTCTGCTTTTGTTCCCATCCTGTCATGGTACGCAACATATGAGATGTCAGATGATATGGACACCAGGGGATGTACATCTCCCCCAAACATCCAAGTCCCAGCACAAAGGAGGTTTTTTTTCAGTGGGGTAGTGCTTTTTCCTCGTTCCCCACCTTATACAGCACAGTACCATACACAAATCCACACAGTCCTTTTCTCTCTCTTTTCTTTTTCTCATTCTTTCTTCCACCTTCACTTCTCCCTCATGCTTTGTCCGCTTCCAATTCTGGCCCCTTTTATAGGGCACCCAGAAGTGCTTCAGGTGTTCAATGACCTTCTTCCAGCAGCACTTTCATGTGTGGTGGAGGTGTTGCACCAAAGGGCTCAGCAATCATCCAGGTGCCCCCTGGCAAAGGCCACAGGCCCCAGCATGGTTGAGCTTGTGCCCAACCTGTGACCCCTCTACAAGCCAGGAAGGCTGCCCTCTAGTGTTCCGGGTGAGGTAATGCCCTGAATATGCTCTCTCCCCCTGTCCTTTCATTATATGGGTGTCCCAAATGGGCAAGGGCCCCGGCCATCCTCCACAATCGACAATCCTCTCTTGTGTTTGCAAGGTCCAAAATATCAATATTCCTTTTTTCTCATTGCTGCATTAGATGCATTGTACTTCTGGCTGAGCGCTCATTGATAGACAGCCCTCATGCACATAAAGCCTGTCCCTACGACTTAATACAAAATTGAATTTGTGTGATTCTGTCGGGGTGAGACACAGAATTGTTGGACTGAGTTGCTGGGTATGTCACACTATACAACTGGGTGTCACTGAGGTGCACAGTGACTGCACACAACTCACTAAGATTGTTTAAATGAAGCCTACAACTGAAAATGACTTGACAAATCATGCAGTGTGTCAGGTCCTTTAGATGTCTTCCATGTTCCAACCTTCCCTGACTCAGTTTACTTGTTTACTGTGACACAAAGACAAGATACAACAGGCTTAGATAAAGCCCCACTCTAAATATGTCTTTCTATTTGTAATGCTCACTTCTTAGTATCATGAGATGAAGAAATGATGTGATATGACCAAAGGAAAATAGAGGCTTTTACACATTGTGGTAGACAGCCGGCAGCTCAACCCGGCCGGGACACTGAGGATAGAAAGATGGGGGGAGGCAGCTACTTTTGAACACTGCCTCCCCCAAAACGCTAGATGGCACCTCCCTCCCTGCAGGGCATCCTGGGACTTGGAGTTTGGTTTCTCAGCCCTGTTGGGTACCATGGGTGCCACCAGGAGGAGCTGTGAGAGGACAGGAGGAGCCATGCCTCATCCATAGCCCGGAAGTGCTCCCAAGTCACAAGGACGGAAGCCCAGAAGTACTTCCGGGCTGAAGAAAAAAGCCAATTCTTCATTAGACCCGCAAGTGCTAGCAAGTCACGTGGGCGGATGGATAGAAGCGCTTGTGGGTCAAAGACTATACAATGGACTGTTGGAGACCCAGGAAGTGAGCCATAGTTGGGAGGTGTATGACAGAGCTTGCTGGGAAGAGTGGAGGGGAGAATTGTACTTAGAATTAATTTATGGTTTAATTGTCTGTTCATTGTGACTGGGGTGCTTTGGATGCACTGATTAAGAAAAAGAAGCATTAAAATACTTCTGAGTGCTTTTACCCTGTAACCTGAACGTCTGTCTGTTGGGTTTAAGGGGCAACAGTGACCCCTAGAGTCTGACAACATGTACCCATTGACAGGAGAAGGATCCACAATATCCAAGAAATATTATTATTTCTAGCCCTCTTATTATTACTACAAGTTACTGTATTTCCTGGGACCATACTGGCCCAGTGGGTAGTGCTTCTGCATCTCAGATCCAACATCCAAGATTCAAATTCCACCCCTGGTTGCTGTCTGTGTGGAATTTCACCATTCTACCTTGGATTTTTCTCCTGCTCTTGTGGTTTTGCTTCCATATCCCAAAAATGTGCATACTCTGAGATTCTATATTGGGCATGTGCATGTGTGGGTGTGAGTGTGACTGGACTCTGTAAAGGACTGCTGCCCTGCCAGGGAGGATTCCTGCCTTGCACCTTAACCTTGAATTGGATGATGAAAATTTGATGATATTGTGTAGTGTGAATTCATTTTAAAAAGCACAAGCTTTTCATTTTCTTTTCCTCCCTCGCGGAGAACGTCTTCCCTGTTCCCACAAGAACACAACACAGTCCCAAAGCACAAACACAATACTTTCCTTCTCTATTTTCTATTCTCTTTTGTCTTTCTCCTCCCTGAGTAGTGACTGCTGGCTCCTTTTGTAACGCCCCCAGAAGTTCTCAAGGTGCTCGCTGACTTACTTCTGGGTGTGGCAGAAAACCCGCCCAAGATGGCTCAGCAGCTATTGCAGCACCCCCTGGCGGCACCCTTGGATCCAAACAGGGCTGTAGATAACTCCAATCCCATGAAGCCCTGCTGGAATCTGAGGTACCACTGTAACCCATGGGGGGATGCCCTCTAATGTCCCTGGGGAGGTACTGTTCTACCCACACTTGCTCCCCCGGTCCTCTCCGTGAAGAAGCGTCCCAGCTGGACAAGGACCCCGGCCGTCTCTGACAGTGTTTTCGTCTACATATTTAAGGAAGGCCATCCCAGCCACACTTGGTTCCTTCCTTGCTCCAACTGCTACTGAGCTGAAATCCTGTACTGGATAACATATGTCCCAAAAAGGAATAAATGACTGGATTAAACTTAAATTATTTCTTTCAGATTTTCATTACATAAAGTAGTATTTGTCCTGCCATTCATTTTCCGAAATAATTTAACCATTTCCAGATTTTAAAGAACTTGAGCTCACTCTCATCATGAGGAAAAGTCTATCTTTATCAAACACGCAGGGCAGGGTTAGAAGGACATGGAGCAATATTATTCTTAAATGAAAGAAAATAAACAAAATCAGCAACAAAAATTATTACTAATTTTATAAATTAAAGCATTTGTTCAGGATGAAAGTGGTTTAAATGTGTTCATTTCTTAGAGCTGATATTTATCCTGCATTTTACTCACTGACTTCACAGATATCATTTTCATACTAATGATATAAATGACAAGCAATCAGTTTGGTTTCACGCTAAAGCTTCTCTTAAACAAAAGAAAAATAGCATGACTCCCATCATGGAATCATGGTGACCCATAAAGAGTGCTGCATTAGCAAATTAACTAGAGGTATCCAGGACGGCAAGGGTGAGGTATTTACGGTGATTCTGTATTCTAAAGCAATTCTCTGGGTGTTTCAGGGTTTTTTTTTTTTTTACCTTTTATTTTATTATTTTTCAAGATCCGGATAAATATTTTAACATATTTGCACTCAGTGGGATTGTTATTCCACCTCACAGCATGCACACTAAACCTTCACAGGCAGATTTTTTATATCTGCAGCTCCACTGATACAAAAGCTTGTGGTGCTTCCCTGTGGGAAGTGCAATTAGACATTTTTTTTTTGAATATATGAAAAGGTCTGCGAGCCTATTGTGCTTTTCAACCTCTAATTATTAGGGACAGTGTGCAAGAGTTATGAAAAATTTAGTGCACAGAACGAAAATAGATTTCACAGACCTATACATGATAAGGCAGATAACCAGGCAGAATAATAGATAATGGCGGTGTCCAACAGCTCTAGCAGCCCTGACCTTGAGTCACTCGATGGTCACTGTCTCTATGAAGTTTGAATATTCACCCCATCTCCACATGGGGTCTCTCTGGAAACTCAGCTTTCTCCTAGAGTCCATAACTATGCATGTATATGTGACCCTAAGTCTTAAGTGCTTTGTTGTGTGGGAGCGCATACATCAAAAAGTAGTAATATACAGTATATAGCATCTCCACCTGTGTGCTTATGTGTGTGCTTGGGGATCATCAGTCAGAGCGTGCCCACCAGGCAGTTCAGGCTTCAACCACAAAGGTACACTCATGCTCACATAGTGCTGTTTCACCGAAAATTACACTATTCACAGACCATACTGAGGACATCTCCTTTCACCTCCACTGACCTGGAATTTTATTAATGAGCTCCTAATTCTCCCAGCAAGAAACCATAATCAGACTAGCATTTCTTTGATTCAATAAATCCTAAGCATCTAATACCATAAGCAGAAGCATAGACCGCAGCACTATATAAATTACTGTATATAACCTGGACCCTTGTAGCTGTGGCAGTTTTAAGATGATCTTTATTCTCTGTCCGTGTGGCACATTTCTTAGTTACAGCAGAAGTAGACTCACAGCAGCTTATGTCATTCTCAGATGGGATTAATGATCCTCTCTCCAGTTTTATATCTCCTATCCTACAGCTACATCCCAACTACTATGTTTAAAAGAAAAAGACCACTGTCCATGATAGCATTTTCACATGGTTTATGAAAGTATTTCTACTCGCATTAAAAGGACAGAAAGTGCATATGACATAACTGTTTGCATACACTGGGTATGTGCAAGTCTGTGTCCACCCTGGCCATCGGACCTTACTTATTCGATGTTAATTAATATTGACTTATGTTTATTTTTTATTGTGTCTTCTATTTTTCTATTCTTCATTTTGTAAAGCACTTTGATCCCCATTTTATTTGTATGAAAATGTGCTATATAAATAAATGTTGATTGATTGATTGATTGATTGTCGAAAAGGGACGGTAATGCAGTCAGCTATGGGATTTATCATAAGACTGTAGCCACAGGTAAATTATTTGCTTTCTGTGCATATATTCAATAATCAAGCAGTTTAAAATGCAATTTTTTGTTTTTGGTACACTTTATTAATACCCAATGGGAAATGGTCTTTTTTTTTTTTTACGAGACATTTTAAATATAAACATAATAGTTTGGACATAGCACAGGAGCTGATGTCTTGTGATGAAATGCCATCCCATTCAATGTTAGTTACTGCTGTCCACCCAGTGCCATCTCCAGCTCATCGCGACCTTGTAATGTCCAAAAATGAATCAGAGACTATTTGGATGTGTGTCACCAGTGAGAAATCATTTAGGGTCTTTCCTCTCTCTTCACACAGATAGTGATTAGCAAAGCAATTTGCACAAAATTGAAGTGGCATAAACAAATCAGTATTCACAAAATAAATTGTACTTTACTTTCAGCAAAATGTATGCCATTCACACAACAAGAAATTCATTGAGTTCCCATCATTCTCATGCATTGATTCTGCACTGATTTGCCTGTCATTCAGTATTTAAAGCAGCGTTTCTCAACCTTTATGTATTTGCGACCCCAGTTTTCATCGCGCCCCCCTAACGTTTTTTTGAAAGGAACCCACTAATATAAATTTGTTCTTTTTTATCCATTCTTCCATTTTCCAACCAACTGAATCCGAACACAGGGTCACGGGGGTCTGCTGGAGCCAATCCCAGCCAACACAGGGCACAAGGCAAGAACCAATCCCGGACAGGGTGCCAACCCACCGCAGGACACACACAAACACACCCACCACACCAAGGCCAATTTAGAATCACCAATCCACCTAACCTGCATGTCTTTGGGCTGTGGGAGGAAACCGGAGCGCCCGGAGGAAACCCACGCAGACACAGGGAGAACATGCAAACTCCACGCAGGGAGGACCCGGGCAGCGAACCCAGGTCACCTAACATGCCACCCTATTCTTTTGTAATTAATGATATATCATAGATGCATATTTTATCATACTTAACTTTTATCGACATTTATCTAACTCTATAATTATTTTTCTAGTATCAGAATGTAGTTTAAGTTAATTTGTTTGGGTTTCAATAGATGTTATTTTCATATTTTTGATTCTTCTTTTCTTTTTTTCACATTTCCGCCCCACAGTTTGAGAACCACTGATTTAATGAAACATATCAAGCAAAAAAAAAAAAACTGGATATCCTCAATTAGGATTGGGTGGATGCTAAGTAACAGAAGTGGGTGAGGTTTGGTATCAGCAACATTCAGAGTTTTCCTGTGGAGATAGCACACTAAAACAGAGGTGTGTTATAAACAGAATTGATTTTACTGATATGGTACCGATTACATGCTTTATGCAGTTACAGAAAAGAGCACAGGTAAACAGTGTGAATGTGGCTTTGGGCTTTAGGGGGTTTTCCAAAAAAAAGAACAAACAAAACTGTAAAACCCTCAAAATATCCTTTAATATGTTTTGTATTTGTGAAATTATCTCCAAAGCAGTATACAAATTGAACCTTGCCTGGTTTACTTGTCACTACTGACCATAAACCGTGGGCCTCCGAGTCTAAAACAAATGCTTATCCTCCTTACCTAAAGGGCAATTCAATTTAGCTTAACAGGATAAGCTGCCACCTTTGACTTGGAAACCTCACGTTTATGCCCAGCCTCTCAGTGTGTAAAGCCGATGTCACATTACGCGACTTCTAGTTGTGGATTATGTCAGACTTGCTGACTTCAGGTTCTGATCTCATCACTGTCAATTTAAACAAGTGAAAATTGCTGGGCAGGCCATTATTTACCAACTGAATGCCATTTTTTTTAGTGTAGATGTTGTTGTTCTTCTTCCTCTTCATCTTTTCTCACTTCTGTATGGAGTCAATGTAATTGATCAACCTTCTCCACTTAGATTGTTCATGCACCTCCTACTCAGTCAAACTCTTTTGCTTCAGATCTTCTTTTGCTTTATTCATCCTTCTCTGCTTTGGCCTCCCTCACTTTATCTTCCCCTGTACTTCTCCCATCACTCTTTTGCCCTTGTATTCATTGTCTGTCCTCATCACATATCCATACCATTTCACCCTACTTTCCTGTACTTTCTTAGATATCTCTCCCACTTTTGTTGTACCTCTTATTCTGCCCTTTTGTAACTCCTCTCATCCATCTCAATAACTCATTTCTGCCACATCCCTTTACTTCCCAGGTCTCCGCTCCATACATCACTGCTGGTCTTATCACTATCTTATAAACCTTTCCTTTCACCTTTGCCTTAATTCTTTGATCACACAATGCTCTTGATACCTTCTTACAATTGTTCCTGCACACTGCACTCGATGGGTTATCTTGCCATCTGATTTTCTATCTTGGGCTACCACTGACCTTGGCTATTTAAATGTATCCACTATTTTCAGAAGGTCTCCCTGCAGACTAATTTCTGAATACTGATCATCATGTAACCCCATATGTTCTGTCCTCTTCCTATGTATCTTCAACCATCTATCTTCTAAAGTCCTTCTCCATTCTTCCAACTTCCTCTCCACTTCCTCTTTTCTGTGCTACACAGCACAATGTCATTAGCAAAAAAAGCCTGCACTGGGAGATTGTTTTTTTACTTTCTTGCATATGACGTATAGGGACACTATTGGAATCCTCTAAAAGTTCCATTTTGAGATTTTGATTAATCTCGATGTTTTAGACGTCCCTGAGTCCAAAAATACTATTTTTGGAATTATGTCTGTTTGTTTGTGTGTATGTAAACACAATAACTTAAGTATGCTTTTACTTAGGTCAACCAAATTTTAAATACAAGGTTTAGGTACAAAACATAAATTTCTGTCAACATTTGGGCTATTTCCGCTAACCGTAGTGTTTTTTTACTTGAATACATACTCAATTTTTTTTTTTATTCATGCTGCTGTAGTGTTCGATTTATTCAACTTTACTTTTATAATAATTGTTCAATATATTATTAATTTGATTTGATTTGTTGTTAATGGTTAATTAATGTACATAATATGAAATATAATCATTGTCTTGCGGTCTTGCGGTTTACACCTCAAATATCCATCCCCATATCTGAGTATACTAGAAAGTCTTGGGGAGACCACTCCCGATTTTTTTTATCCAATGCCTCAACACACCCATTACCAGATCTAAGGGGTAAGGACTTAAAGAAGAGCCTTGGTGCAGACCTCCTCTAACTGGGATCTTGTCTGTTACCCCAACCCTTTTTGATACTTGGAATACACAAATCTGAAAACACAATCTGACTGGGATAGTTTCTGGCTCCTTGTCTCTGATTCTAAGAGTGTTTTGCAAATGGATGAATGGAAAACGGATGCTTTCAATAACTTTTAGCACTCTGTCAGAAGGATTCAATCAATTCATTGCTATATTTAGAAGAAGTCATGAAGCTCTTGACTCAGTGGGCTCATTAATTTTAAAATGTGAAAAATATTATCATGCAGTAAATCAAGCTTTTTTATATATTGTGTTTCATTTTTTGTTTTCCCATTCTGCAATTACTAATCCTCAGAAACAGAAATATGGATGAATCTTTTGAAGTGAAAGTGATTATTAAGTTCTGTCATAGATAAGAGCCAATTGATAATATATTTATGACCAGCACATTTTCATTTTATTGTGTCTTTGCCAGGTTTTTTTGTGTTTAATTAACAAAGCAATTTTCAGATGGTGGCATGCTGACACAAACTGGTTATGTACAATGCCTCATATTTTGTCAGTTCTGAATTTAAATCCAGGTTACTGCTTGTGAAGAATTTGAATATTGACCCCAAGTCAACAGGAGTTTTATTGTCACACTCCAAGACCCAAGATGTGAGTGTTGGGTTGGTGTACAAATCTGAATTGGCCCTGTTAGACTTATTGAATTGATGAATTGGCAGTACATTTAGGGTTCATTCCTTTTAAAAGGCTCATCACAAATGTATAATTTTAATAGCTACAGTATGTATATCATCACTTAGTTAATAGATATTGCTGCAAAACACACGTATCTGTAGTTTATCAAGATAGCACACAAACAAGGGTGACGGTGTGAGGATGCACATAAGTGTTTGGTTCCCTTCAAGGACACAGGCCATTCAGAGGCGTACGAATCAGCCTCATGCCTCAGTTTTCAAATCAACCAATCCTGAGGTGGTCCTCGAGCACTATAAGAGAAAAACTATTGATTGATTTATTGGCCAGATTATGTAAGGATTCTGTAGGGTTGAGAAAATTCATAGAAGCACTTAATGGTAAAAATGTACAACTGTAGTTCTGGCAGATGCTTGCACACAGTTAGAAAGAGTATTCACCTGCTTAGAGAGAGCCATGAGGTTTGGCCTTGTGGAACTGCTGATAAGCGACCACAAGAAGTCATCTTTTGACAATGTTTAGACCTCTTGCTGGATATCTGATCAGTTGAGCTTAACGTCAGTGAGGAGAATAGTACTTACTGTCCTTGTTTGTAAATATCTATATAAAGATAGATTGAACTACGATTGTTTGAGATTTTTGTGAAGGTAATCTAGGTTTTGGTGGTGGACTTCAATTTTTGTGTCTGATTTTTCACTTTTTAAATTTTCTTTACATCGTTTTCTGAACAGCATATATTTGCGGAGGAAGCAGATCTTTTGCATGTTTTTTCTTTTTCTTAACCCATTCAATTTTCAGCTACTGTATATAGTCACTTGCACATATTTAATTATTTGCTAATTTTTGTGTCTTAGCAATGAAATATCTCTCTTTATATATAAAATCCAACAACTGTCTAGTCTGTCTGTCTGTATGTCTGTCCGCTTTTCACGAGAGAACTAATTAATGGATTCATATCTGCTTTTTTTCTATAATTTGCTTGAACATTCAGGTTGATTTTGTGAATTATCTAATCACGCTAAGTATCATAGTTCGCTTGCAGGAGCAATTTATTCGTGCTAATCTGAAACAGAGGCTGTGGGCCAAGGGGAGTGGAAAGAGTGATGTCAGGATTGGGGAGTTGGATGGGGCCATCCTCACTCACATGCCAGCCTCTGTTCGCGTCGTTCTACCTCTTGCAAGAAATACTTAACGGATTTAGATCAGGTAATTTCTATAATTTGTGTGAACATTCCGGTTGACTTTGCGACTTCTTTCATCACGCTAAGTATCATAGTTCGGTTGTGGCACTGATTTATTTGTGCAAATCTGAGAGACAGGCTGCAGGACCCGAGGGGAGGGAGAGATGGGACCTCAGGAGTTGGGAGCTGGGCAGGGCCATCCTCACTAACACACCAACCTCTGTTTGAGTCAGTCTACCTCGCAGCACGCTTTGGAGTGTACATTACCTCCACTTAGCTAGCGATACCTGTTTGTTTATTGATTTAAAAAATTTGTCCTGTTTCACTACTACATGGGTGGAGCTGCGGGGGACAGCTAGTGTTTAATAATTGTTAGACACTGTTTTGTAAATACTTTTCACTTGCTATAATAAACCAGAAGTTCTTTGGTCACAAGCGACATTCTGGCCTGTGTGTCAGTCTCTCCAATTGGTCTGTTTGGTTACCACTTCAAATGTCTGATTCTGTACAAGGGTACCATTTCATGGGGCATCAAATTCCTATCATGAGCCCGGTGTTGCCAAGATATCCTCCAGGCTTCAAGACTTGGAAATGGATAAAGCAGATACAATAATGGGTGGGTGTAGTTTATTATTACTATTACTAGCCAACCCGCGGCGTACCATACGCCGCATAATCAGGCCGGTTTTTTAATGATTTTTAAGCACAGGGAGAAAATTAACATTTTAAAAATCACTAATGTAATAAATCAGCAAGAAAAGCAACATTGTAACAATGCACGGAACGAACCAATAAACAAACGTCCGTGACTGAAAACTGGCGGACCGTCCTCGCGCCTTCTCCTGCCAGACAGAGGGATGGGGGCGCGCGGCGCGGAAGTTGGAACGGGAGGAGAGGAGAAGGACATCCATTCAGCTCCATCCATCATGCTAGTCTGCTGATTTCTCGTTCAGTATGCACTGCCTGCTCATGTGCCCACCTCCAACTCATCACTTAAGTCGTCGTCTTTATACAGTCCAGATGTACGTGTGACTGACGTAGAGTTTTCATTGCTCTGTGCGGATCTGGCTGCTTCTCTATATATAATCCACCAAGACACCCGACCACGGTAGTAGCGAGGTGGTTAGGGGGGTGTGTACACAGGGTTGGGACGTAAGCAGTGGGAGTGTATGAGTCGCACTTAGTGGGAATTCCACGGTTTGCAGCCCGAATGGGGTTCAACGGCTTACCCACGCCGGGTAGACACATGCTCAATGTCATGCATAATTATTTATTGAATGCTAAACAATTCTGGAAAGACGCCGTTGTCTAAAAAGGGAGGGTTTGAGGATACAACAGAAAGTGAATGAAAAGATGGAACTCTAGACTTTTCATTGCTCTGTGCGGTTTTGGCTGCCTTTGTATATATAATCCACCAAGACACCCGATCATGGTAGTAGCGAGGTGGGAGGGAGGTGTGAACAAAGGGTTGGGACGTAAGCAGAGGGAGTGTATGAGTCACACTTAGTGGGAATTCCACGGTTTGCAGCCCGAATGGGGTTCAACGGCTTACCCACGCCGGGTAGACACATGCTCAATGTCATGCATAATTATTTATTGAATGCTAAACGATTCTGGAAAGACGCCGTTGTCTAAAACGGGTTGGTGTGAGAATACAACAGTAAGTGAATGAAAAGATGAAACTCTGGAGAGAGCAAAATACAACACAATAGTGAACCCGCGGCATAACAAACGCCGCATAACTATTTAATGATGGTTGAACACTTTTGGAAAGATACAGTTGTCTAAAAAGGGAGGGTTTGAGGATACAACAGAAAGAGAATAAAAAGATGGAACTCTAGACTTTTCATTGCTCTGTGCGGTTTTGGCTGCCTTTCTATATATAATCCACCAAGACATTCGACCATGGTAGTAGCGAGGTGGGAGGGGGGTGTGAACAAAGTGCAGGAGCCTCTAAGAAGACGCATGTTTGTCGCGGATGCGAATTGCTGTATGTAGCGTGTAAAACAGTTTGCTATGGTGCATGTGGTCGTAACCGAAAAGTCGGTTTTTAAAGACTGCTTACTTCATTGTGCTTTAACCTCAGTTGTAAAGGATTGTTTTAAGGATCCCATGGGATACCCCTTGCAAACCATTTCACATGCTGCAAATGGCGATTCACCTCCGCGAGAAACATGCCTCTATGAACAGTCAACGTAGCTCGGAGGTGCATGACATGCAGATGACATTAACCTGACCTGCACTGCATGTGCCCTCTATGACAGACGAATATAAATGACGCAATTTTTTCTATGTCGGCGCGTCCGAGTTGGTGGCCGTGGCCCTGCGAGTTGTCGTCGTATCCAATGGGCTTGGAGTTGGTGGGCGTGGCTCCTTCCTGCGTGTGCCATAGGTGTCTCACTTGTCGGCGGCTTAGTGAATCCACGCCCCTTCTGGCTTGCTTACCATGGTTGTCTTGCCTTAGTGAATTATATATATAGATTATTGTTATTTATTTTTACATTTTTAGAGCGTTATATAAAGACAAACAAATGAAAAAGCCTTAAACAACACATTGGATACAGGTGCATTCTGAAAGCCAAAAGGACAACCCTCAAAAGTAAAAACATAAATCTGCCAACTATCATTACGTATTGCTTCCTGATCAAAATTTCAGACCGAAACCAAAAAGCCTGCTGGTGCCAGCTTAAAAGAGTACTGCTGAAGAAGGCGAAATTATATGAGTATTTATGAATGCACTTCCTATTGAACTAATCAAGGAGACTCTTCTTCACCATAAGCTTTACACAAATTAGCCCTGACAGCTATTCACTTGCATTTTGTAAGCTAATGTGCATTTTCAAAGAAGAGCAGCAAAATGATGTGATGGCACAAGCACTCTTAAAGATGAAGTGAGGGAAAGCAGCTGCTCTTGAATCCTGCCTCTGAGACGTCCTCACAAGCCATCGCGGATATCTGGGGGCTGAAAAGAAATAGCTGGTGCTCTGATTTGTCAAGCAGAAAGCCATCTGCCAGCTGAGTTGGTGAATAGCGAGCAGCCGCTGCACATCCCCTAGATAACTGAATCCACTTAAATCCCCTCCCCTGTGAATGTCAACTTTTTAATCTTTAGCTTCCAGATGTCTCTAGTTTAAGGCACTCTGTCACTGCCTCTGGCATCCTGGAAGTGACTCCTTTATTTCTTGGGTGGGCTAGTCCATCTTGTGCCCTAAACAAGCTATTTTGCAGGTGGTCTGAGGTTTGGCAAGATGTTCTACAGTTAGCACCACCACAAGGGATTAGATGTGGAGTCCATCTGAAGGAACTTTTTGCACCAACCAGAATGTTTTTCGTTATGTGTAAATAACTAACAGCTTCACACAGAACCAAAAGGAACTGCACCTCTAGACTCCTTCAAGATTTGGCATACATACTTAATAATAAGAATTTGATCAGCTATGCTAAATTTTAATATTTTCGCAGAAAGACATAACAGTGAAAATCTGGAGTGTTATGAAAGGTTTGTCACCTTTGGAAATGATTTTTTTATTAAAAATGAAATGGTGTGAATTTTTACATAAGATCGTTCACTTGGTATGGATTGCCAGTATGAAGGCAGAGGATTTACTGAACTGGAATATGTTTGGTAACGATATCACAAACATGGTGAAAAAGGTATTATTATGTAATAACGTATGTTTGTGTTTTTTGTATTTTTGCATTATTTTTGCATAATTTCATGGATTTTTGTTGTGTATAATTATTCAGTGTCTTTTTATACAGGCCTCTTATTTTGTATGTTTTGTGGGAGGAGCCGCAGGAAACAGGGTCCATCACAACAACAACATTTATTTCTAAAGCACATTTCCATATAAACAATGTAGCTCAAAGTGCTTAAAAGATGTCAAAGAGAAAGATTACAAGAAATAGGAAACAAATAAAATTAGGCAATAATATTAAAATAATAAGTAACAGAGAGAGAAAAAAAAAATGAGTCTAAATGATCTTAAAGACAGATAAATATCAAATTGAAGAGTAGCGCCCTTATATACAATATCATGAGGTACGTCTGTAAAGATGAGTCCAGTGATAAGGTCAGATGGGCGAAGGAAGGAAGGGCAAAAAAAAATCCAGTTAGGCGGGAGCAAAAAAACAAAATCTGCAGGGGTTCCAAGGCCAAAGGACCACCCTGGGCATTCTACCTAACAAAAATGCTCTTAATTCAGGCCCTCTTTGTTTTCCAGGCTGCATAGGAGAGGATTTGATGAAGTTGGCCTCGTGGTCAGCTGGAGCACCCACCTTCATTCCATCATCACTGGTGGCTGCATGGTGTCTTGATCGGGTGGTGGTGGCACAAATTGCCAGCAGAAAAAAGTGGAAATTAGTAAAGATAACAGATCCCTGAAGAATATGATAATTCTATGCCCTCATAATCTATTAGGGAGTACAATTAAAATGTAACTATGACAAAGCCCAATTCAAATAATGGGTTTTTAGCTCTTTTTTTTTTAATGTTCCACAGTATTAGCCTGGCAGATTTCTATTGGTAAAGTATTCTGGATTTTAGGTACATAACAGTAAAGGGCTGCTTCATCACTTCTTTTTAGCCACACTCTTGGAATTATAAACAGGCCACCATGAGAAGATCTAAGGTTACAACTTGGAGTGTAAGGGAAATATAGGATGAAGCAATATCATTTAAGGCTTTATAAACCATTAGTAGTATTTTTAAGGCAATTCTAAATCAACTCCCCTGAGCTCTACCTCTAATTTAGGCCATGGTTGAGTAAACTCAAGTTAGGAGAACATTGCATCTGTTTGGAGTTATAGTGAGCACTGCTATTTTCTTACATTTTTTTTCTGTTTTCTCTGGACTTCTTGCAGCTGTTTAAGGATTACCATGTTTTGGAACTTGTCTGTTTAGGATTGCCTCTCAAGCAGCTCATTTTTGCCTTGTTTTGCTCATTTGTTTTCTTGTTAATTTCTCGTTTTTTTTAATAAATCCTAATTCATAAAGAGGCTTTGTTTGCTCTTGTGAGACTTTTGCTTTATTTTGGGACATTTTTGTATTGTTTATGCCAGCTCTCCTTCTTTGATGACTGCTTGGCTGGAAGCCTACATGTCATAGTATTGTGTAAGCTTGTCTAGGCTGGCCAGTGAAGCCTCTGTTCTGATTTCATGCTCTTTTTTGGGAGCCCCACGCCCATTTTGTTATGTCTGAGACTTCATTTACCGTATATACTCACGTATAAGTTGGGTTTTTAAACCTGAAAAATCGATCATAAAATCAGACCCCGACTTGTACGCCCATTCAAAAATTTTTTTTTTCACCTTCTTGCCTCCTCCAGTCTTGCATCAGTTTCTCAGATGCATTGAATTTTGTTGCAGCAGCATAGTTACCAATTTCTTTCGCTACTTCAATTTTAATTTAAACCCAGCTTCATATTTTCTTCTGATCGAACGCTCCATCATAGATAAGGGATGCTTTTACGATAAAGGTGTATGAGGGTGTGAAATACAAAAAATACAAATTAGTGCAAATGTTGCTTCGGAGTAGTTCGGGTATTACCGTGTGGTCATGTAGGCACAATAGACAGAAAAAGAGAGAGGTTAGGAGCACACACTGATACAACGCATTGCTGCACCCACATCTCTCTGGTTACTCTCTCAGGTGAGCGATAACATATCATAATCCCTTGTACCAGTTCACAGTTTTCCACATTCGACTTATACGAGTGACATTATAAAATACCAGAAATTATATGGTAAAATCAAGTCCCAACTTATCTGCGAGTATGTACGTTAAAAACAAATATGAAGCCTCTAAAAGACCCACAAACGAGACCAGGAACTTTAATTGCCCATCCAAAAGAGGCTTACCTCAAGTAAGCCAGTTCCCAACTACCACCTGCAGCCTCCAGCCCAAGCAGGCACCAAAATGGAAAATTGGCTTTAAAAATTGAAAATACCAGCCCCAAAATGTCTCAAAAGGGAACAAAAAACCATGAAACTCCTTATTTGTAGCGACAAGACTCACAAAGAATCTTTATTAATGAAGGTATTGCCTAGAAAGGGATTGAAGGCAAACGGTTTCTAATCCCTGATCTGATAGCAAAATCCAAGAGAGAATCAAATTAAATCAAATAACCCTGAAACTCATGAACAACAATTCTTACAGTAAACTTCAACAGAAACTCAATGATCCACTGAGTCAAATATGAAGCCAGACAAAGGAGCCAGCAGCAGTGACATCAGGGTGGTCCTGCATCCTCAAAGAACATACTGCGTTGCAGCCACACGACTGGCTGTTTTGAAGACTACCTGAGTTAACATGGAGGTATACTCAATAAACTGGCCATTAAGTAGGTTTTTATGTCTTATTTGTTTCACCCTTCTCTTACTTGTTTTATTTCCAGCACTTATTTCTATGTAAAATAAACAGCCAACATTCCATTTTTTTTGCTCCTGACATTCCTTTATGTGTTTTTTTTTTTTGTGATTTATTGATCCGGCCGAAAAAAAAAAAAACAAAACCAAAAATGAATATAGTCACGTACTTAAGTGACAACTTAATGATCTACTTAAGTGACAACTTAATGGACAGCGCCTTCAATAAACTTGCCCATGGGTGTCAAGGCCACCATATGGCACAAGATTTCATATTACTTAAAGTTCTTATCTCGAGTGATTAAGTTTGCAAGTCCAGATGACTTTATTCCCAAGATGCTGGTTTCAGACTTTTTTGGTAAAACCACAGGGCATGGAATGAGTAATTTGATCATTTTATTGTCTTTCTGTGTTTAGACTTTAAGGCTTGGCTTACATAATTTCTTTTTCATTTTTCTCCGGAAATACATATTCGTCCCCTTTTAATATTGCATTTACAAAATGTTTTATATATTTATATATAATATATATGAAGAATTGTTCCCATTATGGACTGTCACCACAGACTATTGGCCTCAGTCTTATTTCTAAACTTGGTAGCTCAGACTCTGAATACAAAAATGTGTTATAGGAATTCAAAAAATGGATGTATGAAGGTTGTTTCAAGCAGTATGAGACATTGAAAAAATAAATGTCTCTCTGCATGTGTGGAAGCATTTCACTTATTTGTTACAGAGGTTTCCTGAAAGCAAACATGCAGAAAATGTTACATTGTGAGTAAGTAATTCAGGCTTTATGTGCAGAGTATTGCACAAACAAATGCCTCCATGTAAAGCACATGACCTCTGCTCAACATGAGTGAAATTCTTACCGTTTAAGCTCTTTAATTAATACGATACTAATTGGCTTCTTCATTTCCTTTCTCCCTTAGGATGTTGGATAGCAGGTCAATACTAGTCTTCTGTTGTGTTCCCCAGGTGTTTCATAAGCCTGCATGTTAAGCTTATATTGATATTTTAAACGCACGCTCACATGTCTGTGAATTAAAGAAATTAGCTTCCCGAAAACAAGTGATCCGCTTAGGAGAGATAATTTGCGTAGATTGTATCTCATAGGTCTGTTCGGTCAGTGTTTACACCAATTATCCACTGAGGTGCCATAGAGAGGATGAATGTCGTTCAACAATATTCTTTTATTTGTGAGACTCCTAGTATTTTGTTAGGGAAATGTAGATGCATTCATTTTCTGAACTTATTTAGTTCAATTTTTAATCACAGACACAGATTGTAATATTCATCCTTTACTTTTTGTAAAATTACTTTTGCTTCAGTACATAAGGTGCTTTCCCACTGCAGAAATTTTATTTTCAGAAACCAATGAGTTCCTGTATGATGTAGACCCTGGCAACTTTCGAGTGTTTGCATTCTCACTGCACAACAGGAACTGTAACCTCTAAGCAAAATATGTAACGTGCAAAGGTCATAGGTTAATCTGAAGACGTCATTTCAATACACAGCACTACTGCTAAAACAATGAAGAATGAGGTGCTGTCAGTTCTTGTGTTTAGCAAATGCATTTATTGCTATTTTAGAGAATCGATTAAAGGATTATCTGACAGGATTAAAAAACAAAGGAACGCTAGAGCGCAAAATAGAAGATGACTTTTACATTGGATTGCAGAGATACAATATTCCCATGCAGAAATTAGAATCAAGCCAAAAAAAATGGCAATATGTACATTCATTCATACATTCATACTGTAATGAAATTCACACTTCAAAATAGATGGTGCCAATGCTTGTGGTCAACCAATCAGCACCATTAATCACCTGAGACACACGATAGTTCCTGGTTGAATAAAAAGTACATGCCCTTGAAAAGGAGCTTGAAAAGTCAACTGCAAATGGCCTGAGTTCCTGTGGTGGGAATGCTACAAAAGTTCCTGAATTTCTAAAATGTCCCCGGCTTCTGAAAAAGAGTCTGTGATGGTAAAACACCTATTGATTACTTTGCTACCTGCTCTTTGTATAATGAGTTTTTCTTTAAACCTTTCTTTATCATCTGCCTACAGTTTTCTGTCTTCCCTTCTCTTCTCCCTCCATATCTTCTTCTGTATGGTAACTGTCTAAATGATCAATGTTGTCAATGCTTACTCCTACTGCAAGCTTTATGTGCAATATCCTAAGTAGTTTGCCTTGTTATGTTCTTTAAATTCATATGATATTAAAGTGTATTGTCGTGGGATGAGTGCAACACCTTAAACCTCACAAACACAGACTCTACCCACACAAGCACACACAAGTCTTGACTGTTACTCTGTACTTGAATCATTAGAACATTAGAACACTCTAGACAAGAACAGGCCATTCAGACCAACAAAACTCGCCAGTCTTATCCACTTAATTCTAAAAAAATTCAAGTCAAGTTTTGAAAGTCCTTAAAGTCTTATTGTTTACCATGCTACTTGGTAGCTTATTCCAAGTGTCTATGTTTCAAAAGCCTTCTAATGCTTGTGAGAAATTTACCCTTGACAAGTTTTCAACTGTGCCCCTGTGTTCTTGATGATCTCATTTTAAAATGACAGTTTTGATCCACTGTACTAATTCCCTTCATAATTTTAAACACTTCAATTAGGTCACCTCTTAATCTTCTTTTGCTTAAACTGTAAAGGCCCAGCTCTTTTAATCTTTCCTCATAATTCAACCCCTGTAGACCTGGAATCAGCCTAGTCGCTCTTCTCTGGACCTTTTCTAGTGCTGCTATGTCCTTTTTGTAGCCTGGAGACCAAAACTGCACACAGTACTCCAGATGAGGCCTCACCAGTGCATTATAAAGCATAACCTCCTTGGACTTGTACTCCACACATCGTGCTATATAACCTAACATTCTGTTAGCCTTCTTAATGGCTCCTCGATATTCCACTTAGAAACTCACTAGCTTTGGCATGAACAGCACAAGTGTGTACTCACATATAACCTACCATAAACCGAAGGCTACCTTGATTCCCATGAATAACCTAGACATATGGAAGCTAGCATAACTTGGTTAAAACCATTTAGCAGCAAATGATATTTTGTTCTAAATGTGATGTCCACCCAATTAAGGCACCCCCCTTAACCTTCCGACTCTATTGGAAAAAGAGAAAGTGGTCATCTTCACTACATTAGGTGCCCTGTAATTACTTTATTACTTCAATTACTCTTAATATAAATACAAAAAATAGAAAATTTAGAAATTTTAAAAGCAACATGGCATATATTAAAATAGAATAAAACCAGTACAAGAAAATATAACAGAAAGTATAAACAGATAGTAAAATCTGGATATTGTTTAGATAGTTTTTAAGAGTGTCTGTTGCTCCATAATTGTGATTTTATCACTCCAGGATAAAAATAAACATTGATGACTAAATTGGAGAGCTGTTGCTTTCTCACTTGGCGATTTAAATATAATAGCAGACAGGGTGCTGTCCTGTCCGGTTCCAACATCCTCAGGTGTTTCTCAAGGTCTCTGGGAATTGGGCCCAGGGCTCTAATTACTATTAGTACCACTGTGGCTGCCTTCTTCTGCAGCTCTCCATTTCCATTTTCAAGTCTTGATACTTGGCAGTCGTTTCCATTTCCTTCTCTCTTTTCAATCCAGCTGGGTCTGGGGTTTGCCAAGTCTATCAGTCACACCTGTATCTTTTCTTAAACAGGGATGTATGGTATGTTGTGTTCCAGGGGCTTGTCCATCAGGACCTTCAAGTTGGAGATAATTTTGGAGTAATCTTTCTAAAGCCCTTTTCCCACTTCATGCTCTTGCTACTTGTCAGAAGCTGGGAAGCTTTACTTCTTACCCAGGTTTCAATGTAGTATTTTTGCCACTTAGACTACAAGGCAAGACTTGTCTATCTGTATAGTGTTGCTGCAAGAGCTGACTGGTTGGTCCATGGTCTCCTACTTCACCTTGTATAGCTGGCACTTAGCTGTCCTCTCCAGGGATGTTTATTCTTGTCTTGATAATATTGGCAAGCAGTGCCTGGTCCTGGGTATTCAATATTATGCCTTTTTTCCTCAATGTTGACGAACAGTGCCAACGCAGCTGTAGTCTTGCACAAATATCTTGTTATTTAAATTATCAGAATTATCAGTGTACATCATAAACAAAAAAATCCAAAACCTGACAGGTATGACTTTTTGAAATAAACACAGGACTCTTGACCAACAATATATACAATATTTAAGCAATAAAAGCATACATTCTGTATACTTCGAGCCTATGACTGGATAATTGTTATGTGGATTATGCAACAAGAGTAATGTGAAATTCTTTTTTTTTTTAACTTTTTTTCACAAATGTTTTTCACATTGTTTGCCATTGTAAAGCTTTGTCACTATAGGCTTCTATTATATCATAAACGTTTCTCTCTCCATTTTGAAATAAAAACATGATATTACATTTTTTTCCCAGCCATCACTAGAAAACTACACAGGATAAGAAACACATAACAAATATAATTTTTGAGAGTATTCCTTTAAGTATGTGATCACTTTTTCCTAATGAAAAGAATGAAGACAAAACAGATGGCCTTTATGAACAATGTTGCACATCCTCTCTCTGACACACTAAAACTGAAGACTTTCAGCCAGCTGATTATTTAACAAAACAGGCAATAGAATAATTTAAAAATATTTGCTATCTCTTGTCCTACGTGAATTTTCAGCACCTTTCCTCTGTGTCCTCATATGTCTGAACGTCTCTTCACCGGTGCTTCCTTTCTCAAGCGTGTTCCCATAAAGCCTGTTTCTCAGACTCTGTCATTATTTTTGAGGAGCCTTTGTTGCCTCCTGTTCGATTTAATACTTTCCATCTTTGTTGGCAACTCTCTCAGTGCGTCTCCTATGCCCTTTCTCCTCCTCATGTGTCACAGCATGTGTTCCATTTGCCTTGGTAGTCGGATGGCAGAGCTTGGAGTCATATCACAACCCAGTTGACTGTGTTCCAGTTAAACATTCAGAAAATGATATGAGTGCTTCAAGGAGTAACCTTGTTGTGCTTGCTCCATCTGAATAAATAGCAGTTAATAACAGTGAGTGGTGTTTTCTGGATCCAAACATTGTAGCAACATGTCAACAGATTAGTGTTGTATGAACGACTGATCTAATAAGACACAAATAGACAGAAGTGCTAATAAACAGAATAATTCTACAGCTTTCACTAAAGTCTGAGGTGTATGTCACCATTTTGGATTGATGTCATTATCTGCAGTCGGAGAAATTCGGATTTGACACACCAGCTCTGAGTATAACATTCGCATTCCCTCCTTCAATCATGTCACCAAATTAAAACTGGCCAATCACACCAAAGCTAAACTGACCAATCAGATTGGACTGGAAACACAGAATGTTTTATTATATAGTATATTATCTTAATATTATTAATTGTATAAGCCTGGATTTTTCCTAGCTAGGCATTTCTTGAAATTTTCAAATTTTCATTGATTACGTACATGAAGTACGCACATATATAACAAAAATGAACGGATACGTCATTGTTGCACAAGAATTTTCAGAATTTTTTTTTTTCAGACTACAGATTGATGTTTCCATCTCATTGTCTAGTGGAAAGGTGCTATTATTTCTAGGAAGGCAGAACACTGTCTTGTTACAGAGAGAAATTTATAAGCAGGGTTGATCTTAAATTCAGGTGTAGGTTTTGTGTCTACAATCAACATTTAAGCTACTCTGGGCCAGATATTCATCTTTAACAACTTCTAAATCCATTTAGTGTAGTTTTATAATTAATATACAGTACAGTTACCATAAGAACAGTGTTGTTTATTTATTTTTTCACTGTCTACTGTTTTCACTCTTGCCAGAATTTCAAGGAAAATTAAATTATGCCAGAAATAATGGATCAGTTTTGTCATCTGTTGTGCTCTACATACATTTTCGAGATTCAGTCTCAGGGTGTGAATTTCATTGAACTGATTGACCCTAACTGCAGCAAAGGTTTATAACTGGAGACTACACCTCATTCACAATACCATTTATATATGTGTCGTATATGCTTTCACTAGGTTTATCTCATTTTATTGTTATACTAAAGAATATTATTTTGGTTTCAAAAATGAAGTCAATAGCACACATTTAGTGTTTGCTGATTCATTTTCAGCAATGAAGTACAGTAATCCCTCCTCGATCGCGGGGGTTGCGTTCCAGAACCCCCCGCGATAGGTGAAAATCCACGAAGTAGAAACCATATGTTTGTATGGTTATTTTTATATATTTTAAGCCCTTATAAACTCTCTCACACTGTTAACATTATTAGAGCCCTCTAGACATGAAATAACACCCTTTAGTCAAAAGTTTAAACTGTGCTCCATGACAAGACAGAGATGACAGTTCTTTCTCACAATTAAAAGAATGCAAACATATCTTCTCTTCAAAGGAGCGCCGTCAGGAACAGAGAATGTCAAAGAGAGAGAGTGAGATAAAAGCAAGCAATCAAAAAATCAATATGTGCTTTTAAGTATGCCGAAGCACCGCGATAAGGCGGCATTTTGTAGAGGAGCGTCCGTATCTTTTAAGCAAACAGCTTCTGTGCAAACAGTCCCTCTGCTCACAACCCCTCCGTCAGGCGCAGAGAATGTCAGAGAGGGTGAGATAGAGGCAGAGACAAGCAAACAATCAAGCACCACGCGGGATGCATATCTTATATCATTGAGGAGTTTTAGTTAATATGTATTACATGCTCTGATTGGGTAGCTTCTAAGCCATCCGCCAATAGCGTCCCTTGTATGAAATCAACTGGGTAAACAAACTGAGGAAGCATGTACCATAAATTAAAAGACCCATTGTCCGCAGAAATCCGCGAACCAGCGAAAAATCCGTGATATATATTTAGATATGCTTACATTTAAAATCCGCGATAGAGTGAAGCCACGAAAGTTGAAGCGCGATATAGCGAGGGATCACTGTACTCCATTTTAACAGCTCCACTAACTGCACATTTTTATGACTAAGTGCTTATGTTACAGCATCACATGTCGCATCATTAGAAGGATTTGCCTCATGCCTTAAAGTACAGTATAATGAGCTGAGCCACACAGATGTCTGGCCAATGTGGACATTTTGTAGTATTAACTAAATGATGTTTTTGTTTAGAAAGAAATGAGTGCTGCTCATTTTATTACCATTGTAGATTAGCCACTGATAGAGAAAGACACTTGGTTCTAAACTTGTTTCAGTTTTTACTTCCCGAAACTGTGGTTGGCAAAGATAGCTCAAATACTTCCGTTTTCCTTGCTTCTAACCAAAGACATGAAGGTTAGATTATCTGTTGGCTCAAAACTGGCCCCATATGAGTAAGTTTAGTTGTGTACAAGTGAAGTCTGCGACATCCTTGTAATTTAAAGGTTCAGGTTAGAGGATGGACATGTCTGACATAATTCATGCAACTATGTTGATTCTTGGGATTTTTTCCTGCTCTTTTCTGGCATCTTTTATGAAAATGACTGCATTTCTTTCACACTACCATTTTTCAAAGCTCTCACGTGAAAGAGTTCTTTTTGCTATTGAAAGATATAATGATATAACATGACTGTTCCCTTTTAAACTATTTGGAATCGTAAATAAATTATTGTGCTGTTTTCGTTGAGTCTTCTAAATTATTTTGAATATTATACAGCCATACACAACTTGTGCACCAAGCAATATAAAAAGTTGACGTAAAACAGTATAATTTATGGTTGTATTTACAAATTCTTTTAGCATTATACTAAATACCTAGTATCACCAGAATGATTATAAAATACAGTTTTAGAAATCTGCCTTTAGTATATAATGCCTTAATGCTGAGTTCAGAGTTAATGCATGTTAATTAGATATATTTATTTTTTCAAATGATATATTTAGGTGTCATTTTCATGTTTTGATGTAAGCGACTGAATTTATCAAAAGTGTAAACTCCAAATGAATTTGCAGACTAAAGTGAAGTATTCACGTTATTGATCTCAGCTCGTCAATTATTTCTGTTATGATACCCCTTCACTCTTCTGTACCTGGGTAAAATGATTTGTTTACTACCTTGCAGTCTTACTGTTAGGAATGAAGAAGGAGATGAAAGGTCCAGAAGAGCATCCCATGAAATCAGAACTGATGACACCCTCAACTGTGAAGAAAGGTATGACGCTTTTCTTGTTTTTCGGGCTGTGGGTGACAACAGCATTGCATTGTTGTTAACTTTGAAACAATTCAATTTTAAAAAGCCTGCTCAAATTGTTTCTATCTTGAATTCTCCTGTTCCTGAAAAGTCCACCTACAGCATATGCACTTTGAAGAGTTTCACTCTGTATGTGTCAGGTTCACCTAAATAATGCAGTTTGTTTGTTTTACTGTATCTATATTTTCACTCTTATATTGGTGAAATCATTTTGTCACTATTTTGTATGTTTGCATTTTATAGGTGCCACCATTTTATGTGTAAGTTCTCTCATGGGTGCCATCATTTTATGTGTTATCTTTTCATTGAAGCTGCCTTTTTGTGAATCATAAAATGATCTGGCAGATGAAGTCGTGTCTGTAATATATGGCAAAATAAAGATAATGACTTAGTGAGTAAACTTAGTTCTGCCACTCTTCTTGTTTTCAACAACTTTAAATTCAGTGATTTCCCTAAAACTTTACAAATGGGTTTTGGTGTATCAGCTTTTGCTACACCTAACCTCATTTGAAAAAAAAACTCTCCAAGGGTGGTCGAGTCCCACTCTGCTTTCTGCATGTGGATCATGTAATCTTCACAGAAGGAGCTAGTGTAACATTAGTACAGTGAGAAATGCCACCCATGAAGGTGAAGCTCGCCAGCTGTTGAACACAACCAAGTGCAACTTCAGAGTGATGCCACCATCACTCTTAAAAACAAAGGTGCCAAAGTGGTTCTTCAGAGAAGTGCCATAGGGCAACCATTTTTGGTTTCCAAAAGAACTAACCACATGAAGGAAGGTTCCGGAAAGGACCTTTTCTTTAGATCCATTACAGGCTCCAAAAAGCCAATAGATGATAACAGATTTGTGAAAAAAACAGTTGGTACATGACTTTTAAAGGACTCCTGCTGCATACAAATAACAGGGCAAGTTTTCTTGATCTCTTAGTATCCTGCTACGCATTAAATATTTCTGTTTGTTTACATATCAAGAACCTTTTTCAAAGGCCAAAGAACCAATTTCATACATAAAGAACCCTTCCCAGAATGAAACGGTTCTTTGGTTCTACAAGCAACTACACAAACCAGTAAAGTGCCATTAAAGAACTAGTATTGTTAAGAATGTCCATACGGTTGTTATCAACATGCCACCTGCAAACATAAAATGTATTATTATTAGTAGTATTATTATTTATATAACTATACCCACCATTGCAACACATTTTCACAGTCCATGTGTGTATTGCTGCCTATCCTGTGAGGGTGTATCACTTCTGACACCTGAGATATACACATTTGCAAATCATAGAATAAAGCAACAATCTTGTTAGCATATTTCTATATTCATTGCAATCGTGAAGAGAAAGAAGCTGCCATAACTTAAAATTCATTTTTCACTTTCGACAGAAAGCTGTATTTGGGTTTAATGTATCACTCTTAGGCTCCTGTGTTATTGCTTTTCTGGGCTGTGCAGAAGTGAACATCTTAGCAGTGTTTCAGATGACAGATGAATCCACAAGGTGGCGCAAAATCATCACTCAGAATTCAGACTTCATCACGACACTGTGATTAGTGTCTTCCAGAATGATTCAATTGAAGTTTATAGCGGTGTACCGTATTTGAAGAACATTTTACATGGCATTCCGCAATATGCCTTATTAGAAAACAGCTATGGACTTCTTCCTATCAAGATATTTTTGCATGATGTAGGAGCAGGCTAATTTGTTTCTTACATGCTTCCCACTAATTTGTTTCTCTCTCTTTCTTTAATGTTAAAGTGCAAAGCCTACTGTGGAAGATGTGCGATCCTGGGGACAGTCTTTTGACAAGCTGATGAAAAATCCTGCTGGCCGTAACACATTCCGTGAATTTTTACGAACAGAATTTAGCGAAGAGAATATGCTATTTTGGCTAGCTTGTGAGGACCTTAAAAAGGAAAACAATAAGAGTGTTATAGAAGAGAAAGCACGACTAATATATGAAGACTACATTTCAATTCTTTCACCAAAAGAGGTGGGTCTACTTTATGGTTATATCATACAAGATAAAATGAAACTTGAAAGAAGAAACTTTTTTCTCATCCATACACTGTCTGATTTTGATTATAAGGTGTCATTTAAAATTAAGCAGTGGTACTTTTTTATGTTGTGTGCAATTGTTATTTTATTCATTCAGGTGTTCTCAACTTTACTCTACCATACATAATCTGTAATAATCTGATAAATAAGATCATCTAATTTATTCCCCTCATGCTTTGGATCATTTGATCTGGTTGGTTTTTCACGCTTTAAATTTTTTTTGCACATTTGCAGCATGGTGGCCCACAGCCTCCAGAGCCCAGTCACTCTCAGTGTGCAGTCAGCACATTCTCCATGCCTACATGAATTTCTGCCCTCACACTTTGCTTTTTTAATTGAACTGTACTGGTCAATTTTATTTAAGGCCATAAATATGCCTTGTGTGGCTGTTTGTGGATGTGTGTCCTGATAAGGACTGGCGTCACACCCAGGGTTGGTCTCTTCCCTCATGTTCAGTGTCCCTGGGATAGGCCTGGGTCCCCCCCATGATGCATTAAGTAAGCTTGAAGAGGGATATATTGATGATTTGCACTTCCAAAAAGCTCAAATTAAGTATAGTATGGTCTCTAATTAGTATTTATTCAATAGCATGTGTCGTCAATATTCTCTCTTTATTATTATAATTTATCAAGTAAAGAGACGTTTGCACTTTGATATACAGAACTACAGAAATGTACAAGTTGCTGTTTCTTCATTCCACTCTTTTTTTATATATTTGGGAAATTGACTTGTGTCACTTCACATCAACATGTATATTATTTTTTTGCATTATTATAACAGTGCTGGCCTAAAATATGTATCATGTATCTACAGTGGATTCAGAAAGTATTCAAACCAGAATGTTTTTCACATTTTGCTTTGTTGCAGCCTTATGCTAAAGTCTTTTAAGTTAATTATTTTCCCTCATCAAACAAACCTCAATACCACAGAATGACAAAAATGAAAACATGATTTATACACTTTTGAAAATGTATTAAAAATAAATTTTGTTTCACTTGAATTAGACTTTGCATTCACACACAAGAAATTACAAAATTGGAAATTCTAAGATAGCCATAGCTTAAAAAGACAAGCAAGGGTATAGCCATTGCTAGTAGAGGTGCTACCAACATATTGAAGCTCTTTGTGCAATCCCACGTAAAAACATTCAGTTTTTGAAGTTAATAAAGTTCAGGATGGCAGAGAACTCGATCTTATTGTAGCAGTCAAGGAATCTCGGAGACGGAGCCAATTTTTCACATAAACTGGTTCAGTTATTCATGTTTTTCTTTAAGGAGCACTTTAACGAAATCTGCATAGATACTTGGGGGGGGGTCTGTTATTTTCTTTTGCAAGGCACCACATGCCATGATGTAATTCTCCTTTTTCCTTTTATGCTGTTTTGAAATTATTTCCAGAAATATGCCAGGTACAAATATGATACCATTCCTTTCAATACTCATGTTAGAAGTTAATGAAAACATTACGTGAAGCCATGATTTTATGATTAAATATGTAGAAAAAATAATGTAGCTACCTTCAAGTGGAAATGAAGATACATGTTGCTTTTTGAACGACATATGTTACGAGTTACCATGACAAAAGCATTCACATGTGCTCGAACATTGCCTTTTCATCGACATTGAGGCTGAAAGTTGGAATGCTTAGGATACTGTTTAGTAAGCCCTCTCCTCTTGAGCACCACATTATCTACTGATTGGGATTCCCTCGCCCGGTTTGTAAATTTGGCCCTAGTACAGTACCTCATTAATACCAGGAGAATCCTTAAAGGCTGTATTGAAATGGCAATGAAGTGTGATTTTCGGACCAGTGTTTGCAGTGCAATAAAAGTTAACATGTGCAGTATGCCGACTCCAAGTGTTCAGACATTTTCACTTCAGTGTGGCCCGGCCTTCAGGCAATATGCTCCTGTGGATGAGTTAGGTAAGCTAAAAGAGAAAAAGAAGTATTGCTACATACAGCATAACACCACTCTCCACTTTGCAGAAAAATGGGTTTCTCTTGTGGAAGCCCTCAGCATTAAACATTTAATATCAGTAGAATAACGTCCAGTGGTAACTGCTGATGATAGATGAATCCTGCTACGAATTTAAAAAACTTTTAGGAATTAATTTAAAGGGTGTGGATAAATAATATGGTTGGATTTCCTTTGTTCTTGAATGACAGCCATTCACCTTCAGGCAATATTAGGTTTAACATCAGCCACTTACACCATAAACCTGGTAATTGTACAAAAAAAATGAAAAATCCATCATATTAATAAAAAAAAATCCTGCTCAGACGGTCTGGGCCAGCACACTCCCTGTTGTGTTTGGGAGCCTCTTCAACCCGGACCATTGCAAATGGTGGCAGCGGTGGGATAAACAATAGCAGGTGAGGATCAAAGAACAGAAGAGGAATCAGCAAGTGGGTTAGGTGCCTGACTGTTTTAAAGAACCCACAAACTCAAGCCTGAGGAGGACATTTTGAATTTTGAAATTTCTAATGGACTATTTATGTATTAGTTCTTGTTCTTTTTATGTTCTGTTTTTAGAAGGGAGCTTGGGTTTCATTTCATTCAAGGGTTTTGTTTTTAGTGCTGTTATGGTTCTTAGTGCAGTGCAGGGGCACATGTGCGGCCAGAGAGTGGAGCTTTCCTATGCAACTGGTGGTCCCATGGAGGGAGGTGTGTGATAAGTGGCAGATTTTAAATAATTAATCGTGTCCTGGGAAGTACAGGCTCCAACTGGGCACAAGTGCAGAAACATGCTTCACTCCAGGGTTGGTTGGGGTGTCTGGCGGCTCACACACATATGTGCAAAAGCGAGCATCAGTCAGGTGCTTCATTCACACCTCAGAGTTGGCGGCGTATCACACCTGTGCCATTCAGGCAAGATAAATAGAGCCTACACGGGACAAGAAGGAACAAAACAGCGGAGCAGAAATGAGCGAGGTGGAGGTTAAAAGACAGCAGAACGAAGGCAGGAAGGGGAGAGAGTCAGTGCAGGACAAAAGAGGCAGGGAGCCAGGAGGAGAGCTTGGAGGAGTGTAGGGCCAACACTCGGGGTCTGAAGAGGATCACTTTAGCTGAGTGTCTTTAGGGAGCTGGAGTGACCCGTTGCTCAAGCGACTCCCCATGTAAGGCTGAGGTGGGCAGCTGGAGATGGGGAAGGGAGGCCCAGCATGGTGCCCTGCCAAGGCCACAGATGGCAGCAAGAGGGACCCAAGCCTGGATTTAAAAGGTTGGCTGTGCCTGTCGGTTGGGCTTCTCCTCTACTGCAGTAACCTGTGCAGGGTAAATAGAAGAGACGTTAGTTTTAGAAAGGATGCACTGGGGACTGAGTTTTAGAAACATTTCCTTCCCTGGGATTTTTAACCTTGTTTTTATTGAATATATTTATTTGAACTTGGCTTTAACCTCCACATTTTCACTGTTTTATTGTATTATTTACAGTATATATTTATTGAAGGCTTGGAGCATAGCACTTTTAAACTCCGTTTTTTTTTAGTAGGATTTTTAAATAAAAGCACTTGAACACTTTTTGCATCTACCCCTTGATACATGTGTCTCCTCATTTGCCCGGCTCATCTTGGTACATGACTATCGACGAGTTTGGGTCCAAGAGTCTCCCAGAAGCAACCAGGGAGCATGGAGCCAACCTGGGCTGTCACACTCATTTCAAGCCTCCAAACCTGCACATAAAAAAATCTGCCAGCATTTACATTTCTACAGTAACCAGACTTTTTAAATCAGTTTTGAAACATCTAAAATTGTGTGTCTTCAAGCATAAAGTTAAGTACCTCCTTTATGATGTCACTAGCTAAGAAGAAAGCTGATTGGTTGAAAATAAACGAGTTTCCAAAACCACGGATTTCGTGCTGCTGCTGTAGCAACAAAAGTCAACATATCAGATGCATCTCGATGCTCTGTGTGACACTGCTACCTCACAATGCGTCAGTCCTGGTTTAATTTGCTGCTGCCGTCCTTCCCTCATGCAGCTGGCATATTCTTCTCCAGTCACCTCCTAGTAAGCACTTGTTATCAGGTAATAGCCGTACATTTTTCATCTATCATTGAATCCACTTTGCTGATTTTAGTGGTATGGGTGCCAAAGCCTATCTTGGCAAAATTGGGAACTAGGCAGGTAAGTAACCCTGGATGGGCACCAAACTTTCTATGAAAGTTTTTGCTTTGACAATAGCAGTGTTCATTTAACAGTCACATGGAGTCTTACAGTATCTGCCCTGTTTTATTTTTATCTCTGATTTATTTCCATGATCATTAAATAAATATTCTTACTAGTTTCTCAACCTGAGGTGCTGTGAATTGGACTGCTAACATATGAATTGGAGTTGCCTGTCTTTCATATTTTGAGGTCTGATCTCAGTGACCCATGTAGAGATTGGATAAATACATTAAATTAAGTCAATTGTTGATTATTGCATCTGACATTTCGGTTCAACAACTGGCATGCAAGAGCTTGCAATGAATGTTGCCCAATATTCCATTGTCTCCTTACTACAATTCTTTGATTTGTGTTTTGGTAGTATTGAATCATGGGACAGAACTCTGGCTTTTTCTTACGTTTCCTATACCGATCATCCCCACTACTAAATTTGTTTTTCTTTGGGCAAGGTGTGTAACAGTTATGTTTTGGAACTGTAATATTCAAAATGAGAATGACACAATAAAAGGACAATAATGTAGCCAGTAATGGAAGATGCAAAGCAGGCCGTTCTTTTTTTTACCAGATTACCTCAGAGTACAGACTGCTACGTTAAGCAGTACACACATATCTTTATACAGTCGAGCAGGGTACAAGAACATATCATATCACACCCACAGAGCACTTCCACATAATAGTTGCCTCATATGATAACATTACAGAAAGGATGATGTGTGGATGGTAGTACATGGATGATAGAACTAGTATAGATAATTTTGCCAAATCTAAGCTTTTTTCATTTATATATTTTTGTGAAACAGCCACAGATGGAGAGGGAATCCTGATCATAAAATGAAACAATAAGTTTTTAGATTTTTTTTTTATTTTCTTTTTCAGAACAAAAAAATAAATAAACACAAAATTTCCAAAATCCAAAATGATAAGCACAAAATCCAAAAGGAAAAAAAGACTAAATTCAGAAATGAAAAAAGGCAAAAATATAGAAAATGAATTAATGATAATGCCAAGATCAAAAACCCCAAATCCTCACACAACAGCCAAACTTCAACAAACAGAATTATTAAAAACAAAAAAGTCAGAGATAGCAAAAAAAGGTGCAACTCTAAAGGGGAGAAGGAAAACACGAAAGAAGGGAAATGTCACTGAACCTCAGCAATGGCCTACAGTGCCTATCACAGCCATCAGGTACTGCAGAAAAGCCCAATGACAGGGCATTAATGATTTAAATAAATAAAAATTAAAAATTAATAAAACCAACATAAAAAAACAAGGAATACATAGTAGGTATTAAAATCATTTACAGAAATTGAAATACAGCTTAACCCAGGGGTCCTCAATCACGGTCCTGGAGGGCCGCAGTGGCTGCAGGTTTTTGCTCCAACCCAGTTGCTTAATAAAAATCACTTATTGCTAAATTAACACTTCTGCTTCACTTTAGTGATTTTTGAGCCCTTATTGCTTAATTTTGTCTTAAACAGCTATTTTAATTGCTCCTTATTATCAATAACATGCAAATGACAAGAGAGAGCAGCATTTCTCCATTTAGCTTATATACATTTACACCTGTGTGTATTTATCTGCACTATTGGGTTTAATTAAATTCTTGGAAGAAAAATGAAGAGAAAAAAGTGAAGGACTGAGAATTACTCGTCCATTTTAGCCTTCAAATCATTTGCATGATAGAAAGGGAAAGAAAATCTAGGATATGAGAATGACCTGACATAGCAGAGTTAATTTAATTTCATAGCTTGTTAGTGATTTATTGGCAAGAATTGCTTTCTAATTAAGCAACCAGGTCAGAACAAAAACCTGCAGCCACTGCGGCTCTCCAGGACTGGGATTGAGGACCCCTGACTTAACCAAAACAGGCGAAACCCAATTCAAAAATAAATACGGTAAGTAAACAAACAAACACATGAAGAAAGAAAGAAAAATACAATTATGCTCAAGCCTCGTGACAATTTACAAGACATAACTCTCTCAACTTCAGCTTATCCAATGCAGCGACACGCACACCTAGATCCTATCCTGGCATCAATGAGTGCAAGGCCAATTACAGCCCTGGACTTGGTGCCAGGCAATCACAGGGCCTACTCACACCTACACGGAGTCGCTTTGGAATCACCAAGCAACCTAACCTGTATATCTTTGGGTATGTGAAAGGAAAACTGGAGTAGCCATAGGAAAACCTATTGTGAGAAAGAGCAAACTTCACACAGACATGAACTGAACCTGAGCCCTGAGCCCATGATACTGGATCCATGAGGCAAACACGAAGTGCTGCACTGCTGTGTCATCCAATTTACGGTAGAGTTTTTTCTTTTCAGATTTTAATCTGACATTATGGAACAGCTACTAAGATGCAAGACTTAACAGAGTCACAGGTGAAAGTGTCACTATGTGATAAACTGAGTGCGCCACTGCGTGCTGCCTGTGCTCTCTAAGACTTGCAATTACAAGATGCAATTAGTTTATTGTCATATACACAGTAAAGACACATGTTAAAACCATGTAATCAAATTCTTACTTTGCTTGCTCGCCTTCATATACAAAGACAGAAGTATAAAAACAAATAGCAATTACAATTATAAGGTGCACAGTGCCGGATGACATACCGCAGCAGTCAGTACCATTTATGAGGCTATGAGTGGTGGTTTGGATTGACTTTAACTTTACGCATTGTTTAGGAGTGTGACCCTGTGTTCGGATTCAGTGGGTTGGAAAACGGATGGATGGATGGATGAGGAGTCGGATTGCTTGTGGAAAAAAAAACTATACGTCAGTCTTGTGGTGCGTGATTTCACACTCCTGTAGCGCCTCCCTGAGGGAAGCAGCGTGAAAAGCGTGTGTTGAGGATGAGTATTGTCTTTAATTATGTTGTGTGCCCTCCTGATGACCCTACTAGTGTAGATGTCCTGTAGGGAGGGGAAGGTTGCTCCAGAGATGTGCTGTGCAGTTTTAATTACACGCTGGAGTGCCTTCTTTTCCTGCAAGGAGCAGTTACTGTACCATGCCATACAATAATAGAGCAGCTGATAACACTCTCTACTGTACCCCTGTAGAAAATGGTGAGAATTTTGGTTGGCATGCCAAATTTCTTCAACTTCCTCAGAAAGAACAGTCTTTTGTGTGCTCGGTTAATGAGTTGTTGTATATTGTAAGACCAAGTCAAGTGCATTTGGAAAAGGATGGCTGAATGTTCATGTACAGTAAAAAAAACTTTGGAACTGTATTCTGCATGAAATGTGGCGATAGACTGATTATAGCATTTATTTATGGTAAGCCCTCAATATTTACAAAAGTTACAATTTCTGTCCAACCCTGTTTTTCCTCAGTGCCAAAATAATTATACAACTTTTATCTTTTATGTTATAATGCAAGAGGCCATATAAGGTTAGTGGCACACTTGCAGGTAGCTCATTATATACCAGATGGTCACCAAGCCTTTTTGAGACTGTTGTTCAATTATCTTTCAAGAGCACATTGTTAATTTATTTGTCAAAAAGTGAAAACAACTGTAAAGGGTAGAGCACCAAAAGATGAGTATATAGGTTGGAAAACCCAGAGAACAATGCTGATTATACACTAGTGACCAGTGCCCAGAAAACACACTCAGTCAGTCTTTGGGGGTTACCTCTGATCACAGTTGCTCCACCGCCATTAAATGTCATGGTTTTCTTTTGTGAATCAGGTTTTCAAGTTCAAACCAGCCATCCTTCCATTTATGTCAGGGTTTAGGTAGTTGGAGCGTGTTGTGGCAGTTTTGTTCAGGAGACAGTGATGGTCGATCACAACACAATTATCTTCTTCAGCCGTTGCATTGCTTATTAAACTCGGTGGCTAGAAGGTTCAGTAAGCTTAAACTCTATCCTGATGTGAAACTGGGAAATTCTGATTTACAAATCTATCACCTCTGTTTACCTCTACTATATTTTTTATGTCTTGACAGGTTAGCCTTGATTCAAGAGTACGTGAAGTGATCAACAGGAATATGCTGGAGCCCACATCGCATACATTTGATGACGCACAGCTACAGATTTATACCCTAATGCACAGAGACTCATATCCCCGGTTCATGAACTCTTCGGTCTATAAGAATCTTCTCCAGACCATATCAGAACCTCCCTCAGAGTCTTAGTAATATTTCCTTTTTCTTAACGTATAGAGCATAGTAATTCATTGGGGGGCCCAAGAGCCTCTGTACAGGGACTTTAGATTTATAAAGTAGGATGTGCACCTGAAAGTAATACTCAGGCTTATTTTACTATGAACTTCAGAGTCTCAAACCCTGGAGAGGGCTCAACATCAGAAGCCAAATGCTGCTTCAGATCAAGTTAGGAAGAAACTACAAAATATAAATCAAGAATAAAGTCAGATATTTCAAAAAACAAAAAACAAAGAGTATGTAGTTGTTTTTTTACAACAGTCAAACACAGTACTCAAAGACAAGAGCTACAACTGAGGAAGTGCCTTGACTTTTCCTTTCTGACATTAACTGGCTTACATAAACTGAGCCTCCTGCAACATTCACAAGTTGTCCTGGCCAGCAATGGCAGCTCAAGGTGGTACTTCCACTTGTCTTGGAGTATACTTACTTGATATAATGGTATGTGCGCATAGTGCTAATGAGAACAATATTGATCAACCTCACGTTATCTAAGCCAATGGCTTGGACTATACTGCCTAAAACATGTTTTATGGTTGTTGTTAAATTTATTATTTTAATATCAGAGTTTACCTAAAAAAATGAAAGAGAAAGGAAAAAAAAATATTTAATATTGAGTCAATGTTTATAATGTTTCCTTTTAAAGATTTTTTTCAGTTTTATTTTGCAGAAGAAATAACAGACAATGTGGGCATTTAAAGTCTTTTAAACAACAATAAAGCACAAGAATTTTATCCGGCTGGTCTCCATGATTTATTGTTTGTGATGTGTCTTGCAATTTTCTGCTTCTTGGATTCATACCAATGAGAGTGAAGTCAATTATTTACAGTCACCTCCAGTCCAGTGTCATTAGCGAATGTGTTTGATAAGTTAGTTTCAGACATGACAGGACTGTGTCGGGCAAAGAAATATTTCAAGATATCTCAAATTAATTTCATATCAATTTTTCAGGCATCTGACACCTATATGTCGAAATAAGCTCCCCTATAGTTTGAAATGTAAGACTTTAAAAATGTTTCAAGATATCTTAAAATGAACGTTCCTCTGAAAACAGCAAAATAAAAAGAAAAGAAATGAAATGCTCAATAAGTTATTTTAGATTATTTCATTGAGATTTTCAAATTGAACTGGAGGTTACTGTATTTAATGCTATCTCAAAATGTTTAAGTAATATTTTAAAATGCATGTGAGATTACTGTATCTTCAAATGACAAGGGTATTGCTTTAGGATATCATGCAATGTGTTTGACACGCAGTGGATTTAGAAAGTATTCAGAGTCCATCATCTTCTGCACATTTTATTGTGTTGCAGATTTCATTTTAAATAAATAAATAGTGGCCATCAATCTACACTCAATAACCCCTAATGACAAAGTGAAAACATGCTTTCTGATTAGAGTTTTGATAGTAGCGATTGATATGACATACAACATGTGTAGAGAGACCTGAAGATGGCAGTTTGCAGGTACTAACCAGGCAATCCATTGGATCTTGAGAGGACTTGCTAAGAAGGACAGGATCAACTACCCAACTCCAGGAATGCAAAGCTTGTAGAGACGTAACCAAAGATGACTAAAAGCTGTAATTTCTAAATGAAGCGTTTCAATACTTACACGAGAGATTTCAATTTTGGATTTTAAATATATTTGCAAACCTTTCTGCAAACGTCTTCACTTTGTCATTATGGGTTATTGGGAGTTGACTGGCAGGCCTTTGAAAATCTACAACACAATAAGGGCCCATTCACACCTATGCGTTTTACTGGTGTTTTTGCGCTACACCAAATGCTCCTAAAACACTTGAAAAGTTACTTGCCATTGTTTCCTATTATATTATTTCACACCTAAATGTTTTGAATGTTTTAGAAAACTCTTGGATCCAGCAGTTTTCAAGTGTTTTCAGCCAAACGCGTGTTCCATTGAATTCAATTGTACTGCTCATAAAACGGACATTTGGCAGTAATCTAACTGCATAGAAAATAAAATAGCATTTTCGAAGCATTGTTACAGGAAATTGATGCATCTTCCTGGGTGAAGAAACTCGTTGAAGCTTGAGAAAAGAAAATGCCTGTGTTATCGTGCACACACATGTATCGGTCTTCTACAAGCAGCCCTCTTTGCAGGATAAGGGATGGAGCTTAAGGGGCGTAGACAGACAAGGGCGGGGTTTGGCGTATCCTCGTTTGCATGGTTAGTTGTAGTGATGGGAAGTTCGGATCATTTTACCGATTCGGACCTTTGAGTCTCGGTTAGCAAAATGAACAAATCTTTTTTTGAGTCATTTCGTTCAATTCTGTTTCCAGCTCAGACTGCCTACTAGGTTAAGCTTATGGGGCTGTCACGTGATGAATGAACGACTCGAACCCGAAGACTCGAGAGATGAACTAATCAATTCTGTTTCCGGCTCAGACTGAGTTGGTTAAGCTTATGGGGCTGTCACGTGATGAACGAACGACTCGAAAAACCCGAAGACTCGAAACAGGTGAATCAATTCCAATACAGTAATCCCTCCTCGATCGCGGGGGTTGCGTTCCAGAACCCCCCGCGATAGGTGAAAATCCGCGAAGTAGAAACCATATGTTTGTATGGTTATTTTTATATATTTTAAGCCCTTATAAACTCTCCCACACTGTTTACATTATTAGAGCCCTCTAGACATGAAATAACACCCTTTAGTCAAAAGTTTAAACTGTGCTCCATGACAAGACAGAGATGACAGTTCTTTCTCACAATTAAAAGAATGCAAACATATCCTCCTCTTCAAACGAGCGCCATCAGGAGCAGAGAATGTCAGAGAGAGAGAGAGAGCATGACAGAAAAACAAATAATCAAAAGATCAATACGTGCTGTTGGGATTTTAAGTATGAGCACTGCGATAAAGCAGCCGCAAAGAAGGGAGCAATGTGAAGGTAATCTTTCAGCATTTTTTAGAGTAGCCTCTGTATCTTCTAAACAAACAGCCTCTGTGCAAACAGCCCCTCGGCTCACACCCCCTCCGTCAGGAGCAGAGAACGTCAGTGAGAGAGAGCGAGATTAAAGCAAACATTTAAAAAAATCAATACGTGCTTTTGGGCCACCGCGATAAGGTGGCATTTCTTAGAGGAGCGTCCATATCCTTTAGGCAAACAGCCCCTCTGCTCACACCCCTTCCGTCAGGCGCAGAGAATGTCAGAAAAAGACAGAGAAAAGCAAACAATCCACTCGGGAAGCACATCGTATATCATTGAGGAGTTTTAGTTAATATGTAATACATGCTCTGATTGGGTAGCTTCTAAGCCATCCGCCAATAGCGTCCCTTGTATGAAATCAACTGGGCAAAAAAACTGAGGAAGCATGTACTTTAAATTAAAAGACCCATTGTCCGCAGAAATCCGCGAACCAGCAAAAAATCCGTGATATATATCTAGATATGCTTACATTTAAAATCCGCGATGGAGTGAAGCCGCGAAAGTCGAAGCGCGATATAGCGAGGGATCACTTTACAGAAACTATAGGAAGTTGCACAAATGCACATGCGAGACTGAACGAATCACTCCCACGAGACGACTCGTTCTTCCCGAGTCACATTAAAGATTCATTCAAAATGAACGAATCGTTCAAGAACGACCCATCACTAGTTAGTTATGGGCAGGTCCCTTTCCATCCTGCTTACCGCTGCAGGGAGTTTAATTTGATATGCCAAAGCATTTCTTCGTTTTCCTCTTGAAATAATCGGGTTATAAAATGCAGCATAAACAACAAAATAGCCATATGAAATCAGCGTTTGTGCATACATCAATTAAGACCTCTCATCTTCTAGAGACTGCTAGTGTGGGATAGTATGTAGCTTGCAATCAAGAGGTAAGAATTCGGCAGAAGTTATGAGTATACATTTAGTTTTAATCAGGTTAAGGTTTAGTACATCTGTTTTAACAAACAACAGAGTGGTAGCGCAGAGCTCTTTCTCACAACGCCGTATGGGGTTTGCATGTTCCCGTGCATTTCTGGATTGATCGCTGCTATTGAGCGTATTGAATTGCATATTATTACTTGTTTTAACACCGAATACTTAAAATGCGCGAGTGATACTTCCCAATTAATTAAATATAATGAGTCCTTCGTGAAGTAAGAAACACCAATCCCAAACCCTAGCCCGCGGGTGAACACTGGTCGCTGTACCACCAGATCACTGTTCAGGTTGGGGACAGGGCCGGATTAAGACGAAATTGGGCCTAATGCTGCATCGTAAAAAAGGCCTATTTTTTCTCGGCATTGTTTTATGTGCATTCGACACTCACCATACATGCGCACTCATGTGCAAAATGAAGAAAAAATGAATTTGCAGAGACATTAGCTTAAAGTGACACAGTTCAGGCTCTTGAGGGTAAAAAATTATCCACGATTTAAATTTCATAATAGACCAGAATCCATCAAGGATTTTAAAAATTCTAAACATCCATGCCGGGCCTGCGGGCCGGCTTTTAGTTTTACCTTTACAGATAACCATTTAAATAGCAATCGATTTTTAGTGTACAACTAACTTTCAAGGTGAAAAATTTACTACGTGGCACTTACCGAACAATAATAAAGTGACAAGAATCCCCAAGATATTGCAAAAAATGCAGCCAAATTACTAAGTAAACTGTTTAACATAAAATTGATAGCATTAACTTGAAATCTTTGGTTAACAATAAACACAACAACGTTATAGTTACGTCACAGCGCAAAGAACAGTAGCAACTGTATAATAAGTAACGCTGTGTCTAGGCGTCTGAAAGTCGGACTCCAAATTTCATTCTAAGAATTATTTTGAGGTTAATATAGCAAAGGAAAACTGTTCAGCTTCCGGAAAATTCTCATCTGTTTTCAACTGGGCCTATTTCAGGAATGGGCCTAATGCTGCAGCATCAATAGCACCCACCTTAATCCGGCCCTGGTTGGGGAGCATGCACTGGCACCAGATCACCCCGTTTCAAAATATTTTTTTAGTAATAACTTGATTAAAACGAAACATACACTTTAAGATTCAGTTACCAGATTGCACACAGTTCACTCTTTTCTGCTTTCCTGTGCAACTGAATCCTGAAAATGATCAGGCGATTTTAAATATAGAATTTTTTTTAACTCTGTAAATGACAGTCCAATGACTTGGTCATTTGGTCAAGGTGGACATAAAAATAGTAAAAAAAAAACTCCAATAAAGCTAAGGAAAAAGACAAAATCTTTAGAGCAGGGGTGCCAAACTCCAGTCCTGGAGGATGGCAGGGCTGCAGGTTTTCATTCTAACAGTCTTCATAATTAGTGACCAGTGTTTGCTGCTACTTCACCCTTAATTTTAATAAATTTGACTGGGGCTGATTAGTTGTTTCTTTTTCCTTAATTAGCAGCCAAACAATAATTAGACACAAAACAAGGCGCTACCCGACCAGCTCACCTGTGCCCATCACACAATATCTGAAAATAAAGAAAGGTGAAGGTCTCAGTAAGGTTGATCTCTCAGGTCACCAAAACATTTTGACGGAGTTCTTAGAAAAAACAGAAAATCAACAGTTTTGGAAATGTCTGCTGTGGTATAATAAGAGCAGCAACAAGCCATGGAATTAAATAATGGGTTTAATTAACAGTAAGAATCAGCTTCCTGTTAAGTAATTGGTTAGAGTGAAACTGGTTGGAGTTTCTTGACTCATTTCACATCTCATTTCCGTTTGGCTGTTGTTTAATGAAGAAAAAGAATAAATTCAGAGGACTGAATCCTTAAAAACAGGGCTATTAAAATGAAGGCCAAAGAAATCAATTAGCAGTAAAAACAGGTCACTGATTAGGAAAAAGGTTAGAATGAAAACCTGCAGCCACTGCAGCCCCCCGGGCCTAGAGTTCGACACCCCTGCTTTAGGGGGTTCCAGGCAAAAACACCCACTGGGTTCACTCATGACACTGATGACACCTGCTCTTCAAGTGCTGTGATTTAAAGTTATGGAAGACATTCTGGAAACACAACAATAACCTCACAACACAAGACCTTCTCACAGACTACAAAATGGAAATGATGTTAATTGTAACTTCCCTACAAAGCGTTTCTTTGGAAACGCTGGGACAGAAAAAAAATCTGAAAAGTACCTGAAAATGCCCCGAAACAGGCAGTAAAAAGCTTTAAAAATGCTAAACCAACATTTACAACGCTGAAGTGTGAATGGACCAAAAGTAGAGAGGTCTAAAAATGTTTTGAATGCACTGTATGTTCCTGCATATAAAATCCATCTATCTACAGTATCTGTCTAGCATCATAATGAAGCTTTGCACTTTCTGAATGCATCACAGAGTCTCAGAACCTGGATAGCTGTGCTGAGAAGTTGCTTTCCAAAATAAATCTTTGGGTAAAGCTGCCTTTAAATATATTTTATTTTCTATGCAGTTGTAGAGATGTTCATCTCTCAATCATCGCTCCATCATACGGTAGCAAAGAGCCAAAGTCCATCTCAGTCAAAGAACCTAACAACTTTGACAAACCTGAGGAGGCCACTCGGTCCATGAAGCTGATCTGGTTAGCTAAATGTTAATTTGACTCAAGGTCTCATTTGGGGACTTTCTGAAATTTTTCAGGGTTTCCTCTTCCACTACATGACACAGTAATTCATTGCAGATTCTCGTGGCTCTTTGCATAAAGAAGTGCTTGCTGGCATTTTCCCATAGTTTCTATCGACATCCTCAAATACGTGATTTGCTTTTCAGTAAGACAGAATTCTCCTGGATCATCTTTATTGGTACCTTTGAGACTTGTGAAGACCTTGATTAGGTCCTCACACAGCTTTCTCTTCTCAAGACTAAAAGGCCAATTAAGAGTTGTTAATTAGCACACCTTCATGATTTTGGGTTGGGAGAGGAAGATCTCTGCAAATATGGAGAGAATGTGCAAACTGCACACTGGTAGCGAATATGGTATGGGATTTGAACCCAGGATTTGTTGAGTAGAAGTGTGCTTGATGCTGGTAAAGATGAGATTAGGACACCTTTTTTGACTGCCTAATATTATTCTTATCAATTTCATCGGCTTAAAGATTTTTGGTCCGGTCTTATCAGTCCACATGGCCCTTGATTATCTAAAGTAAAGGCAAAATACTTTTCTTTTAAAATGTTTACAATAAAGGGTTATAAATTAAAAATATCCTGAACTTAGCATGCATGAAGAAATGATGTCAAGCAAACACATGCAGGCTACAAAGATTCTGCCTTAAATGTTTCTTTCTTCCTGTTGAAAGTGGACAGCACTTATCAATAATGTTTGAAATTGGGCTTGTTAATTTACAGGATGTTCTCATTTGAAATTCATTGAAAATGTTGTTCTTTTAAAATGTGTTGTGAGAGATTTATAAAGCTTCTCTCACTTGAATGTAACATTCATTTGTTGTGTTACATGAATGAGGCATTAATCCTATTATATAAGATAATAATACACAAAAACTCCAGCGATAATAGAGGAAGAGACTTAACAGTGAATAATGAAAACAGAGAAATAGATTCACATACTCACATTACAGCAATTTGTGAAATCTGGCGACAGGCTCAGGATTGACAATGAGATAGACAGGGACAATTATGAAACAAATAGTTGGACCCTTAAGCGGCAAAAACTTTCTTTTAAATGGAAGTGCAGATAATAAATGGCACAGTGCTCTCAGGGTGGTGCACCAGCCTTATGGCCTCTGCAATTTGGGATCAGTTTAAAACTCAAATCAATGTCTGCCATTTGTAGAGTCTCTTTGTGCCAGTGTTGGTCCCTTTTGGCTTCTTTAAAATTGCCTGGCACGTGAGCCCATTTGATGGAATAGTACTCCATCTAGAACTAGTTCTTCTTCTTTGTCCAATATCATCAAAACGGGGCCTCAGCACCCAATGCAGGAAATGCAGATAACATAAAATGAACGGCTTAAGTACTATTTAAAGTAACATGAGGCAATTTGTTAAAAGTGACGACAGGGAAAGTGTAAGACTCAGGGGGGAAAAGAAAACAGATAAACATCATCACAGTTTAGGCTCTTAGATGGTTCTTAGATGCCAAGCTTCACTCCTTTTTACTTTCATCCTTATTTATGCGTTTTCCATACTGTACAGGGAAATGTAATTTAATAATACAAGTGTGGCAAAAATATAAAGTATTCAAAAACCAAACCAAGATGCAATATATTCTGCTTAGGTCACTGTAACCTTCCTTACACATCCAAAAGAGATGAATGTGTTGTGGCACGTGGCTGGGGGTGGTACCCAGCCGGGACGCCCAGGAGGGCTTGCGCCTCCTCCAGACCAAGAGGGGGCTACTGCCCTGGTTGCACTGGGGACCACGGGTGCAGAGCTTGGAAGCTCAACCCTGTAGGGGCCCGTGGCCACCGCCAGGGGGCGCCCCGGTGCCTGAGGAACCCTGGACCTCAGCACTTCTGCCACAACAGGAAGTGCCGGGGGGGTCGAAGAAGACTGGGGACACCCAGAGGGCTTCCGGGTGCGCAGCCGGCACTTCCATCACACAGGGGAGTGTCCGTGGAGGAGTGTCGGGGAGCAGCTGGAGCCCATCCGGGCTGCTATAAAAGGGGCCGTCTCCCTTCATTCGGAGGCAAGAGTCGGGTGGAAGTGGACGAGAGAGGAGTGGAGGCGGCCGAAAGGAAGGCACTGCGAAGAGAGGCCTGGACTTTGGGGTATCGGTGCTGGAGGCACTGGGTTGAGCACGGACTTAAAATTGTAAATAAAATGTGTGTGTTGGGTGCTAAACCGTTGTCCGTCTGTCTGTGTCCGGGCCACGTTCCACAGCGTCTATTAAGTTGAAAAAAATGTGGGAGAATATGAATATATCCTGCAATAGCTCATCTTCCTGTAATATGCCAGCTGTGCCCATGGGGCTGTAATCTATTTCTGAATGCACTTAAGTTTTCTATTTTATTTTTTATAAAATATGAAATTACAGTTGGTTTAATTTGGCCTTGTCAGTGATCAGCAGGAAAAAATCAAAATCATGTCAAAGTGAAAACAGATCTCTACAAATGTAAAACACAAACAAATTAATGCCCTTTCAAATCAGTATTTAGAAGATGCAGTAGATCTTTAGTTTTCAGCAAATGATGCTACCCTTTGGACTTTTTAGTTACATCATCAGAAATAAAGGAGTTTCCATATTTCTTCATTTCTGATAAATTCAATGGGACTTGATGGTTTGTCTCCGGAACTTATTTCTACTTTTTGGACACAATTATCACTCTCATACTTTATGTTGAAGCTAAACTTTGCTATCTCTGCCTTCAAACAGAACACCACAATTAACTTGACCTTCATTATCCTCCTCCTAAAAGCAAAACCAAACATCAAGTGACTTTTTCACCACCCAACACGTTTGGTGAATTCTGAAACAAAGTTCCACACACATGTCATCTGTATTTGGTTACTCATAAATTCATTCAGCCAGATCAGACTGGTTTTATTTCTTCTCACCAGGCGGCTAAACATTCATTGCATTCTATACATTATAGATGCAGCCTTTAGCCTGCAGTTCTTCTGGCAGTTGCTGCACAAAAGGAAGACCAAATAAACTGAAATTTTCTTTGGAAGGACCTCTACTCAATAGGTGTTGGTGGTATTTATAATTAACTGATTAAGATACTTTTTCTCCTTTGACTGGCATTAATTCTCACCAGCCTAACTATTTCTCAGCCTTTCCAGTTCAAAATGGTGCCAAACAGGGCTGTAATGAAACTCTTACTTTAAAAACTCTCAGCACCTCACATTCTCTCTTTGCAATCTTAATCACTTTTAATGCATGTTTGGGATCCCATCATAAAAGTTCTACATATGCTGGTATTTTGCTTTTTCTTGATCATGCTCCTTTTACCCTCACTAAATGTCCTATGCCACCAGGTTGTTTTTTCCATGGGTTCTTTTGTTTATTTAAATATTTGGACATTACCAGCTTTCCTTTCCTGCAAGACATTGTAACATCTATTTTCATTGTGTCTGTAAGAATATCAAGGAGACCCTTTTCTCCCATTGTCACTTCAGATTAGCAATTACTTAAAATGGGAAACAAAATAAAAATCCCCTTTCTGGCCCTATGAGGTATTGGTCAGAAGTTAGAACTTGTCTCTGTCCATCTTTGGAATGGTAAGAGTGTTTCCATTAAGCTTTCTATTTTGACTTGTGATACGGTCATATGAAAAACTAAGGACACCACATGAAATGTTATTTTCTTTTTTTAACATATGCAGACATATAAAGATTTGATCTTCATTTAAACTGTGTATAGATAAGGGTGATATAACAAATACCATGTCAAATTTACATTTTGTAGTCCATTTTATAATTTAAATACAGTGGTGTGAAAAGGTATTTGCCCTCTTCCTGATTTCTTATTCTTTTGCATGTTTGTCACACAAAATGTTTCTGATCATCAAACACATTTAACCATTAGTCAAATATAACACAAGTAAACACAAAATGCAGTTTTTAAATGATGGTTTTTATCATTTAGGAGAAAAAATCCAAACCTACATGGCCCTGTGTGAAAAAGTAATTGCCCCTTGTTAAAAATCACCTAACTGTGGTGTATCACACCTGAGTTCAATTTCCGTAGCCACCCCCAGGCCTGATTACTGCCACACCTGTTTCAATCAAGAAATCACTTAAATTGGAGCTGCCTGACACAGAGAAGTAGACTAAAAGCACCTCAAAAGCTAGACATCATGCCAAGATCCAAAGAAATTCAGGAACAAATGAGAACAGAAGTAATTGAGATCTATCAGTCTGGTAAAGGTTATAAAGCCATTTCTAAAGCTTTGGGACTCCGGTGAACCACAGTGAGAGCCATTATCCACAAATGGCAAAAACATGGAACAGTGGTGAACCTTCCCAGGAGTGGCTGGCCGACCAAAATTACCCCAAGAGCGCAGAGACAACTCATCCGAGAGGTCACAAAAGACCCCTGGACAATGTCTAAAGAACTGCAGGCCTCACTTGCCTCAATTAAGGTCAGTGTTCACGACACCACCATAAGAAGGAGACTGGGCAAAAACGGCCTGCATGGCAGATTTCCAAGACGCAAACCACTGTTAAGCAAAAAGAACATTAGGGCTCGTCTCAATTTTGCTAAGAAACATCTCAATGATTGCCAAGACTTTTGGGAAAATACCTTGTGGACTGATGAGACAAAAGTTGAACTTTTGGAAGGCAAATGTCCGTTACATCTGGCGTAAAAGGAACACAGCATTTCAGAAAAAGAACATCATACCAACAGTAAAATATGGTGGTGGTAGTGTGATGGTCTGGGGTTGTTTTGCTGCTTTAGGACCTGGAAGGCTTGCTGTGATAGATGGAACCATGAATTCTACTGTCTACCAAAAAATCCTGAAGGAGAATGACCGGCCATCTGTTCGTCAACTCAAGCTGAAGCGATCTTGGGTGCTGCAACAGGACAATGACCCAAAACACACCAGCAAATCCACCTCTGAATGGCTGAAGAAAAACAAAATGAAGACTTTGGAGTGGCCTAGTCAAAGTCCTGACCTGAATCCAATTGAGATGCTATGGCATGACCTTAAAAAGGCAGTTCATGCTAGAAAACCCTCAAATAAAGCTGAATTACAACAATTCTGCAAAGATGAGTGGGCCAAAATTCCTCCAGAGCGCTGTAAAAGACTCATTGCAAGTTATCGCAAACGCTTGATTGCAGTTATTGCTGCTAAGGGTGGCCCAACCAGTTATTAGGTTCAGGGGGCAATTACTTTTTCACAAAGGGCCATGTAGGTTTGGATTTTTTCTCCCTAAATAATAAAAACCATCATTTAAAAACTGCATTTTGTGTTTACTTGTGTTATATTTGACTAATAGTTAAATGTGTTTGATGATCAGAAACATTTTGTGTGACAAACATGCAAAAGAATAAGAAATCAGGAAGGGGGCAAATAGTTTTTCACACCACTGTATACACAAAGGCAAATATTTCATAAGTACACCCCTACATTTATTATTACCTCAAATATCCAAAATTAGAAAACAGGTTCACCAGATTAGATCATCAAAAAGGATTTTGAAGGAACCAGTCTTGTTTACTCCTCAGATATTTAGTTTTGTGTGCACTTTGCTGTTCAAGTGTATGCGATCACCATGCCTAAATCGAAAGAGCTCTCTGAGGCTTTCAGAACGAAGCTTAAAGAATGTCAGAGCCTAGGAAAGAATTGAAAAAGATCACCAAACAATTAGAAATAAACCATTCCACTGTCTGGAAGATCATCTACAAGTGGAGATTATTTCAAACACATGTCAACTTGTCCAAGTCAGGATACCTTTCCAAGAGAGCAGAACACAAGGTTCTGAAAGACATTTCCAAAAACCTGGAAATTCATCATCGCAACTACAGGTGAGCACTTGTCTTTGTTGAAGTCAAAGCACAGGAGTCTGCAGTTGAAATATTTTACACAAATTAGACCTACATGGAAGGTGAGGAAGGAGGAAACCTTTGCTGTCCAGAAAGAAGATCAGGACAAGACTAAAGTTTGCCAACGACTACCTAGCCATAGACCAGGACTTCTGGAACAGTGTTCTGAACAGAGGAGTCAGAAATGTCATTTGGCTATAGTACCAGAAGACATGTTTGGTAAAATCCAGACTCTGCATTTAATCGGAAGAACCTGATTACCAATTTTAAAACGTGGGGGTGGAAATGTTATAGTTTGGAACTGGTTTGCTGCATCAGGGCCTGGGCAGATTACCTATGTGAGGATGTTTCTGCCAAAGGGATCCATACAAACTATTAGACCCAAGGGTGTACTTACTTTTTTCATAGACAGAAATGGTAGGTTTATTCATTTTTCATTGAATAAATCATTGAAAGTATTTTTTTTTCTTTTTATCAAACTGTATCAAATTTATCAAAAGATACGGTTTAAATGACAACTGAATTTTCACTGGGCATTTACCGTTTCACTAGTAAGGAGCTGGTTAAATCCTTTCACTACTCCATCTTCCTAGTTTTCCAACCTCTCAGATTCCCTTCTGTTTATCCATTTACTTCCCTGAAATAAATGTATTGGTTGCAAACTCACCTCTTTACTAAGACAGCAACATTCTGGTTGACATTTATGATGTCTCCAGACTCTGAATGTTCCAGTTACTTAAGTCACTTACCAAAATTGTTCTGTATAGCAAGACAGACTAAAAGGGGGATGGAGAAAATTGTACACAGGCAATTAAATATCACAGATTCATGACAAAGGACGGGACTAACCACCTCTTGAAAAGAGAATACCTAAGGAAAATCCAAGCATAGAAGTCAACACAAACACTCTTTGACATGACTGAGCTCATGAATTTTGATAAACCATGGAAGTTCAGAAGTGACAATTAAACACATACTTTTTTAGTACGTGAAAAAATAAAGAGAGTGTTTACTATATTTTATATTCCCCATATTGGTAAAATGCCTAATGCTTACACTTAATGTTGGTTTTTCTGGGTAACATATTTAATTTGTCTATGAAAAGGGTGCCCTGTGTGTTCTAAAACATAACTGGCAAAGGCAGCATTACTTCTTTTAGAGCAGAGTGTTTCCCAAACTCGGACCTGGGGAACCCCCTGTGGCTGCAGATTTTTGTTCCAACCAGATTCTTAATCAGTGACAACACCTGATAGCATTGATCTAATTTAATTAGCTGGGATTTTTTTCTTTTAAATCGACATTTAGAAAAGCATAGCAACATGATTTTTACATTTATAAGACATTTAGAAATATTTCTGCTTTTGCTATAGATTTAAAGGCTTAACTCTCTTTTTGTTGATTTCATTATACTTTGCCCTTTCTCTGAGCAGTTTTTCCCCCTTCGTTGTATCTTAAAACGAGTAGATCAGACACCCAGGCAAACAACACTGAATAATCAAAGGCTGCAGCTACTTTAGAGTCAGACCCACTAATTAGTAAACAATGGATTAATTAAACAATTAGAACACCTAGAAAAGTAGAATGAAAATCAAGACGAAAATACTGTTAAAAAGAAAAAAAAAAATACACTATCCCTATATAACTGCTTGGTACATTTTCATTTTTTTTTTTTTAGCAAACTTAGTTTTCTAATTTCTATATTGTTCCCTGAACACAGAACTTGGGAAATATCAGTTCACTTAATTAGCTCAGGAGTTCAATTAAAAAACAGAAGCTGCTTGGAACAAAAACCTGCAGCCACAGGGGGTCCCCAGGACGGAGTTTGTGAAACACTGTTTTAGAGGATATCGTCAATGACAGGCTATAGCACGTTTTCAGGGTTTGCGAATATTTTTTTGGCTCATGTTGAGGACTGGCTTATACGCTAATTTAAAGTTATTAGAGCTGTACTCTTAAGAGTTATGTGCCAAATTGCAGCCATTGTTATGTAGACAATCACACAAAAATCAAGCAATCCCTGTTCTGTTACATGTTTTAAAAACAGTAGGGTATTTTGCAACAGAATGCTCTTTACTTTGACTCCCACAAAAAGACCAGCAAAACGAATGCTTTTGCGATTCTCCACTTCACTTAGCAATATCTCAAAAGTTCACATTCACGTAAAATTCATTTTCTGCCTTTTTTTCCTCTACTCTTCAATGGTTTGTAGTAAAGAGGTTGCTTAGGAACAGGAGCAAATTCATATGGTGATTAGACCATGAATATTCAAAATAGGTATTTTTATACCATAAATAGTTACTGACAGTCAGTGATGAGGAGTGGCTAAAAGCCACACATAGTTTAAGTTGATTTAAGATTTGTAAAGGAACTTGCAATTCCACATGGTGTACAAATAGTTTTATAAATCAAATTTTGTTAGTGCATCGACTGTTTTTGCCTTTGGAGCAGAAGAACAATTTTAGTATGGAATCTAAGCAAAGGTTCATAAATTCCATTCACCACTTAAGAATACATCCATTACAAACTTCAAATTATGATGCTTCCATTATGCATTTAATGCTAGACAAAGGTTAAGAACATACAATTTATATTAATGAGGATTTTGTGAATTGAAGTAAATGAGACACAAAATTTGTAATATTTTTACCAAGTGCATATAGTGCAAAAACATTTGTGAGAAACTATTTTATCAGTAAATATAGTATAAAAGCTTCAGTAATAATGTCTTCTGTTCAGTGGTGGGTAGTAACGAGTTACATTTACTCCATTACATTTACTAGAGTAACTTTTTTTTTTTAATTTAACGTCTACGAGTAGTTTTACTGCACCATACTTTTTACTTTTACTTGAGTAGATTTGTGAAGAAGAAATGCTACTCTTACTCTGCTACATTGGGCAACACTTGAATCGTTACTTTTTTCCATTTACACATTAGATACGATATATTTTAGTCAGAGAAGTCGCCAGTGGATCTACTGCATGACTGTTTCACCAATCAGACGTAGCAACAATAATCACATGACTCCGTTTCACCAATCAGATGTAGCAATAATCACATGACTCTGTTTAACCGATCAGACGTAGCAACAATAATTGCATAACTCCCGTTTTACTAATTAGACATAGCCATGCAGTCACATAACCACACACAAACTTCCTGTGAGAGCTTTTTAGTCATGCAGGGCTCCTGTTAATTGCTAAATGGTCACAGCTTCACTGCAGGAACCTTGAAAGCCAACTCCTGCTGAAGCTTAACCATAACTTCATTGAGTGAAGAACAAGCATGTTTTAACCAAACATGCACAGACACAGACAGTCAAGGTAAAGTGATACTTCTTGTACGTGCACAAGCTGCCTTGTTCTAATGTTATTTTCTATCAGCTGTGCTATTTGGAGGGAAAGTGAATATGCATTATTATACTGTCAGTGTACAGTATATCTTGTCACTGTAAGTAGTCTGCACTGTTCAAACATACATGTTACCTACTGTAGGTATCGGCTTCAAAAGCTTTGTTGTGAAAAACTGAGATTTGAAACTTTATTTGTGCATCTTTATTTCGTAAAGATGCTATTTTTACTCATTTTTTGTTATTTGGAAATAGCAGAATTTGTACATTATATTTTTGTCTGCCTTATTACATTTTTAAAAAATAAATCATTTATTATGATCAGTTACTCAGTACTTGAGTAGTCTTTTTACCAGATACTTTTTTTTACTCTAACTTGAGTAATTTTTTGGATGACTACTTTTTACTTCTACTTGAGTAATATTATTTTGAAGAAACGCTACTCTTACTTGAGTACAATTTTTGGCTACTCTACCCACCTTTGGTTCTGTTTGACAAGAGTGACTACTTTATAACGTTTCTCCATGCAATATTAAGCTAAAGACAAGGCATTCATCAGATGTATATTTTTTACAACCAATAAATCACTGAATTTAGGAAATACCAAATACTCCTTTCTTTATAAGGGCCATCAAGGCTTTAAAATGTATTACTTAGTTTCTTGTAAACTTTATTTTAATCCAGCAGGGTAAAATATAAAAAATGTCAAAGCAGGGAATAGGCGAATTCCATTCCACTGGATGTACTGAAGCAGTGGAAGACCAAACCATGATTTCTTATATAGTTAAAAAGAGATGTACAGATATTGGTGCCCTCCAAGACATTTGCCACCACTATTATAGGCACTTCTTTGAACTGTCAAGTCAAATCAAGTTGGGGAGCATGCACTGGTACAGTGCGTTGCTGCACCCACAATACAACGAAACAACTCGGGATCCCAGTTTGCAACCCCCCAGGCAGACACGCGGTCCAGTCCCACCCTCCAGAAATGACCCTCTATCTTCCGCAGCCAGGTGTTACGTGGACAACCCCTTGGCCTGGTCCAGCCACTCGGGTCCCCAACAATGAGGATCTTACGAGCTGGATCACCCTTGGGGAAACGAGCCACATGGCCATAGTGCTGTAACTGACCCTCCCTCACAATGCACGTAATGTGCCTCATTCGGGACTCCATGAGTAACCGCTCATTCAACACAAAGTGAAACCAATGGTACCCAAGAATTTTTCGGAGAGACACAGTACCAAAGGAGTCCAGTCTTCGTCTCAGGTCACTGGATAGTGTCCATGTCTCGCAAACATATAGCAAGACAGGAAGCACCAAGACTCTAAAGACTTGGACCTTCGTCATTTTGCATAGAAATCGGGAGTGCCACACACTCCTTTCCAGCAACCTCATGACCCTCAATGCTCTCCCAATCTGTCTACTGACTTCATAGGAAGAGTCACAACAGACATGAATGTTACTGTCAAGGTAAGTAAACCTCTCAACAAGGTCAACACTCTCTCCACAAACAGATACACTGCTGATGGCCATGCCCAAGAGGTCAATAAAGGCCTGGATCTTGGCTTTTATCCAGGACACTCGCAAGCCCAGAAACTCAAGACTCTTCACTCAGTCTCTTGAGCGCCACGATCTGAGCCTCCATTGACTCCGCGAAGATCACAGCATCGTCAAAGTCAAGATCCGTGAATCTTTCTTCACCAACAGATGCCCCACAGCTGCTGGACCCCACGACCTTGCCCAACACCCAGTCCATACAAGCATCGAACAGAGTTAGAGCAAGAACACACCCCTGACGAACCCCAGAATCAACTGGGAAAAACGCAGAGGTCCTGCATCCACTCTGCATGGCACTCACAGCACCAGTGTACAGGCCGGCCATGATATCCAGCAACCTCGAGGGGATCCCGCGAACCCTCAGGATGTCCTACAGGGCAGCTCGATCAACTGAGTCGAACACTTTGCAAAAATTGACAAAGGCTGTTTGTTTGTTTGTGCTCCATGAGAACCATCAGTGCCAGGATGTGGTCGATGGTAGACTTCTCAGGTGTAAAACCAGACTGTTCCAGTCGCTGGTAGGTGAGCAAGTGATCATGGATCCTATTGAGGATGACCCTAGCAAGGACCTTACCTGGCACCGAGAGCAGTGTTATCCCCCTGTAGTTGCTGCAGTCCAAGCAATCACCCTTCCCTTTCCAGATAGGGATAAGTCCCGTTTTCCAGTCTGTTGGGATGATGCCAGTCTCACAAATGGAAGCAAAGATTGCTTGCAAAGCCTGGAGGACAGCCTTACCACCAGCCTGGAGAAATTCACCCCGGATACCACAGATCCCTACTGCCTTTCCCCCCCCTCAGCTGGTTCACCACCTGATCCTCCAATTGCACTGAGACTGCACAGGTGGTGCAAACTGTGATCTGTTTAAAATTGTAAACACCTACTCAAAATGCCAAAAGGAAACAAAAATGTCTTTGCAGAACCTTGTATCCACTGAAGATCAATAACTATAAGATTTTAAGAAGCTACATTCAACTGATTTAAAGCCTACCATAACCTTAAGTCAACCTAGCAACAAATTTAAGATGAAGTAGTAGTAAACTGTTTTTAATTTTTGTTTTAGTTTTTTTTTTTTTTAATCACAGGCAATTCACAGGTCTGATGGACCCATATATAAAAGTAAAATGTCATACTTCAAGCCTTTCACCTTATGAGCTGCGAGAAATCAAGAGTACCATTATTCAAACAAGTTTTTTCATTGTTAATTTTTTTGGTAACTATGCATACCTTAAGACAATCCTTTTAATTAAGGTAAACCAAGTAATACTTCAGTAGGACTTCCTCAAATGAGTACCAAAACAACTCACTGCATCTGCAATGCCAATCATCTAAAGAAGCACTAAAATTTAGCACTAACAGAGACAGAATAGAATACAATTAAAATCACAGAGAAAGGCTGGAAAAAAGCAGACTAGTATTGGTGAGGGTATTTTGATATGCCAAAAATCAAAGTATATAGGGGCATTTTAGTATCTTCAAAGCCATACCATTTGGCCTGCATGGGCTTCAACAGTTGCTGCTGGTCATCTGCTGTTTGAGAGCATAAGAGCAGCAACCTTGCATTATAACTTAAAACGTGCAGAATTACATACATTAAATGTCTACCAACACCAACTAAATGACAATAAAAGCTATAACAAATCTAAAATAATTATGTGCAATATAAGGCAGCACTGAAAATCCAAATCCGAGCTTCAAAACATATCTATATGGAAGGTACACCAAACAGGAAATGATACAAACAAACCTGTAAAGATTTTATAGTTATATATCAAGTACGCTAGTAAACAGGTGGAGAAGCAAAACTAATATAGAATTAAACAAGTTTGTGTTGAAACTTGCACAGAAAGATAGAAACACCCTACCCTACAGTAGTGAACATATTCTTTGAGCCAATTAGTAATAGAAATAAAGCATGCAGCGCTTAATTGTCTACGCAATGTCTTTAAAATGGCTAAAAATGAAAGCTTTGAATGGTCAATGTTATTAGTAGCTGTGAAGAAACAGAGGAGACTCCACCTGTTTGGTCTTATGCTGATAGTTTAGGTATTTCACTTTATCTAGTAACACTGAAGGTCTTATGCATTCAAATATATTGGCGTTTTCTTCAGTGGCGATGCTAAATTCCAAAAGATAAAATATTCTGCAAATTCAGAAAGGACAAGACGACAACAAAAAATTAAGAAAATGAAACAAAACTAATGACCATCGGAAATGCCTAATCAGTGCCTGATCACAAAGTTGACTGATAAATGATAATAATAAAATGTACAGTACAGTGTCTTGCATGAGGACTAGTTTCTTTCGCTATGCTAAAGGAAAAGAATAGAGCACTTTATTAACCACTAGGAAAACTGGACAAAAAAATAATGCCACTCATTTCCACTGCATTTTGACAATCAAAACCTTGCATCAATCAGTTTTTACAATCATTCAAACAACAACAACCTCCTGTTAGAAACAATAAATAAACTGACCTCAAGACTAAAATAGATACACATAACTTTCCTATTTGTCATGCCAGGACAACTGTATATGATACTGGATAAAGATTGTGAAAACAGACCTTTAATGAAGATCTTCACATTTAGACTTTGTCTAAGGTTGTTTCAAATTCATAAATAGGTTATTTGCAAAATTCTATAAAATGTTTAACCATTTCAAGTAGCAAGTGAAAAGTTTAATAAATGTGGAAACAACAAAAATGAAGAAAAAAAAAAATCATTGAAATTCAAATTGTTAATAAAATTTTAATGTCAAACTACAAATAAAAAGGAAAGTTTGAACATCAAGTCATATTGTGATGCTTTACAATGTGCTAATCTGAAGATAAAAATACAAGGATGAATCTGTAAAAGTGATGATGAAAGTATCATGGTAGCCGACTTTTCTTTGACGATCTATACACCAGAAGACACTAAATGAAAAAAATGTCTATTTGTTTGAGTTTACAAATACACGTACAAAATGGATACTCTTGAATCCTGGTCCTGCAGTATTTGTTCATTTCCTTGCCAAGTGGTACTGCACACTACTCAGCAAAACTAAAAAAAGAGAGAAACATATGTATATTGGCTTATCTATAAATATATTGGTAATACAGTTTGATAAATATGAAACTATTATCAATATTATCATCCATAAATAAGCATATTTATACACCTTAATATAGCAGACAGAAATTTTCAGTGAGTAGGAAAGATACTGTTACCTAAACTAAACTAAAAGAGAAACTATAACAAAAAAAAAATCAATTTACAAAACTAACATTTGAGTCTTGCGTGTGAAACATTAGCCACAAAATTACATAATAAATTACATAATAATACATAAAGGAATTAAAAAAAATTTTTTACCTTCCACCTATTTCCACATTCATTACAAAAAACAAACGTAGTCATAGGTTCATCAGCACTTCTGGTCTGAACCTAAAAAACACATTTTAAAATGACATCAAGTTAAACATTTCTACACCAGTAGAATGCAATTAAGAATTTCACTGTACGCTGTACAGATGAAATGCTACTAAGAAAGCATAGATCATAAAAGTATACACATTAACATTGGCAAAATTGTGCAATTATACATGTTAATTATGCAAGTGTGAATAATTTTAATGTTTAAATTAACTTTTGAGGAAATCAGTGTTAAGCTGTAAATATGATTTCACACTTAAGTATCATTCCAAAAGAAAGATTTTCACAAATATTGAGAGTTTTGCAATGTGCATGTAACTTTAAGAGCACAGAACACCACAGACTACTTTATGAACAAATTGACAAAAAATAAACAAGCAAATAAAAATGAAGGCAGAGAAAAACATATATACTTTCACAAATTCAATTAAAATTTGGTTCAAACAAGTAAATTAGCACTGCTCCTATAAAAACTACATTTGCAGCTACAGAGCTACTTATTCATGTTTTGATTGCTCATTTCTTTTACAGAAGATCATCAGATTCTGCCTGGACCACTTCAACAAATTAAAGCAATTATGTGAAATCTTCAAACTTTTACACAATGACTAAAAAAAGTTTAATTTTTTTTTTTCTGTACCCTTAATTAAAAATATAAATAAAGAAACGAGAGGGCCAATTTGGCATCAGCTTATTTCAGGCTGTATAGTTCATGAACAAGGATTCCAAGCACATAACTAAACTTTTCTCAACTAGATTTTATACTAGCACAGAACTGTAATGTGCTTTTTCTTTAATACACTGCCATAGTCCTGGTGCTTGAGAGGGCTGCTAAAATACAATTAAAATTGATGTTATACTACACAACTTTTGCAAAGATTTTTAGTTGCAGCCTACATTTACAGCCTTAAGAAAATCATAGCAGGTCACCAACAGTGGCAGCACATGCCCATGATTACCAGTTATGTAATATGACACACTGGTGTCCCAGTCATAGAACTCTGACATACTATGACAAAACCACAATTAGTTTGATTTTATTGTAGTGGTATGTAAGTGACAGAAGTGGATTCTAGTGTGTGTGTGTGTGAGAATTAACAGGTCAATGAGCACTCAATCAAAAGTACAATGCAATGAATGCCCACAAAACAGTGAGGCTAAAAAAAGAGAAAGAAAACAAATAGTTTGGAAAACACAAACAGAAGAATAACTTGTCCAACTTTTGACCCAGCACACAAGTCTGTGTGTTCTGATGAAGGGCCAAGATTTTGGCTGATCAAATTTTACCTGGTAAGCACTTGCTCAGTCACTTTGCTAACTACAGAAAGACTTGCATGCTTACTGGCAGCCAAAATATGATGACCCTTCGATAAAAGTTTAATAAAATGAGAAATGGAACCTAATATCAAAAGGCATGTCAAATAGTCAACACTATACAATTAAGAGATCAAAGGCAAGACTCAGCAATTGAAGTCAGTGAATTTGACATGCCCTTTTTACTGTACCTAGACATAATGCTGAGACATGCATTGAAGGCCTGGTTTACTTGACTAATTATTCACTACTGTAAAGATCAATGAAGGAAAACAAACTGATTAAATAAAATTTGACTGAAGCTCCAAAACCACCAAGAAAACATTTTGTTGGACTTATTTTTTTGCTTACTATACATTTGAATTATTAAACGAAAGCAATGAATACTGCCAAAAACCTTTCACTTTCTTATTTTTCTAAATATAGCTGCTGCTAGGTAACTGTGGCTCAATGTAAACGACACCTTTGGAGCAATATTAATAAATGCCGAGGATCTGATCTGCAGCATAACTCATCACCTGCTTCACTTACTCACTCACTATACAATATCAGCATGCAAGTCCCGGCCAATGGTCTGATTCACGTATTTTACTGTTAGTAAAAGTTGTTTAATAAATGAAGTGTACTGTTCGTTTAACCAAAGTTGGAGAAGCACTATGTGGTTTCTTGTTAGAGCTGCTAAGAAGGTTGTCCATATTTTTTAAATAAATATCATTTGTTTGTGATTGACTATTGATAGTTTAATTTTCCTGGGACTGCAATGGAACTTTAAAATGATCATCTCCTTGCCTGTCTTTTAAACGTTTGTTGCGCTTGAGTGCATAATGAGGAGCTGAAAAATCTTTTGATAAATGCAGATTAAAATGGGTAATGTATAATTTTATTTTACTCTTCTCAGTCTAAGAAAATAAAGTAAATTAAATTTCAAAAGATGGCTTTTAAAAATTCTATTAACATTTTCTGTTCTCTTCCCCAATTTTGGCCAATAAATATTGGGAACCAATGACAGCATTTCAAAAATGTTATCAAGTTGTGCTTTCCTAAACTGCAATATCTTAATAATGTGGGACACAAATGGAGTAAAATGCAAATTCCAAAATCTTAGTCAGAAAAGTGCAAAAAAAATATTGTGAAGATGGTGCAACATAGACAGGTAGGTTTTATATAAATACAAGGAGAAGAATCAGGAATTGGGACATTCATGTGTAATAAAGTTATTAAAAAGCTATATGTATTAAAAAGTATTTGACTAAATGAAAAATAATTGGATCAACTGAAAAAATGCTTTTGTAGCTGCGGCAACAGCAAAAGAGCAAAGCCGCACATACAAATTCTAAAGTCAGATTAAAAAAATAAAATGTGAAAAGTACTTAGTTTTATTGTCAAATCTCACTGCATGAAATTGCTCAGCTGGAAATAGACAAATTCTGTAGAAATTGGGTATGCTTATTTTTTAAGGAAATTTGTTGAGAAAATTTGAGATATCTCACTGAAAACTGAAAAGAATAGAAAATAACTTACAATTCCAGTCTTTGGGATCAGTAAGAAAACCAGAGTCTTTATAAATGTCCCTATATTCAAATGTGATTAGCAGCTCTAACTGGTTTACAATTAATATCACATAATGCAGTAGTTACAGTGCTGTGAATTTTGAAGTCCCTGAATGATACTTGTGCCCTCTATTGGTGATTTTTTCTTAAGACAACACTATGTTCTCAGGAAAATAACTGAAAATGGACAGCTATGCAGTTAAAAAACAACAGTACTTAAATTTTAATATAAATTAAAAGCTTGCAAATATTCTACATGTATTCAAAAACATTTCCAAACCACTAGGTCAAAAATAAATAAAGGCAATACATTCAGGTAAATTTAGAGACCCTATATGAGTAAAATTATAAATGTAGAGTCAGAGGAGAAATTTTAAGTGAAATATGACATACCATTAACTGAATACTACAGTAACTAATCTTGTAAAAATGTTTTACTATAATGAAAGTATAAATTTGGTTTAAAAACCATCTATTTTTGCTTAGGTAAAATGCAGATTTCACCTAAAAATAAAATACTACCATTTAGTTTGTGATTTTATATTTTTGATCTTCTTGTAATACATGTAGTAAAAATATTGCCATGCTAAAACAAGACAAATATGTGCAATAAAAGCAAAACATGAACTTATTTAGTGAATTTCCTTTGATAATCAACACAAAGCATACCTGTGTGTATGTACAGTTCTTCTTTTTGCATTTGCCACAGACAAACAGATCAGTCTGGGTGCCTCCAGTCCTAGCCATTTGATGCTCCCGTATAGCCTCTTTGGTCAGGTTTTTACGCATCTCTTTCAACTCATCACTTGCCATTTCCTTAAAACAAAAATATGAAAGCAGTAAGGTTACTAAAATGTAAAATATATTTAAAAAGATGTAAAAATGCCTAGGATTCAAATTTGGCATGAATCAGCACTGTGGCAAAAACACTAACATCAATATCTGTGTTTCAAATATTGGGAAAACAGAGGAAAGAAACTGAAACAAGACATTAGCTATCTAATACACCAGCATCCTACAAAGTACTTTTATATTATCTGTTTCACATACAAGCACACAGGAACAAGCATACATTTGGCTCACCTCCGCTGTCATCTGAGCCATTCTATCAGGAGCAACATTTCCACATAGAACATTCCTTCTAAGGTTTGGGTTTTTCACATCTTTGAGGTTAGCAATTCTGCTCCTCACCCTGTTCTTATATTTCATGTCTGTATTTTTGAATTCCTGGAAAATGCGTACAAATGAAGTTAAGGAGAACCTGTCTTAAATTTACTGACAGAGACACCTCACAAATAAAAAGTCTTGACTTACAACCCCAGTTTTGATATGAAAGTGGAGCATTAAGTGATATACAGAGATTCCTCCCTTAACAGTTGTGACATGCGCGTGTCAGGTATTGCATGGATGTCACAAATCATTTATACACAGTATGCAAACAACCTGTCAGCAGATGATCGAGTCCCGATGTCATACTAAAATGTGTGTATGTTTACTTTTTTCATGGCATCTAAAATCCTTATGTTTGCTCTCTCGCAGATAAACATTTGAAAATACGGATAGGGCACTAACTTAATTACAACATCATCACTAGGCAGACATCACAAATAACGACTATTAGCTCTGTTTTGTAGGAGACAAGGTTGACTACTCATGAAGATGTTATATGGATACATGCTACTCGGGATTACATTACAAAACTAATCAGGTGGGTATGCACTGCATGGTATACTGCATTTTGTGTCTCTTTCTTACTTTTGGCATTAAAAAGAACTTTCTCTAGAGTGTTTTCCCAGTTTATGTACTACTTTAATGCCTGCTCTGGAGAGGATGCACACTATATGCTCCGCTATATGCACCTATCAAATCAACTGGACACGCGTTTAACAGGGACAAAGTGCAAGTAAGACTCAGGACAAATACTAAGAGTGCCAGAGAGCTGGCTGAATCATGGCTATCAAAAGGAAAACGCCATTAACAGACACTTGGACATGAACTCAGCATATGCAGGCTTAAAAAGAAGAACATCCAAATATTAGACTTAAGACTTTAAGATCTAAACCCTCTGAACCCCGTCTTACTAATCCATTCCCACCACAACCCCAAATTCCATATCTGCTATACATTGCCTTTGATTCCTAGATGTCTAATCATTTTCCTCTGATGAGGACACCTTGTAGATGTTGAAAGCTCAGGAATAAGAGACCATTTTGTCTCTGCGGATTTCTTGCTATAAATATGCAAACCCTTGATTAATTCACATTACAAAGTGAGAACACATTGACTGTCACATGGGAGAGAATTGCGAATACTGTTCATGGAATTCTACAATAAAAAGGATATATTCCTCAATTTGGGCTCCTAGTTCATCACAATCTGCTCCAATGGCAATGTAATCATCTGGGGAAAATAAAAAACACATTAAAAGCAGAAAACAGTACAGTAATAATGGAATATCAAAATTTCTACTTGTGACCCATGACTGAAACCCAGAAGTCTACACATAACCACTGTGCTACGATGCTGCTTTTAAGCTATTCAGGGCTACATTTATTTAACAATATTAAAAATTCTATTTAAAAAACTTACTGCCTGCCTGAAGAGCATTGGATAACATTTCTCTGCATTTAATCCTCACAGAATCAGATGTGCTAGGAGCCCGTGGAAAAGTGGTGATCAAGGTATTTGTTGGGACATCCCCAGACTCACCAAAGTTGCTACTGGAGCTGCTGGAGGGAAAAAAAAAAGAAAGAAAAAAAAAAAAAGTATATATATTTATACACATAAACAAAATAAACATGACTACAAGCAGCAAATGTGGAAATACCTTTCTTCCCTAGGTTCAGGACTATTTTGTGAAGAGGATGTTGTAGGTATTGGAGGATCTTTCTTTTTCTCTTCAGGCACCTTATCTCCTCCTCCTCCACCTCCACCACCAGGTTCATCTAGTAAAATAATAATAATAAAAAAAAAAAACTTTCAGAAAAAGCAAGAAAAAAAATATAGCACTTGGAGTCTTATAGGCCTTGTCCTCCAGTGGTTTTCTTCCTACCTCACTGATAGGAAGCAATTTGTTCAAATAAAGGGCTTTAAATCTGAGAACGCAGTCGTTACTCGGGGAGTTCCGCAGGGTTCTGTTTTGGGGCCGCTTCTTTTTCTCATTTATATCTTCCCAATAGGTAATATCTTCTGGCACCATGGTATTAAGTTTCATTGCTATGCTGATGACACACAGCTATATCTATTCACTGAATCCACTTCTGATTTCCCTCCAAATGCCCTTATGGCATGTCTCCAAGACATAAAGACATGGATGACTCACAATTTCCTCCAACTAAACAGCAATAAAACTGAGCTGCTCCTCATTGGCTCTAAAACTTCACTTGCTAAGGTTAACCATTCTACTCTTTCAATATTAACACAAATATTTCTTCCCAAGTTAAGAGCCTGGGCGTTATTCTTGACAGTACTCTCTTTTTCTTCCCATACAAATACCATTTCTTGGACTGCCTTCTACCATCTCCGAAACATTTCTAGACTTCTCCCTGTTCTTACCCAGCACAATACTGAAGTATTGGTTAATGCCCTAGTCACCTCATGTATAGATTATTGTAACGCTATTCTATCTGACATTCCACAAAAACGTATTCTTCGCTTACAGCTGATTCAAAATTCTGCTGCCAGGATAATAACCTGTTCTAAATCCACTAAACATATTACACCTATTTCCTCTCAACTTCACTGGCTCCCTGTTAACTACAGAATACAATTCAAAATACTGCTCTTAACATTTAAATCTCTCCACAACCTTGCTCCTCCCTACCTCACTGATCTCCTCCAGATTTACACCCCATCTCGCTTACTCAGATCTTCATCTGCAGCTCTACTTTCTGTACCACACGTCTAACTCAGTTCAATTGGAGCTCGAGCATTCTCTCATAGTGCTCCTCAACTCTGGAATTTTTTTCCCTCTCATATTCACCAGCTTGATTCAAAAGCACAGTTTAAAACTACCCTCAAAACTTTTCTTTTCAAGCTGGCATATCAATTGTAAGGTGACCCTGAGTGATAAGAAAGGCGCCTATTAAATAAAATATGCATTATTTTTATTATCCTACCACCATAGATATAACAGAATCTACCAATATCTTCTACATTCCTATAAAGTTTTTTGGGCTGTAAGCTGCATCACAGGAGAGTAATGACTATGTGCAAACTAGAGCTCCAATGCAAAGGCTGTTACAAACATTCATTATGATATCTTGTCAATAACCTGGACTCCTGAATAAACACAACACCAAGTTTCTTCTATAGGTAATCAAGGATGTATATGCATTTGCTATTCCCTCCTTAAGCTATTCCAACAAACAACTTAAAGATTAGCTATGAACACAGTGAAGAAAAAACTAATTATGATGCAGAAGAAAATAAATAAGAAGGCAGAAAGCATCACGGTAACTCTATTTGTTTGACTCCTTCCCATTTGAAACACATTCAAAATGGCTTACATGGCTTTTCTCAAAAACCAACACTCCCATACCAGGGTCAGTCTGCAGACTCAAACTTCAGACCTCCCTCCAATCCACTAAAACTATAAAGCATAGCTTAAAGATAAACCATCACTGCATATCCACTGCCCTGCAACACACAATGCTGGGCAAAAGATTAATCATCTAAGGCAGTGTCAAAAGGGTCACTCACCAAACTCAACCGATGAAACAAAGCATATTGAAAATCCCTGCCCCTCCAATAACTGTTAAGTGGATCAAATAGTAGATGAAATTAAATTCAAAACAAGTACTAAATCTCCTAGAAGCATAGTAAAGATAAAGCTTTTTATGTGAATGAAAAATGAGAACGCAATTATTAAAAGGTGAATTCGGCAGTAGCTTGGTAGTCACTAATGGTATCCTGAACTCAAACCTTCATATATGCCTGATACAACAGAAATGACTGCTAACCTAGCTCATGTGTTCTTTTTACCACTTCATCTGGGCTTGAGATGCTGCTGAACTGTCAGTAAAATAATTAGTAAAAAGTTGCTGGCCTTCCTATGACAAATTAGGAGTATTCTTTGCCCTGACAGTCTTTAATATTAATGGCATCAGGTGGAATTAATGAATTATGATTTGTCATATAGATCCAATTACACTTCACCATTACAGCTATGAAATCACACAAGGAGGGAAATAGATCTACTTCTAGTGAAGTAATCAGCTTATTATGGTGGCCAATAACTTCCAGAAGTTCTAAAAACTCCAATGATATCATCATTGCCATCTTAAATTGAGGCTTTCTCAGACTATCTATAATAATACGGTAACAGGTTCCCAATTGTAGGCAACTTCAATTTTCATGTGGAAAACCAGTGAAATTACTGCACTCCTTTGATCTGACACAGCATGTCAGCCAGCTCACACATTGGATTTAGTGACTTCAAAAGGATTAAAAGTTGATGCGAGTCAGGTTGTGGATATAGGTAAATAATATGCAAAAGTGGCTTGATATAATGTAGAAGCTCTGATAACTACAACTAATGAGAAGTGTATTGTTAAAAAAACATTATTTTGATACATCTGCAGCTTCAAAGTTTGCTAAAATTCTAAAAAATCAGTCCAAGTGTAGTTCTTACCTTAATATTGCTGACAATGTTACTAGTAAGGTGGAATATTTTAATGCTAAGGTGAGAGCTACAGCTGACAAAGTGGCACCTGAAATGACAGTTAAGAAATCCTCCAGTACTATTATACCTTGGAAGACCAAAAGAGTGTCTGAATTAAAGAGAACATGCCAGAGAGCTGAGCATAAAGGTAGAAAAACTAAATTGACAGTTCACTATGATATATCGAAGGCTAAAATAACTGAATATAACAATGTAGTCCACCTTGAGTGACAGATGTTTCTCTAAAATTATAAATGATAATGCTGGCAATCCAAGAGTTTTATTCTCGGCTATTGATTGCGTTCTAAACCCAACTCACTCAATGGAATGCCTCCTAAAAACTACCAGTGAAATGTTCAAGGCTTTCGAAATATTTTTTAAAAAGAAAATAAATGATATTAGACATAATATAATACACCCCCTCCCCAGTTCATTCCCAGGATTCCGTTTTAAACAAGTTAAATTCTTTCACTGGAATAGATCTATCCAAACTATGTAGAATCATTTTCTCAACGGAAACGCTCCACCTGCGCTCCTGACCTAATACCAACAGGCTTTTTCAAAAAAGTCTCTGATGTGCTAATTGAAAGTGTACTTGACATAGTGAACTACTCATCACATACGGGGGTCTTCCCTGACTGTCTTAAGACTCCAGTTGTTAAACCCCAAATCCTCTGTTTTTGAGAACTTTTGACCAATTTCCAACCTGTCTTTCTTAAGTAAAATTCTAGAAAAGATAGTAATTAAGCAGCTAAATGATTCCTTTATTTAACATTCTATTCTTGTTTCAGTCAGGTTTTGGAACAAATCATAGTACAGAAACTGTACTGGTTAAAATAGTAAATGGTTCGCAGACAAAGGTCATATATCTGTTCTTGTTCTGTTAGACTTGAGTGCAGCATTTGACACCAATGACCACAGTATTCTTATAAGTCTTCTTAGATAATGCGTGGGCTTCTCCAGTAGCATCTTAAATTGATTTCAGTCTTGCTGAACAGGTAGAACATTTTTTGTTATTTGTATAGATTGTACTTCGGAGACTCATGATATTGTATATGATATACCCACAGGATCTACTTGTACTTTTCAGTCTACATGCTTTCATTAGGTCAGATTATCTAAAAGCACAAGGTTAGCTACCCAGCTATGCAGACACACAGCGTTATTTATCAATAGTGCCTGATAACCTTGATGCTCTTGGCTCTCTGATCCAGCATCTTAATAGTATTTCTGATTGGAAGAGCAGTAACTTTCTCAAAGTAAATAAGGAGAATACAGAAATCTTGGTGATTGGCAAACATGGATATAGTGAGGGTATTTGAAGCAATCTTTATCTTTAATGCTTAAAAGTCAAAATGAAAGTAAAAACATTTTGGGGGTAATTATTGACTCTGAACTGAACTTCAGGAAAAAAAAAAAAAATCACACATTAACCAGATCACTAGGTTTGCATTTTTTAACTTAAGGACTATAGCAAAAGCTACCACTTATTAATTTACAAGATGCTGAAAAATTAGTTTACGGCTCTGGTTTTAGTTGACTAGATTACTGTCATGTACATCGAACAGGACTACCTAAGAAAGATTTCAATAGGTTGCAATTAGTGCACATTGCAGCAGCCAGAATCTTAACTAGGAAAAGAACATTTGAGCAAATTCCACCAGTTTTAGCGTTGTTACCCATGTCATTCAGGATTTACTTTAAAATACTATTAAAGGCTATAAAAAATGAAATCTTGCTCCGTCCTATATTTTGGAATACCTGTCCCCCTATACTGAAAGTCATAACCTTAGATCTTCAAATGGAGGACTGGTTATAATTCCAAGAGTCAAGCTTAAAAGAAGTTGTGATGCAGCCCTTTTCTGTTATGCATCTAAAATTGGGAATATTTTACCAATAGAAATTCGGCAGGTTAAAACTGGGGAACATTAAAAAAAAAAAAACTGCTTAAAACTCATTATTTTAATATGGCTTTTTCATACCTACATTAAGATGTATTCGTGATAGACATAATAAGCATAGAATTATCATATTCTGCACGGATCCGCTATCCATACGAATCTCCACTGATCTCTGCTTTCTTTTCAGGTTCCTCTGTGGTGGCAATCTGCGCCACCACCATCTGAAGAAGGCAACAAGAAGTTCAATGCATTGATGGACTGAATCCGGGTGTCCCAGCGGTCCACAAGACAACAACATCAAATACAATCATGTGAAGCCTGAAAACCAAGGGGTCTCATTTACGAACATTTATGTTAAGTTGAATGCCCAGAGGGGGCTGGGCAGTATTTTTGGCCTCTGAACCCCTACAGATTTAATATTTCCTACAGCCTAACTGGGTTTCTTTTTCTTTTTTTGTCCTCCCAGCCATCTGACCTTACCTTTTGTCTTTGTTACTTATTACTGCTTAATGTTATTTGTTTATCATCTCATATAACTTTCTTTTTGTTGTCTTGAAAATGACTTTGAGCTACACTGCCTGTATGAAAATTTGCTATATAAATGAATGATGTCACTGCTGTTATTTTTCAGGGAGGTAGCACATCTGTAAACCCTAAGTCTTTAATTCAAAGTCATTGTCAATGAAGTGAGCGGTTAGGTTTATGTACGGCTCTGTTGTAGGGCTGCAACTAATGATTATTTTGGTAGTCGACTAATTGTTCAATTTATTTTTCGATTAGCCACGATTATTTCATGCACATCCTGTTCTGGGCTCCAATGCATGTCCTCATCTACTCACATCTGTCAACCTGTGAATGTCACCCTGCTGTCTCTGTATTAACACGATTACAATTTATAATAGTCAAATTAAAATAACAACCACTGAAACATATGAATTTGAAAATAATCAGATGTTTTTATATTAGTGTGACCATCACAATAAAAAAATAAATACATTAAACAATACAAACTAAAGTGCACTTAGTCTTTAAACAAAAAGTGCATTTAACCTAACCAAAAAATACATCGTAAAAACTGAAATATTGTTCATATTTTAGTAATAAATGACAAAATGTAGACATAAACTATACAATGGTTAAAGCGTGAAGTGCAAAGATCAAATAAACACTTTCACAAATGGTTCAAGGACGACACAAAAGCTTCCGTGGTGCAGCAGTAGGAATTGCCGAGTTGTAATCAAGAGTCCCCCAGTTCAATCCTGACTGCCTCGTATATTTACCGTTTTGAGTAGTGGGTTGCTCTTATCTATACTAATAAAAGGCAAAGGACTGACTGACTGACTCACTCATTACTAATTCTCCAACTTCCTGTGTAGGTAGAAGGCTGAAATTTGGCAGGCTCATTCCTTACAGCTTACTTGCAAAAGTTGGGCAGGTTTCATTTCGAAATTCTACGCGTAATGGTTATAACTGGAACCTATTTTTATCCATATACTGTAATGGACTTTAGCTCGATGGCCGTGGGGGGTGGAGCTGCATGTCACATTATCACGCCTCCCATGTAATCACGTGAACTGACTGTGAACGCAGTACGTAGAAAACAAGGAAGAGCTCCAAAGAGCGCTGAAGTAAAAACGCATACAAGCATATTCATAAGTGCAGCTACTGCGGAAACAAAGCACGGTGTAAACCTTAAGTTTAAATTAAGTTTACAGACACGCTCCCGCTGCTGTTTGTCATGCCTTCGACGAATACTTCATTCGCGAGATACTGGTTTAATAAGAAGACACGAGGTATAAATGAGACTTTGGATCACTTTTTAACAGAGTTAAAATTGCTGTAGCGAGAAACTTAAGGGATATTAATCTGGTCAGTTAAATAGCAGAGGGAGTTGTTAATCAGTTTCAGCTGCTGTGGTGTTAATGAAATTAACAACAGATGCACTAGAGGGGCAACAATGAGATGACCCCCAAAACAGGAATGGTTTAACAGGTGGAGGCCACTGACATTTTTCCCTCCTCATCTTTTCTGACTGTTTCTTCACTAGTTTTGCATTTGGCTACAGTCAGTGTCACTACTGGTAGCATGAGGCGATACCTGGACCCTACAGAGGTTGCACAGGTAGTCCAACTTCTCCAGGATGGCACATCAATACGTGTCATTGCCAGAAGGTTTGCTGGGTCTCCCTGCACAGTCTCAAGGGCATGGAGGAGATTCTAGGAGACAAGCAGTTAATCTAGGAGAGCTGGAGAGGGCCATAGAAGGTCCATAACCCATCCGCAGGACCAGTATCTGCTCCTTTAGGCAAAGGAGGAACAGGATGAGCACTGCCAGAGCCCTACAAAATGACCTCCAGCAGGCCACTGGTGTGAATGTCTCTGACCAAACAACCAGAAAGACTTCATGAGGGTGACCCAAGGGCCCCATGTCCTCTAATGGGCCCTAAACTCACTGCCCAGCAGCATGCAGCTCGATTGGCATTCGCCATAGAATACCAGAATTGGCAGATGCACCACTGGTGCCCTGTGCTTTTTAGAGATGAGAGCAGGTTCACCCTGAGCACGTGACAGAAGTGAAAGGGTCTGGAGAAGCCATGGAGAACATTATGTTGCCTGTAACATCATTCAGCATGAGCAGTTTGGTGGTGGGTTAATGATTGTCTGGGGAGGCATATCCATGGAGGGTCACACAGACCGCTACAGGCTTGACAAAGGCACCTTGGCTGCATTAGGTATCAGGATGAAATCCTTGGACCCATTGTCAGACCCTATGCTGGTACAGTGGCTTCTGGTGCATGACAATTCCTGGCCTCATGTGGTGAGAGTATGCAGGCAGTTCCTAGAGGATGAAGGAATTGATACTATTGACTGGCTACCACACTTTCCTGACCTAAATCCAATAGAACACCTCTGGGACATTATGTTTTGGTCCATCCAATGCCACCAGGTTGCACCTCAGACTGTCCAGGAGCTCAGTGATGCCCTGGTCCAGATCTGGGAGGAGATCCCCCACAACACCATCTGTCATCTCATTAGAAGCATGCACCGATGTTGTCAGGCATGTATACAAGAACACAGGGGCCATACAAAGTGCTGCGTACAATTTTGAGTTGCTGCAATTAAATTTTGGCAAAATGGACTAGCCTGCCACATAATTTTTTCATTCTGATTTTTGGGCGTCTTTGAATTCAGGGCTCTTTAGGTTGATCATTTTCATTTCCATCAAATGATGTGGCATCCTTTCGTTCCTAACACATTACCCAGTCTATATCAGTATAGATATCCAGGAGGATTTCTTTTTCCCATTGAGATCTGATGTGTTTTCAAAGTGTTCCTTTAATTTTTGAGCAGTTTATATATATATATATATATATATATATATATATATATATATATATATATATATATATACATACATACATACATACACACACACACAAACACATACAGTGGAACATTGGTTTGCGAGCATAATTCGTTCCGGAAACGTGCTCACAATCCAAAGCACTCGTATATCAAAGCGAATTTCCCATAAGAAATAATGGAAACTCAGATGATTCGTTCCACAACCCAAAACTATTCATATAAAAATGATTAATACATAATACAAATTAACCTGCACTTTACCTTTAAAAAGAATCATGGCTGGTGTGAGTTTCTAAACTGATGTGGGATTCCACCCAACGGAATGACACGCGGAAGAGCGTCCCAAAGCAATCGCAGTCTCCCAACGCTGTAGCAGTTCGCCGTATAAGCGCATCCAAAAAGATCGCAGACATGCTATAAGCGCCTGTCGTCAATGGGTCATACAAAGAACATTATAAAGATTCCGTTACAATAAATAACAGCGCTGTTGCTGTTTCAAGCTGAATAAAGCTGGTGTTAAAGTACTGAGACTCAGCTTCGTGTTTTTGGGAGCAAGATGGGGACTCGCACTTCACAGCGCGCACACACACACACAGTCACAATGCTGTAGTAAACAGTATAAGCTCGTACGGATGTTGACTATACAGGGAGTGCAGAATTATTAGGCAAGTTGTATTTTTGACGATTAATTTTAATATGGAACAAACACAGTGCTATCAGTCAATCCAAAATGTTAATAAACTTGAAACCTGAATGTTTCACAACGGAAATGTGAGTGTGAACATCATCAGGGGAATGCATATGTGCGCACAATTATTAGGCAACTATTAGTGTGCAGATTTATTATGCAACTAAAGGAAAAATGAAAATTTTCCCATCTCACTTGTTTATTTTCATCTGTTATAGTGAGAATAATAAACAAACACCTCAAAATTTACAAATAAACATCTCTGACATTTCAAAAAAAATAAATCAATCAATCAATGACCAATATAGCCACCCTTCTTTCCAATAACAGTCATAAGCCTTTCCATTCATGGAGTCTGTCAGTTTCTTGATCTGTTGACGATCAGCTTTTGTGGAGCAGTGACTACAGCCTCCCAGACACTCTTCAGAGAGGTGTATTGTTTTTCTCCCCCGTAAATCTAGCGTTTAAGAAGTGCCCACAAGTTCTCGATAGGGTTTAGGTCAGATGAGGAAGGGGGCCATGTCATTATTCCTTCATCTTTAAGGCCTTTACTGGCTGGCCACGCAGTGGAGAACTTCGATGCAAGTGATGGAGCATTGGCCTGCATAAAAATCATGGTCTTTTTCCTGTATCACTGTTTGAAGAAAGTGTCTTCAAAAAACTGGCAGTAGGTTTGGGAGTTGATTTTGAGTTCATCTTCAATGCAAAAGGTCCAACTAGCTCATCTTTAAAAATACCAGCTCATACCAGTACCCCACCTCCACGTTGGAGTGGAGCTCTGTGCCCATTACTGATCCACAGGTCCATCCATCTGGTCCATCAAGAGTCACTCTCATCTCATCGGTCCATAAAACCTTTGAAAAAAATCTGTCTTCAGATATTTCTTGGCCCAGTTTTGACGTTTCAACTTATGTTTCTTGTTCAGTGGTGGTTGGGTTTCAGCCCTCCTTACCTTGGCCATGTCTTTGAGCACTGAACACCTTGTACTTCTGGGCACTCCAGGTAGGTTGCAGCTCTGGAATATGAAAGTACTGGAGGATAATGGGTTCCTGGTAGCTTCACGTTTGATTCTTCTCAAATCTTTGGCAGCTAATTTGCGTCTTTTGTTCTCAACACGTTTCTTGCGACCCTGTTGACTATTTGCAACAAAATGTTTGATGGTTCTGTGATCACACACCAATATCTTAGCAATTCCAAAAGTGCTGCATCCCTCTGAAAGACTTTTTTACAATTTTTGACTTTTCAGAGTCAGTTAAATCTCTTTTTGGCCCATTTTGCCTGAGGAAAACTAGCTGCCTAATAATTCTGCACACCTTGATATAGGGTGTTGATCTCCTTAGGCCACACCCTCCCTCATTACACAAATACACATCACCTGACGTGCTTAAATCCAATAAGCATTCAAGTTAATACAGCTTGGAGTTGGAATATACGCATAAAAATGATGATATGGTCAAAATACTCACTTGCCTAATAATTGTGCACACAGTGTATGAGTGAGGCACACAGACTCAGACGGAGAATAGAAGACGATTGCCAGAGAGAGAGAAAGAGACGCGCTGGGCGAGCAAGCGAGATAAGGAGAGAGAGAGAGATGCGCTGGGCGAGCGAGATAAGGAGAGAGAGAAAGAGAGACGCTCTGGGCGAGCGAGATAAAGAGAGAGACGCACTGGGCGAGCGAGATAATGAGAGAGAGAGAGAGAGCGCTGGCTGCGCAGATAGGGAGAGAGAGAGAGAGAGACGCCCTGGGCGAGCGAGATAAGGAGAGAGAGAGAGAACCACCATCAGCTCAGTTGTGATCACATGACGCTCAGCAGACAAAGTGTATCCATACTACTCGTATTGCAAGACATCGCTCGTTTATCAAATCAAAATTTATTAAAAATTTTTGCTCGTCTTGCAAAACACTCGTAAACCAAGGTTCCACTGTATGTATATGTGTGTGTATATATGTGTGTGTGTGTATATATATATATATATATATATATATATATATATATATATATATATGTATGTATGTGTATATATATATATATATATATATATATATATATATATATATATATATATATGACAGCAACACTCATAACAGTGACAAAACAATTACATTGAAAATCATGTTATTTTTAAAATGTTTCCTTTTCTTTTTCATAACTTCTTTAACACACTACTCTGCTGCGAAGCGCGGGTATTTTGCTAGTTGTTAATATTATACAATACACATACATTTGATTTGTGTCTGTAACATCCATTGTAAAATGAAGTACTACTGTAGTGGGTTTTTTTTTCACTTTTATTCTCTCAGTCACGATCACGATACATACTACCACCCCCCCAGGGATCTGACGCTGTTAATTTTTATCTGAAACTGGGAATCAAACTGGAAATTCTCTGATCTGGATGGATAAAAGCTGACACACAAACACTGGTGAATCTGCCTTATTTGTATCTCATTGTCACTTGATTTTTTTTATTCAATTTTATTGAGTGTTCCTGCTTACGCTGAATTAGTATGTGCCTTATGGCCGTGATGTCAAAGCCGCACTGACACACAAAAAAAAACCAAAAAAAAACCAGATATAGGTATATATGATATTTAGAATTATTCATTTTATGACCTTATAGTACATTTCGGAAAACATTGTGGCATGGATGCAACATTATTCATATTCATTCGCATACCTTCTAACGGCTGTAATCAGTGACCGCGTTGTTTTTTTCCCCCCTGATCTCGCCCAGTCTGCACAGGACTCCAGGACATGCAAAGGAAAGAATGTTCCTCTGCAAAGTGAACCATGAACGCTCTTCTTTTCTCAGTGGACCTCGTACATGCCTTGTACACTACATGTGCTTTGATCGCCGCCAGGTCAAGCTTGTTATAGCATAAGCAACTGGCCACCTGCGTGCTCCTGTTAGCACTAAATAAGCTCACGCCTTCTGGTGTCAGTGCGCAGCACCGGGGGGAAAAAAAAGAAAGTGACAAATATATGTGACATTTTGAAGAAATCATTGTATGACCTGAAAAGTACCAATCAGAAAACATCATTGCACTAATGCAATATGATTTGAAAACGAACAGATCAGGTGTCAATTAGTTACTTAAAAGTTAGTTTTTTTTCACTTTTATTTTCTCAGTCTCGTTCACACTTTCCCTCCCCTCCTAACTAACTAACTAACAGCACCAGCATATATTCTCAAGAGACGGCAGCATCATAGCTCCAGGATGCTTGCGTTTCAGATGGTCATGCATCGCGGTGGTGCTGCCATGAAAAGAAAGCTCCGCTTTGCATAATCTGCATTCAGCTTTTTTCTTTTTCGGTGAAGTGCTCCCTCACATTAGAAAGTTTCTTTCTCAATTTTTTTCCCTTCTCCTTCCCCCTCCTCTATCTAACTCGCCATTGCAACCATATTTATTTTCTTCTACATTCTTCTTTTCCTCAGAAGTTCTTCTTCGTTGGTAGGACTGTGTGCAGTCTTGACAAACAATAACAAACGATACTGCCCCCAGACGTTCATGTAGTGCATTGCAGTTACAAAAACCAATGTGGTTCTTTGTGACTGCAGCCTCTATTGAAGGTTCTGTTTATGACGTGTCGACAATAAAAAATCCGCATTGACGACTTTTTGTAGTCGACATCATCGATTACGTTGACTAATCGTTGCAGCCCTACCTGCTTGACCAGTGGTGCACTTTTCAGCTATTCCAGCACCTGTTTGCAACACTGCTTATACATCTGTAGGATGGGGACTTGAGAAAATACATATGGGATAGTATCTGGTATAATTTATTAACTTGTATGATAAGGTAACACAAGCCTTTTTTTGGACAGTGTTTATAAGCATGATGTCTTTACACAGGTAGTGGATAATGGCCTGCATTATTTCTTTTTGTCAGGTGTGATGCACACTTACAACTTTGGAAACCAATGGCTGCTTTAGACATGGTTCAGATTTTGTCTTCAGTCTGGCCGTGCTGCTTACACATTTTTGTAAACAGTATTATATATTTTGTACTGCTAGCAAAGACCAAATCTTATAGTTTCAGCTATATCCATGCTGTCATTGCCTTTGCTAAAAGACATGATGGACACTGAGCTGCTATTGTGCCTCTTATGCATATGATGTAATTATCTGCATTAAGTGTCAGCAGTGTGAAAGAGTCTCTGCTCTCTCAGTCTTTTAGTTTGTAGTTCAGTTACTTGCCTAACTTATTTGCAGCTTAAGTTTGCCGCAGCTATATGTTTACTGCAGAAATGACTTACCGCAGTAACAATAAAAATGCAATTAATCATTCAGCATTAAACCAACTTATAATATTCAAATAACCAGGGGGAATTCACTTAGTTGGCTTTATGTATTATGATTTTACAGGATATTTCTCACTAATAAAAACACAAGAAATTTTAGAAGTTATAATACAATACAGCAGGTGGAATTTTCCATTTTCAAACAACCACTTAGAATATTGAAGCTATTTAATGTTTAATATTACGTTTCTAAAGTAATATGTGGTAATTGTGAAATTATGCACATATACAACATTTCCTATACTTTGTACTCAACTACACAAGTATCATTTTCCAGTTTATTTTTTTAGGTCCTTTACCATATTCCAACTCTCTTGCAACATATTGAAATTTTCTTTTCATAATTACCCAAGAGTTTCTTCCATGATTTAATGAGTGACTTGGCTAAGGATGTGACTTCTTCATCAGTACTCTGTTTGCGAATAGCATTTACTGACATCCCAATTCTTGTAGACTAGAAGAGAAGATAATATAGCAAGTTAGTCTAGTGAAGAAAAAATAAAAACATGTCTTTACTTACAGTTAAAGATATGCTGTACCTGAATGGGAAATACTTGAAAATTTTCTGTAACAAAAATAATGGAATTCACTTAACTTTTTAAAAACTAGTTTAAGAAAATGTTTCGGTTTCCTTACTTTGAGAAATCCCTATTGTCAAGGTATAGTACTGGAAATAATTTTTATTATTGTATGTAATAGTTATGTCAGGTTTAAAAAAAACGTGCACATATATCTATTTTTAGCCTAGGTAAATAGAATAGTGAAGTCTACACAAAGTACCTTCAAAACCAAGTCATTCAGCAAAATAATCCCGTAAAAGGTAATGCAGTTTTAATATCAATATATCGATTGCTGTAAAATTGTTGTTTTTTTTTTTTTTTAAATAATTACTGTGGCATTATCTCCTAGTGTACTGTTATAACATCCAAAACAAAGAATTAGGTGCCATGAAATGTGTTGAACCCCACTTAACTGGTAGAAAACAATATAAAACCTGTAAAACAGTTTTGTTTGTGTTATTTACTTTTAGTTGAAACAGAACGAATTCATACAGACCACTGACTTAACCAAAGTGAAACTAGAATTCTTAACCATCATAATGCCGCAAAAAAAAACCTTCAGCTGACACAAAAGTATTAAAATAAATACTTAAGAGGTTAAATAAGAATATTTTGATTGTGGAAATGGGGGTAAGAAAACCACTAGTATGACTAACACCATTATTACTATAACATGCTCATAAGGCAACATAAAATGGACAAACTTGGATCTGAGAACATCATGATGTCACTTCCAGAATAATACTAGCATAGGGATTTAAAATAACTTCAAAGATCATGTTAAACAGTGCACTGCATTATATATAAACTGCTCAAAAAAATTAAAGGAACACTTTGAAAACACATCAGATCTCAATGGGAAAAAGAAATCCTCCTGGATATCTATACTGATATAGACTGGGTAATGTGTTAGGAACGAAAGGATGCCACATCGTTTGATGGAAATGAAAATGATCAACCTACAGAGCCCTGAATTCAAAGACGCCCCAAAAATCAGAGTGAAAAAATTATGTCGCAGGCTAGTCCATTTTGCCAAAATTTAATTGCAGCAACTCAAAATTGTACGCAGCACTTTGTATGGCCCCTGTGTTCTTGTATACACGCCTGACAACATCGGTGCATGCTCTCATCTGTAAAAAGCACAGGGCACCAGTGGTGCATCTGCCAATTCTGGTATTCTATGGTGAATGCCAATCGAGCTGCATGCTGCTGGGCAGTGAGCTCAGGGCCCATTAGAGGACATGGGGCCCTTGGGTCACCCTCATGAAGTCTTTCTGGTTGTTTGATCAGAGACATTCACACCAGTGGCCTGCTGGAGGTCATTTTGTAGGGCTCTGGCAGTGCTCATCCTGTTCCTCCTTGCCCAAAGGAGCAGATACTGGTCCTGCTGATGGGTTATGGACCTTCTATGGCCCTCTCCAGCTCTCCTAGAGTAACTGCTTGTCTCCTAGAATCTCCTCCATGCCCTTGAGACTGTGCAGGGAGACACAGCAAACCTTCTGGCAATGACACGCATTGATGTGCCATCCTGGAGAAGTTGGACTACCTGTGCAACCTCTGTAGGGTCCAGGTATCGCCTCATGCTACCAGTAGTGACACTGACTGTAGCCAAATGCAAAACTAGTGAAGAAACAGTCAGAAAAGATGAGGAGGGAAAATGTCACTGGCCT